>NC_045427.1:474356164-474956164 GCF_902635505.1 Sarcophilus harrisii | reverse complement strand
GAAAGTCTGAGGCCCACGGGAGATTCCTGAGACTCTCTGAGTCCACAGCCCCTCCTGGTTCTGCTTTTGTTCGTTGCCACCCACTGCCAGAACTCCAACCGCCGCCTGGTCCACACAGCTGGGTCATTATAAGATAGCTCCTTTGAGGGAAAGAACTCACAAGAAGATCTCACAAAAGACATTGATGTCTGGGATGCCAGCAAAGACAAGGCAGCTCCTACCCTCATGGAGCTTATGAGCTTCAAGAGTCGTGACTGGGCAAACTATGGCAGCCAAGTTTTTGTATAACCAGCCAGTGCAAAGTATTTAAAAATATGGAAACCATTCTTAGCTTGCCAACTATACAAAAATAGGGGCCGGGTCTGGATTTGGTTGGGTAGGAGTTTGCTGGCCCCTGCTATAAAAGGAGACAACATGTGCACAATAAATTTAAAGTGTATATTTTTTAAATGTGTGTATAACAAATTTATAATTATTTGCATAAGAATATACATTGTTGGGACAGGTGAATAGTGCAGTGGATGGAGCCCTGAAGTCCCTGGAGGACCTGAGTCAAAATCTAGCCTCAGACCTTGACACTTACTGTGTTACTCTGGGCAAATCACTTAACCCCAATTGCCTGACTTCCCCTCCCCGAAAAAACAATATACTTTGTTGTTATCATTCAGCTGGGCACAACTTTTGTGATCCCATATGAGGTTTTCTTTTTTTATTAAATCTTTTTATTTTCAAAACATATGCATGAGAGACTGGAAACTGAGTGGATGCCCATCAGTTGGAGACTGTCTGAATAAGTTATGGTATATGAATGTTATGGATGATTTTAGCAGGATGATTTCAGAAAGGCTGGGAGAGACTTACATGAACTGATGCTGATTGAAATGATCAGAACCAGGAGATCATGATATACTTCAACAACAATGGTATATGATGATCAGTTCTGATGGGCGTGGCCATCTTCAACAATGAGATGAACCAAATCAGTTCTAATTGTTCAATAATGAAGAGAACCATCTACTCCCAGAGAGAGGACCATGGGAACTGAGTGTGGACTACAACATAGCATTCTCACTCTCACTATTGTTCTTTGCTTGCATTTTGTTTTGCTTCTCTTGTGTGTGTGTGTGTGTGTGTGTCACAATAGTTGTATAAATATGTGTGCATATGTTGGATTTAACATATATTTCTACCATGTTTAACATACATTGGATTACTTGTCACCTAGGGGAGGGCATGGAGGAAGAGGGGATTGGAACAAAAGGTTTTGCAAGGGCTAATGTTGAAGAATTGTCCACCCGTATGTTTTGAAAAATAAAAAGCTTTAATAAAAACAAACAAAAAAGTATCTACATGTGCTCAGAGAGATTATGACATAAAGAGAAACTAAATAAATTGTTAATACACACAAAAAACTCTCAAACATATGCATGGATAATTTTTCAACATTAACCCTTGCAAAGCCTTGTGTTCCAATTTTCCATCCCCTTCTTTAACCTCCTCTCCTAGATAGCAAGGAATCCAATACCATAGAAGGTTTTCTTGGCAAAGATACTAAAGTAGCTTGCTATTTCTTTTTACAGATGAGAAAACTGAGGTACACAAGGCTGGTTTTGACTCCCAGACTCTGTCCACTGCCTCTTCTAGATGCCCTGAGAACATACTTATAGATGCATATCACTTTGGCAGCCCTGAGGGGAGAGAGACCTGTGGAAATGAGTTAGGAATCGATTGCAATTATCTAAGCAGGGTGTAATGAGGGCCTGAGCGAGGGGCGGTGCTTATGAGATTGGATTGAAGATGAGAGATGTTCTAAAGGTCAAGGATGACACCTACGTGATTGGAAGGGGGTGTGAAGGTCATTAATGGAAGGTCAAATTAACAGGGCTAATCCAATGTCTTCATTTTACAGAGGGGAAAATGGACTCAGAGAGAGCAGCCAAGTTACATGTGAGTGAGTGACAGAGACAAAACCAGAATCTAGATTTCTGACTTGGAGCCCAATTTTAGTGCTCTTCCACTCCAACCACAAATGCCTCTTCATTCATGGAACTTAGCCCACATCACTGGTACTTAGCCCAGAGTTCACTAAACTGGGCATGAATGCTATTTGTAAGTGCTTTCACTGAAGCATGTGAGAGTTCATAAGAAATTATGCCCCTACCTTTAAAATTCCCAAATGATCTCATGGCACCAGCTCTGTAGGCCATCCTCTCAACACTACATTGACTGAATTTTAGGCTCCATCTGCTCCCATGCATAAGGAGGAAGATGAAGGGGCCACCCCTCCCCATGAATGACAGCAAAGAGATGCACTGCAGGCTGGGAAAACAATGTAGACTTAAGAGGAGGTCCCACTTCTAGCCTCTATCCAGTTAAGACTGCCATAAGCAGTCCTCTGGCATTTGAGAGTCTGGTGATATATTCCCCCTTGCTCCTATTCCAGCTACTCTTGTAGGCAAGGTTCTGTCTCTGTCCAGAGTTTAGTGCTGAAAGGAATGGAAAGAAGAAAAAAGAAAAGGAAGAGCAGGTAAAAAGAAAATAAAGAGCAACTCTCAACCTTCTCATCCCTCCTCAATCTTCTTATGGCTCCTTTTCACTCCATCTTTTAAGCTAAGAATTTTATTTCATATTTAATTTTTAAAATTTAAGTCATTCAAGAGAACATTGTACATGGCAACAACAAGATTATGTGATGAACAACAGTAATGGATGTGGCTCTTTTCAACAATGAGGTGATTCAATCCAATTCCAATAGACTTGTGCTGGAGAGCGCCATCCGCATCCAGAGAGAGGGCTGTGGAAACTGAATGTGGATCACAACTAGTATTTTCACCTTTTTGTTATTGTTATTGTTTGCTTGATTGTCTTTTTTTCTTTCTCATTTTTGATCTGATTTTTCTTGAGCAGCATAATAAATGTGAAAATATGTTTAGAAGAAGTGCACATTTTTAACTTATTCAATTACTTGCTGTCCAGGGAAGGGAGAGAAGGAGGGAGAAAAATTTGGAATACAAGATTTTGCAAGGGTGAATGCTTAAAACTATCTTTGCATGTATTTTGAAAAATAAAAAGCTATTATTATTTTTAAAAGTTGAGGTCATTCACAAAGAGCTCCCTCTTCTCCCCTTCTCTTCTTGTCACATCACTTGGATGCCTTCTACCACTCTCCTCCTTTACTCCTCTCTTAGATGATAAGAACCTTCTCCTTCTCAAGGAAAACTTCCTTACATGCACATGAGATCTCACATTATTCCGTCAACTCTGATAGATTATCCCTTTTATCCTCCCTTCTCTTTCACTTACCTGTAATCTCTCTGTTTACTGGCTGTTTCCTACAAGCTACAAACATACTTCTCATTCTCAAGAGGCCTTCATTTTACTGATCTATTTCCTAGCTATCACCACATATTTCTCCTCTTTTTTTTTTAATTAACATACTGGAAAAGGACATGTATATATGGAGAAGGTGCCTCCATTTCCTTTCCTCTCACTCTCTTCTTAAGTCTCTTCAGTCCACTTTTGTCCTCATAATTGGATTCCAACTGCCCTTTCCAAAAGTAGGAATGATCTCCTAATTGACAGATCTAATGGTCTTGTCTGAATCCTCATCCTTGATCACTGTTAATCCTCTCATCTGTAGGTTTTGTGACACTACTCTTTCTTCCTATCTGTCTGACCATTCCTTCTCATTATCCTTTGCTGGATCTTTATCCAGGCTGTGCTTGCTAACTATGAGTGTTCCACAAGTTTCTGTCCTGGGCTCTCTTCTATACTATTTCACTTAATGCCTCACTCAGCTTCCGTGGATTCTATTATCATCTCTATGTAGATGATTCCAAGATCTACTTGTCCAATCTCTCTTCTGACCTCCAGTCTTGAGCTTTGTTTTGGACAGTTTGACCTGGACATTTTTAGATGACTCAAACTCAATATATCCAAAATTGAAATCATTATCTTTCCCCAAACTCTCTCCTGTTCTGAGCTTCCCTATTACTGTTAGATGTACTACTATCCACCCTCCAGGCTCACAACCTAGGTTCCAAAGATGGAGGAAATAAAGCTTTTAGAAAAGACCCAATTCATTGTTGACTTTCTAAATCTGCCTTGGAAACCGACAAATTCCTTTAGTGTCTTGGGTTGACTAAAAAGTAGGTGACCTCATTCTTCAGCTAAAAGTTCCTTGAGGAAAAGGTTGGGAGACAAAGTGGGCAAGGAGCCAGTGGGTGGGGAACAGCAGTCAGGAAGCAGAGGAGGACTAACTTGACTTGTTCTGACCTTCAGTTACTCCTCTTTCTGTAGTTCCTGAGCCTAACTCCTCAAGGGACCAGCACTTCCTCCCTGTTTACTTGCTTAGCACCTTATCTACAATCCAGCAGAAGGACAGCTCCTTAATGGGTCAAGATACAGAGATCACTAACTTAGCACAATCAGGGAAATGGGGCAATTAATCTAAAAGACAAAAGCAGATGGGGCCAGTGACTCCAGCAACCAGCCCCTCTTTCTTGTTGAGAAGAAACCAACTTCAGAAAGTGAAGCTAGCCCGAGTCAGTGTCTCTCTGATAATGGATACCCCCTCAATCACTGGCGTTCCTAAACAACCTAGCATCAATTAGCTCAGATCAGAAAAACAAAACAAAACAAAAAAAAACCTTCCAGAGGATAAATCGGCATTCAATGTTAATGACAGAAACGGAACCTCCCATTCAACTAGGAAATGTATAAAATATTTCGATTTGGGTTATCAAAGCATAGAATATCTGTATAATTACTCTCACAAAAGGTCGAGTCAATAAGCATTTATTAAGTCTTAATATGTGCCAGGAATTGTGCTATAAAGGAAGGCAAAACAGTCCCTTGCCTTCCAGGAATGTACATTCAAATGGGGGGAAGGGTAGAACAATATACACACACATCCATGTTCATACAGAGGAGATGGAAGATAATCTTAAAGGGATTTGGGGTCCTCAAACTTTTTAAATAGGGGGCCAGTTCACTGTTCCTCAGACTGTTGGAGGGCCGGGCTATAATAAAAACAAAAACTGTGTTTTGTGGGCTTTTAAATAAAGAAACTTCATAGCCTTGGCTGAGGGGGATAATCGTCCTCAGCTGCCGCATCTGGCCCATGGACAGTAGTTTGAGGACCCCTGGATAGAGGATGGAGTCCCAGGGCTGGGAAAGGCCTCTTGTAGAAGCTTAGTGTTGAACTGAATCCCAAAGGAAGTCAGGGAAGCTAAGAATCAAAGGTAAGGCATGAGAGGCAGCCAGTGAAAAGACACAAAATGGGGTCAAGGACTAGCAAAATGGACAAATTGGTAAGTCAGAGTGTGTGGAAAGGCGTAACGTAGAAAGAAAACTGAAAAGGTAAAAAGGACCAAGTCACGAAAGAACCTCAATGCCAGAGTACTTTATATTTGATCCTGAAGAAATATATAAGGTAGAATTGGATACAAGTGTGGGGGGAAATCTACTGGAGAAGATGGAAAGGAAGAGTGCACATGCAGAGGGTAGCCATGATAAAGAGAGGATCCACTTTTTCAGACCAAAATGAAGAAGGAAATGGTGGGAAATATTTCCGAATGATATAAGCTGGGGGGAAGGGAAGAAGGGTGAGCTTGAGTTAACTTTCCTTAGTTTGAAGGAAAAAAGGGTGCTGTGGGAGCTTGAGGAGAGACAAGAAGATAGGGAACAGTTTCTGTGGAGAGTGAGATACCAATTATTAGGAAGAGTATAATGATTATCTTGCTTCAATGAAAAACCAACTAAATAACATAAATCTGTGGTGGAGAGGCAGGTAGGTAGCACAGTGGATAGAGACTGGCCCTGAAGTCAGGAAGATCTGAGTTCAAATCTGGTCTCAGACACTTAACACTTCCTGGCTGTATGATCCTGGCAAGTCACTTAACCCCAATTGCCTCAGGGGGGAAAAATCTGTGGTGGACTGTGATAACACTGTATTATAATTTCCTCCAACTCCATTTGCATCACATTAATAGTAGTGAAAGAGATAGATTATGGGAGTGATCCAGGGAAGGAGTTTGGGAAGGTATAATTAAGGGGCAAAAGATTCAAATATAGAGAATAATGTAGAGTTGAATTGGTTTACCAAGGAGTTGAAATACAGAAGGAAGAAGAGCATAACCAGTGTAAAAGTACAGGCATCAGAAAAAATTAAGAGATGGAGGGAATGGAGATTCCAGTGAGAAAGAATAATAAGGTTAGAGGCCATAAGCCACAGGGAAAGATAGAGGGATAAAAAAAAAATTATGATCAGATAAGAAGTTTCAGAGTTCATGAACATGAAAGTAGAATGTTTGTGGGTGATAGCAAGATGAAGCATATGATCATTTCTGGGTATAGTTGAGGTGGAGTGGAGGAGTAGGTCAGGGGAACTGAGGAGATTGAGGAACTGAAAAGTTGAAATATTTGAGATAGCATCACTATGCATTAAGTCCTTAATATTAAGGCAAGATTTGGGGAGGAGAGACTATGAGTCAGACAATGAACTCAAAGAGAAATGACTGAGGAAGATGGGATTGATAGATAATGGCCATGAACATCCGGACTGGGTGATAAATTTAGATAATGTGAATCTTAAATTCATGGCTGGGCCATAACAATATAATACTACTGAAGTTAATTTTAGCATTGTACTAATCAAACTATCAAAAGCATACTTCATAAACTAGACAAAATTATAACATAAAGGGGAATAATTTTGCCAGAACTCAAACTATATTATAAAGTCATAGTCATCAAAACCATTTTGTATTAGTTTTTAAATAGAAAAGTAGGTCAATGGATTCCTACTAGTCAAGGAGGAATCAGAAATAATTGACTTTAATAGTCTAGAATTTGAAAAATCCCAAAATATAAATTACTCAAGAAAGAATTCCCTTTTGTAAGAACTTCTGGGAAAATTAGAAAGAAATCTGGCAGAAATTAGTTTTAGACCAAAAATCTTACAACATATACCACAATAAATTTAAAATGGATATATGTGCTAAATAGTAAAGACTGTTAAGAAAAAAAAAAACAGAATTGAAACATTATTTATGTCTATCATTTAGATTAGTTATGCCTTTAATAGGAGTGAATTCTAATTAAAAAGCTTTTGCATAAACAAAAATAACATAACTAAGATAAGAAAGGAAATGTTTGGCTAGAAAATCATCTTTGTTTAAGACATCTCAGGAAAGGATTTAATATCCAAGATATATAGACAACTAACAGAAATATATAAGGTTAAAAGCAAAGGATATGGATAGTTTTCAAAAGAAGAATTTCAAACTATTATCAACCATATGAAAGAATGCTCCAAGTCATTAATAATAGAAATGCATATTCAAAATAACCCTTAATTTATTTTACCTCATATCCAAGAAGTTGGTAAAGATGACAAAAAATGAAAATAGTTAATGTTAGAGGGGCTGTAAAGAGATGGGCAACTTTTGCAGTATTAGTGGAGTTATGAGTTATTTTTGTAGCTTGTTGGTTCTGGCTCTCTTTCCTAGAGCCAGGTTAACTGCATGTCCACTCACCAGAGCTCCGGGAACTGATCCTGAGGGGTTAGAATGAATCTTCTCTAGTGCCATTGGCTTATTTCCACTATTACTGGGAGCAGTTTACAGTGTTCTAGTTTGAAGGAAGGAAGGGTGCTGTGAGAGTTTGACGAGAAACAAGAAGATGGGAACAGTTTCTGTGGAGAGTGGGATACCAATTAGTAGGAAGGAGTAAAATGATTGTCTTGCTTCAGTGAAAAATGAACTGAGATTAAATAACATAAATCTGTGGTGGACTGTGATAACATTGTATGATTTAATCATTTAACATTAATTAGATTTTACAAAGTATTACTTACTTCAAAGATAGCAAGAACAAATATAAAAGCATTTCCCCCTATACATCTGGGATATATATACTCCCCTACACAATCATGGGTCTCTGGGGAAATCCGGTCAAATTTAGCTCTGTTCCTACATAATATTGATCTCACTAAGCTCATATGCATATGGGGCGTGGCTTCCAGGTAAGCTTTTCCACTAGGCCAGAGGGCTCACAGTCACTGCCAAAGACCATCCCTTGTTCCACAGAGCATTAACGCGGCACTGACTCTAGAACCCAGACTCTGGAGCGCAAGGATGCCAGATTAACTTTTAAACTCACTATATCTTGTGACTATAAACAAGTAAAAAGGCCAAAGACCGAGGCCTTTTCTTAGAATCAGAAGGGAGAAGACCCTTCTCCTTCCACATGGTCTCTCACCGACACTTGAGCAAAACAGTCACCAAGCTCCCCTAGACTTGAATGATCAAAGAGTCACAGGCTCTAACTTGAGCCTTTGTGCAGGTGCTGACAGTTCTGCTTATGCAGCCTTATGTGGCTGGCCAAGTAGTATGGCCAACAAAGAATGTCGATGTGGACTGTCCAGTCTCTCCAAGGCACTGCTCTCACACATTTATTATGATAATGCTAATAATAATAACAGCTAGTCTTTATTTAGTGTCTTAGAGTTTAGAGCTTTATCAATATTATCTCATTTGAGCCTCACAGCAACCTTGGGAGGCAGATGCTACTATTATCCCAATTTTATAGATGAGGAAATGAAAACAAGCAGAAGTTATGTGATTTTGTTCATTGCTAGCAAGTATCTATGGCCAGATTTGAATTTAAGTCTTCTTGGCTCCAGATGCTGAGCTCTGTCTAATGTGCCACTTATACCATCATTACCATGATTCTCCCAGGAGTCACCTCCCTGCATCCTCCACATGGTACATCAGCTGATCGCACCTATGCATGTACCAGATTCCTTCTATATATTCTTAATCACTCGGGAAAGCAATTTGGAATTTTGCAAATTAAGTCAGATTCCATTGCTAAGTGTATGTGCCCAAGGAGATCAGTGACAAAATGGAAAGCTCCCTATATTTAAAATATTTATAGTTGATGTTTATTAACTGGGCTATGACTAAATTGTTTTACAGGAATGCAATTGATTACTGTCAATCACAATGCAATGAGGAGTACAGAGAAGTATGCAAAGACTTGGGTAATGAAGAGATGCCATCTTCTCCCTGGCATCCTCCATGTGAGATATCTCACTCATATGTTCTCGAGTATTTGTGGCAGCTCTCTTTGTGATGGTAAAGAACTGGAAATTACAGAGATATCACTCAATTGGGGAATGGCTGATCAAATTGTGGTATGTGATTGTGATGAAATACCACTGTGCTATGAGAAATGATGAGCTCAGTGAACTTAGAAAAACATGGCAAGACTTGTACAAATTAATAAAGAGTGAAATGAGCAGAACCAAGAGAACATAGTATATTTTAATAGCAATATTGGTCTTTTAAAAAATTTACTTATTAGTTTTTGACATTTACTTTTATAAGATTTTTATTTCCATTTTTTCTCCCTCTCCCTGCTTGAAGAGCAATCTCTTCCCCAAGACAGCAATGAATTTGATAGATTATACGTGTAGCAATATTGTTCCAAGAACAACTTTACGTGAATACATCATTTTGACTTTTTATAAACATACAAATTAATTATAAAGGACATATGAAAAAAGATGCTATTTTCCTACAGAGAAAGAACTAATGAATAGAAATTTGTATAGAAAATTACATATATATATATATACACACATATACGTATTTGTGTCTAATAATAGCCCTCTCTAGAATGGAGGGAAGAAAGGAAAAAAAAGAAATTTATATGATAACTTTATAAGAAATGCTAAAAAGTTGGGTTTCCACAGAGTGTTGCAAGCTTTGAGGTAATATGGAATAGTGGGTATTACTGACCAAGAGATTTTTCAGAATGTGAAAGGTTAAGGAAAATTAAGATTCCACAAAACAATTAAGTGATCAATAGAAGCCTTGAGCAAACAAGGGACTGGGCAGGTAGATGGTACAGATGGATTCAGCCAATCAGAAAACCATAAACTTAGATAATAGCTGATCCAGTCCAAACCAGTGACTTGAGCAAATCACTATTGTGCCTACTTAATAGGCTAATTGAATATTAAACAACACACCCCACCATTGGAGAAGTTTTCCACCATTTTTGAACATGGAATATATGATGAGGGAGGGGGAACATGATTATACATATTTAGGGGAAACCCATATAAAGGGCATATCAGAAAGATTGTAATCCAGAAGGGAATGGACAAATCTGTTCTCTAAGGGGAGGGGCTGTACCAAGCTAACAGTTATAAAGCTTCTCTCATTTCTGTGCTCAGTGCTCCCGCATCCAGAAGAGGAGCACAGCCAAAGAGGATTTCTTAAGATTTTTCTTTAATAAAATTTCCTTGATATCTGATTTTCAGTATCAAGAGTATATTTCTAACTTTATTTTATGTTTTTTTTTAATTAGCAAGTTATACATAATAGGTTTACAGTTTCATGTACAATCATATCTTTTATTATGCTACATTATGGAAATGTTTATTTTATTCCATAAATTAAAAATGAAATAAATAAATGTGAAAAAATATTTTATGTGTTGATAGGCAGTTCTAAAAATGGAAAGTGTCCAAAAATTTTTGTTTGACTGAATTCCTTCCTCAGGCAGTTATTCACTATGGTCAGCATCACCAACAAAGCTCCAAGCTTTATTCATTTGCATTCAATTGCTTGGGTGCTTTGGAAAGACACCATCTTTCATTTTCCTCTTATTCAATTTTATTTTGCCATTTCCTTTGAATATTCTGGTTAATTGAAACCCATTTTTTGTTAATATTTACCTCACCTGACTGAAAAACAAAACAAAACATATTCCAGACTCATGGGATAATGGTATTAAATTAAATATTTTTACATTCCTGACATAAGAAAACAAATGAAAGGAAGAGGGGAATATAGAATCTTTAAATGCTCCCCAAAACTTTTATTTGTGGAAAAAGCTTAGACAGAGCCAAGATAGCAGATTAGAGGCAGCCACTCCAACATTCTCCTTCAAATAACTTTTAAATAATACTGATGGGGGTGAACCCTAAGACTGTCCAAACTCTCCTCTGAAAGAGGCCCCACCCTTCAGGGCAGTTAAGGGGTTTCACTCAGTTGTGGTGGAACCTTCTATTGAGTTGAAGATTAGTCTGAAACCACTCCCAGTAGCTCCAACTCCCAAGATAAATGATCTCTTTTCAATTGGAGATCTAGGCCCCGGGCACTGTCAACCATTAAGGGAATCTCATTCAGTTTTGAATGGAAGACCAAGCCTCAGAAGACTAATAAAACACAACTCTGAACCCTGAATCTTTGCAGATGTCCTAAACAGGGTGATGCTTGCCAAAAAAGTTGCCCTGCCCGGACTTTTGCCCCCTGTGAAGATATTCTCTTCTCAGTGTGTTAACTTTGCTATCTTCCTAATAGGATCTGGCCACTAAGAAGTCTGTCTTCCTAGCAAAGCTGGCTTCTCAGCGCCAATAAATCCCTTTTTGCCTCACAGATTTTGGGTTTGCGAATTCTTTCCCATAGAACCTGTTTCCACCAGAGGTGATTTCCCACCCCAATCCTCGCACCTCATCACAACTACCACTAATCTCATCATTTGCACCTCATCAAGACCTCAAATCAAACTTTAGAGGAGCAGAGCCAACAAAAAGCCAGGGTAACATATTTTTCCAGCCTAAAAAACTGTAAGAGGTTGGTAAAAGAAGGCTGTAATGCTGAAGTAGAGGTTTGGTGGAGGTCTATCTAAAACTGACATGAGCAGAACCCAACTTTATTATAAAGTTCAAAGTCAAAAAATGGATTAGAAAAATGAACAAATAACAAATAATTTGACCATAAAAACCTACTTTGGTGTCAGGAAAGACCATAAACTCAGAAGAAGACAACAATGTGAAAACAGCCACCAAAAAGTCATAAAGTCTAAGCTTTTTCCACAACTAACTATTTCAATAACCTGATTTCTTGCCTCAAATCTGCATTGTAGCCAGGCTTCTTGTCTAGGTGACACAACTACCCCTCCTCCCTCAATTCAATAAATTCCGATGATTTATCACTGGTTTATTAAAAGATAAATTTTTGGCATTTAAAACCCTTCACAATCTTGTTCTAAGCTTCTTAAACTGTGGGTGATATCCTTATATGGCGTCATGTCCCTGAATGTGGGGTTTGTGAAAATTTGTGCAACAGTAAAAGGTATCAGATATGCTGCCAAGATTTAATTCTTTATATAAAAATAAACAAGCACATCCATCTCATTAGTATGCAAATTTGCTTTCTTCTTTAATAAATGTTAAAATTAAGTAGATATATCAAAAAATTGTTTTAATATAAATGTCTTTATGATTTATAATCAGTAAATATTTGGTTTGTATACTTTTTATATACTTATATACCTGGGGTGGTATAAAAATTTCTCAAGCAAAGAGGGGTTACAAATGGAAAAAGTTTAAGAAGGCCTGGTCTAATCTAACTTTCAGCTTTATGGTACATTATATGCCTTCCAATGATCCAGTCAAATTGGCATCCTTACTGTTCCTCCCACTCAGACAGAAACACAGTTAAAAGAACCAGATATGAATAGAAAATTAAGATATGATACCATCCCTTAGTCACACCAAGAGATAGGGATTCATACTCAAAACTTTCACCGAGTCAAAATCAGAAGCATTTCAACTTTGCATGTTGTTTATGTATTGTGTCTGGAGAATAACTTCACACAGAGAAACATGACTAAGGATGAAAAGTTGTTATATGCTATTATGTTTTATTTTTGTACTATATATCTTTACTTTAAAATGGTTTGCTATTTTTATTTTTTCAATTAACATTTATTTTCTTAATCTGTCCCAACTGCTGTACCCATCCATTAAGTAAATAAAATTCAATAAATAAAACTGCAATAGCTTTATTTAATTATACTTTATTTTGAATAAATACATAGCTGCATACTATAGCAAAACAAATTCCCATGTTAGCCATGTCCAAAAACTATGTTCCTGCATTTAAAGTTCATTATCATGGTATATGAAGGTAATGGAATATTATTGTTCTATAAGAAATGATAAGCAGGCTGATTTTAGAAAAACCTGGAAAGACTTACATGAACTGATGCTGAGTGAAGTGAACAGAATCAAGAGAACATTGTTCAAAATAACAACAAGATTACATGATGATCAACTATGATGGACTTGACTCTTCAACAATGAAATGATTCAAGGCAATTCCAATAGACCTCTAATGGAAAATGCCATCCACATCCAGAAAGAGGACTATAGACACTGAATATGAATGGAAACATAGTATTTTTACCTTTTTGTTTGTTCTTCCTCATTTTTTTTTTCCCCTTTTGGTCTGATTTTTCTTGTACAATATGACAGATATGGAAAAATGTTTAAAAGGATAGTAGAGGGAATGGATGAATAAGTTATGGTATATAAAAGTAATGGAACATTATTGTTCTACAAAAACTAATGAACAAGCTGATTTTAGAAAGGCCTGGAAAGATTTACACGAACTGATGTTGAGTAAGACAAGCAGAAGCAGTAATACACATTGAGCATGATAATTTCTCAGTGGTTCAGTGATCCAAGGCAAACCCAGTAACATGATATGTTCACTTTTTTTTTTTCTTTTTCTTCTGTTTTTTTTTCTTCTTGTGGTTTTTCCCCTTTGTTCTGATTTTTCTATCCCAACATGATTCATAAAAAAATAAAAATAATTAATGTACATGTATAAACTAGAAAAAAATTTTAAAAATAAAAATAATTAAAAGGATAACATATATTTAACCTCTATCAGATTATTTGCTGTCTTGGGGAGGGAGAGGTGTGAGAGAGAGGGAGAAAATTTTGGAACAAAAAATTTTACCCAAATGAATATTGAAAACTTTCTTTACTTGTATTTGGAAAAATAAAATACTATTGAAAAAATAAATAAATAAAGTTCACCCACCACACTCCCTCAGGAGCTGAGTGACAAATTCCATCTTCATTCTTTTAGACTTATGGCTTTTCATTGAATTGATCAATATTCTAAAGTCTTTCAAAATTTGTTTTCTCTCCAATATTTTATCATTATATATATTATTCTATTTTTGTTTATTTTTTTCTGCTTTATTTCACAAATATCTTTCTAGTTTTCTCTGAAATTATCCATTCCATAGCTTTTTTTTTTTTTTTTAAGCAATTGGGAGTGACTTGCCCAGGGTCATAGAGCTGGTAAGTATTTGCGATTGGACTTGAGTCTATGTCCTCTTGACTGAAGGACTATGCTCTATCCAACCTACCATCTAAATGCCACTCCATCACTTCTTATGACATAATAATATTACATTACAAGGATACAGGTTTCAAAACACATTAGGATTACTGAATGGACTTCCCCTGCTTCCTGTGACAAGTAAGAAGGGAATATCCAGTGTAGTATTTCCTCCACTGAATAAAAATCCAAATACCCTTTTAAAAAAAAGTTGTTAATTTATTTTAAACATTCTTTTATTTTTATCAAATGCTTTTTGAAGTCTAAGTCTCTAACCTTGACAAGAGAAAGAGAACAGAATGGATTTAGATCCTGTGGGAGGAGGAGAATTAATCTAGGCTATTAGAAAACCTACCAACCAATCAGTAAATAGTAATAACAAGGAACTTAATGTGAGTGTGATCTAACGTGAGTGAAAGGAAGAAAAATAGAAAGGGAAAGGATGAATATTTTAAATTGAAATTTGAATCCCAGGTAACTTAGAAATCTAGTCTTATTGGGGCCTTTTGGAACCCAAATGTCCTGCTTCCAACTCTTAACTCCTTTCTTATGTAGAACTGAAAGTAACTCTTAGAAAACACTTTTCCCTTTTATGGATGTTCTCACTGAGTTCTTAAATGCCTCAATAACCTCTCCTTCCCCTATCTTATGCACCTCGATTTGAGCTTCAGAGGATGCTAGGGAACTGAAGAATAAGGTCAGAGAGAAAAAGAAACTGGAAAACTTTTAATAATAAGAATCCTTGCGTAATACAAATGCAAGTACGTCCCATCCCCTTCATTCCTGGGGAACACATGACCAAGAACAGATCTGCTTCCTTATACAAGGAGTACCTCCCTCCAGGTTCACTTATTCAACTCACAATTACTAACACATTGGGTCCCCAGAAGAGAGACTCCTAGTCTCAGAGTTCTAGAAGTGTAATCCTGTGTGTGTCCCACAGGGGAGTACTTACTCCTATTAACAGGTAATTAGTAGACATCTATCTACTTACTTAAAAGTAATTTCCTTTGATAAAAAAAAAACTTGATTAAATCAAGCAATCAAAACCCAGTAAATATAGATGTATTTCCTTGAATAAATCACATCCATTGTGTAAGAGATTTGGTCTTACAACAAGAAATTAGTTTTTTACAAAAAGAATGTGCCTGATAAATTTAAAAGTAAAGAAAAAACTGATAAATATAAGTATGTATAGAATAATTTTACATATATATACCTATTTGTGTTGAATGGTAGCCATCTGTAGAGAGGGGGGAAAGGAAGAAAAAGGGGGGGGATTAATATGGTAACTTTATTATATATTTTAAAGGAATAGCAAGTTGTACATAATAGATTTGCAGTTTCATGTGCAATTGTCTTTTTTTGTCATACTGCATTTTGGAAATTCTTGTTTTATTCCATAAATTAAAAATAAAACAATTTTTATTATTATTATAACTTTTTATTGACAGAACATATGCATGAGTAAATACTTACAACATTATCCCTTGTACTCATTCCTGTTCTGACTTTTCCCTTCTCTCCCTCCACCCCCTCCCCTAAATGGCAGGCAGTCTTATACATGTTAAATATGTTATAGTATATCCCAGATACAATATATGTGTGCAGAACCGTACGATTCTCTTGTTGCGCAGGAAGAATTGGATTCAGAAGGTAAAAATAACCTGGGAAGAAAAACAAAAATGCAAATAGTTCACACTCATTTCCCAGTGTTCCTTCTCTGGGGGTAGCTGATTCTGTCCATCATTGATCAATTGGAACTGAATTAGATCTTCTCTTTGTGAAGATATCCACTTCCATCAGAATACATCCTCATACAGTATTGTTAAAGTATATAATGATCTCCTGGTTCTGCTTATTTCACTCAGCATCAGTTCATGTAAGTCTCTCCAACCCTCTCTGTATTCATCCTGCTGGTCATTTCTTACAGAACAATAATATTCCATAATATTAATATATCACAATTTACCCAGCCATTCTCCAATTGATGGGCATCCATTCCGTTTCCAATTTCTAGCCACAAAAAGGGCTGCCACAAACATTTTGGCACATACAGATCCCTTTCCCTTCTTTAAAATCTCTTTGGGATATAAGCCCAGTAGTAGCACTGCTGGATCAAAGGGTATGCACAGTTTGATAACTTTTTGAGCCTAGTTCCAGATTGATCTCCAGAATGGTTGGATCACTTCACAACTCCACCAACAATGTATTAGTGTCCCAGTTTTCCCACATCCGCTCCAACATTCATCATTATCTTTTTCTGTCATCTTAGCCAATCTGACAGGTGTATAGTGGTATCTTAGAGTTGTCTTAATTTGCATTTCTCTGATCAATAGTGATTTGGAATACTATTTCATCTGAGTAGAAATAGTTTCCATTTCATCATCTGAAAATTATCTGTTCATATCCTTTGACCATAAAATAAATTTTTTTTAAAAAAGAATGTTTCAAAGACATGTTTCTAAGGATCTGTATTCAAGATGTTGGAGCTAGCATGACCTATCCTGTCTCTGAAGAGCAAACCTAGAAAGTCTGAGATGGAGGAAAGAAAGGAGAGATTAAGGAGGATCATCTGCTCTACTGACATGATTAAAAGAATGATTTGAGGGAGATTTTGTGAAAAGGCTGGCTCTTTCCTCAGCTTCCCCTTCTGGTGCTTATCTACAGACACTAATAGAGTCTGCTGCTTCATTACCCAACATTTTTAAAAAACTTGAATTTTGATTCCATCAGAAAGAGATCAAAGTTTAATTAGAGATAAAAATAAAAATAAAGTTAGGCATAGAGCCCAATTTGGCCTAAATTTTAGGAATTTTCCTAACAGGGCAGTTGTGGCTGAACTCAGAATATTTTGTGTAAGATGATTTGATTATAACTGAAGAGGAGGGAACCATATGAATCTCGGGGATCATTATAATATCCCCTAGGCTTGAAACAAATTAAATATTATTATAAGATGTTACAAATTGAAGGCTCATCTAGGGTAACTTTTTTCATTCTCTCTGTTTGGGAGCTTAAATATTGTGCAATTTAAAAAATATTCATTTTAGATTCCTTTTAAGCAGGATTTCCTGCACTGTTATTCAAGTATTATTTTTAAGCATTTTTATTGCAAGACTCTTAGTTTAGATCTACCAATACCAGCTGCTTTATAATTGTCTTATTAGTGAGTATTACTGTTTTTAAGTTGTTGGAATTAATAAAATTACTTGATGACTGTCCCTTATACCAATATATACATACATATATACACATCTATTTGTATAAGCAATTGTCTTTTATGAATATCAAAATCTATAAACTAATATTTTTCAACTGCCATTCTCAAATTTCATAGTTTTTCCACAATGCTAAGATTTACCCAGCCATCATCAAGTGATACCACAATTAACCAAATTATTTAATTTCATATGTGTATATGGAGATAGAGACAGAGAGATTGGTGGGTTGGAGAGAGAGAGGAGAGAGACCCAGAGATAGAGACAGAGAGGGGATGAGAGAAAGAAGGAGGGAGGGAGGGAAGTAGAGAGAGAAAGAGAGAAATGTGGGAAAGGAGAAGGAGAGAAAAGAAAAAAAAAGAGACGAGAGAGGGATAGAGAGAGAAGAGAGAAAGAAAAAAGAGAAGAAAGAGACAGGGAGGGAAGGAGAGAGAGAGAGAGAGAGAGAGAGAGAGAGAGAGAGAGAGAGAGAGAGAGAGAGAGAAAGAATTTGTGTTTTATAAAGGAGATCCCAGGGACTTCATAATGATCAGAATCTGAGAATTGGGGGACTGTAGAAAAGAATATATGGGAGCAAAGTATGGAACATCCAGAACCAAAAATATGCTCTGTAAATCATTTGAAAATGCAAAAAACAAAAAAATTATTTTAAATAGGTTACAGTATCTGGAAATGGTCCCCTATAAAGGAGTTAGAGTCATGTAATATACTTTAAACACTAATGAATGGAAATGATGAATTAGCATAGCAATTGAGATTTGGGTTTGAAAATAGGTCAGGGGTTTCATCCATACAAAATGTTACAGAATACTGAAGTGGTTACAAGTTAATATAACCTGATTTCGAATTCAGCCTGAAATGCTTACTACATGTATAATCCCAAGCAAGTCGCTTAAGTTCTGACTGCCTCAGTTTCCTCAAATGCAAAATGACAATAAAAATAGCCCCCATCTTGCAGGATTGTTGTGAGGATCAGAAGCGATAACACTTACAAATTGCTTAGCATAGTGCTGTGCACATAGTAAGTTCTTAAAGAGGCATTTATTCATTTCTCTCCCCTTACAAAAGGACCCTCCCCGGCAGCGTCTACCCTTGATATCAAGAATATTTCCCTTAGCACCACGGTCCGAGTAAGGCGACTTCTCCGGCTCCAACAGCAGCTGACTGAAAATAACAAAGACAAGTCCATCTTGCGACAGAGCCACCTCATCAGGTGAGGTTCGTGGCTTTTATTACCGTTTCCAGTTTATAGCGTTTAAAATTAATCAAATTATTTAGTCAATTGTGAGGTCGATTGGTGATGGTTAGAGAACCTGGTGCTCCCGGAGTGGCTCAAACGCTTCCCCCGGAGACAGAGTGCAAACAATCCAGAGAGAACAGACAACCCAAATCTAGGAACATGGGGGGGGGGGGGGGGGGGGGGGGGGGGGGGGGGGGGGGGGGGGGCCGGGGGGGGGGGGAAAGGGGGTGGAGAGATGTCTGCCCCTCCTCCCGACCCCGGCCCCCACTCTGGAAGACTGGGCTTGATAAGCAAGGGAATAGTTAGAGATTGATGATTCTTTACTTGAGGAGAAGCCTCAAAGATCCTGCTTTGAGCAGTCCCAGAAGTGCAAAGAAGCAACTCATCCTTAGAATAAATTTGTTGTTCAGTCATTTTCACTCATGTCTAACTCTTCGTGGTCCCATTGAAGGTTTTCTAGAAACCAGAGAAGTTCACCACTTTATTCTCTGGCTTATTTTACAGATGAGGAAACTGAGGCAAATATGAGGAAACAGCAAGTAAGTGTGTAAAACCATATTTGTACTCAAGAAGATGGTTCCACGACTGGCCCGCTACCCACTGTGCTACCTACAGTCCTCCTCCTAATATTAGAGACCTCTGAGCTCTTCCATTGAAAAAGCTGGACAGTACTATCTAGCTGCCTCAAGTCCCATCTTTTTCAGAGATAGTTCCATGTGTGCTCACATTAGTAACAAATATTAATGCAAACAGCAGTGCACACTATGAAAGCCACGTGGGTTATTATACTATGCTTAAACAATACAGTGGAATTGCAATAGATATGAATTCAAATCATGAAATAGCATCAATGACTTTTTAGTGTATCAACATAGATAAATTAATTATGTACATAGTAGCAATTAAACTTTTAAAATATAGTGATATCATTAAATTCTGCAATTGTATAACAATGTTTCCATGCTAACATTGGCTGGAATAAAACTCAACTAGTTTGGATAAGCTTATTACATCTCCAGTTACATCTCTTAACAATTAAGAGTTAATTTTTTAATATTTCCAGGATATAACCAGGAGGAACAAAATTATCTATACCTCAAAAGAAAATCTGCTCAGCATGAAAAGAAAGGGGAGAAAAATGCAAATAAAATGTGTTTTCCAGAATGGGAAGTCAAAATCTCCTGAGAAACAGACTGAGAAAAATTTTCCTTAGAGAGGGGGTACCTGACTAGGATATCTACCTCGACTCCACACATACTCAAATATTGCTAGTATTAAAGAAAAGATTTTGTTCTTAGATTCAAGATGCTTCCTGGTACGTATATTTTAAAGGAGAAAGAATGGATTATAAATGGATTTATTTGTTATTCACAAATAGTGAATAACTTTGTGTAATGAACATGCTTATATCCTAAGTCTTGATCTCTTCTCACCAGAGAATCACAAATAGTGGATAATAAATAAAACCATTCATTCAATCAGATAGAAAAAAAATAAATTGTATCCAGATTAGAATATCCCAGTTATAATACAAAAAGTGAATGACTTCTCCCACTGGGAGTGTGATGGGGGAGCCAGAGACAGATGTAGACATAAAAAGAAACACAAAATACCCCTGATCTCACTCAAAGGAAAATACCCTAAAGCCTCAAGGGAGACAAGCTAGAAATCACAGGTGTCTCTGGGTGCTGGCTTTCCCCTACATGTCTACCTTCCAAAATCTTTTCTTTTTCTATACCTATTTATTCCAGAAGACAGTTTGAAACCACATATGTCCTTTCTTAAAGAAGGAAGCATGTCCCAATATTCATGCCAATTCCACCCATCATTCAGGCAGACATCCTCTCCATTACTGCAGAATGACTTCTGCAAATAATTTAACATTCCAGGTTACACAGAGAAGCATAAAAAAACTTACATGTATAAGTACAAAGTTAATAAGCAGAATCAAGAAGATGATACACATCACGACTACAACAATGCAAATGGAAAGAACCACAAAAAATTTACTTAAGTATTTCAAAATAACAAAAAAGACATAACCCTCCCTTAAAAAAAAAAAAAAAAAAAAAAAAAAAAAAAAACTATTAGAAGTCATCTCCCCCGATTCCTTCATAAAAATAGATGGTCCATAGCTATAAAATATTTTACATATTTTCAGATTTTTTTCAACATAGAATTGGTTTTGCTGATTTTTTTTTTTCTTCTTCCTCAGGAGAAATTTAAGTCATAAAAAACCAAAAGATAACAAAACTTTTTTTTTTAAGGAAACAAAGAGGTCACTATTTTCAAGCAGCTAAATGACCTCACACGGACATATTATGATTTTGCAGATATGGAAGCAGAAAAACAAGAAACACAAAATTTTCTTAAAATCAACAAGCCTTTCATAGAACTGTGGACAGAAAAATATGAACAAGCTTTCATAAATTTGGTCAGCTGCTTTACATATTCGTTAATGCTGTCCTGTGGTGCCCCAAACAAGCCTTTTGTCCTATATTCAGATGCTAGTTTGAAGGGCTCATAAGCATCTCTCTACCAACAGTTTAATCTTATGAAATTTGTTGTATTTCTCAACAGAAGACTGAATGACAAGCTGAAGTTCCTCTAATTTAAGTGGGCAATCACTGAGAAATTCAAAGACTATGTGTATGAAACGAAGTCAAACATTTGAATTGACAATAATCCACTGATATATTCTGGCCAATGCCAGATTTGAAAGTATTTGCCAAAGATGGGTGATTGTATTAACTACTAGTTCATCATCCTTTATTGTTCATGGAAGCTTGGAGGATGCATATTTCCTGCCCAGAATACCATATAATGCTTGGAGCAGTGACAATAGTTAAGGAAAAAGTGAAAACAAGAGTGTATTGAATTTTTTTGTGAGAGCTTTATATTTCCTTAATCAGCAAATGCTATAAAATAGGACTAAATTTGTTTTGTTGAACATCTAAACATACAAAAATGAACAAATAATTATTTATAATGCAAATTAAATTTATTTTAAATTAAATTGTTAATTTTTCTCAATTACAAAAAACATTTTTAGCATTTGTTTTTCAAAATTTAGAGTTCCAAATTCTCTCCCTCTTTTTCCCCTTCACCATCTTTGAGAAGGCAAGCAACTTGATATAGATTATATATTTGTAAGTCATGTAAAACATTTTCATATTAACCATGATGTAAAACACAGACCAAAAAACCAAGAATAATAAAGTGTTTTTTTAAAAGAATATTTCAATCATGCAGATTAAATTTAAAAGTGTCTCATGCATGTCAAGGAACTGGTTGTTACACATTTACCAGGATACTCTTGAATTAAAAATAGATATAACACCTAAGGAGCTGGAATACAAACAAATAGCAAAACTCCTGAAAGCCTGGTGTCTTGATCAGATATCAGACTAATAGAATATGGTTTCATTTAGTCAACTTTTCCTACTACAGTTGTATGAGGAGATGGTCAACAAAAGGCTACATGAAGTAACTAACACAAGTTTTGTTCAATCATGTCCAACTTTTCATGATTCCATTTGGAGTTTTCTAGGCAGATATATTAAATTCATTTTATATATGAGAAAATTGAGGCAAAAAAGATTGATTAAATTGTCCAGTGTCTGAGGCCATATTTGAACTCAGGTCTCCCCAACTCCAAGTCTAGCACTCTATCCACTACAAGCTAAAACTGTGATAATGTCAAAGGGTCCAAGTGTGAATGCCATGAAGGTACTTTATCATTGTGCCTTCAAGTGCCAGAAGTTGGAGTAGTGCCGTGAAGTGTGCTAAGCTGTCCCTGATCCCATATCAAAATGTAGTTGGGTCACAGCATCTTTTGGGCATGAAAGACTAACTGGTGACATTGTATATATAAGAAAGGACCTCACAGGGGACAGCTGGATGGCTGGATGTGGAACCAGAAGGATTCAAATTCAGCCTCAGACACTTAATACTTAATACAGTAAGTATTACTGGCTGTATGACACTGAAGAGGTCACTTAATCCCAATTGCCTCACAGAAAAAGAAAAATCAATCAATAAGAAATAAATTTTTATTGACTGAAGATGGTCCCACATATCCCTAAGAAGTATGAAACTTGTACTTTGCAGATGCAAAATCAGTCGCCCCATAAACATTTATTAAGTACCTACTATGTGCCAGGCACTATACTAAGCACAGTACAAAGAAAGTAAAAGACAGCCTCTATTCTCAGGAAACTCAGTCTAATGGAGGAAGCAGCATGCAAAAACTGTGTACAAATAAGCCATTTGTGGGATAAACTGGAAATAATCAACACAAGCATCAGAACTAAGGGAGAGTAGAGAAAAGCTCCTGTAGAAGGTAGGATTTTAGCTGGAATTTGAACTTGAAGGAAGCCAAGAAAACCAAGAGGCAGAGAAAAGGAGACAAAGGAAATGGTCAGTGAAAATGCATGGAGTCTAAAGATGACATGTCTTATGTGAAGGGCTGCAAAGGGGCCAATGTCACTAATCACAGAAAAATTGTAGGGTGTAAGGTGTAGGAAGACTAGAAAAATGAGCATTTTATCAGGGTTTGAACACCAAACAGAGGATTTTATATTTGATCCTGGAGGTGATGGGAGTCAAATTTATTAGGGTGTGTGTGTGTGTGTGTGTGTGTGTGTGTGTGTGAGAGAGAGAGAGAGAGAGAGAGAGAGTGAGAGAGAGAGTCATACAGAGAGAGACAGAGACAGAGAAGAGAAAGAGAGAGGAGACAGAGAAAGACAGAGACAGAGAAAAAGAAAGAGACCCAGAAAGAGAGGGAGAGAGACAAACATACACACATATAGACAAAGACAGAAAGAGAGACACAGAGAGAGAAAGAGACAGACAGAAACAGGGAAAGACAGAGAGAGCAGACCTACAAGTCCGACCATTTTGACAGATCAGTGACAATAGGCTAGAGGGAGAGAGCCTTGTGGCAGGCTGACCAGCCAGCAGGCTATTGCAGGAGCCCAGGTTGGAGAGGATAAGGTCTATTCCAGGGTGGTGGGGATGATGCCAGAGGAGATAAGGCGACATATTTGAGAGATGGTATGAAGGTAGAATCAGAAAGCCTAGATAACAGATTGTCTAAAGAGGGTGAAGGAGAGTCAGAAGTTGAGGATGGCCCTTGAGTTGTGAGCCTGAATGACTTAAAAGGGTAGTACCCTCAAAAGAAATAAGGAAATTAGGAAGAGCATGAGTTTAGTTCAGTGTTGGCTATTAAGATGTCTACACCTTAATTTAAGATATTTAATAGGCAGTTGAAGATGTGAGATGTCAGTAGAAAAGTCAGGATTTGCTAAGTAGATTTGAAAATCATCATAGAGCATCACAGAGATGATAAATGAATTTATGAGAGCTGATAAGATCAAGTGAATTTTTTAAAAATACTTTATAATAAAAATATATAGTAAGTAAATTATATATGATATATAAAAAAAATATAATTATAAAATACTATGTAAAACAGGAAACAGGAAAACCCAGGATAGAGTCAGATGAGACACCTGTGCTCAGTGTGTACAAACTAGATGATCCTGCAAAGAGACAGAGAAGTGGTATGATAAGCATGTGGAAAGATTCTCCGTACTTAATAGGAGAGAGGCTGGGCAACTTGACAAAGTTTAGTCCCAGACTAAATTTACAAAATAGTCCCAGAGATTGAGGTGAGAGTGGGGATTGACTCCTCGCTGGACCTGCCCCTTTCTTTCTTGAGACAGGGATTAGTTTTCCCAAAAAGCAAAGTTCTGGATTAGTTGATTGGCCCCTGCTTCCCTGATGCAGCTCCCTGGTCATTTAAGAGTGTAAAAAATCCCAGACATATGCAATCATAGTCCCAGACTTGGTGGATTTTTGAAGATTACATAAGTCGCCATGTCCTTCACTATATCCTGTGCCGATGACTAGACACATTTACATATGGGAGAAGCTAAGTGTCATTGTGTCCTTACTAACCATCCTTGTTCTATTAGGGCAAAGCAACCTCCTTTTTTGTTAAGTGTTCAAAGATTTGCAATTAACTATGATAGCTCTTCTAAGCCATACAGTGATCTAAAACAATTCCAAAAGACTTGTGATGAAGAATGCTATCCACATCCAGAGGAAAAAATTATGGAGTCTGAATGCAGATCGAAGTATATTATTTTTACTTTTTTTTTTCTTTTTTGTGGTTTTCCCCTTTTGTTCTGATTCTTCTTTCACAAGATGACTAATATGGAAATATGTTTAACTTGATTGTACATGTATAGTCTATATTGGATTGCTTCCTGTCTGAAGGAGGAGTGAAAGGAAAGGAGAAAAATTTGGAACTCAAAATCTTACAAAAATGAATATTGAAAGCTATTTTTACATGTAATTGGAAAAAAATACTATTAAGTGAAAAAAATTAAAAATCAAATTCTTGCAATTCCTCATTTCATCCCCAAATGGAACATGGCCAAAGAGAGTGTGCAGGTGTTACAGCAATCTCCAACAGTTGGTATTATTATGATGGACTTAGACAAGACAAGATGCCTTCATGGTTTATGTCATAGCTGACTTGGAGGAAAAATTGTGCAAATATAGAGGTTAATGTGATTGAATAGTGGGCTATTATATAGCTCCAAGGTACAAGAAAGAACCCTCCTGATCATATATAGAAAAATCTTCTTTATCCAACAGGAAACACTGCTCAGTGGATACTGGAAAAAGTGGCTTGGGAGAGGAAAGGAAGTACCAAGCCCAGCATTCCCTGATTTTTGTTGACTGTTCTGCCCAAGTTGGACTACCAGGATAAAATTGAAAGTAAACAGGGATAACACATTTATCAGCTGGAAACAGAGCTCTTGACTTTTAGGGACTCTGCAGTGAAAGCTGAGGAGCAGTTCAAAGGCTGTGGAAGTAAAGGGATATTTCTTAATGGAGGTGGGGAAAACTATTCCATGGTCTCCAACCCAGAAATTCCAGTTCTTGTTCTGACTGGAGCAATGAGACAAGAGAAGAATAGCTTTGGGAATTCCCACCAAAGGTAAGAACGCTCTAGGCTAGACTATCACTGGTCCCTGGTAGAGGAAGAAAGTCAGTGTTAGGCAAAAATTCTCCACTAAAGATCTGGGATGGTTGCAGAAGTTCAAACCCAAACAGATACTGGAACAATGGCTTCTGAGGACATGATCTAATAATGAAGGCAGCGCTGAGCTGTTCTCTGCAGCTGACTTCCATAGACCTGGAGAGCTCTCAACTCTTTTATAGCACTTTTATAGAGTCAACCAAATTTATCCGCACCTCCAGACTGGGAATGTCTTTTATTTCTTTTTAGGTGGGTGAGATGGAGAATTATTCATGCCTAGTCTAGTTAAGATGAATTCCTATTGTAATAAAGTTCCGTTTAGAGATCTTCAAGATACAGAGTGAACTTCATAAAGGAAATGGGTTTGATAAATTGGATTTACCCGATCCACCTCCCCAGATGGAACTTCCTCATTGGGTTCAGCCTGCCTCTGCCACTTAGATCCTGACAAGAAGCATCTCCTAACTCCAGATTTTAGCTCCAGGTCTCCCCTGCCAAACAAACAAATAGATGTAAACTGAATAATTAAATCTTATTTGAGCAAGAGATTGGGAGAGTTCTGGCTTAAGCAAATATTGCTACAAATAGGCACTCTAAAAATGGGTGGAGGCGTTACAGAGCCTGATTCGAGAAACTGAGGGCAAAGACACCCTCTGCTAGAGGGAATTTCGGGTGTGGTACCTGAAACACAGAGTTGATAAAAAAAAAAATTAAAAAAAAAAAAAAAAGTAACTGATAGCCATTCTAGAGGTCTGCTAGTAAAATGTACAGGAAACTTTCGTGCCAGGCCAGAAGAGGCCCTTCAGCCCCACCCAAGCCAGAGGTATTCTACATTTAAATCATCCAGGGGAAGGTTACCAAGGGCAAAGCATGGAGGGAAGAGATATTATGGGGATTAGAATCAGCAACCTTTGTCCAAGGTCCTTCCAGGGTCCTAGCTGTGCTCCACTCTGAGTTTTCATCCTGGGCTCCCTAGCCTGGGAAAACCAGAATCTCCTCCCAGTATAATAAAGTGATGTGATCTTGGGGAAGTCATGGAATCTTAGATTAGAGCAAAAATGGGCATTGAAAGCCATTCAGGACAACCTTTATACAAGGTGTATCCCCCATGAACCTCCACTCAGGGAACTGGCCCCTGACCCTTAGCAGCCAGGTAGTACAATGAACAGAGTGCTGGCCTTAGCACAAGCAGGTCCAGAAAAGCAACTTAAGGACACTCTCAGGGTCTCTCGAAAACTTTAGAATTGATTGTATGACATGGCACTGGCACAGGATGCCCAGCATGGAGTGCTCTCATCAGAGAAGGTCCTGTGCTCTAAAAGCAAAGCAGAATTGAATTGGCTCAGAAGAGCTTCGAGATGTGCAAAGTTAAGGAAACCACCCCGAATGTTCATAGGGACTCTTTGTAGTCTGACCTGTGGCAGAGCATTCAGAGCTCCAATTGGTCTGATCAGCCACAGTCAGACACACTAAAACTGGCCCCTAACAGTGATATCATTTTGGTCTTCTTCAGGAACAAAGGGCAGCAATTGATTTAAGAAGATCTAGATTCAAATCCAATCTCAAACACTTATAAGCTGTGTAACTATGGACAAGTTACTCTAAGTTTTGTCTGCCTCAGTTTTCTCAAATGTAAAATAGGAATGTTAACAGTACCTACCTCCCAGTGTTGTTGTGAGAATCAAATGAGATAATATTTGTAAATCACTGAGCACAGTGTCTGGCACATAGTAGGTGCTCTGGTCTTCCCCCCCCCCCCTTCCTTCCTCCCTTCCTCCCTTCTTCCCTTCCTTCCTTCTTTCCTTCCTTCTTCCTTCCTTCTGTTCTTTCTTTCCTCCTTCCAGCTACAGGTGGATGGAGATGCCCCAGGAGAAATCGGGCATTGCAAAGGCCCTTAACAGACTTTTCTTGGGTATCCTGTCCCTTCCCCCATGCCTCTTAGTACTGGCCCTCCTCTCCCTCTGTCTCCATTCCTTTCCCTCCTCCCTTCCCTCCTCCCCTCTTCCTTCTCCTCCTCCCCACTTTCTCCCCTTCCTCTCCCTTCCCCCACACCACTTCACAGTGCCCCTCCTCCCCTCCCCTGCCACCTACACACCCAACTTGACTCAACTTAAAAAGCACCCAGCACCTGCCTACAGCAAACACCCCCGACTTTCCCCTCGAAGCCGATTCCCATGGAAACCAAAGGAAAGGAAAGATAATTTCCTTCAAAGCTCCGCTCAAATGCCACCTCCTACTGGAGGCCTTTCGTGATCCGCCCTCCCCCAGCTGCTAGCGCCTGCCTCGTCCACCCCCGTCAATTATCCGGCATTTATTTTAGATTGCTTTGACGTCCTTATCTTCAGGGACCGGTCGTTTCCCTTTCCAGGCTGGGTCCCCAGCCCTCCGGGCCAGCTGCAGGAGCGGAGCTTGGGCCTTTCCGCACTTCGGCCGAGGGTGACACAGCCCCGGTCACACGGCTACCTTCACGGTGATGACCTGATAAATGCTCCTTAAGGGCAGCCCGGATGCCGGACTGTAGGAACCTCGCCGCTCTCCGCCTCTCACTACGCCGCGGCCTGCGCTCGGTCCCCCGGGGCTGGGGCTTGTCCTCAGTGAGGACAGAGCCGAGAGGTCTCCTTGGCCTGAAGGGCCCTGGGAGCTGCCTCTCGGGTCGCCCAAGGACGAGGCTCTTCTCTTCTCGGAGCCCCATTCCCAGGAAGCTCCCACGGGAGCCGCGGGGGCAGGGGCTCAGGCCAGCCAGTGGAATGGGTGTTGAATTTGGAATGGGAGGACCTGAGTCCGAATCCTGGACCAGCCACTTACTACTTGGGTGGTCTTAACTTCTGGGGGCCCCAGATTTCTCATCTGTAAAATGGGGCCACTTGATTAGACCAGGAATTCTTAATCTCATTTGTGTTATGTACCTTAGAGTGATGTTTTAAAATGCATAAAATAAATAATGTACGATTACAAAGAAAACCAGTTATATTGAATGCAGTCACCTTTTTTTTTTTTTTTTTTTTTTAATGACAACTGTCCAAGGCAATCCCAATAAACTTTGGGTGGAAAATACCATCTGCATCCAGAGAAAGAACTATGAAGACTGAATGTAGATTAACAAACCATTTTCACCTTTTTTTCTTATGGTTTTTTCCCTTTGTTCTGATTTTTCTTTCGCAATATGATACGTATGGAAAATGGGTGAAATAAATATATCTTTTATGTGTAACTGGGGAAAATAAAAATAATAAATAAAATAAATAAAAGTTATGATAACTATGAAAAAAATAAAATAAAAAGTCAAGTTCTGGAAATTCATATGAAGAGGACGTGGACTTGTATGATCTGTACATTTCCTTCTAGCTCTAAGTCTGTGAGGATTATCCTCTACAATTGGGGATCCTCCTACCCCCTAGTGCCAGACCTCCTGTTTCAGAAGTCTACCCTTCACATTAGACCTTTTCTTATATTCTTTTCCTCTTTTTTTTTTCCCCTGAGGCAATTGGGGTCAAGTGACTTGCTCAGGATCACAAGCTAGGAAGAGTTAGGTGTCTGAGATCAGATTTGAATTTAGGTCCTCCTGATTTCTGGGCTCTATGCACTGGACTCCCTAGCTGCCTCCCTCCCCACCTTTCTTAAAACCGATTATACCAAACTCCCTATAGAAGTTTGGCCACTGTCCCTAGTACCACTTGTACCTTCTCTCATATCCAAGCACATGGAGCCTGAAGGCCCTTTCTCCTAACTGCTACTTCCAGACCCACATCACTCATTCAACAACTCTCTCCTCCTTTGGGGCCCTTTCCACATAGATCACAGGACATTCCTAGATTATTCGGAGGATTTAGAGCCAACAAGGATTTTAGGAATCATGGGTCCAAGCCTAATCATTTTATAGATGAAGAAGCTAAAACTCAAAGGAGAAGGGATTTGCAATGAGCAGCCAAGCTAAACCAGAGATCATGCCCTCCAACTCTAAATCCAAGGCTCTTTGCTTTATAACTGGGTGTCTCTTTAAGCCACAGGACAGGCTGAAAGCAAGACCTTTGACTCCTCTGCTCTAGGAAGCAAAGATGTCATAGGGCTAATATCTTTGATCAATAAGCACAATGGAATCATGAACCTCATTTCCCTGGATGTGTTATTATAGTCCAGTCAGCTCCTTCCTTTGCTTTTCCCTCTGGAGTTAAGGACATTAAGAAATATAACAGGCCAGTCCCTGGGGTTTTCCCAGATTTGCTCATGGAATATTGTAGGTTGTGGTGAGGGGGATTTTTCTTAGTGAGCTCAATAAATTTCCTAAGCTTTGATTTGGACGCGGCACTGGCTCCTGACCATATTATCCCAGACTCTGTGAATTCAGTAGTACATTCCCCCAGAAAACAAGAAATGTACTTTCACTTTGACTCTCAATTTAATCTCATTCTGAGCTCAGTTCTTTTCTAGTCTTGGCTCCTTCAACACTTTTCCCATACATGGAATCCCTTCAGTGATCTTAAAAAGTAGGAAAGACAGCCCTCTCATGCCTCTGAAAAAGCTCATCTATTCAGAGGTCACAGATTCTACTTCCTTTTTTTCTTCCCAAATGATTTTTTTTCAGAGGGGTCAAAAGAGGGTTTTGACTATCGCCCCAAATTGAGCATTTGGTTTAATATGTCATGGTTTCGCCTTAACCTACCTTTTCATTCTCTATCCATCAACCGTGGCCCCATGCCCAATGGCCTCCCACTGCCCCAGACTCCTGTATTCTAGAGGAAAGCATCTGATTGTGACAGTATGATCTTCCTTTTTTTTTTTTTTTTTTTTTTTTTTTTTTTTTGGAGGTAAGGGAGAAGATATAGGGAGAGTGGTGCATTTTTAAAAGGAGACATAGTGTAATATGCTTAACCCAAAGCATTAATGGATCAGGAATAGTGGGATTTTATTTCTTTTTCCTTTTTTATTAAAGCTTTTTATTTTCAAAACATATGCTTGGATAATTCTTCAACATTAATCCCTGCAAAATCTTATGTTCCAATTTTTCCTTCCCTTCCCCCACTCCCTCCCCTAGATGGCAAGTAGACTATGTGCATACATGTTTATACAATTATTTTGCTGCACAAGAAAAATTAAATCAAGCTGGAAAAACAATGAGAAAGAAAATAAAATGCAAGCAAACAACAACAAAGAGTGAAAATGCTATGTTGTGATCCACACTCACTTCCCAGTGCCCTCTCTTTGGGTGTAGATGGCTCTTTTCATCATTGAGCAAGTGGAATTGATTTGCATCATCTCATTGTTGAAGAGAGCCACGTCCATTAAAACTGATCATCGTACAGTCTTATTGTTGCTGTGTATAATGATCTCCTGGTCCTGCTCATGTCACTCAGCATCAGTTCATGTAAATCTCTCCAGGCCTTTCTGAAATCATCCTGCTGGTTGTTTCTTACCGAACAATAATATTCCATGACATTCATATACCACAATTTACTCAGCCATTCTCCAGTTGATGGGCATCCGCTCAGTTTCCAGTGTCTGGCCACTACAGAGAGGGCTGCCACAAACATTTTGGCACATGTGGGGCCCTTTGGTGGAATTTTAGATACTGGATAAGGGAGGCACTTTTTCCCCCCAATTAAGTCCTTTGACAACCCCCATAAGCTACTGCTAAGAGAAGTTTTTTGGAACTAAAAGTGAGCCCTTGAGACAGAGAGTCCAGAAACACTGAAGTCCTGTGTGGAAAGGGGACAGAGGTGCAGATGGTAGGTGGACGGGGAACTAACTGCAAGTGGAGGACGCTCCTACTCCAGACTTACTGTAGATGGGAGACCTGCCTTGCTCATGTTCTTTGTAGGAAGTGATTTGATTGAATTAAACTTGCCCAGCTGTGCCTGCCTAGGGGCACCGCTTACTACCTGGTGAACTTTATCTACTCCCAAGTGTTTTTCTCCCACTGCCTGGCAAACTGGCACACTCGCTTTTGGGAGTTTCCCACTGGGCATGGGGCCAGGGTTGATGGATAAAGAATGAAAAGGCAGTTAAGTGTAGTTTCCTTGTTATTTGTACTTTGATAAAGAATTTTGTCTCTAGATAAGGTTAATTTTATTTCTTTTTGAGTGAGTGTTGTTAGTGGGTATGGATAAGAGGGAAATAGGCAGGGACTAGCTGGAATTTTACAGTGTACTTACAGGGCGGACAGACCAATTTCTGCTCAATGATTAGAGAAAAAATTCTTTTCTAGCATCAGAGTTCTAAGTTTGATTATCTTTCATGAATAACCAACACTAATAATGTCCCTGAAATAACAGGAATCCCAGAGGTACTTTGCACTAGACTAAGGAAAAAAAAAAAATGAGTTTATGCTGAGGTCTCTAGCGACTCCTAGGGGCTTCAAATGGGAACCTCATTCTGGAGGGAAAAAAAATCAGGATGTTTTCTCTGATGGGGAGTACATATATGCTTTAATTTTTATTTTTGTGTTTTTTCCAAACTTTATCTCCAAATCAGCTTTGAACAAATTTTTCTATTCCACTCCTTCCCTTCGTGTGGTGATTAATATTTACTAAATGATGATGCTAAAGCAAAAATATTAGTTGCTTCATTATGATGTAGCTATATTTGCATGTTGCTTGACTGAATTGAATTGTTTGGTTGAATTATGAACTAATCTTTGATTATTGGCTAAATACTGGAATTAGAGATTGAAATGAGTTTCTGAGCATGATTCTTAGAACAAACTATCACTTTGTTAATGTTAATATTCATAAGAGACAAAGGAGTATGCCCCAAGTATAAGATTTTTTTAATAAACAATTTAAAAATTTTTTAATATATGTTCAATCAGTAAAAATTCATTTTCTTATGTTCTCCTCCTTTTCCACTCCCCCAAATTTGAGAACTACAAAAAAACAAAGAAAGAGAAAGAAAAACACAGACGACCAAAACAAATTGTCCATTACTAAAAATATAGGTCTCATTTTGTATTCTGAGTTCTTCATCTCTCTATCAGGAGGTGTATAGAATATTTCATCATTATTCATCTGGAGTAATGGTTATCAATATTTAAGTACAATGCAAAAGAGAAGAGGGACATTAGGATTGCCCACGTAAAGATATGTTTTATATATTACTAGACCCAGCTGAATACTCAAACATAGGAGAAAAATGCAAATAGATGATTGTGTCTGGCTATTAGTCTACAATCCTCCCTTTGAGGTGGAGAAATAATAGATCAGATACAGGCTAGACTGTTTACACGCAAATGGTACTAAGTCTGTATGTTTTCATTGATGAAAGCCTTACTTCTTTTTAGCAAAATGGTGGCTACCTTCCCTAAGTCAGTGGGACAGCACTGTGGTGACAGGAACAAGGTGCAAAGCTAGTTCTCTTTGTTAGAGAGAGAATTTAACAAGACTTCAAAATAGGGTCTTGAGATGGACCTCTGAACCTGCCCAAGTCCAGATACTGGGGCAGAGATGGCAAAAAGATGCCCAACATAAAGACTTTCTCAGAAAATGACTTGAGGCCGCTAGTAGAAATCAGGGCCAAGGAAGCAAGAGAAAAGCTAAAAAACTGGTGGGACTCAGATTTATATTGTATTAACTGTTTGATAGAAATTTCCAAAGACCCCACATCTGAGCATCTGAGCTGCTCATGGATCTAGAATGTTTAAATTATTTTTGCATATTTTATGGTTCCTAGATAAACCTGTGAAGATGGTACTTTGAGAGAATGAGAATATCATCCAATAAAGGGTCACCATCCCAATTTGGGGGACTGGTGGACATAGACTTAGTGAATGGAAAAGAATAGTGTGGGAAAGGATAATTTCTCACAATATAGAAAATATTAACAGGTTAAACCAAGTGGCCAAAGGACTGATAGGCTGAAGGTAGCACTAAACAGAGAAATGGCAAATGAGTAACATTGATCACTGATGATGAACTAATGGAAAAGACCAGAGAAAAAGCTTTACCTCAAGAACATTTGTTTCTCCATGGACCAAAAAAACTAAGCAGGGGAATAGCTAACATATAGGGTCAACTAAGGAAACTTATAAAAAAAATCTGGTGAGAAGTAGACCTACCTAGGAGCAAACCCATTCTATAGTTATCCCTTCCACAGTTCTGATACAGGGAAGACTGAAATAAGAAATTAAATGGAAAATTTGGGAGTTTTGTGGAATTCAGATGACATAGAAAAAGTCTAGAGACTCAGAAATGCATAATATATATATATGGTATTGTGTAATATCAACATATTTTATCTTTTAATACCATAATAATTGACTTCTCTGGTATGAAGGGAGGACCAAAAAATTTTACATGGATTTTCCAGATTGCAGGGGCACTGTGTCCCTAACCTTCATGATGTGGAAGGGATAATTGTAATAGGAAAAGTAATGAAACATGGAGGTGAAGAGTGAACCAGAATGACATGGAAACATCATCATTAAAAAGAAAGTCAAAAGGCAGAAGTGGTATAATTACAGAGAAGATGGCCATATTTACTCAGGCTATGAGCATTTAAGAAAAGAATATAACTTTGGTGGTGAAGAAATTGAGGGTTTAAGGAACAGCTTTGGGAAAAGGAGGTGGGGCCAGGGCAAGGAGTCCCAGGTCCCCATACATGACAAGCATGACCTTACCTATAATTCCTACTGAGCCTTTTCCATCTGATAGCACAGAAATTGAAAGGCAGGAAGTATAAAGTTACAAAACAACAAAGCTGATGGACAGACAGATGTAAACAAATCTTGCCTCAAACACATACACTAATGGTGGACTATGCAGATCCAAACAAATCTATTGTTCTGTATACAGAAACAGGGATTAGAAGTCCTGGACTAAGAAAATGATGATCACATGAAACCACTGGCATTTGCCAGATGCTTGGATGACAGCAAGATCCTTTATCCCATCTACGCCCGATAGATCCTGGCTTTAATATGGGCTATAACTGAGAAATTCAGAAATCAAACAGTATATGATCCACATCATGTAAGGCTAGAGATGTGGCACTCCTACAATCTGGAAAATTCATGTAAAAGTTTTTGGCCCTCCTTTTTGATGGAATCTTAGCTGTTGCCCCTGTGCAAATCCTGACTCTACAAAAGGACCTTTTACCTTGCATATTCAGCTGCTATATCCTGACTCTCATTCTAGGAAGGATTTTTCCCCTGCTACTTTATCTCTCCTAATTGAGATATATCGAATCACAAGGATTTTTCCCCGGTCTATCCTTATCTGATTGCCCAATTTCCCTTCTTTACCCACTTCTCTTCTTTCTTTCTCTCCTTTCTCTATATAAACCTTGTTCTGGTGGGCTGCTACCTCCTTCAAGGAGCCTACCCTGCTGAGGACATAAATCTATCTCAAAAAGCCCTTCCTTGATTTAGAGACAGCCTGGGTCTTAATTCTTTAGAGATAACACATGCTCTAGTACCCCAACATTTTGTACCAAAACAAGTCTAAAATTTTTTCTTTTTCTTTTAAGGGGTGCTTTGAGTACCTTACTATAAAATTTGAGTTGATATTATACAACAGTAAACAACATATATTTAACATATATTTTATCCATTTCTGAGTTTCCAAACTTTTTCTGTGTTATCTGCTGGCTTTCACATGTCATCTGCAGCTTCTGTAATTCCCCCCCCCCCCAATTCCCATTAATTTCTTTTTCTAACCTGCAATATATTGAAGCTGTGATGGGGAAAGTTGCAGTGTGAAAGGGCTAACTGCATATGAAGTTAACTTCCAAGTTTGGACAGAAAACAACTCTCTGATGTATTCTGACCAAGTTAGATTCTGTTTGTCAGAGATGGGTGACAGAACTAATCAACTATTAATTCAGCACTCACTACCAACCAGGGAAGACCTAGGTTGATGCACATGGCCTGTCCTGAAGGCCATAGGACCTCAAAGATATGGTGATACTTGAAGAGTGAAGATTACACATGGTAGTGATGGGGTGCAAGGGCTGAACTCCAAAATATTGGGGTTCCCGGCTGGTGTCATAAGGTGTCTCAAAATCATTTGTAGGGTAAGACTATCTCTAAATCAAGAGACAAAGTTGTTATTATGCCATTGACTGGAACTTCAGGGCTGGTGCTCTATCCACTACACCAACTAGCTGCCCCCTAACTAACTCTTTTAGAGTTAGAAACTCTAGGTAAGTTTCTAAGGTAAGTTCTAAGGTAAGAATTTATGCCTAAATTCCAAAAAGAAATTAGCATAGCCATTACCAAGGGGAAAGGGGAATAACCTGACACCATCAGGTGGACAAAGTTCCTAAGGAATCAGTAGTTAACAAGAGGGAGGAGAGGGCCTTACATAGTAAAAGAATAATTTAAGAGGTTGACACCTATAACTTGGCCCCCAGATGAAATACAGTAACTTGTGAGGTCAAGATAACCCTGTCAGTGTCAGGAATTCAGCACCGGCCCACTGCAACAAAGGTCCACTTGAGGCTCACTTAAATTCAACAAAGGTCCTCACCTGACAATGCTCCTCCCTATGACCTAGCTACTGGTCCTGGTTCTTCTACCAAGTGTCCTATTCACCCCATCTGTAGCAACGACAGACCTGGGTTCCAAAGCATAGGGAACAGTGGTTGAAGATCATGGATGACCACCATTGAGCCAAGCTGCTTCTTTTTAACCTTTGGATGAGCAAGCAGATGGCTGTCAAAGAACTAAATAAAGTGATATAAGTCAACAAGTGGGGTATGAAAGCAATGAATTCTCATTGAGACAATGGCAAAAGTTACAGTCATACAAGGGATTACTATAGTAGACTGCCCCTAGTCCCATATTTGGTGCCAGGAAGCAGTTGGTACTATTGCTATAAATGTACTCTATGGCCATGAAAATGTTATACATTGACTTTGGACATATTGACCAAGCAGGATCCTAGTGAGAAACAGATTTCACTGATCCAAGATGGCTTCAGATGTCACCAAGAAATAAGATTTGTATTCACTGTGTATAAAGCAAAGCATTTCCAACTCACATGGCCTATTTGGAAACCCTAACTATTAATGAACTTTGGTGCTTGTCTGAATTGACTTCCTAACCTTGGAAAGGAAAAGAACACAGGTCATATATTGATATGAGTAGCCAATTCACAAGATATGTATAAGATACCCAACCAGAACGCTTTCCCTTTAAAATAGTATGGGAGATGTTTCTGAATATGTGGACCTCTCATCAATACCCATTTGGATCAAGGCAAGAACTTTGGAAGTATTCTGCTTAAGAATCATTGGAAAGTCTAGAACAGCACCTTAATGATGTGATTGATGTAGGCACACCAAATGTTGAGATTTAGAAGAGCAACTGGCATCAAATGTTGGGGTTCAGTCATGTGACAAATTTACCATGACCGTTCGCTTTGGCGAAAGATAGATTTATTTAGGAGAAGAGGTTACAGACAAAATGAAGAGATAAAATAGACACAAAGAGTGATAAATAGGAAATAGAATTGGGAAAGCAATAGGATCACCAAGAAAGGAAGAATCCATTAAAGGAATATGCCATGAAGTAGGAGGATTCCATGGACTGGTAGGCTAACTTCAGAGAAGGATTTAGCACTCTAAAAGAGTTAGTTAGGGGGCAGCTAGTTGGTGTAGTGGATAGAGCACCAGCCCTGAAGAACTGAGTTCAAATGTAGCCTCAGACACTTAATACTTCCTGGCTGTGTGACCCTGGGCAAGTCACTTAACCCCAATTGCCTTAGCAAAATAATAATAATAATAATAATTAATTTTTAAAAAGACTTAGTTAATTATAGGAAGGAGAAAGATACCATGAGGCATGGTGGGGATGAGGAGGAAGACACCACGAAGCACAATGGGGGGTGGGCTAAACCTAATAGGGATTCAGCAAAGATGGCAGGGGCCACAGTCAGATTGACAGGGAAAATTTAAGCTGGGGGAGGCATATTGACATAACTTCGGTTTTTGACTGGACACAACAATTGTGATGGGGCTACCTAAGACTACTTCGGAAGATGGGACTATAAGGTTGAATGGATTCCCATCAGTGACCTTCCCTGCTTGCCTCAGGGAATAATTTTATCCATTCTTCAGACTTTGTCTGCCAACCCCATCATTAATATTCTTAAGGGGACCCACAACCTGAATGTCTTGAGATGACAAAGATCATACCAGAGACACAAAGGCCAGAACAAAAATTGAGTGAAGTCAGCATGTAGTTTTATTTGTACATATTGTACAATTCCATCAGGAATAATTGATTGGTTTCTATCCTACCTGCTGATGCTTGGGTATGTGTTGGTGGTTTTCCTCAGTCTCAGCTGCAATAAATAATTAATCCAAAATCTCAGCCAGCTGCTAAAAATTGCAAACGTTTATTTCTCTTTACAAATCAGCCTGGTTAGTTGAGGCCTAACTCTGCCTGGCTCCAAGGGATCTTGCAGTTTTGCCTTTGGCTTCTGCCTCTGCTTTCTTCAGCCTCTAGTCAGCTCTGACTCGTGGCTTCTCCATCTCCAGTCTGTGGCCAGTAGTCTTTTCTTCCAGAGTGTTCTGTCTCAGAGCCCTGTTGATGTTCCGGAGAAAATCCTCCTTTGCTCCAGGAGCTTCCTTCATTTATGTGATCTCCCAAAGGTTAACTCTGCCTTCTCGAGGCAGGGATTATGGGTTATCTCCCAGAGTGCTCTCTGGTCCTAAGGGAGATGTGAATTCAGCTCTCATACTAGCCCTGAACTCTCGTGTGAACTCCACTGAGTACTTAGATACCTGAGCTCTCTAAAGGTGTGAACACAAGCATTGTTCAATCAGTTCCACCTAATACCTTGTTTCAAGTTCTGGCCCAAAATCAGATCAAATCAACTCCAATGTCTTCACACTTTGTAAAAGATTCCAACAGGTATGTCCAACTCAGCTGACTGAATCAGACCTTGTCCCCATTCTCAGACCCATAAATTGCCTAAGGATGACCAGTTGTTAACACTCCCAGCCTCTATCTTGAAAATGTCCTAAATTTTCCTCTCCAGGATTCCCGAGTTTTCTTTATGAACTTTCAGGTGTTATACAAAACAACTTACTTAGTGAAACCAAAGTATGTCCCGATCCCTTGGCACCTGCAGCCCCTCTCCCTTTGTCTAAACTGTTCCCCCTGCACCTTGGCCCTTCCCTCTGCCTTAGAGCCCTATCTAAATCCCAGCCCCAGCCCCCCTCCTCCAGTATCCTAGCACTTGCTGCGTGACACTCCAGGTATAGCTCACCTCCCCAGATTAAAGGCCTCAGTTTGCTATAATGGATTTTTTTTAATCTTGAATTCAAGCCGATTGCTACGACCAAGACTGCCCACCAATCTGTGTTTCTGAAGAGATCGTGGATATCCGCCGTCATCATCTTTCAGCTGAGAAACACTTCCCACCTAATTGTATCAGCACAAAAAGAATCAAAAAAGAACTAATTCGAACGCAATGGCCGGGTTCATTTTCAAGACTTTCAAGGAGGTGCAAGTTCTGGGGAAAAACCTATTGACGTGAACAGGACTTAGAGGTTAGCAGAACAAGCGGAAGCTCCTCCACATCTCGTGGAAAGGCTGGGCAAGCCGCCTCTTTACCAGTTGGCCCCGGTAATGGGAGAGGGGAAAGGATGGGTTGAGTCACGGAAAGGACAATTCACCACAATCACTTATTGTCAGCCGGTGACTTAACTAGACACGACCCAATTGAGGCCGAGGGTAATCACTAGTGAAGGACTTGGAGGTCGGTGCTGGGTAACCAAGGAGAGAGCCCTCGAGGCAGAGCGCCGTGGGGGACAGCCCCGAAGCGGGGCAGTGAGTATGGCGCGGCCATAAGTAGGTTTTACAGGGAAAACTTAACCCCGGGGACCTGAGTGGGATTTCTGACAGGGCGCGGGGGTCTTCAGGGGTCTGAGGACCTCCCCAGAGGGTGGGACCACGAAACTAAACTGATGTCTCCGCGCCTTCTTGCTGCCCGTCTCAGGGGTCAGTCCTTCGGTCTCTCTGCCCAACACCACTCAGGACCTCATTATTCACGCGGAGAGACTCCGCACGGAGGCCGCCTCGCCCAGAAAGCAAGAGTGGATCCGTTTGGATCTGGGATCAGCGCCGGCCTCGGATCTAAAGCCCGCCCTTCTGCGTTTTGGATCCTCGGGCTTCTTGTGCTCTGTGGGTAGAATTCAGGAAGTCTGTAGCCTGGATGGGGGATCTATTATTAAGTATCTATTTTTCAATCGAATAGTTTTCTTTGTAACCCTATGTATTTTATTAACTTAAAAACACTATTCCTCGGTCTTTAACATTCACCAACCTGCCAAAGGAGGCCATGACTTAAACAAGGCGAAGAACTCCTTCGGTAGAAGGTATTGGGAAAAAGTTTTCCACTGGGAATTTCTAAACGGGGGGAGGGGAAGGTGGCCATTCAAGGATAAGCTGGAGCCGGCCCTTCAAGCACTAAGTTACATCGTTCAACTTTCTCACGTATTAATTAGCACCGGGGAAACCGGCACGCGCGGCAAGCCCGGACCCGAATTATTGCCTTGTTGTCTGACGACAGTTAAAGAGAAGGAGGAAACGTTAGCGATGCAGACGACGCCTCTCCATCTCCTTTCCCTTCCCCCGCGTCCCCGCCGGCGGCCGCCCCCGCCCCCCGGGATTGCTCAAATGGTTGCCCACACTGGCAACGGTGCTCGATGGGAAAGTCGGCGAAAAGGCATCCAGAGCCGCCGCGGTCCGTAGGTTGTGTTCCTTATTTACTCATAAAATGCGCTTCAGATCGTCTCACTCCTGGTTGTTTCTTCTTCCTCTCTCTCTTTTTTTTTTGTTTGTGAATTCTTTGCGGTTGTAGAAACAAAAGGCTTTTCCTGTTTTCTTCTGCCATTGACGAGGCCTCAGTTTCTCACTGTGTAATAAAGGTGTGGGGGAGGGGGAGGGGAGGGCGGGGGGGAGGGGGAGGGCGGGGGGCAACGCTGACAAATCAGCCCATGATTTTTACCAAGCAGAAACGCCCCTCCCGGCGGGCCGCAGGAGGCGCAACCTAACCGGCACGACATCACTTTGCGCAAGTTGCAATCCGTCTCTCTCGCACCGGTTTCGCCCCCAGCCCGGCCAATTCTCGGCCCTGGGGGCGGCGTGCCAGGCTCCCCAGCGGTCCGAGGCCCTGCTCCTATTCCAGCTTCCCCTTCCGGGTCTCTGCGCAGTTTGCAGAGCTCGGCTCCGCAGCCCGCCGCAGAACGTGCACATTGCGTTGTCCGCAGAAGCTTCGGCCATAGCTTCCCAAGGCTTTTGGCAAAGCGCGCTTTCGCGGCAGTCAGGATGGCCGAGCGGTCTAAGGCGCTGCGTTCAGGTCGCAGTCTCCCCTGGAGGCGTGGGTTCGAATCCCACTTCTGACAGCAAGCGTGGCTTTTGCTTTTTGGCTGGGACCGTAGTCCCGTCGTTAAACATTCACTTCGGTTACAATAGTTGCCGACGCCGTTACCCGCATTCCGCTTAGAACGGGAACTGCAAGTACCTAATTCCACACCCCGCAAAAGTACGTGTGCAGCCGGAGCCCGTCACAGCTAGTCCCGCCCCTCTAAGTTTCTAAAATGGAGCCGGAAGAAAAAATTACGGAGTTGTCAGAAGTGGGATTCGAACCCACGCCTCCAGGGGAGACTGCGACCTGAACGCAGCGCCTTAGACCGCTCGGCCATCCTGACTTCCTGTGAAGCACCTCTACTGCCTTCTCTGTTGTAGAGAGCGTAGTGGGATGTGCGGCATTAAGCGTTAGTGTCCCCTGCTGGAATCCCATGGTACACACACGAGTCCTGATGCTGCAAACCCCGGCGAGGTTCCGCCTCCCGGGCCCTTTCTCTCGCCGCCAGCCAGTCTCGCTCTCCCGCCGGGATCCGTGGCGGGAGGTGCCCGAAGGCGCCTTCCCTCCGCAGCGAACGGGACAACGCAGGACAGAGGCCTTACCCCAGGCTCCTGTGCGGCCCTGCACGATTTCGTTCCGCAGAAATCCCGGCCCTTCCCAAAGCACGGGCTTTATCTGATGCAATCGGCGCCTAAGTGCCTGCTGTGTGCGGAGCTCTGGGCCAGGCTGCGGGGAAGATGCGAAAACGGACAGGGATGGAGAGCTGGCTCTGTGCCAGACTCCGCCACAGGCGTCGCTGGGAGGCCAGTCTGGACACTTGCTCCCCAAGCGAGGGTGATTTCCCGCCCCCTCCCCGTCTCTAATCATTTCTCAGGTCCCTTCTAGGGCAACACATATTAATGAGGCACCGTCCATGGGGCACGGAAAGAAAAAAAAAAAAAAGAGCCTGCCCTTACAGAACTTGTGACGGGTGAGGTGTAAGTGCGGGTGATCGGGGACACGAGAGACGCGGATGAACATAAGGCCCACGTACCGAGGCTGGGAACCGAGAGACAAAAGCGGCTCTAACGCAGGAGGGGCCACTGAGCTCACCCTGGAAGGAAGAGGACGCTCCCGATGAGATTGGAGCGTGGCGTAGTGGAAAGAGCTCTGACTTTGGTGCCGGCAAGCTGGGTGTTCGAGGCCCACCGCTGCCGCTCGTAGCAGCCAAGCGTAGGCTCGGCTTAGCGCTCACCAGTAACCTATTAAGCTAACGGGTTGTTAGGGATGCCCAAAGGGATGGGTCAAAAGATCGGGAAAACATCAGGGAGCCACGGAAAACGTTTTAGGGATAGATTCCAAACAAGTGGCTCCAGAAAGTAGGAGATCAATTAGAAGATTCCTGAAAATGGTCCAGGTGAGAGATGATGCACACCTGCTCTGGAGTAGCGGGAGTTACGGGAGCGCAGAGGGGCTTGGCCAGACCTGGCAAATGAGAGGATAGAAAGAAACGGAGACGGAAGAAAAGGTCGACAACTCTTAAACCAGGTGCCTGCGTGGCTGGCAAGAGAAGGGGTGCCCTCAACATAGATAGGAAAAAGTGAAAAAAAAAAGGTATAGATTTAGGGGAGATGGAAATGAGTTCTCTTTTGGACCTAAATGTCTTTAGCAACAAAGGCCCGGAGCTCTGAAGAGAGATTACAGTTGCATGGATAGATTGTGAAATCAAACACAAACACACACACACATATATGTACACATATGTTTATTTATATATATATAATATATGTGTGTGTATATATATGTATATATATGTGTGTGTGTGTGTGTGTGTGTATATATATATATATATATATATATATATATATATATATATATGAGACTTATAAGGCTATAAGGAAGAATGTGAAGAAGGGAAACTTCCAATCAAATACTGTATTGAGTGGTCATGATGAGAAGAAAGAGGAGGGGAGAGAGAGAGAAGAAGGGAGGAAAGGAAGGAAGGAAGAAAAGGAGAGATGAAGGGAATAAGATTCTCACAGGAAAATTAACAGGGGAAAAAAAGAAGAAATGAATAATCAAAAAAAAAAATTATCCATATAATGAATAAGTATCAAGGAATAAAAGGTAGCTGGGAGAAATCTCTAGAAAGTATGACTGCAAAGTGCCAAAAACAAACAAACAAACAAACCTCCCCAAAATACAAAAAAGCCCTAGAAGAGAGGAAAAGACATACAATTAGAACTTCCAAAGTAGTTTAGAATCATGAGAACCATGAAAGGAATTTTGACATTTGTAAGATATTTATATTTATAAAATCACTTAAAGAAAAGTCCAAACAATACCCCAAGAGCTATCAAACTGTGCATATCTTTTGATCCAGCAGCTTCACTACTGGGTTTATATCCCAAAGAGATGGTAAAAGAAGGGGAAAGGGCTCACGTGTGCAAAAATGTTTGTGGCAGCCCTTTTTGTAGTGGCTAAAACTGGAAAATGAAGGCATGCTCATCAATTGGAGAATGGCTGAATAAGTTATGGTATATGAATGATATGGAATATTACTGTTCTGTAAGAAACGATCAGAAGGATGATTTTTAGAGAGGTCCGAAGAGACTTGCATGAACTGATGCTGAGTGAAGTGAATAAAATAAGGCAAAAACCATACACAGCAATCACAAGATTATGTGATGATAACTGAGATGAGCTTGGCTCTTCTTAACAATGTGGTGATTCGACACAATTACAACAGATTTGGGATGGAAAATGCCATCCCCATACAGGGAGAGAGAACTATGGAGACTGAATGTGGATTGAAGCATAGTATTTTGACCTTTGTTTATTTTTTTTTCTTCCTCCTGATTTTTTTCCCCTTTTGGTCTAATTTTTCTTGCACCAGACAAAGATGCAAATAAGTTTAGAAGGGTTTCACATAATTAAACCTATATCAGATTGCTTGCTGTCTTGGGGAGGGGGGAAAGGAGAACATTTTGAAACATAAAGTCTTACAAAAATTGAAGTACCCAGATGAGAGAAAATACAGGACAGCCAAAATAATGTAAATTTAAGAGCATTTGTTGCTAGCTAGGGATTGAACCCCACCAGAACAGGGGAGTCAGTATCAAGCGATTTCAGAGACACATATTTATAGAAAGAAGCAGAAAAGTTCCTTAATACATTTGTCATACTAAAGGAATTTCATCCTAGACAAGAGACACACTAAGGGTGCCATTGCCAGACAGACAATAAGACGGTATTTCTTTATGTTTATCAAGTTGTCAAAATCTTAGGTTTTTTAGGGCAGGACATCTAGGGGTGTAAAAATACCATCTACATTAGGGTGGAAAGAGCTAGTAACAAACTTCTAACTACAGAGTTTTAAGATTATGTTTCTCATGGTCCTGAGGGGTAGCCTTCCATTTCAAAATGAATGTTGAAAACTGTCTATGGATTTGGAAAAATAAAACACTATTAAGGGAAAAAATCAATATTTTTAGTTTAAAAAAAAAGAAAGAAAAATCCAAGGTAAACCTGAGTATTTCTAGCATAGAAAAGACAATAAAAATAACATAGAAAAAGCATAGAAAAAAAAAAAAAAAAAAAACAAAACAGGAAGACTTGGGCACCATGTGAAAAAACAGAGTTGAAAGGACAAATGATAAAATAAGATTTTATTTTTAAAAGCAAAATTAGAAGAAACCTTCCAAGTTCCATAAATCCAGAGGCAGCAAAATATCCTAGGTAGCTGCTGGCTAGTCTCAAGAGGTAGCATGGTCTAACTCAAGTCCTGCCTCTGACATATCTTGCCTGGGGGGTTGTTGGGGAAGTCATTACTTCTGAATCTCCCTAAACAATGTTCTTAAACTATAAGTTTCAGGACAATTGATGGCCTATATTGGTGAAGAGATTTTCCTTACCAGATATCTTTGTAGTCCAATGAAATCACAGATTCAGATTTTTTTTACCCATTAAAAAAATATCAACTAGATACTGCTGCATGAAAGCATTATATTCTTCCATAATTGATTCTCTTTTAAAAAATTTTTTTCAAATGAAAACCTCCCTCATTTCCCTTATCTCTCCTCATCCCTAAGATTAAAAAAGCAATAAACATAAAATCCCTGTTACAAAAATGTATAGACAACCAAAATAATTTCCTTCATTGGCCATGCCCAAAAATTTGTCTCAATCCACACCTTGATTTCATTATCTCTTTAGCAGGAGATGGGTTGCCTAACTCATCATGAATCCTCTAAAATTATAATTGGTCATTGTACTGATCAGAATTTCTAAGTCTTTCAAAGTTGTCTTTTACAATATTGTTTTTCTGGTATAAAAAGTTCTGGTTCTGCTCACTTCACTCTGTACCAGTTCATGTAAAACTTTGCAGATTTTTCTGAAACCATCTACTTTTATCTGTAACCCCTGTACCATTGGTATGAGACTTCTTCATTAGTGGAGATCATTGCCCTCCATCTGTACCTACATGAGGGATGTTATAGAGTTTGCATGCAAAAGGAAAATTCCAGCCTTTACAATCTTTGGACCTACTTCAAGTCTCTTGAAAAAGCTTTAGCAGCTTTTTGCTTCTAGTTTCAAGAAAGAAAAAATGGAAGATGACAATCTTCAGGTTGCTGAAGGAAAAGCTCCTGGGATAAAGCTGACATGAGAAGAGCTAACCGTCTCCATCATGTCCCTGTTTCCAGCTTCTTCATGTGATGATACAACAAAATTTCATTTTCAGGGAACTTCCACTTGGGTAAGGTCTATGACATTTTCTGTCTTGATTGGGCTGAGTTTCCTTGCTCCCTATGAGAAAGCTGCTTCATTCTATGTTGTCTGATATGCATTCTCCTGCATATACTTTCTCTAATTTCTATTTTGTTATCAAATTAGAGACCAAATGGATTTCTTTGATATTTCTATATGAATTCACTGTGGAATTGATATTTGGTGGGAAGGGAGTCAAGTTCTTGAGATATAAAACTTAAAGTGGTCCTTCTTTCATTAATGAAACAATGAGAAGATAGTCTGAACCTGAAAAGCAAATTCCTTTAGACTGATATTGAAGTAAATAGATATAATTGTAGTCCAGGACCCCTTCATCTCTGAGGAAAGTAGAGTGGTAACTGCTGGCCCCACCAACTGGCAGGAATATTCTGGCAGGAATAAAAGTCTTCTTTGGAGAGAGTGTGGGAAAGAAGAGACTAAAATTATCAATTCTGTCTCTCTTTGAGTCATACACTGATACCCCTATGCTATACTTGGGGGATAACTCTCACTACAATTTTTGACATCACAATACTATGCTGTCATATGCACATACCAATAATTTGTTCAGTCAACTTATGGGTTTAGTTCAAAATTGCCCTCCAAAATAATTAGATCAGTTCACAGTTCCACCTATGGTGCATTAATGTACCTGTTTCACCACAGTCCTTCCAGCAGCTGTCACCTTCCTCTTTTGTCAACTTTGTCAATTTGATTAACAAGGGGTGGAACTTTTCTTATATTAATTTGCATTTTTCTAATTATTAGTGATTTAGAGCAGAAGTGTCAAACACACCCAGCCACATGAGGCTAGTATCTATTGAACCAGATTAAAATGAAATTAAGAAATATTTCATAAAATAAATAAAAACATAATAGGTAATGCTAATATGTTCTAGGAGAAATATAGCAGTGATCCTGAGGCCCTCTGATTTTACATGTAAAGTCTGTTGGCTTTAGGAATACTATAGTGTAGTCCTACAAACATTGCTGACTGCAGATAACAATCTGTTGATTAGTGATAACATGATTTCTAAGATAAATGATAAAGTATATACCAGACCACTCCTCAACCCCACCTCTAATAAAATTCAATATTGAGGTGCATACCAGACCACTCCTCAGTTCTACTTTTAAACCATAAATCAGCATATCAGTGACATGAAGAAACAGATTTCTCTGTCTTTTCCTATAAATTTATCTTCTTGCTCTTGCTTCTTTGCTAAATCCTTTTGGAACTTAGCTGCTTCAATTGGGGTTACAATTATAATAAACTTTGCTCCTTGACTTGGAGATGGGTTCAAGCCTGCAAATTCTTTTGAGATACCTCATGACACCAATCTGCAATCCCAACCTTTTGGGCTCTCCTTTGTGTAGAGGGCCAGGAGGTAAGAATACACTCCAGCTCTTAAATCTTATCATAATTTGGCTCACCAACATCTCTTTTCTCAATAGCAGAAACATGCTTGATAATGTAATGCCAAAGAAACTGAGCAAGACAGAGATTAGAGACCAATTCAATAATTTATTAAATGGAGAGAAATACTGAGACCAATGCATCCATGTTGATCCCAGGGCTAGACGAGAGTATCATTTCAAAGAGTCTAGCTCCGAGTATAGGGACAGCAAGCCTTTTATGGAATAACAAGAACAATGACATAATGAATGGAGGGACCTAGGTGGGGATAACTTAGGATAGGGAGGTTACTGATATTCTAATGACATTAAGGGATGTCTATAAAACTTTTATCTCAACCATTAAGAGAGGATGGCTATAACCTAAGGCAGAATTACGAAATAGGACAATTGGAGGAACTGGTCACCCCATTAAAAGGGAACTTTGGCATAACAATAATACTATAAATTCGGATTCTAGTGAGTGAAACAAAATGCAAACACTTCTCAACAGACTAAAGATAAACTTTGAACTTAAGACAGGAAAGAATGTCCACAAGAGACTAAAAGCATTTGGGAGAAGGGTACCTGAGATAATGGTATAATAAATTTTACACTGATGTGTATCTCAACTATTTACTTTTCTAAGTAATCAAGATTCATGACTTAAGGAGTTTAATCATTTACATCATAGTAAATTTAATAGAGTGTACTTTGTATCAAACCTATAAGCATTTAAGGTATATATATTCGTGGTCCTGATCAATAAAATTGAAGCATTCTAACTGAATTCTTATGCCTGGCCTCCTGATTATCACACTCTTCATCTCACTATAGGAGCTGGACTCCAACACTTTGAACCTCAACAAATTTTCTTCCACATTGATCCCTATTTATCATTTAGTGTTTAGTTTCTGTTTCTATTTGAATTTGACACTGCTGGTTCAGAGCATTCTTTCATATGAGTAGTAATGGTTTACTTCCTCAGAAAACTGCCTATTCATATCTTTTTCTATTGAGGGATCAATCTTATTCTTATATATTTGAATCAGATCCCTATCTAGCTCAGAAATTAGATCTTTTTCAAATTAATAGCTGCAAAGACTTTTTCTTCATTTACCCATTTCTCATCTAATTTTAGCTACATTGGTTTTGTGATTGCTTCCAGACCATTCCTTTGCTCCTCAGCCTCCTAAATCCCACTCTCTTCCTCCTTCTCAAATAAAGTCCTCATTTTGGTGTGATTTAAAAAAAAAATTAGTTATGTGATGGAGAGAGCCATCTGCATTCAGAAAGAGGACTATGGGGAATGAATGTGGAGCACAGCATAGTATTTTCACCTTTTTTGTTGTTGTTGGCTTGCTTTTTTTTCTTTCTCCCTTTTTTTCCTTTTTGATTTGATTTTTCTTGTGCAGCATGATAAATGTGGAAAAATGTTTAGAAGACCTGGGCATATTTAACCTATATTGGATTACTTGGGAGATGTGGGGGAAGGGAGGAAGAAAAATTTATAACACAAGGTTTTCTAAAAGTGAATGTTGAAAACTATCTTTGCATGTATTTTGAAAAATAAAAAGCTATTATTAAAATATGAAAAAAATTTTATAAATTAAATTTAAAAATAGTTAATTGGGAGTCAGTCCTGAATTAGAATCCTAGTTCTGCTATTAAATGTGTAGCTTTGAACAACATCCTAAGTCTGGCCCTCAGGTTCTCCATTTGTTAAACAAAGTGATACAATACAGATGATCTCCAAGATTCCTTCTTACTCTGTATCCATGATTCTGATCTTTTGCTTTATTGAGAAATTAGAAGCTATTCACCATGATAGCCTTTCTCTATCTTAATCTATCTATACCTCAGAACCTTTCTAGATTATTCGAAGATCAGTCTGTCCACTTATTTCTTTGATCTCAGTCCTTCCCACTTTCTTTGGGAGCTTGCTCCTTTAATTATGTCCTTTCTCTTTCATCTTCAATGTCTCCTTAGATGTTGGCTCCTTTCTGCTATCTACAAATATATAGGTTTCCTCCATCCATAAACAACTATCATGATCCTGCTTTCAACTCAGTTATTCTTCTCCATCTCTCCTCCTTTCACAGCCAAACTCGTAGGAAAAACTTGTGGGGAGCCGGCACTAATCTACCGGCCATAAGGTGATAAGGCCACATTCCAAAAGACTGCCCTAACCTTTGAATAGGCAGATATTTAGGCATCTCCTAATCACATCCTGGAGCTTCCTATGACCAAAGGCACCTGATCAGCTCATCCTTGGGCGGGAAACCAACCCTTTGTCTAGGACCCCCACCCTGTACTAAATTCGTGCTACCCTGCTGCTATATATATCTGTACTATTGCACCCATAAAAATGAGGCTTGATCAGAATGTTTTGTCTTGCCTCCATCTTCTGCGTCCCTCTCTCTTGCCCTTTTATCTCTTTTCTTCCAGGGTCCACACACTCTGCCTCGCGGGCCGAGGCAAAAACTCATGTATTAAAAAAAAATTACCCATTGCCTTCACTACCTCACCAATCTATTTACATCTCTAAACTTTACAATCTGCTTCTAACTTCACCATTTGAATGAAAAGGCTTTTTGCAAAGTTACAAAGAATTTTTGTACTACTAAATTTGATAGACTTTCCTCAGTCATCATCCTTCTTGACCTTTCTATAACTTTTAACACTATTAACCGTCCACCACTTTCTCTTGAATATTTTCTTCCCTCAGCTTTTGTCAGGATTTTCTTTTTTTTTTTTTTTTTTTTTTTATTTAATAGCCTTTAATTTACAGGATATATACATGGGTAACTTTACAGCATTAACAATTGCCAAACCTCTTGTTCCAATTTTTCACCTCTTACCCCCCCCCACCCCCTCCCCTAGATGGCAGGATGACCAGTAGATGTTAAATATATTAAAATATAACTTAGATACATAATAAGTATACATGGCCAAAACATTATTTTGCTGTACAAAAAGAATCAGACTCTGAATTATTGTACAATTAGCTTGTGAAGGAAATCAAAGATGCAGGTGTGCATAAATATAGGGGTTGGGAATTCAATGTAATGGTTTTTAGTCATCTCCCAGAGTTCTTTTTCTGGGTTGAGCTGGTTCAGTTCATTACTGCTCCATTAGAAATGATTTGGTTGATCTCGTTGCTGAGGATGGCCTGATCCATCAGGACTAGTCATCATCTAGTATTGTTGTTGAAGTATATAATGATCTCCTGGTCCTGCTCATTTCACTCAGCATCAGTTCGTGTAAGTCTCTCCAGGCCTTTCTTGTCAGGATTTTCTTTTAGTTTTCCTTCTACCTATCTGACTAATGCTTCTTCTTTTTTTTTTTTTTTTTTTTTTTTTTTTAATAGCCTTTTATTTACAGGATATATACATGGGTAACTTTACAGCATTAACAATTGCCAAACCTCTTTTTCCACTTTTTCACCTCTTACCCCCCCCCACCCCCTCCCCTAGATGGCAGGATGACCAGTAGATGTTAAATATATTAAAATATAACTTAGATACATAATAAGTATACATGGCCAAAACATTATTTTGCTGTACAAAAAGAATCAGACTCTGAATTATTGTACAATTAGCTTGTGAAGGAAATCAAAAGTGCATGTGTGCATAAATATAGGGGTTGGGAATTCAATGTAATGGTTTTTAGTCATCTCCCAGAGTTCTTTTTCTGGGTATAGCTGGTTCAGTTCATTACTGCTCCATTAGAAATGATTTGGTTGATCTCGTTGCTGAGGATGGCCTGATCCATCAGGACTAGTCATCATCTAGTATTGTTGTTGAAGTATATAATGATCTCCTGGTCCTGCTCATTTCACTCAGCATCAGTTCGTGTAAGTCTCTCCAGGCCTTTCTGAAATCATCCTGTTGGTCATTTCTTACAGAACAGTAATATTCCATAATTTTCATATACCACAATTTATTCAGCCATTCTCCAACTGATGGACATCCATTCAGTTTCCAGTTTCTAGCCACTACAAAAAGGGCTGCCACAAACATTCGTGCACATACAGGTCCCTTTCCCTTCTTTATAATCTCTTTGGGATATAATCCCAGTAGTAACACTGCTGGATCAAAGGGTATGCACAGTTTGATAACTTTTTGAGCATAGTTCCAAACTACTCTCCAAAATGGTTGGATTCGTTCACAACTCCACCAACAATGCATCAATGTCCCAGTTTTCCCGCATCCCCTCCAACAATCATCATTATTTTTTCCTGTCATCTTAGCCAATCTGACAGGTGTGTAGTGGTATCTTAGAGTTGTCTTAATTTGCATTTCTCTGATTAATAATGACTTGGAGCATCTTTTCATATGACTAGAAATAGTTTCAATTTCTTCATCTGAGAATTGTCTGTTCATATCCTTTGACCATTTTTCAATTGGAGAATGGCTTGATTTTTTATAAATTAGAGTTAATTCTCTATATATTTTGGAAATGAGGCCTTTATCAGAACCTTTGACTGTAAAAATATTTTCCCAGTTTATTGCTTCCCTTCTAATCTTGTCTGCATTAGTTTTGTTTGTACAAAAACTTTTCAGTTTGGTATAATCGAAATTTTCTATTTTGTGATCAGTAATGATCTCTAGTTCTGCTTTGGTCATAAAGACCTTCCCCTTCCACAGGTCTGAGAGGTAAACTATCCTGTGTTCCTCTAATTTATTAATAATTTCATTCTTTATGCCTAGGTCATGAACCCATTTTGACCTTATCTTGGTGTACGGCGTTAAGTATGGATCAATGCCTAGTTTCTGCCATATTAGTTTCCAATTTTCCCAGCAATTTTTATCAAACAGTAAGTTCTTATCCCAAAAGCTGGGATGACTAATGCTTCTTCAATCTCCCTTCTTGGATCATCTATGTTCTGTCTTTTAATTGCATGTTCCCCAAGGATCTCTTTTCAGTCCTGTTTTTTTTTCTCTCCAGGCTTTCTCTCTTGTTATGTTTTCTCATGCCTAGAATGAACTCCCTTCTCAACCCCACTTCTTAGAATCCCCAGCATCCTTCAAAACTCAGCTAAAGTCCCACCTCCACATAAAGCATTTCCAGATCCCCATTTTTATTTCCTTCCCCATCCCCCCTATTTATACGTCCTTTCCTGAACAAAAAATTACCTTATATTTGCTTCGTGAATATTTTGCATCATTCATTTTTTTTGTTGTTGTTGTTTTCCTTTCTGTTGTGGTCTTTCCCTTTTGTTCTGATTCTTCTCTCCCAACATGATTCACAAAGAATTGTATATTTAAAAAATTAAAAGAAGGGTTAAAAAATGAATATTTTACAAACTTCACAGAATCACAGAAATTGAGTTGGAACAGACATCAGTGGTAACTAGTTCAATCCATGCAAAGAAAGGAATCTAATATTACATAGCTGATAAATGGTAATCCAGCCTTTGCTTGAAAACTTTTAAGGTAGGAAGAATTTATCACCTCTGAGGGAATCCCATCCTACATTCAGAATGTTTTTGTTGTTATGAAAATTTTTACTGAAGTCAGGAATTTTATTCTTTGGAACTTTCACCCACTACTCCTGATCCAACCACTCCAGAAAACAATTTATAATTGTGCAGAGAAAATGACTAAAATGTCTACACCCATTTACCAAATAATCCCACTGCTAGGCATATATCCCCAGGAAGTAAAAGACAGAAAGAAAAGTTCTTTATACACCAAAATACTCATGGCACCACTTTTTTGTGTGTGACAGCAGAGAACTAGAAACAAAGTATATGATAATATATTACGAATGGCTAAAAACAGTAGGTTGAATGAATATAATGGAATACCATTGCATTTTAAGAATAATTAATATGAAGGATTCAAGGACTTACAGCAAGATGTGTATAAACTGCTTCAGAATGAAGTGAAACAAAAAGTGATATAATGACTACAAAAATGAAAATGGAAAGAATAGAAATAGAAAATGAAATGCAGAGTAATTATAATGACCAAGCTTGTCTCTGGGAAAAAAAAGATGGGAAATTATACCTCTCTCCTTTCTTTCATAGGGATTTTAGGTGTAAAATATTCCATATATTTCAGACTTAATTGAAATATGGTTAATTTTGATAAACTGTTTTTGTCCTCTTTCTTTTTTTTTTTTTTATTTTTCATTTAAAGAGGTGATTTTGGGTAGAGGAAGGAGGAGGATATATTTGGAAATGATAATGATGCAAAAAACAAATATGTCAACATAAATTTATAGAAAATGAAAAAATTTATGCCAATTAAAAATTTTACAAAATCAAAATCCTAGTGTAATTATAATGATCAAGTTTGGTCCTAGAAAAGTGTTGTGAAAATGTACCTTCCAGGTTTTATTGGCGAGGTGAGGAAATTAAAACTTGGAATTATAATGTTTCTTAGTTGATTGATCAATTGATTCATACACTGACAGATGTGGTTGGTGTCTTCATTTTGCTGAACTTTTTAAAACACTTTAATTTCAAGTAAAGATTCAATGGGGAAAGGGAGAGATCTATTTAGAATGAATGGATGAATGAAAAAAATGTATTAAACAATGATGGTAATGCTTCTTATTTAATGTTATTTCCCCCTGATAAAATCATATAAATTTCTGGTATTGAATCATTTCACAATGCCAAGGACTTTCTGCAGTAGTTATAGCTGTCACATTTGCAGGAGTTGGAGAAGGGGCGGGTATCTCCACAGGAATTGCTTTCCAGAATCATGGGTAGGGGCACCCTGCTGGAAGAGTGCCTTTCCAAAAGCACCTAAATTCAGGGCCTGGAGCTGTATCTGTCGGGGAGGAGATGGTCAATGTGGTGATGGGTTTGGCTTTTTAAATAAAATAAATCCTCTTAAATTGAACTGAATTCATATAAGTAGGTAATAGTGAATATATAGTTCAGGTGTTCATCCTGAGGAAAGAATGATAGGGAAAGTAGTTGTAGAGGTGAGAGGAAATTACATCATGTTTTTGCACGGAATGGACATCCCAGAGTGGTAATGAGAAGGACACCCAATGAAATTATGCACACTGAATCATTACTGGAACTTTAGGAAGCTTTACTGAAATTGTTCAGGGGGGAATTCAATGAAGGTGTCTTCAATGAAGACACTGTTGGCTACTTCTAGGTTTGTCATTCAATGATGAATCATCAAATCCAGTCCATAGCTCGTAAGCCCCTATTTCCATTTAATATTCCCAGAATAAACCAGGATAAATCTTATGGCATTAGGGTAAAGCCAAAGGAATTTACTTAAAGCAGAATGTAAGGTAAGAAATAAGTGATTAATTCAAGCAACATTCCCCACACCCACCCCTTTGCCAAAGCTCCCACCTCCCCACACATGTTTCCCTGGGACCTCTGGTCTTATCTTCTATTTCTACCCTTTGGGCTGGTCCTGTTGCCTCCACAACGCAGCAGAGGTAACATAGAACAAATCGTTCACAGCAGCTGGCTTGGTACCCTGGGTTTTTCTTTCTGCACAGTACAAAATGTGGAGGGCTTTCATGATACAGTGTCAGCGTAGGAACCAACAGTTCCCATGCTCAGAGACAACATTGTAGAGACCATTTTGTTGCTTCCCCTGAGCATGGGAACTGGGTTACCACTGAAACCTTGAGCTGTTCTGAGAGACATCCAAGCTGAGGAGCTTCTGAGAATCCTGCTCCTGGGCACATCAGCAACAATAGAAAGCTGGGGTTGTAATTTTTCCCCTCTCTCCTATTGCTCAAGATGTTTCCAAACCTTTCTTCATCCCAGCACAAGACTTCTGTCTTCCTTTCAAACTGGTAACAATAAAAGCCAATAAGCTCTACACATGCTTCTGAGAGATGGAGTTCCCCAAAGCATTGCTGAACAGATAACTTCCTACACCTAGATGAAACATGGTCCCTCCCTAATAGAACTTACAGTCTAGTAAGAGGATAAGTATAACTACTATATGTAGTCAGCCCCAGACTAGATCATGCTTTGCCCATCCTCCCAGGCCATTTTGTACCTTCTCTGCTGCCTCACCACTGTTTCTCCACAGGACCACTCTTCTTCACACCAGGTCCCAATATTCCATGACCCCAGTCCCTGGGTTATTTATTCATCTTTGAAATCTCTCTCATAATCAGATCTAAACAACTGGAAAAACATAATTTGCTCACGGGTAGGCAGAGCTAATATAGGAAAAATGACAATTCTATCTAAATCAATTTTCTTATTCAGTGCCATACCAATCAAACTACCAAAAAATCACTTTATAGAGCTAGAAAAATAATAATAATGAGATTTTTACCATAGTAAAGAATCCTTGGGGCCTTAATTTCCTTATCTATAAAACAAGGACAAATAACATCAATGACCCGTTTGATTGATAGGGATTGTGAATATAAGCAGAGGAGTAATGTTAGTGCTGGTATGAATTCAGAACAAAAGTTTTGCTTAATTAGAGCCGTGGTAATTTGTTTGGTTCTGAGACCCTGAGCTAAGCATATTATGAGAGTCAAAAAGAATTTTCTCACCAAAAGCCAAATAGCAGGGAGATCTGGGGGAGCAGTTGCTGAGATAGAGGCAAAGCCCATCAAGAAATTAGATTTGACCCAAAGATTTTCTTTTTTTCTAGCTGACTGAGTCAGTGAATCTGACTCACAGAAGAGCTGGAATTGCTTTTGACCTATTTGACTAAAAAAAAAAGTTGCAATCACTCTAAGGAAGAGGCTGCATCATGGCTGCAAATTAGCAGAGAACCAGAAGATGGCAGAAGCTCAGTAGAAAATCAGTCATGAAGAGCCAGCAAATGGAAATAGGGTGGACAAAAAACCCAACAGATGGCAGCTGCAGCTCACAGCGCAGAGGGCAGAGCAGCTTACGAGTTGGCAAGGAAAGCAGTCCACTAGTTGCCTTCACCAAGCTGGTAATTGATATCACTAATTATAGCTTGTAAGACAGAGGATGGCTCAGAAGAGTAGTTATAGAAAAGTGAGTTTCTTATGCTATGAATGATCTCTACACACTTCCTTTTGTAATGCCAAAAGAAACTGAGCAAGACAGAGATTAGAGACCAATTCGATAATTTATTAAATGGAGAGAAATACTGGGACCAATGGATCCCAGGGCTAGACGAGAGTATCATCTCAAAGAATCTGGACAGCAAGCCTTTTATGGAACAATGACAATGCAGAGACCTAGGTGGGGATGGCCTCATAGATGGAGGTTACTGATATTCTAATGACATTAAGGAATGTCTATAACACCTTTATCTCAACCATTAAGAGGGGAGGGTCATGACCTTAAGGCAGAATAGGAAATAGGACAAATGGAGGAACTGGTCACCCCATTAAAAGTGACCTTTGTCATTACACTTTCTCCCACTGATGTCCTGTTATTACACACATTTCTTATTAATTTTCCCTTTTCCAGTAGAAATGGGGGAATCTGTGAGAAAGTAATCACTTGCATGCATGGGGTGATTTTCCTTATTATTTACCTCGCTATTCTGTTTAATTACATGTGTTTTGTTTTGGATTAATAGATCAATTCAATGATTATTCAAGTTAATTTGACAAGTATTTATTGAATACCTTCTGTGTGTCAGACACAAAGGAAAGAAAGCAGTCCTGTGCTGGAATGAGCCAAAGTAGGATGAGAGAAAGGAGAAAAAATCATATGTGCTCAATGCTTGGGGAATACAAGGACAAAAACAAAATAGTCCCTGTGCTCAGGGAGCATTTATCCTACCTGGAGGATACAACACATATTTACCAATTTGTTTTAAATCAAATTTTACTTTTCCAAAGATCAAGTATTTGTTTCTCTCTCTCCCCTCCCCCAAAATAAAAACAAATGTTACAAATAGTTTGGGGGGACTCCGGCACACATGCAGACCCCATCACCTTTCTAAGATGGCAGGTCCATATATAGAAAGATAGGAAGCTACTTTTGAGAGAATTGTGAGGAATGGAGCACTCACGTTCATTTTATAACGTTCTGATGGGGCTACTGCGTGGGTGGAAGAAGACTTTTTCCATCGGCTCTGTAGCTGCATTTTTTTTCTGACCTTCAAAAAAGGCCTAAGTCAGCACCAGCCATGCCTTTTGCTGCTGTTGCATCCAAAGTAGCAAATGACTCCTTCAACTCACAGCTTCTGGTAAAAACCATGCTGAAAGGGGAAGGGCCACCCCACCTTCACCCTTGAGATCACCTGGATCCCAGAACTGGTCCCGAGGTCATGGCCTTCATTTCCATTTCAGGTGTAAGGAGTCTCCAGTCTGAACCAGGAGATTGACTCAGGAGCCTAGACCCCAGAGCCCAGGAATCTAAAACAAGTATTGTAGTTAGCCCAGCATTAATATCCTGAAGAGCACCAGTATAGGATTCCAGCTCAGCAAAAGTTTTAAGGAATATTACCTTTGAACATGAATTTTGTGGGACTGATTTTATGTAGGAATTAAGCTACATTGTGAACCTAATCCCCCTCCATGCCATTCTCCCTTCCTAGACTGACATGGTATAGGGGGGATTATGCCCCCAAAGTGTCTCTAGAAAATGTTTATATGTTTATTCTTTCTATATCTATAAAACAAATATTCCTTTTTAAAAAAATCCAGTTGATGCTAAATGGTTAAATGAAGCTATCTAAAATTAAAGGGAATACAGACAATGGGGTCCCAAGTCAATGGTAGAGAAAAAAGGACCCTCAATTATTTTAAGATATCTGAGAACCCTAGAGATAGGGCAATGAGAAGAGGAGTGGACCCAGTCCTCAGACAATAGGGCTGAGGTTAACCATGTTACAAAAATATTCTGTCAAGCAAATCAAATTCCCATACTAGCCATGTCCAAAAATGTGTATCTCATTCTGAATATTAGTCCATCCACTCTCATTCATAAGGAGGGCAGCATTTATCATCAGTGTCTGGCATTATGGCTGGTCATTATGTTATCAAAGTTCTTAAATTTTTAATATCAGAGTTAATTATTTTTCATTTTTTAAAATAATATCGCTATAGTATATAGTTATCCTTTCCACATCATGGGGGTTAGGGGCATAGTCTCTCATAATCTGGAAACTCTGTGTAAAAATTTTTTGTACCAGAGAAGAAATCTGAATTATTATGGTATTAAAATATAAAATATGTTGATATTATGCAATACCATACATATATTTAGGCATGTATGAATTTTTAAATTGTTTTTGTGTCATTAGCTGACCTTTGCATATTATTTGTGACATCTTCAAAACTCCTAAAAATTACAATTTTTCTTTTTATTTATTTTTTTTTTCCCCTGCACTTAATTCCTTATGCCAATGTTTGCTGTATGAAACTTCAGTGGGATAAATCATGATGTGGAAGGGATAACTGTAAAATATTCTCCTAGTTCTTCTCACTTCACTCTGCATCAATTTATACAAGTCTTCCCAAGTTTCTCTGAAACTATCACTTCCATCATTTCTTATAACACAATAGCATTTTAATTCATTTATGTGACAATAAGCTATAATTTGTGTAGCTGTTGATGGGAACTTAGTTTCTATTTGTAAGGAAGAAGCCAAGAACTATTTCCCAAAAAACCCATCATACATAGAAATGAATATTTGCCATATTCACAGCAAAGCATAGCATACATACGAAGTATAAAAAAAATGATACAAATCATATCAAAGAGAATGCATGAATAACTGAGTGGATCAGGGAACAACTCTTGGAAAAAGTGGTATGTTTTGAGATTCTATGAGGTAGATATGAATAAATTATAAATATGGGAGACTAACTATGCCATGGAATAGAAGTGGAAGATGGGATGTCATGTACACAGAATAGCTAGCAAGCCAGTTTGATTAAAATAGAAAGTGTATAAAGCAGAATAATATGAAACAAGATAGGAAAGATAAGTGAACATCTGATATGGTGGTGCATAAATACCATGTTAAGGATTTTGTGTTTTATCCTAAAAGAAGTGGAAACCATTGGAGTTTTTTTGAGTAGAAGGGTACTATGGTCATATCTGTGTTTTAGGGATATCAGTTTGGTAGCTATATGAAGCATGAATTTAAAAAGGGAAGATACTAGAAGTAGATATACTAAGAGCTTTTTGAAATAAACCATGAAAGAGATGATGAGGATCTGAAGTAGCAACCGTGTAAGCAGAAAAAAGAGGAAGGATGTAAGAGAAATGGAAGCAAGAAGATTTGGCAATTGACTGGAAATAGGAGAAGCAAAAGAAGAGAGAGGAAAGAATCAAATTTGTGAACCATAAATTGACAAATACAAGTTTGAAGGATGAATGGGTATTGAGAAAAATATAATGTTTTGTTTTGGACATGTTGAATTTGTATGCTGATGAAACATTTAAAAGGTGGTTATGTCTAGCAAGCAAAACATAACAAGGATTGAAGTTCAGGATAGAGATTTGGGGATTATCTATTTAGAGATTATCATTGGGAGTTAATGAGTCACAAGAGAAGAAGGAAGAGAAAAAAGAGAAGAGGGCAAAAGGCAGAATTTGAGGGGATGCCCATACTTATCAGAGTGAAGGAGGAGGAAGATCCTGCAAAGGTAGCCGAAAAGGAGCTATATAAGAGTTTTAAAGAAAACTGGAGAAAAGCAGGGGCACAGAATCCAAAAGGAGAATAAGGTCAAAACAGGCTGAAAAGCCAAGTGGAATGAGATCTGAAAAAAAAGGCCATTGAATTTAGCAGTTAAGAGATTATGGGCAACCAGAGAGAGAGCCCTAGCAGTTTAAGTAGAGTATTTAGGTCTGAAGTCAGATAGCAGAATTGAGAAGTTTATAGGAAGTGAGGAAATGGAGCCAATAAATGTAGTCATTTGACTATAAAGGGAGATGAAATATAACAATAGCTTGCAGGAGTGTTAGGATCAAGTGAAGATTTTTTGAAGACAGGGCAGGTTTATAAGTAGCAAGGAAGTAGCCAATAATTCCAAAAATCAAGCGGGAATTATTGAGGAACGACAATGCTAGGGGAAATGGTAGCAGGGTTGGCTTTGGCAAGAAGGGAACCTTCTTCATGCAAAATCAAAGCAAAGGAGGAAAGATTGGAGGAAGATAAAGAAGGGCTTTGAAGTGTGGATTAGGGCAGGATTGGGAGTCCTGTGATTTGGAAAAAGAGAAAAAAGAAATATGGATGGAGGCTCCTGAGTTACTGTAATTTTGCTGCTTAAATCTAGGATACCTTCTAGGTCTCTACCATTGAGAGAGTCCTAGGTAAACAGAAAGAAAGATTAAATAATTGGAGACATTTTATTAGTATTCAGAAGTAAAGTATAGTAAAACTAATTAGGGGTAAGCAAAAGCACAGGGAAGAGAAGAATCTTGCCTTCTCTCTCACATAAGAGATTCTGGATGAATTTTGTCAAACTTCTGAGGATCTGAAGAACCATTGCATCAGGATCTACAACAAGAGTTCTTAAGTTTTTGTGTGTGTGTCTTTTGTCAATCTAGTTAAGCCTATTGTGAAATATAAAAAGTTCATGAGATATAATTTCTGGGTAATTAATCATTTTTATATGACTATATATGTGCAGTCTTGCAAAATGTTTTCATAGTAGTCATGTTTTGAAAGGAAACACAGACTAAAAAAAAACAAAAACAAGAAAAATAAAGAAAATATTTTAAAAATTATGCTTTAATCTAATTCAGACTCCATCAATTCTTTCTCTGGAAGTGAATAGCATTTTTCATTTTAAATCCTTCAGAATTGTCTTGGATTATTGTATTGCTAAAAATGGTTAAGTCATTCACAATTCTCCTAGCTCTGCTCACTTTGCATGGATTCATGTCTTTCCAGGTTTTTTTCTGAAACCCTTCTGACCATCATTTTTTATAGCACAATTCAAATATAGCACAGATCTCATCACAATCATACACTACAACTTGTTCAGTCATTCCCCAATTGATAGGCATCCCCTCAATTTCCAATTCTTTGCTACTAATTTTCAATGTCATTTCCAGCAAACACAGAAATGTGAATTTCATACCAGCTTGTGAATTTTTCTCAAGAGGATTACACACAGGAATTTTGTACTAATAGGACCCCAGATACAGCTATGGACTATACAAAGATGAAAAGGGGAGTCATGGGAATGATCAACTGGATTCCAGATGGTCCTGAGCCATGCCCCCAAGTATCTTGGGAGTGTTTGCAATTCTGGCTGAAAGGGATCAAAAGTAGAAAGTATATTAGGTACTCTCTCTGAGAAAATGGATCTTATGCTCCATAAAACTTGCTCTGTGAGTACTTTGGATACTCTGAACCTCAAATGCACTAGAGACACTCTGCCCAGTGGCTGGCTTTCTGGAGATTGGCCTTGCTGGATCAGAGAATGGTCAAAGATTGATACAAACCTGGGGAGGACCTCTGTGTCTTTGTGGATTCAGTCAGCTAGGGATCAATGGAACTGGGGGAAATTCCATCAAACGTGAGGGATGTGGTGACCTGAAAAAAATCCAGTCAGGCCGCTGAAGAAGATTTGCACTCCAGTTGCCACTTGGGATCCTCCACTGGGGAATGATTAAATGATTAAACTGGGAGGTTGACCTTTGTCCACCCACAGGGGAAATTAGTAACCAAAGGAACTGGGGCAGAAATAACTGCACACCCTGAGAAATAGATCCCACAATCCCTTTGCTCTCCATTCCTGACAGAAAAAAAGCAGATGTCATGAAGGGAACAGCTTCCTGACCAAATCCTGATCTGTCTCCTTAGGCAGATCTTTCAGTTATCCACTCTTAACACATCCCCAGAGTTAGGTGGTCCATTAAGGGTAGATAATTGGCAAGAGAATTCCAGAGAATATGGAGCTTGGGAGAGATTCCTTTGCCACCTTTTGCCTAGAATTCCAGGACTAAAAACCAACCCCTGAGATGGATTCTCTGGCTCTAGTAATTGTCTCTTAAGGCAGCATGACCATTTAAAACTTTTTCAAAGCCCTTTTACATATTGCATCCTATTTGATTCTCTGACTCACCTATATTATAGTGTTATATTAGGCAAAGTATTTTGTAAGTTTGAAGATGTTACATTAATATGAGCTTTTCTTATTACTGTCCAAGCTGACTTTGATGCTATAAACAATAATTATAGGAGTCAGAAGACCTGGGTTTTAGTCCCACCTTTACCACTAAGTAGCTTTGTGATTTTAGACAAATTACTTCTGCTCTCAGTTTCCCCATTTGTAAAAATGGGCAAATGGGACTAAATAATCTTATAATCTTTTAAGTACAGAATCTGCTATCAATGATCTAAGTATTAAACACTAAACAGGTATATTTTTTCCCCCTTCCTCCTCTCTGCTCCCCCCCCTCCCCCATAGTTTAGTTTCTCCCTTTCCATCTCCACACCTAAAAGAAAAGCTGGGTCTCAGGGTGGGGCATGCTAACTACCACCTCCGTTACCCTTAATCAGTTGATATTTCTCATAAGTTGAGATATAAGGGAACTGATTTGGAGTCAGAAGCTTTGGCGCCCATATACACACACATCCACCCCCCACATCCAAGTTATTTCAGCTGGGAAAACTAGGGAAAGGAGCCCAGTGAACAAAGGCCACTCAACATCCCTGGCTACTCCCTTCCCTGCCCAACCATCCCCAGCATTTTTGAAATAGCATCACAATTAATTAACCTTCTCTGGATTTGGCTTCCTGTGAGAAGTGCCCAATTTGGCTTAAAAAAAACAAAACAAAACAATTTTTTCTTTCTTATGTTGTTTTCCCCCCCTTTTGATATGATTTTTCTTGCACAGTATCATGAATATGCAAATATGTTTAGAAGAATTGCACATGTTTAACCTATATCAGATTGTTTGCTGTCCAGGGGAGGGGGGAAAGGGAAGAGAGGGAGAAAAATTTGCAACACAAGATTTTGCAAAAGTGCACGTTGAAAACTATCTTTGCATGTGTTTGAAAATGCTATTTAAATTTTTAAAAAGAAACATAATAAAATGTAAAAAAAAAAAAGTCCAGATCATATGAATAAAGTAATAACTGACATTTTTATAGTACTTTGAGGTTTGCAAAGCTCTTTGCATTTTTTCATTTGATGAGCAAAACCCTAGGGGTAGATATCCCATTGTATAGAAAATAGATTTCTGCAGGTTAAACAAATAAGAATTAGATGTGATTGAAACCTCAATGTCTCCTAACTGCAAGCCCAGCACTTTCTACTACCCCACTCTGCCCAGTATATTAAAATATACCATCTCCTTATCTTTTCTCTTCTGAGTCCTTTTGTGTGATAACTCATCCCATACAATGAGCTCTTTCTTACAAGATTGCCTTGCTCTCCAGTTGCCCATACTGTACAATTTAGCACTTCATTCTGTACTGTCTTATTTTCTTATTGTTCCCTGTGTGTCTTGCATCTAGTGACTATATGTTCCTTGACACAGAAATGAAATTGGAAAAAGGATGCAGGAAAAATAAGTATCATTTTTGTATCATTTAAATGTATCATTTTTTAAAATAGAGTTTACTGGTATCTTCCGTTTTTACATCATCCACATCTTAACCTGCAAATCGCCTACTCTTCCTCCTAAAAAGCCATCTCTTAACAACAGACCTTTTTCTAATACATTTTTTAAAAGAGAAAAAATTCCAGCCAAACTGATCAAAACATTAAAAATAAAATCTCATTACTTTCGGAGGAAAAATCTTCTCTGCTTCATAGAGGCAGCTGGTGAAACAGTAGTGTCCTGGGCTTGCAATCAGGAACGCCCAAGTTCAAATGTGATCTCAGACATGTTCTAGCTGTGTGACCCTGGATAAGTCACCTAGTTATTGTCTCTCAGTTTTGTCAACTGTAAAATGGGGATAAGAGCACCAACCTCTCAGAGTTGACATGAAGACAAAAAGAATATTATAAAACCTCTCCTCTTCTTATATTCCCTTTAACTGTTCAGGGAACATCCTCCCAGTCACCCAGGCTCACAACATAAATATCATCTTTAACTCTTCACTCTCCAATCTTTGCCAAGTTCTGTTTATTTTACTTTCCTAACATCTTGTCTACGCTCCCTTTTCTTCCCTGATATATCACCGCCCTGGTGCAGGACTTCAGCACCCGGACTGTGATGTAGCCTCCTGGTAACTGATTTTCTTAAAGTGGAGCCTGACCGTAGCATAGCTCCCTCTCCCCATTCCATTCAATAACCTCCAATGGCTCCCCGTCACCTTTAGAATCAAATGGTCCCTTCCTCCCCGTTCTTTCACCTTCCTTCCCTGCATGCACTCTGGAAACCAGGGACCCGCCTTCTTACTGTCTCTCCATCACAACACTCCAAATCCCAACTCTGTTTTCATTGGCTGTCTCCCATACCTGTTGGTTCCTCATCTTCACCTGACTTCCCTGACTCTCTTCCGGACTCCAATAAAGCTCTACCTACTGCATGAAGCCTTTCTCAGTTCTCCTTAATCCTAGCTCTGTGATTCTCTCCAGTTTATCCTGTCTAGAGTTTATCTGGACATAGTTGTTTGTATGTTGTCTCCCTCATTAGACTGTGAGCTTCTTGAGAGAACTTGAGAGTCCTTGAGAGTCTCTCTTTTTTGCCTTTCTTGACAGTGTCCGGCACATAGTAGGTGCTTAATAAACCCATGCAGGTAATTTTGTTTTATTAGTGAAAATATCCAAGTCTCTGGAGCAGAGAGTAGCAGCAAGTGATTGTGGGGCAAAAGCTGAGCCGGCGTGGAGGTGAAGGACATCCCATCAGATGAGCCTCCCTGGATATGGGCTCAGAAGGTACCAAACACCCCAGCTCAGTGTTGGAAGCAGAAACCAGATAAGCACACCTTTCAGGAGACCTGACTTCTAGGTGGCTGCTATGTAGATCAGGCTTGCTGCAGAAAACAATCCATTCAGCAAGCTGTACATAAAAGGGCTTCCCAGTTCTGTGTACAATCCTCTTTTACTACTCTATTTTGTAGATAGTCCTGCTCACTTTTTTTGTTGGTCATACAGAGTAAAAATAAAATAAAATTTGGGAAGCCCTTTTTTTGTCTCACCTACTGTGCTCTTCTCCATCTCTTTTCTTCCATAACTCTTCTATAGAGAATTTACTTCTAATTATATCAATATTTAGTGATACCAGGGCAGTAGCTGGATGTCCATCTGTTACCCTCAATACACAGCCAATGCATCTCCTTAGCTGTTCACACATGTCCTTGATTGTCTTTGCTATCACTTCTTACCAGCAAATCCTACAAGTAGGTTAATTAAAAAAAAAACAAAAAAAACACATTGATTTGCTAGACAGTGTATCATAGCCCAAAGGGAAAAACTGTCCCACTTGTCAGAAATTGGGAAACAAGATTCCCCTCTGCCCCACCCCACTGCCAAGATTAGAGATGGTACAATTCAGGGCACAAACAACGCTTTCATTTTTTTTTTTCAATGTACTGGATTTGGAACAATAAGTTTTTAAAAATGAAGTTGAACCTATCTTTTTTTTTACTTCAACTAAAGTTTATGTTGTAACATTCTTTAAAATTATCATCAAAAAATTTAAAAGCATGTTTTCTAATTCAAAGTCTATTACTGCAAATTAAAAAGAAATCATTAACTTTTTAAAAAAAAATTTTTTTTATGGGGGTAAGGCAATTGAGGTTAAGTAACTTGCTCAGGGTCACACAGCTAGTAAGTGTTAAGAATGTAATTTGAACTCTGCTTTTCTTGACTTCAGAACAGGGTAAGGGGGGAATCCATCCACTGTACCATCTAGCTGCCCCTATTAACTTGTTTTTCAACTCCTGAAATGTTTTGTTTTGCTTGCCTTCTGTGATAGGTTTTTCAACTCTGAATCAAACTCTTCTTTATACTTAAGCAGGCTCTATTGACCAATTCCCAAAACGACCAACTTCTATAGTAGAGCTTCGTAAATCACCGCCCGTTCCCCAGCCAACAAGCATTTCTTGAGCACCTCTGTGTGCAGGACTGAATATGCAAAGGAATATGAGACATATAAAGGCAGTATGGTTTAGTGGCTAGAGGGCCAGTCTTGTAGTCAGGGAGGACTCTGATATACACACTAGTGTGTGACATTAAACAGATGACATACTTCTCAGGGCAGTGAGGTGGTACAGTGGATGGAGTTCCAGGTCTGGAGTTCAAATCTGGCCCCGGACACTTACTAGTTGTGTAACATTGTACAAGTCACTTGACCTCTATTTAACTCACTTTCCTCAATTGTAAATGGGGGTAATAACTGTACTTACCTTGTCTGGTTAGTGTGAGGATCAAATGAGATAATTTTTTGAAAAGTATAAAAACATTTAGCACGTCTGGCATATAATAGACACTGTACCTTTCCCCTCCCCAATGTCCAGACAACTAAGATTCAGAGATACAAAACAGTTATCAATTTGCATTGATAGAGCTTGCTCATAAGAAGTTTTTTACATCAGTGAAACCAGAGGGAGAGGAGGGGGGAGCCGGCACTAATCTACAGGTGATACAGGTGATAAGGCCACATTCCAAAAGACTGCCCTAACCTTGAATAGGCAGATATCTAGGCATCCCCTAATCACATCATGGAGCTTCCTAAGACCAGAGACACCTGAGCAGCTCATCCTTGGGCAGGAAACCAACCTTTTGTCTAGGACCCCCACCCTGTACTGAGTTTGCACAACCCTGCTTCCTTTCCTATTGCTATATATACCTGTACTATTGCACTAATTAAACGAGGCTTGATCAGATGGTTTTGTCTTGCCTCCCTCCTGCGCGTCCCCTCTATCTTGCCCTTATGTCTCTTTTCTTCCAGGGTCCACACACTCTGCCTCGCAGGCCAAGGCATAGAGAAAGATAGAGAGACAGAGAGACAGAGAGAGAAGGAGGGGGGAGGGAGAGAGACAGAGACTGACAGAGACAGAAAGAGATGGTTCATTCCTTTGAGAGTCATACAATCTAATTGGTGAGATAGGACAAGTACAGTAAGAGTCATCAATGCAGATGAATATTGTGACATTTTTCATATAGCTAGTGACTGACTCCCATTCAGGACTTAAACTGAGGTTGCTATATGAAGGAATTGAGAGGCCTCAGGAAAAAGATTGATTCTGTGTAGTTACCTTGTGTGACTTGGGAGAGCTAAAAGTGACCAGAGCAAATTTTTTTTCTTACTGCTGAGCATTTTTATGTGATTAAAAAAATTATCTTTGAATTTTTTGCTTAGAAGTAGGAGGCAAAATAGATTTTAAATTAGTTATGGCCTTTGGACCAAATGTTTTAGAGTTTTAATTAAGGAAATTCAAACACAGAGTCAAGCAGTTTTCCAATTCCTGTCACAATGACTAGAGATGTCCTTGGATGAAGTGGAAGTCCTTGGCCTTTTTAAGTTAAGATCTTTTATAAGTCTTAGCCTGAGTGAAGCAACACTCAATCAGTAATTAAGGGTAGGTAAGAAAGGAAGCAGAGAATGGTCTCTTTAACTTAGTCAAAAAATATACTGTGTATATTGTATCTATAGTTTCTGGCCAAAACAGAATCAACTGCTATTTACCTTCACTCTGAGCCTCAGTGTCCAAACAGTGACCAAGTGGGACTTGGCCAGGGACTTATTGTTGATCAGTCAAAGGTAGCTCCTATCTCTATTTACTGACCTTGTTGTAGCCAAATATAATGACCATTTTTTCAGTATTTCTTCTTGTTCTCCTCTCTGCAGGCCCTGCAAAAGGTCACTCACTTTCACCTCTTAATATATTCCCTTCTCTGGGTTTTTGTGACACAGCTTTCTGTTGGGTCTCTTTTATCTCTGCGATCACTACCCATTCTCCTTTGCTGAATCCTAGGTAGAAGCCTCGAGGATCTTCTCTTCCTGGACGGATTTGTTTTTTTTTAAATAGAGGTAATTCCCTGTCTCATTTCTCATCTAGCCATAATCACTGATTGGACTTTACCTCAGTCAAACTGAAACCTGTTAAAGACCTTTACTTAAAAAGGCCAGGGCCATCTCCAGTTGTCCTGTATTTTATATATACATATACCTCTGGCCACTGGACCCAGAGGGCTCTGAAGGGGAAAGGGAAGCAGGTGACCTTGAACAGCCTCCCTCACTGAAATCCAATTCACTTGTGTGTCATGGCCTCATCTGCCTGATGTCATGGTCCTCTAAAAGAATGAAGGACAAGCAACAACCTCTGTGAGTTGAGTAGGAGCTGTCCCACTGGAGATCTGCCTGAAACTGGCCAGTTGGGCAGCAGACATCCTTTTCTTTTTCTTCTCCCTTCCCTTCCCTCAGTCCACATAGGATTTCATAGACTTATCTGCAGGTTTTCTACCCAAAGGAATGTAATTTTTTGTCACTAAAACCTCCTACAATATCTTAGGGTTTGGGCTAGGACCATGTCTTATACCCAAATCATCCTGACTCTCTTTAACCAACAATAGGTCCCAGAAATATGTTTAGCAGAATTGCTAAACCCTTTTTTAACCCTTATCAGACTGCTTGCCATCTTTTGGATGGGAAAAGGGAAGTAGTGAGAGAAAAATTTGGAATATATGGTTTTGCAAAGGTGAATGTTGAAAACTATCTTTGCACATATTTGAAAAAATAAAATACTATTTAAAAGTTAAAAATAAAAAGGTACCAGACCAAGCTTTGTTCCACCATTGTTTGGGCTCTGATTGACTCAAAATGAATGTAAATAGCAATCCTGTGAAGTAAGCAGAGCCATATTGACTACAATGTAAATGGTAAGAACAATGACACCATAATATCAAAAGTAATCAAATTATAAATATCAAGCAGATCTTAAATGAAGAAATATGAGAAGCCACCCCTAACTCTCTTCTTCATGGAGGTCAAGGGTCCATAGGTGTTAAATATTGCACAGTCAGTTTTTGGACTTTTTCAGTGTGTTGCTAAGATGATTTTTTTCCCCTTTTCTTCAATGCTGTTTGTTATATGGGATGATTCTTTGAGAGGAGGAAAGTGAAGGATACTTAGAATAATTATGATGAAGTTAGAAACAAAAAATATCAAATAAAAATTTATTTTTAAATAAGAAACTGAAAAGTTTTTTAAGCTAATAATCAACCAACAAATTATTAGTAGTTGAATGCCTTTTGTACAATGCACTCTGTTAGTATTATCTGGGTTCACACACAAACACATATACACACACACCTATATAAATACTACAAAAGGGGATGACTATAATGCATTCGTTAATTCATTCAACAGCTACTTATTAAAAACCTACTATGTGCAGAGTTCTGTTATTCCCTAAGGTAGATAAGATCCAAAAATTAAATAAGACAATGTCTGTAACGTTTTGGATTTTGCACACTAACAAGAAAAAACATATATGTGCATGTATATAATAAATATGCTCTGACTCATTCTTTCAGGTTTACCCAGCAATTTCCCTCAGGATTTTAGGATACGTTGACATAGTAGGCTGCATTTCTTTTCTCTGCCATTAGCTTGAATCCCCACCTGTTTTGCTCTTTCTGTTTGTTAGGAGCCTGTGATTAGCATTCCAGATCCATTTGATCAATTAATATCAATAAGCCTTTTAAAAGAGATATTTTTATTATAGATAGAGCAAGAATAAACATAAATATTTCTCTCAATAATTGTAGGACATACTTTCCTCCAAATTCTTTGGGAATCTCATAATTTAGCTCAGTTCACACATAATACTGGTCATCACCACCAAATTCACATCCCAAAGGCAGTTTTGCTGCTGGATGAGTCTGAGGATTAGCTTTTGTTAACCTTCCCCCCAGAGTTCTGTCCAAGAAAGACAAAAAAGGTTGTATCTATGGGTTTATTCATCCTAAGTACACAGACACGTCTGTAAGAGAGCAAAGGTAAAATTGAGCTCACAGCAGGCAGGGGCAGCAGGGTATAAAGACAAAAATCACAGTTCGAGGTGGACAGGGACCACACAGTGGTCTTCTCAGGCCGTCTCTGGGCTGGTTGTTTTTCAGACCTAGGAGTTGATATGAATCAGTCTGAGTTGGTTATCTGACATAATAGGAGAAGTTCTAGGTTCATCATGCCAGTACTGCAAGGAACTTCCAATGCTTGAATACTGTGAGAGACTTCTGATAAGCCCCACAATGAATGCTGTTTTATCTGATTCCTAGGTAGTTATCATCTTCTAGATGGTAAGGGAGCTTGAGAAAATCAAGGTGATTATGAAGTCATTAACCATTTCATGTTCACAATCCAGAAGGTTTCTCTCAAAGATGACTACCAGCTCCTGGGGTATCAATTTCAGGACTACAGCAAAGCCTGTCTTGGATTTCAGGGACCAGATTCCTCTGGTTCACCCTCCAATGGTCCTATACCTAGAATGGGGATGAATAAACATAAAAATCAAGGAGTTTCCATTTCTTGGAGATCACATGGCCTCAGAGGAGGACACGGTCTTTCACTGGATGCTGTCATAAAACTAGAGTACAGTTGAAGACAAGGAGACAAAGAGGTAGCAGAAGTTGGCTAAAGCCCTTTTGAAGACAATGAGGCTCTTCTCAAACATTTAGTTAGCCAGCCAAAGTCATTTCCAAGATGTTGCTGCATGCTCCACAGTCTTTCCAATATACTTTTCTCACACATCATCATGATTCTCTCCTATGCAACTCTCTAGCGCTGAGCAGAGAAATTCCATCTGCTTCCTAATGTCCTCTACTTTCAGGTACCATTATCCTCTGAAGCACTCTGCATTTGCACTAGATCTTTATGACACACAAAACTATTCTTAGGACCTCGATCTGAAAGGTAATTTAGAGCTGCCCTGCTAGTCCAATACCCCCATTTTTCGATGAGAATACTGAAATCTTAAGAGTTCAAATGACAAAGAATTGGAAATTAAATAGATGCCCATCAGTTGGGAATGGCTGAATAGGTTATGGTATGTAAATGTAATGGAATATTATTGTTCTAAAGAAATGATGAATGGGCTGATTTCAGAAAAGCCTAGAAAGATTTACATGAACTGATGCTGAGTAAAGTGGGCATAACCAAAAGAACATTGTTCATAGGAATAACAAAATTATATAATGATCAACTGTGATGGACTTAGCTCTTTTTAACAATGAGGTGATTCAAAACAATTGCAATGAACTTGGGATGGAAAGTGTCATCCTCATCCAGACAGAGAACTATGGAAACTGAAGGTGGATCAAAGAATAATATTTTCACCATTTTTTGTTGTTGTCATATGTTTGCTTGTTTTTTTTTCTCTTATAGTTTTTTCCCTTTTGATCTGATTTTTTTGCATAGCATGATGAATATGAGAATGTGTTTAGAAAAATTGCACATTTAACCTATATCAACTGCTTGTTGTCTGAGGGATGGAAAAGGAAGGGAAAGAGAAAAAATTGGAACACAAAACTTTGCAAAGGTGAATGTTGAAAACTATCTTTGCATGTATTTGGAAAAATAAAGGAAGTTTAAAATTGCTATGTATACTCTCAAGAAGGAAAGATCTTTATCACTTGGTGTGAGATATGTTGTGATATGAGGAGGTATTTTGGGGAGGAGCAGTGGTTATCAGGGTAAGCTCCCTGGAAAAGAATATATTTTGAGTTAGGACTTAGAAGGCAGATAGAATTTCAAAAGGCAGGAATGAGATTGTAGATTGGAGTTGGGGAAGTATTTAAAGTATAAAGAACAGGCTTGAGCCAAGATGTGGAGGTAGAAAAGCACTGAATGTCTATGACCAAGTGCTAACTAACAGTGTAGTTTGAGTAATGTTCAGTAAAAAGAAAGAAAGAAAAAAAAAAGGAAAGGAGGAGAAAAAAGAAAAAAAAAAACTTTGGCTAGTAATTTCATTAGAGTGGGCAATCCTGAATATGAAAACTGCCTCTGACAATGTAGATGGGCAAATCATCTGATACTTATGTAATCTAGTTCCCATCATAGTGGGCTTGAGGAAGGACAGCCTTGAAATACTTTTGCAAAGGAAGATGTGATTCCTGATTGTCATAGAAAATACAGAGCATGACATTATGAATCTGTATAAGACTTAATAAGTTTGAGACAGACTTCAGAGATACATGGGGGAAAGAGAATTCTACATGTGGTAGAGAAAGATTCTGGAATGGTGGACATGTGTGAGAAGCCATCTCTTTTATGCCCCTGGACTTGCTTCAGGTTCTAGAAACTGTTGAGAAGTGAAATCATTGGCTTTCTTCTGCATTGAACTGAGACCCTACCTCCTACCCAGCTAAAAAACTCACTCACTTTTTAGTTGTCTTAGCTATCTGTGATGATCTTATGGGTAACTAGGCCATCGTGGGAAGGGGTAAAAATAGTGAGTATTAGCCAATGGCTACTCTCTCACTTAAGAGAGTATCGAAGAGGATGTGGGAAAACTGTAACACTAATGCAGTGTTGGAGGAGTTGTGAAGTGATCCAGCCATTGTGGAGAGCAATTTGGAACTATGCCCAAAGGGTTATAAAACTGTGCATACCCTTTGATCCAGCAGTGGGAAAATACTCACTTGTGCAAAAATGTTTGTAGCAGCTCTTTTTGTAGTACAACTTGGAAAATGAGTGGATGCTCACCAATTAGGGAATGGCTGAATAAGCTATGGTATATGAATGCAATGGAATATTATTTTCTATAGGAAATGATGAACGGGATGATTTTAGAAAAGCCTGGAAAGATTTACACGAAGTGATGCTGAGTGAAGCAAGCAGAATGAAGAAAACATACACAAACAACAAAAATATGTGATGATCAACTATGATAGATTTGGTTCTCAGCAATACAGTGATCCAAGGCAATAAACTTGGATGGAAAGAGAGACCTATGGAGACTGAACTTGGATCAATGCACCCTGTTTTCACCATTTTCCCCTCTTTCTCATGTTCTGATTTTTCTCTCTCCACCTGACTCCTATGGAAATATGTAAAAAATGAATGTACATATAGAACCTTAAAAAAAGAAAAGAAAAAGAAAACCACAACAAAAGAGTGAGAGTATCAGATTAAAAAAAATTAGCCCGATAACTATTCTTGGAGACTAGAGGAGAAATTGGCCAGCTTTGGCTATCCCAGATCACTCCCTCCATGTGAAATGTTGCTCACCTTTAAAATGTATGTGGTTTGTCTAAATATATAGATGTAGCTTCAAGGCAGCATAGATAGTTTTGATCTATACCTGGCCGACTCTTTGGAGAAATGGAGAAAAAGTCTTTACACTAGCTGGGGAATGAGGATCAGATAAGATTTAGATGAGCCAAAAGTGGGCAATATGTCCTTTAAAGAGTATGCAGCTACTATGGTATCTGTCTGCCAGATGATGTGCCCATCTTCCTTGGTGGAGGCAGTTTTCCCGTTCAGAACTCTCCGCCCTGATGAAATTACAAACCAAAAAGCATTTTTTAAGTGGACGTTACCCAAACTTTATTGTTAGCACTTGGTCACAGATATCCAGTATTTGAAGGGAAAGCCTTTGCAGTTCAGAAACAGAAAATAGATCTGTGTTTTGAAATTGGCCCTTCAAATTATTAGTATTAGACATAGGGATTCTGGGACTGCCCTCAAATACAAACTGAGTAACTGAGATGCAGAGGCTTGAGACACAAAGCAGTCTGCGGGTCATTTGCAGGCTCAGCAGATTTCATACTGTGAAGTTCTTGTCCTTATCGTCCTTATTCGTCTCATGGAATCTAGACTCTCCCCAACGTGCCCCCAGCCTTTTCCTAAGTCTCCAAATTTGGCTCTTTCTCTCCGCCGCGAGACTTGTTCTCTTAGTGATCCTGCGTGAATGGGGACTCTTAGGTGAGATGCTGCTGAGCAGTACAGGGAGGCCCACGTTCATGTTCGCCCTTACTAACTTCCTACCCTGCGGAAGGCACGTGCTAGGTACAAGGGATACTAAATGATGGAGAAGGTGAGGCGGGGGCACGTTGCTAGGTACAAGGGATACTAAATGATGGAGAAGGTGCGGCGGGGGCACGTTGCTAGGTACAAGGGGATACTAAATGATGGAGAAAGGTGCCGCGAGGGCACGTTGCTAGATACAAGGGATACTAAATGATGGAAGAAAGGTGCGGCAGGGGCACGTTGCTAGGTACAAGGGATACTAAATGATGGAGAAGGTGCGGCGGGGCACGTTGCTAGGTACAAGGGATACTAAATGATGGAGAAGGTGCCCGGGGCACGTTGCTAAGTACAAGGGATACTAAATGATGGAGAAGGTGCAGCAGGGCACGTTGCTAGGTACAAGGGATACTAAATGATGGAGAAGGTGCGGCGGGGCACGCTTGCTAGGTACAAGGGATACTAAATGATGGAGAAGGTGCGGCGGGGCACGTTGCTAGGTACAAGGGATACTAAATGATGGAGAAGGTGCGGCGGGGGCACGTTGCTAGGTACAAGGGATACTAAATGATGGAGAAGGTGCGGCGGGGGCACGTTGCTAGGTACAAGGGATACTAAATGATGGAGAAGGTGCGGCGGGGGCACGTTGCTAGGTACAAGGGATACTAAATGATGGAGAAGGTGCGGCGGGGGGCCTGCGGGGAAGAAGTTTGCGTGCTCAACGAATGTACGGTCCGCCCCCCGCCTTCTTTCTCTCCCCGGGAACCCGGGTAATGCCCGTCCCCCGCCGACCATCTCCCCGCCCGGTTCTCCCTCGCCCGGAGTTTCCCTCGCAGAGCCTCCCCAGAGGGGATCTCCAAGCGCGGAGCGCTAGGGAAGAGTTAAAAAAGGAAGGCGGGGCCGGGCATTCCGAGCATCGGCAAGCACCTGTACCTCTCCCCCGCTCCTCCTCCCCGACTCCCTCCTTCTCTGGCGCCTCCCAGAAGCGCGAGCCGGAGCGTGGGGCGGCGCAGTCCGTGCTCGGTGCGCCCGAGAGCAACCAGCGCGGAGCCGGAGCGGTCCCTCCGGGAACGCCGAGCGCAGCCGCCGCCTGCAGCCGGGACGCGGACCCCGAAGCCCAGGAGAGCATCGGTCGCCGCCGTCTTCAGCCCCCAAAGTTGGGGGTTGGAGGGCCGCCGGACCCATGGCTGACTTCCCGTCCAAAGTCAGCACCCAGACCAGCACCCCGGTGCAGGGCGGCGCCCGCTCCTCGCTGCCGGGACTCGGGGCTCTCCGGCCAGACCCGGGCTTCCTCCGCTCCGTGCTGGGCGCCCTGATGATCGTGGAGATCGTGAGTTCGCGGAGTGGGGCCGAAAAGCTGGAGGGAGGGGAGAGGGGCGCGCGGCGACCTGGTGGTCCGGAGGAACCCGGGGCTGGGATTTGTGTCTGGAGACGCCCGCGGTCTCGGGGGATGGGGGGGGGGGTAGCGAACGTGGGGCCCTCGCTGGTCACCAGGTTACCTGCTCTCAGACACACACTCACACACTCACTCACTCTCACACACACACTCACACACACTCACACTCACACACACTCACTCTCATACACACACACACACACTCACTCTCATACACACACACTCACACACACACTCACACACACTCACTCTCATACACACACTCACTCACTCTCACACACACTCACACACACTCATACACACACACTCACACACACACTCACTCTCATACACACACTCACACACACACACACACACTCACACTCACCACCCTGCTAGGGTTGCTTTCCGAACTAGACCGTTATTCGAGCCGTTTCAGGACCTTGGGGGGGGGGGGGGGATTTGTATTTAGCACATTTGACATCACCTGCCCATCCCCTAACACCAGCCCGCTCCTCTTGCTTCCCGCTGGGTCGTACTTGGGTACAGCTTAGTCTTGCCCTGGCGAGTCCGTTCTATTTCCTGCAGCCTCACCTCAGCCTGTACCCTGCCCAGGAGCTGTTTTTGCCTGAGGGAGAGGCGGCTCTCCGGGGCTACCAGGGTGACGACTTCTTCCCTGTAACGCTCTGGAGCTGCGCGTACCTGGTTCTTGCTGGGTGAGAAGCTAGGTCTGGCGGGTCCCTGCCGCTTCTGCAGAGGACCTGAAATTGACCCTCAGCCCGACTTGTTTGCACTTTGGGGACTTTCGTATCTTTTAGAGAGATGGTCCATGTTATAGACTGTGGAATGCATATAGTAATCTTAATGCATACTGACTCTCAAACCTTTCCCACACATTTCCAGATTATTATGTAAGCTAGATGACCACCCTCAAAGGGTCTGGTAGAGAGGATGTCTGCCTTGGGTGGGATGCTGGACTGGATGACCTGGAAATTCCTCAAAGGCCCTTTTCAGTTCTAGGATTCTATGTGTGGTCCCACCCTGATGCACAAAAAGATCAGCTCTTGGAAATTAGTAGCTTTCAGAGGTGGACTTTATCTCTGCTTTACAAACCCATGGACATAAGAGGTTCTTATTGCAGAAATGAAGTCTGACAGAACAATTTAGGAATTTGCCCCAAATATAATCCACCCCACCCTCTCTGCAAACTAGCTTTTGATGATGAATTGAAGGTGTGTTACTGTGGACCAGAAAGCAGCCTAAGAGCCAAGAAGACCTGGAGTTCAAGTTCTCTCCCCCTGTAACTATTTACTGGGACACTTCTCAGAGCTCTAGGCAATTCTCAGACTTATAACAGAGAAGGCACCTGTCTTGTTGGAAGTAGTTTCCTCAGCAGCAAACTCTCTAAACTAGTAAAATCTGAGGTGCACTTCCTGGCCATAGTGTCTACAATTTTATTTGAAGAGACTGAATTGTTAACAGGATTTATTGCTTTTCTGTGGTGATAGGAAAAAGCACAGACCCAGTCTCTCCTTGTCAGTGACTTGACAGTAAAGATAACTGCTCTGTTGGCCCTATGTAATATTTCTGAGCATTCTGATTACAAGGGAACAAGCTATGGAGCGGGCAAAGAATGTGTTCTAATTTCTGTTATTGCACTAGAATGATATTCTTAGGTATGTTCTAAAGTTCTCATTCTCTGGAGCTATGAATAAAGCTAGGGCTCTTCAGAAAAAGTGGTTAGCATGAGCTTAGCTCATTACCCTCTTTGTCACCAGCCAGGGAGGCAGTTTTGCTATATATATAGTTTTAAGAAAACTCTGACCAAGTTGTCAATAAGGTGTGGATATAGCTTTGGACAGGATGGAGGGCATGGAGAGGTAATAGGAACAATATCTTGTACTTGTGTAGTGTTTTAATACTTTCCAAAGTATATTAGGGGAGCGAGGTAGAATAAGGTTTCCCCATTTTCCAGAAGAGAAAGTAGTCAGTTGAACTGACTTGTTCAATCAAGGACCTATGACTGATTGATTGCAAAGGTACAAGGACTGGATGTAAAACTAGAGGATCTGGGTTCCAGTCCCTGTTTTCCTGTTTACTGCCTATGTGACTATAGGGAGGCCTTGGCAATCAGTACTTTTCTCCGCAAAATAATTGGGATGGTTCAGTAATCTCTCAATTCTATGATTTTATCTCAGAGTTTAGTCTGGAGAAGAAAGAAACTTGATGGAGGACATGATCACTGTTTTCCAGTGTTTGTAAAACTATCAGAAAAAAAAAAAAAAAAGATTAGATCTTGTTCTGGCCAGCTGAGTAGGAGTAATAAAGGGATGTTGCAGAAGGTATTTCAGCTCCATGAAAAGAAAGACTTCTTAACAATTAGAGTTGATATACCCAGAGAAGGAACACTGGGAAATGAAGGTAAACTTTTTGCAGTTTTGTTTTTCTTCCTGGGTTATTTCTACCTTCTGAATCCAATTCTCCCTGTGCAACAAGAGAACTGTTCGGTTCTGCACACATAAATTGTATCTAGGATATACTGCGACATGTTTAACATATATAGGACTGCTTGCCATCTGAAGGAGGGGAAGGAGGGAGGGAGGGGAAAAATCGGAACAGAAGTGAGTGCAAGGGATAATGTTGTAAAAAATTACTCTGGCATGGGTTCTGTCAATAAAAAGTTATCACAATAATAAAAAAAAAGAAAGAACAATTAGAGCTGAATAAAACACAAATGGGTGTCTTGGGGGGGGGGGTGTTCCTTGGAGTTTTTTAATTAGAGGCCTGGATTCCACTTGATTGGGATTCTCCTTCAGGTATGATTTGGATCAGGTGATGATCCCGGAGATCCCTTTGAATTTCAAGATTTTATCATTTTGTCTCCTGCTTGTCTATCCAGGCTCTTTTTACTGGGATGTATTGTTGCCTATTCTTGCATAGCTGGGGCTTCCTGATCTCTAACTCACTTGTGGGCAGTAGGGTAGATGTTGTGAGGAATTCTGTCTCTGAGTCTTCTGTGGGAAGTAGGAGAAGGAAGGGGAGGGGAGGAGAGGGCTGGATAGAACCCAGTTTCCTAGGTAGGCTCATCATGTGAGGGATAGTCAGGAGCTGGCACATGGAGTTGGCTAGTGCCTGAAATAATGATGAGGGGCTCATTAATCTGTCCTGTTGTTTCCAATAGGGTCAAACATAACAGGTTTAATCTAGTTGATGCTTCAAATTCCAGAGAAGGTAAAACTGCACGAGGGTTGTAAATGGGACCACTTGTCTCTCAAGCCTTTTCTTTTTCATGCTATTTCCGAAGCTGGTGGTAGTATAACTGTACTAATTGTACTAGTGAAAAAAATTAGCGTCAAAACACTGACTGATGTCCAAGAATACCCTACTCCAGTGCTGGATACCTCCAGTCCTCTTAGTCATCTCTTCAGTGGGAAGCAGAAAATTGGCATTTCTTAGATAGATCTGAGGGGTCAGGAAGGAATTGTCTCTGAAATTCTGGGCTTTTCTCTGTCCCCCTCTCCACCTCAAGGCTTGAGGGGTGGGAGTAGGGGTGGTCAGAGCCAGAAACTTAAGCTTTATTCTAAGAGGGGTCTAAGTACTTAAGTTTCATTTCAAAAGCTAAATTTTAATAGTCTTTGGCCAATACAGAGTTTTGAATGATTAGTGATTCCATTCTATTTAAATGATCAGGTAGTTGTCCAAATTCCTCAATTAGCTTTAGAGGTTCTTCATAATATGGGTCAAATCTACTTCCCCAGCCTTCTTTCCTGCTAAATGAACTCTCTACCAGTTAAGTAGGACTGCTTATTGTCCACCACATATTCATTGTGCTTTTCTGTCTTTGTCCACCATTTCTTACTAACCCAAACTCTAACTTTTAAGTTGCCCCTTATAGACCCAATTCCTCTTTGAAATCACCACAGCTCAGACTGATTTTCCAACCTCCTTTAATCTTCTGTCCTATTTCTTTGTCCCCTTATTTTGGCACGGGATCACATACTGTCTGTGTTGTCATTACCCTCTATGTGCATATATGTCTCTTCAATTTGTGGGGTATAACCATAAAGCAATGGCACTGGTTTTGTTTTTCTAAGCAACAGGCCAGAGCTTAATATTCCCTTCAGCTTTTTTTTTTTTAACTTTTCAATATTTTATTTTTCCAAATATATGTAAAACTATTTTTCAACATTCATTTTAAAATAGCACTTTATTTTTCCAAATACATATAAAGATAGCTCTCAGCATTCATTTTTAAATAGCATTTTATTTTTCTAAATACAGGCAAAGACAGTTTTCAACATTCACCTTTCCAAAACCTTATGTTCCAAATTTTTTTCTCTCCTCCCCATACAGCAGGCAATCTGAGGTTAAACATATGCAATTCTTCTAAACATATTTCCATATTCATCATGCTGCGCAAGGAAAACAGATTGAAAGGGGAAAAAAAAGAAGAAAATATTATGCTTTGATTCATCTTCAGTGTTCATAGTTCTCTCTCCAGATGTGGATGGCACTTTCCATAAAAACACTGTTGGAATTGCCGTGAATCATCTCATTTTCCAACATTCAATTTTGTAAGGTTTTTGAATTCCAGATTTTTTTTCTCCATTCCTCCCTTACCCTCCCTCCTACCCAAGCAGGCAAGCAGATATAGATTAAATATATACAATCCTTTAAAATATATTTCTACATTTGTTTCTTATACATCATGTGCCAAGAAAAAAATCAGACTAAAAGAGGAAAAAGCAAAAAAAAAAAAAAAAAAGCAAAAAAAAAGCAAAAAAAGGTGAAAATAGTATATTTCCCATCCGAATTCAATCTCCATGGGTCTCTCTGGATGCAGAGGGCATTTTCCATTCCAAGTCTTTTGGAATTATCTTGAATCAATTATCTATCATAATTGAGCATCACACAGTCTTCTTGTTATTGTGTACAGTGTTCTGGTTCTGCTCATTTCACTCAGTATTCAGTTCAGGTTTTTCTGAAATCAGCCTGCTCATTATTTCTTATAGAATAATAATATTCCGCTATATTCATATACCGTAACTTACCCAGCCATTCCCCAACCTAGTGGGCATCCATTCAATCTCCAGTTCTTTGAACTACAAAAAAGGCTACCACAAACATTTTTGTACATGTGGGTTCTTTTCCCTCTTTTATGATCCCTTTGGGATACAGACCCAATTGTGACACTGCTGGATTAAAGGATAGGAAGAGTTTTGTGTGGGACAGGGCGGGTGCAGGACTCCCTTCCCAATTAACTAATTGGAGATATCATCAGGTACAAAGAGAAAGCATTTTTTCATATGACTATAAATGGCTTTAATTTCTTAATCTGAAAATTGTCTGTTCATTGTCTGCTTCAATTGTTTGACTATCTATTGGGGAATGACTAGTATTCCTATAAATTTGACTCAATTCCCTCAACTTAATACTCCTTTGGATGGATTTCACCTTGGGAACTACCTGTACAATAATTCAGGAGAGGCATTGAACCCCAGGCAAGGAGTCAAGGAACCTAGATCCTTGTCCTGTTTTGCTATTTATTAATCATAGGTCCCTGGACAAATTACTTTATCTCTGCCACCTATTTCCTCTTTTATCAGGCACTGTAGGAATAATAATCTCTGCCCTGGGGTTGTGTTGGTGCTTACATGAGGTAATGCATGGGAAAGTGCTTGACTCCACATTCACGTGAAAGAGGAAACTTCCATTTCTGGGATTCTTCTTTGGGAATTGACTAAGCACATTCTTTTAACCTTAGAGGGATTTGGAGGAGTGATGTGTGTGGAAAGGACACAAGTCTTCAGCTTTTGGGGTAGATTTTTGGAAATAGCCAAATGTTATAGAAATCCAAAGGGTTGAATTTGGTGTCTCAGTTGGGTATTAATTGGGTCAAAAAAAATTGAGGTGACTAAAGAAATCAGATGGATTCTCCTGTTGAGTTTCCAAAATATCCCTAAAGGCTTTTTCCAAAGAGAAGTTAGTTTTGAAAGTCCTTTGGACAATGGGAGCAGCTTAGAAATAAATATGTAGCTTCCCAAGGTGACTGGCTGCCGTGAAGGATATCTTATTCACTTGAATGTAAGAATTTCTGGTCTGTTGACTGTAACCTTGGTCTTATGACTTTATTGAGATAAGCTAGGGTGGGTCTTTCTCACTGTGATATGGGCAAGAAATTTGTCCCAGGCCCCAGGCAAGATTTGAATATTTGTGACCTTCTACAGGAAGCTTCCAGGTCATATTTTACTTGATTTGTCACAAAATAGATTGCTACATGCCATAAAGAGTGAGATTATCTGGCATTCAAAAATATAAAAAGTCACATATATTAAGTTATGCATAAAAATTATGTTAAAAATGCTCCCCACTCCCTGTGCATTATATTGTGGGCAGCTACCTGTGTCCCTTATGCCCAGGCTTGTTCAGCCTACTCTTTGGATCCATGTTGCCTTATGGAGGCCAGTGCCGGCCTTATGGAGGCCAGTGCCAGCCTTCTGGAAGGTCTTGCTGGCTGGGTGGGCTAAGTGCAGCCCACAGCCTGGGGATGTGCCGTACTCTGCATCACTGGGCCCCCCTGTGTGAATCTGTGTCTAAATTCCACCCTGCCCAGGTACGACATGGAAGGCAGGCAGCATTCATTCCATTTAAAGTCAGGAGTTCAAGTTTCTTTTGGACCTGCTTCCTTTTTCGAAAGCCTGAGGGAGAACTCCCTCTTGTTACCCGGGCTCTGTCAGCCTGTATTCCTTCTGAGTGAGGAATCTCATCATCAGAGTACACCTGCTCTGTGGCCTGACAAAACAGGCTTCTTTGTCAGGGTCTTTACAAGCCTGTGTTCAGAGAAGTCCCATTTTCACTAGCCCAGGCAGGGGGACATCGTAACTAAAAGGTACCAAATGTGAGTTTGTGTCACTAATTTCTACGAGGCTAGAGAGGAGATAGAGTAGAGCCTGGCAAGCATCCTAAGGCTGGTACAGTGGAAGGAATGTTATGGGAGGGCTCAGAAGCTGCCTGAGGCTCAACTGCCACTTACTGCTTGTGTGGCTTTTGGGCAAATGGTTTTTTTCTCTTGACCTCAGTTTCCTTCTCTGTAGAAGGTGGATGAGGTCTTTTCTATTTCTGGCATTTGGGAATTTGGCCGAAGGAACCCAAATCGGGGTCCCCACACCTACTGGGCAGTTTTCCCCTAGAAAGGGCGTTTGGTACGTCCCCCGAAGGAGGATTGGTAGAGATTTCTCTGGAGGTTGTTGGGGCGGGGAGCCAGTTCAGCATTACTTAGTTAAGAGAAAGGCTAGAGCTAGATTTCCGTGTGTGTGTGTGTGTGTGTGTGTGTGTGTGTGTGTGTGTGTGTTACATACACATCACACATTTCCCAGGGTCTCAGACGCCCTGCCCTCCTGCCCACTCCAGCGGCAAGGAGTCCAAGACATTCAAACTTCAGGCCTAGTAACACAAGACTTGTACTGATCTGTGTCAGTCCTAAGAAATGTTACTGAGGGCTGATTCTCAAGAACAAAAGACTGATGAATTGAGTTGAATTGGACTGAGGGCCAGTCCTGATGGTCAGGAAGACCTCAGTTCAAGTCCTGTCTCCGACATTAGGGTGTGTGCCTAAGATTAAGGGACTAATCCAGTTGGTATTTCAGGTAACTTCAGTGTAGTGTGTCAGGAGGAGTGCTGGATTTCAAACGAGTGGAGCTGAACTTGAACACTCAATTCATTTCCCTAGGCCCTATTTTCTTCATCTTTAAAATGAGGGGGTTGGATTATAGGGAACTGGTCCCTTTCTGTTCTATATCTATGACCCTGTGGACTATAGAAATTACAGGATTTTCTAGACTCTTATCTGTCAAAGATTTTCCATACCCAGAGTGTGCCAGAAGGAGGGAATATCAGGTTGTAAATGAAAAAAATCAATTCCTAGCATCTTCTGCCCTCTTTTCCTATACTTTGCCTTGATCACCTGGGGAAATAGAAGGGGGTATTTGGGAAGGAGGACTATTTTATGTTTTCATGGTCAAAGAGCTCCTGGGGATCCTTTTATCTTAGCTGAGCCAGCCCTCAGACAGCAGGCACAGGTTGTCACTGATCTGTTCTAGAAGCCTTTCAGACTTGATCAAGCCCACCTGAGCTTTGCTTTCCCGTGAATGCTTTCATCAATAGACCAGGGATATCTTCAGGCCATGATGAGTTACAGGAGGATTTGACAGCTTCATGGTCACAAAAGAACATAAAGCATGTCAGACACAAAGTGGTCAGACAAGTGGAATTTATGGGCAAATGGTTGACCTGAGAAGGTCTCACAGGGAGTTTGTGACAGAACCAGGAAGAAGATCCACTTCTCCAGATTCTCAGACCAACCCAGTAAGACCCAACCTGGTTCTGCTGGCTCCGGCCCTTGGCTTGGAAGGCAATGAGGCTGCATTCCATAGTTCTGTTTTCCTTGGCCACGATCCAGCCCAGCCAAGCCCTGAGGAGTTATTAGATCCGAACCAATATAGAATACCAAGGAGGGCCAAAAGCCAAAAGCACACTCTTTGTTGTGTTTGTTTTTTGAAAGGAGACCAGTGAAGTCCAGGAATGGGGAAGTCAGGTCTCTCCCATCACTGAGCCTTGCCACCTGTTTGCAGGTGCCCGTCCCTGTGGTCACAGACAAGGCCCCGAGAACACTGGGGGCTAGTTCAGGGTATGGGACTGGGAGGGGGAGAGCATGTTGCAGGGTGATAGGAGGCAAGGGGGCACCTTCAGTGTAGAGCGGCTCCCACTCTGCGCAGAGCTTTGCTCTTGGGGGGGCAGCAGGAGTTAGGAGGAGCCCCGACTTCCCTGACTTTAGGGGAAATCCCATACAGTGCAGACACTAGAAGATGTTTATGAAGCTACAAACGATCCCTGACATTTGTGCCTCATTTGATGATGATAACCAGGACTTATAGCCCCATATGGTTTGCAAAGCCCTTTCCAGACCAGTACCCTGAATGTATGAAATTTAGAGATCATCTTGCCCCAAACTTTCATTTTACAGAGGGCTTTGTAAATTGAAGCTGCCAAGGAAAGGGAGCAGTGTATTAATCTTCATTTTACAGGTGAAGGAACCAGCTCAGACACATCAAATGACTTGTCTGGAGACCCAGAAAGAAATATGAAATCCAAACCAGGATTTTCTGACTCTGGGTCTAACTTCTTCTCTAATATGGCAGCAGGCTCCCGTTCAGTCCCTGGCAGAGTGAGGGTAAATCAGATTTGACACTGGAGGAAACTGAGTCCAGAGAGATGAAGTCATTTGTTAAAAGCTAGGCGGGCAGTGAAGCTGGGACTGGAACTCTGGTCTCTCCCCAGAGGCCACCTGACGCTCGGCCCCTTCTTGCTTTGTTACCAGATGAGCTCCTGGTGTCCAGATCCACCGTGATCGTCCGCCCGGACCCTGCCCCAAGTTCTGCTTGAGTCTTGACCACCACTCCCGGGCCTCTTTTTCTCTAAACTTGTCTTGCCAATGAAAAGGGGCTGTTGTTTTTCTAAGGCCGAGGCCGTTCAAGACCGCCTCTGTGTCCCCGGCCCCTTTGTAATCCTCCAAACAATGCCTTTTCTTTTCCATAAAGGCTCTTTCACCACCCCCAGAAGGGAAAGGCTGAGCTGGAGGCCGGGCCTGGCAAGGCCACATTCTGGCGTTGCCACAGACAAACGCTCAGGGCACAGCTGTGGGCCCCAGTGTGCCCCGAGCTCCTCAGTCTAGGGGGAGAGAAGATGAGAGGGTTGGGTTTGATCTGTGGGAACAAAGGGAGGGGAGGAGGAGGGAACTGTTCATCTCTTTGGGCTTTGGTTCCTCACTTATGAAAGGAAGAGGCGAGTGCTGGAATCCCAGAGCCAGCCTGGGAGTCTGGGGTGGAGATGAGAGGTTATCGGGCCCAGCACCCCAAGTCTGGGTAATCCTCTCTGAAGAACTCAAGACCCAAAGATTACCCAAGCAAGGCACTCTATTGGGCATCAGTTTTCACATATGTAAAATGAAGGGAATTAAAGAGTTCTGAGGCCTTTGGAGATCCTTATGATTTCTCAGTGATTCAATTCTGAAAAGAATTCAGCAGTAACTCATGATGTCAAGGACCTAAATTTTATCCAAGCCTACCTAGAAACCTTATCTCATACTACTTCCTTTCACATAATACTGTGTGATCCAAAGGCATGCTCCCATTCCCTGTTGTCTTCCTGATATATAGGCCTCTTGGCTTGTCTCGCCTCATGCTGTTGCTTCAACTGGACTTCCCTTCCAACCACCATCTGCTGACATTTTTAATCTCCTTCAAGACTAGAGTTAGGTGCCATTTCTTCCTGCAGCTAGCTGAATGATTTTTCTTGAAACTAGTCATTGTGTAAATATAGTGAGTAAGTTTTTCCCCAGAGAAAAGAAAGGAGAAAATGCACTTATCTGATCTCTTTGCAGATGTGTGAGATTGTAGGTAAGAAACATTTCCTATATTATCAGACTTGATTGGAAAATTGGCTAGATTTGCTGAATGGATATTCCCCTCTTCTCTTTCTTTTTAAATTTTTGTTACAAAGAATGACCCTATTGAGGTGGGGAGGAGAAGACATTTGGAAATGAAGATAATACAAAAACAGAAGAGATCAACTAAAGTTTTGCTTTTTTGAAGAAAGTGATCTTTTTTTTTTCTGTCCCCAAATTTCAACTAGCACTTTTTCTGGATACCTTTTTACTTATTTCACTCAGTCACATAAATCTTAATTAATAATAATATTATTATATTAATAATACGAACATAAATTATTATATTAATAATATAATAAATAAATATAATACATAAAGAATTCTAATATAAAATTATATATTAAATAAATAAAAATATAAATAATATGTAGATAAAATAAAGATAATAATAATAACAATAATAATAGTTAAAATTTATATAATAGTTACTAATGTTCCAGGCACTATGATAAGTACTTTACAATTATTACTTCATTTGATCCTTGCCACAAACAGAAGTAGGTGCTATTATCTCCATTTTGCAGATAAGGAAATTGAGGCAGACAGAGATCAGATGACTGGCCCAGCTCAAAAGTTCCTGAGGCTGGACTTGAACTGAGGTTTTTCTGACCAGTGCTTTATTTACTGCACCAGCTATACATACTTCTCTATCTGTCTTGTGCCCAGTAGATTGTAAATTCTGTGAAAACAACGTCTGTTTTAGTTTACCTCTGTGTTTAGACCTTCTATGGTACTTAAAAAGTGTTTATAAGTGGAAGCCAATAACTGATCCGAACAATCATTCCAGTTGGCAGGCAAGTGGGGACCTGCAGAGCAGGCTGACGGAGTTAGCCAGCATAACATGGTCAGCTTCATGAGAGACACCTGAGACGGTGCACATGGTGGAAGGGTCTCAAGGAAAAGGGAGGAAGCACTGCTTCTGGAGCTGGACCCCCGCTGATGCCCCGGCCTCTGGAGGTCCTTTCTGTGTCTGTTTCAGAGTTCTCCTCCTTAAAATGAGGAAGTCCACTACATGGATGCTAAAATTCCATGAATCCGCCTAGCCCTGGTCCCATACTTGGCTACCTGATTACTTATCTCTACTAATGTACAAGGAAGATAAGGATTTGATAGCAGAGCTCTAGGGGTCCCTCCCATGGGCAGGCTTCTCACCAAACGGCCCTGAGGATGGAGAGAAGGCAGAGCTGCTCAGCCTGGCCCTGGAGGGTGACTGTCTGAAAAGGACAAAATGACTTACAAAGTGTTTGAAACCAAAAATAAAGAGAAATAGGAAGCGAATAGATTGATGCCCTTAATGAGTTTAAATCATTTGATTCAGATGAATTAGGGACCTGAAAAAACAAGTGGTTATGATTACTACACTACTGCCAATGACCTGGAAAGATTGGAGAACTTGAGGAGGGCTGTACAATTAGAGAAAAGTAATCGGCCCCTCCTCTCCAAAAAAAAAAAAAAATAAAACAAAACCAAAAAAAATGACAAGAAAGGAATCTATAAACTGTAGGTCAGTGAATTTGGTTCCAGGAAAAAATTCTAGGACTTATATTAAAGAGGTAATTAGTGAATATCTAGAAAAGGAAGCAGCAGTTGTAGAGAGCCAAGATTTCATCAAGAATAAGTTATACTGGGCAGCTAGGTGGCCCAGGGGATAGAGTACCAGCCCTAAAGTCAGGAGGACCTGAGTTCAAATTTGGTCTCTTTTGGCCATGTGACCCTGGACTAGTCACTTAACCCCAGTTGCCTTAGCAAAAAAAGAAAAAAAGAAAAAGTTAAATACAAAATAGAAAAGACGGAAAAAGAAAAAAAAAAATCTTGTCATGTGCAGTAAAATATCAATGAGAATTCCAAATAAGTAACAATAAACTTCCATTTTAAGAAAACATATGTAATAGAAGACATTGTATATAGATTTCTCTCTTGATTCTTTTTAAACTTTGACTCTGAGATCAATCATTACTAGCCCTACTTTTTTTTTTCTAATAAATTCTACCCCTGATCTTTGTCTTTATTTCTCATTTCCTAACCCTTCTAACTCTTCTGCTTTATATTACTTATAACCATTAACTTGCCCTTACTTAGTGCTTATCTCCCTCTCCCCTACCAGGACATCCTATCTTTCTCCTCCCTCTTTATCTGGCTCCCATTAATTTATGCACTCTTCTATACCCTAACTTATCCTCTTCCCCTCCCCACTTCATTTATTTCTAGGTTTTGGAGGGTGTTATACATTTACATATATATATATAATTCCCTCTTTAACTCATTCCCAACCTTGTTAGGATTTCAGAACTATCAGTCCTCCTCACCCATCTAATTCCTGTGTCAGTTCTTATACCTCATTCATGTATCATAATTACTGTTTTTACCTTTTCCTACACAGTTTTGCTTCTTAGAGTCACATCATACTCAATTCGGTCCCAATCTTTCTTTTAGACTGCCCAGTTATTCAGAACAATCTTTAACATATGGTTTACATTTTTCATGTATAAAACAAATAGTGTGTCCTTATTGAGCCTCTTGAAATTAGCCTCAATATTGGCTCTTATATGTCAAATTTTCTACTGAGTTCAAGTTTGTTTGGGACAAAATGTTTCCTCTTTTAAAATTTTGTTACAAAGAATGACTTGCTGGCTAAGGAAGGGACACAGGATTTAATTGGAAATGTGATACAAAAATAACACATCAATTAAAAATAAAGTGGATTTTTTCAAAGTTCACAAATTTCCTTTTCTTTTTTGACAAGATTATGTAGATAAAGGGAATGCTATAGTTACAGTTCACTTGGATTTTGGTAAAGTATCTGATAAAGCTCATGACATTATTTTGGGTGATAAAATAGCTAGATAGATTCAAGATAGTTTGGCTGGATTAAAGCGCTTTCTAGTGGAGTGTCTCAGGGATTTCTGCTTGAACTTCTGCTAGTTCAATATTTTTATTAATGTCTTGAATAAAGACATAGGTGGCAGAAATGCAAGTGACCGAAAATTGAAACAAAATCAAGAGGCAAAAAAATCTTGACAGACTTTGCAGAAGTGGGTTTGGTCTTTATTTAAGGAAAGCATATTGGAGTGATGAGATTTTTAGCATATGACAAAGAAATATCATTTCATAGGACTTTGGTTCCCATATTTTGTAATTCTTTTGTTGCATAAGATGAAAGAGATATAGAAATTATATTGGAACTTGAAAACAAAACAAAAAAAAAACCCTATTTGATAGGACCTTCCAAATTAAAATAAAAATTAAAACTTTCAGTACAAAGGTGAGCATAGACAAGTAAAGTAAAAAAAATATATTGTTCAGGAGGAAGAACTGAGAGAAACTGAAGAATTATGTAATTCATGGAAGCCTCTCGGTATACATAATGACTACTTTCTTCAAAAAAAATAATTGGAACGTGCTAGATTTAGGGAGTGCTGAATAATATTACAAAAAATGTAATTATATTTTGATGGACAGGAAATAGAAATAACTTGTTATTGATAAGGCTGCCATATCTTTTTTTTTTTTTTTTGTAATCCTTTATATTTTATTTTTTGCATTTAAAAAAACATTATTCTGAAGAGGTCTGTAGACTTAACAAACTGCCAAAGAATCAAGGTTCTGAAAAAGGTTAAGAACCTTTATTTTAAATCATGCATCATAGTCATCTAGTGTTTCTTTTTTTTTTTTTTTTTAATTTTTTAATTTTTTTATTTAATAAAGGCTGCCATATCTGAATCAGTTGTCTAAATCTAGGTAAAACAAAGATTTAAATTAATACAGGATGACTTGTGTGCAGATACCTTTGGGGCCACAAGAGGCTTCTGGGAAACTCTCTGGGGTGGATCTGAGCATTTGGGCAAGCTCTTAACATCCTTGGGGACATTTGTAGCAGTAGTGAGTCAACCTCAGATACTTTTTGCTTTCCAGAAGATGGAAAATAATGTCTGGTAAAACCTGAAGAAAGAAGATGAAACCATTGAAATAGAAACCAGCAGGGCAAATGATGAAACTTCAACCCTGTGGAAAAGAAATTCTGGTCTTGTGGGGGGAAAAAAAGAGAGGAAGAGAGATGACTTTTAAGAGAATTCTTGGAAGGGGAAAAAAAAAAATCAGAAATGTAAGGAGCAGCTAACTATAATTTATATCAAGATTGCTGAGCTTAATGAAAAGTAAAATTGTATGAGGAAATACCTGAAATCCTTATACTGAGTATTTCTAAGTATGAAGCATTTATTTGAATACTCTGAGGAAGAAAAAGCAACTCTAAAAGAAGTGGCATCTGTAGGAAAATTAGATTTTTCCAGCTTCTTCCATTTCAGTGCATTTGATTGCTACTAGAAAACTCTAAAACCTGAGTGAGAGAACAACCTGAGGAAAATATCAGCTCCTAGAAGACTATATTATGAGAGAATTGCTGGAGGAAGCCACTGATTAATTGAGAACTAGTGCACCTTTAAAATAAAAGCTGCTCTTGGAGAGAGTGATTCTTCCACAATAAATTGGATCCCTTTTCCAGGATCTTTTCATATGAAAGAGAATGATAATTAAAACTGTAGTTGTTCCTAACCAGCATTAATATTAACATATGCTTTGATTTATATTTAGCTATATCTTCTCTGAAAAGTTTTTGCTGCCTATTCAGAAGACTATGACCCTTAAAATGAGGAGTACAATCTTAAAACATTAGCTAGACAAAAATGGAAAGAAAGGGTAGGGAGATAAGATTTACTGCTTGTAGAAAATGGGGGGTAAATATTTTATTAAATTTGTTTTGATTGATATTAATTTTACATGAAAATTAATATAAAACTAATGAATAAATTATAGAAATTATATTGCATAAATAAAAACTCCAACATAATCTATTTAAACAAGTTATTGATGACCTCCAAAATAGGAAACTAGTAGAGGAAAGGACATTGGCACCAATAATTGTAATAATTTTTATAATGAAGTTTAACCATGATAAATCAGTTGCTAAAACATGGAGACCATAAGAACTACAAGCCACCTCATTATCAGACTTTCAATCAGTTTGCTAAGCAGAAAGATAAGGCAGTTAAGGTCAACACTGGTTTAGAAAATAAACTTCTTTGTAAATTTTGTGGAAAAAAGATGGTGAAAGATCATAAGCAATATCACCTCATTAAAAACAGAAGGGAAAGGGGAAAATAAGTTTAAAGAGATGCAAGTGGTCAAAGCCATCCCATGGACTTGAATAAAAGATGAGACTGGAAGGGAAACAACAAACAGATGGAAAAGATTGGTGAGAATTTTCTGTCAGATCACAAATTCCTTTCACCATCATAGGTAGTAGAGCCACCACATCTGGACTCTAGCTTTATAGTCTCAGAGAAGTGGAAATGATGTTGAAGAAAACAAATAAGACTTCATTGTAGGTGTAGGATGAGATACAGTGGAAAAGTTCGAATCAAAGAGAGAGTCCCTAAAAAAGCTTAGTTCTTTCTGTAGTCATTCTCACTTTTAGATGATGTTATGCTGATTGCATCAAATCCTGGAATTATCTAAATAAGATGTATAGTCACTTAAAAGGGTTTTTCCTATCAAAAACACCACTAACACCGAAACCACATGCGTGAAACTTGCCTATTTAGAATAGACTATGAAATGCAATTGAATGGACAGTTTACAAAGTGTATATACATGTATATTTTAGACAGAATATGCAAATGTATGATGAATTGAATATAGAACTGAACAGAAATTGGATTACCTGTGAGAAATTGTAGTTTTTTTTTTTTTAATAACCTCAGTTTTCTTCCTAAAACAAAGATATTCTATTTTAACATAAATATTCTTCCACTGATGCTGTATGGCTTTGAATCATGGTGAAGTAAAAATCACTGCAAGGACAATGTTGATGTGCTTGGAAGGGATGAGTAAGCTGTATTGTGTCACAAACGAGCAATTATATGAGAAAAGCAGTGTTAGAATTGTGGTTAAAGAAATATACGATTAAAAAAAAAGAGTAGCTGATCACATAGTGATCGTGACAATATAATCAATGGTCATCCCAGGTGCATCACTATTATCCTCATGATTTCAAAAGATGCAGAATAGACCCATAGCACACTGAGTGGTATCTTTATATATGAGAGGACAGGAACAAGAGTTTCTCAAGGTGGGAAGGCATGGGTGCATTGTGGTCCCACCATAGAGCATGTATATACATTGATGAGATCATAGCTCCATGCAACACTGGAATAAGAAAAGCTGTCTAAAAGTTGCATTAAAATGTAGTGGGTTCCCCTCCCCCTAGACACTAGGGGCTTTGGTCAGAGGCAATTTGTCAGCTTCACTAATTTCCCAGTCACTTTGACTGGGAGACATTTGGGGCACCTTCCTCTGCTCACTGAGGGCACACCTTGCTCTGAGGACACACTCCTGATGATTGGCTGGCTGGAGGATGAACTCTTATTAAGATGGCTTCTCTGTGCTCGTACAATTAATAAAACGGATTAATTTTCTCTTTCCTGAATTTCCACACCAGCAGATAATAGAGTAGATCTTTGTTCTGGAGCTGTGAGGAAAACTAGAAAGTGGGTGAGACTTAAGTTTTTAAGAATTGATTTTCTCAGACTAAGAGATAGTAGAGAATAAGACGTTTGTTATAAAAATAGACACGAATGTATGTGCTTGCAATGTCTAAAGTGGAGAGAGAATTCCTGATTTTAGGAGAGGGCAACTGGTTAGACACTTAGTAGTTATGTTACCCTGGACAAATCATTTAACACTATTTGCCTCAGTTTCCTCATCTGTCAACTGATCTGGAGAAGGAGATGAAAAAACATTCCAGTATCTTTGCTAAGAAAATCCCCAGTGGGGTCACAAAAAGTGGAATGTGACTAAAAAATGATTGAACATCAATAACAATTTTAGTAGTTCAGGAATTAGACCTTCTTGAGAGATGTAGTATTTTCCTTGAATAAAGAAATAAGTTCCTGAACATCATCCTACTTGGAAAGCATGCAGTTGACTCTAACTGCAGGTTCCAGAGGAAGGGTGTTGTTTGTTCAGCAATTTCTAGAGGAAGTCCAAGCCATAGGGTGGTATATGAGTCTTGGAAGTAGGGGGGAAGGGAAGTGTAAGACTCAGTGTATGAATTCCGATAGTCTTTTCCATCTCTGCATCGTCCTTGGAATGAAATAAGTTAGTTATTGGAGTGTTTATGTAAGTGCTGGGGACCTCTTATATCCCATCTAGGTACGAACCATACCACAAGTGTATGGCATTTTCCTGGAGTAACTGCAGGTGGAGGGAATGATTTTTAGCTGAAAGTGACCTTCACAGATTCCTCTCAGTTCATGAAAAAATCCAGTATACTGGAGGCCCTTGGGTCACAGGTGAATGATCACTTGTTTATAAATAGTCATTTATCGAGTCATACATGCTAGTATGTTTTTTGTTTGTATTTTGAGGCAATTGGAACTAAGTGACTTGCCCAGGGTTATACAGCTAGGATGAGTTAAGTGTCTGAGGCTGATTTTGAACTCAGGTCCTGTGCCCTATCCACTGCACCATCTGGCTGCCTCCATGCCTAGTTATGTACTAGGCTCTGTGCTAAGCACTGTAGTTATACAAAGAATCAAAAGACACAGTCCCTACCCTCAAGAAGATCACAATTTAATAGGAGAGAACAAACAAATATGTATGAATAAACTATATACAGGAAAAATAGTAAATAATTTAAAAAAGAGACGGCACTAGAATTAAGAAGGTCTGAAAGGCTTCCTGTAAAAGATGGAATTTTTTAAAAAATATAAAACAATGTAGTAAAAATAAATGACCTAGATAAAGTCTACAAATCATCTTCCCTAAATTTAAAAAACTTTAAGCTAAGAGTGATTCTGAATTAAGCCAACTAAGTAACATAAGATATTAGCTGTTTGTCTTTTCTAGGAAGAGGCAGAGGGGAGAAAAGATGGCATTTTAGCTGGAAATTGAAAGAAATCAGGAGACTGAGATGAGGAAGGAGAGCATTCCAGGCTTGGGGGAAAGCCAGAAAAAATGCCCAGAGCCAAGACAGAGTATCTTATTCATGGAACATCAAGAAAGTTAACATCATTGGATGGAAGAATATACAGTGGAGGAGCAAGGTGTGAGAAGACTGGAAAAATGGGAATGGGGGAGAGCTGAGTTGTGAAAGGTTTTGAATACCAAATAGAGGATTCTGAATTGATTCTTGAGCCATTGGAGTTTGTTGAATAGGAGAGGAGGGGAGGGAAAGGGAAAGAGACAGGGTGAAATAGATCTACATTTTAGGAAAAATCACTTTGGCAGCTGAATGGAAATTGGATTCGAGTCGGGGGAGGCTTGAGGGAGGGAGACTAATCACAGTCTATTGCAATAGTTCAAACAGGTAAAGTAATGAGGGCCTGCATTAGAGTATTGGTAATACTAGGAGAGAAGAAAGTATATATGAGAGATGTTGCAAAGGGGAAATGGACAATCTTGCCAACTGATGTGGATGAGGAAGGCCAAAGGGAGTGAAGAGTGAAGGATAACACTTAGCTGTAAGCCTGAGAGATTGATAAGATGGTGGTGCTGTGGCAGGTGAAAGCTGAAATGACTGAGGAAACGAAAGTTCAAGCTTCTAAACATATTTATTTATCATGCAGTGTGTGTCGATTGCTCAACAAACTGGGACCAGACCTCTTCAGTTTGGCATTGGACCTTGAATAGAAGGGAGACAGATAGTGCATTAAAAACAAACAAATAAGACCAATTAATTAAAAGAAAACCATTAATTAGTTTTTCTAATTGAAGGAAAGATTTGGGATTTTCCAAGTTGAGAGGAAGAAGAGAATAGAAGCAATTCCCTGAAATCAAAAGAAGAGGTGTCCCATTCCCCAAGTTATCTGTATTCCGTCAAAGGGGCATGGAAACAGTAACTGATCGATCAGTTTTCTAATAAGACATAGGAGTTATTTGACATGTACAATTGTGAGAAGACTCCTTGTCTTTGGATCTGACTGGGTTTCTGGTCAGCATAATCTAGGCCCTTAATTAAGGTCTCCAAGCAGCAGGTAGAAGTAGTCCAGTTCCCCCACCACACAGGTTCAAACAGTGAAATGAGGTTCCCTCAGCATTCCCATAATTGAATGATGTGGTTTTCTCATAAGATAGAAATTGGGTTCGTCCATAATTGAATAGAAAGGGAACAAGCTAGATCCATAGCTGAGTTATAAGATCGTGTTAGCATAATTCATTCAGTTCCCATTTTCATTTATTATGCTAATCCCTTCAGTGCCCTGGATAGTAATAAGGAGGTTATTAGGAATAATAATAATATAAAAGGAACATATAATATAATAAGGAAGGCAGCAAGATTAGGGGGAATGAATTCTGTTTTGGATGTTAAGTTTAAGATGTCTACTGAACATCCAATATGAAGTACAATGTATTGAAAACTGTGAGGTATGAGTTGGACTAAATGATCTGAGGTTCTGAACACATATTCTTGTCTCTACACACACACACACACACACACACACACACCCATACATATGTATATTGTGTTGGCTAGAAAGCTAGACCAGAAGATGAGAATTCCTAACTCTTGCCTTGACCCCCTGTGTAGCCTTGGACAAAGATGTCTCCTTTCTGTGCCTGTTTCTTTTCATAAAAGTCTTTACTTCTGCCATTCTAGGATTATGCTTCCCACTCTACAGGGGGATGGTTTGCCCCTTGCCGTCCCGGGGATAGCCTTATAGCCCTGGCTTTTCCCCCCTGGCCCCTGGCTCACGCAGGAGGACTCGGGAAGGGGGGCCTTTGGATGAAGTCTGAGCCCCTTGTAGGACATATGGCCCTCGCTGTCGCCCAGAAGCTGGGGACTCTTATCGGCCTTTTTGCTGGTGGTCATGGCTTTCACCTCTGGATCTCTGGTTGCACATTAACAGTTTCTGCAATGATGTGAAGCCTCTGAGTAAATGGTTGAAGAGAAGTGGGAGGGAGAGAACACTGGGCAGGAAGGGGGAGAGCAGACCAAACTAAAATGCTGTTTCTGCCCCAACTTGGGCTGGGGACTGGGATTCCACGCACTGAATCCAGAGGTGGAGGGGACCTTGGAGCGCAGTGTTGGCTTAAAAACGTTCAAAGGTTAAACCTTGTCGAGCAGGCCGGAACTCTGGCCATCATCTCATCCAGCCTTGTTTTACAGATGAGGAAACGGCCCGGGGTGGAGAACGGTGGCCCACAGCTGACAGTTGTGGCCCCGAGCCTGGACAAACCTGGCCATTTTCAGAGTGGTCCCTTGGCTGGATCACCAGGCCTGTAGTCTAACTTAACATCCCTTCAAAGCTCAGAGGAGAAAAATAGATGAATTCCCACTTCCTGCCACCGGCAATCAGTTACAGAACAGGAAAATCACTCTGGGGGCTGAGTGGAAGCTGGGGTGGGGAGAGGCTTGAGGGAGGGAGACTAATCAGCAGACTGTGCAATAGTTCAAACAGGTAAAGTAAGGAGGGCCTGCATTAGAGTGTTGGCAGAAGCACAAGAGAGCTGAGGAGGTCATTCAGTTTAGTGCCCCCTGAGTACAGAAGTCAATTAATTTTTTGATGCCTGGACTGAGGCTAGAGGAAATCATTCAAGTCTCATAAGCTGCTGATATTGGGGGGTCCCTGGGCCAAGTACTCAATTCTCCCCCAGCCCTGAACAAAGACTGTTATAAGAATCTTCCAGTTGAGTGACGGAAGATTCCTGCACCTATATGCAGGCCATTTCAGTAACTGTAAAATTTAAATGTGGCCTATAATTAGTCTTATTCTTTGTGTACATTTGAGGGTTTTTGTTTTGTTTTGTTTTGTTTTTTTACGTTTCAGAGATTTTACCATGGAGAAAAAGAAAAATTCTGTTAATACAAAATTGTTTATAGTAGCACTTTTTGGTAGAGACAAAAAACTGGAAGGAAAATGGGTGCCATTCTATTGGGGATTGGCTAAAAACATGATGGCATATGAATATAATGGAATATTATTGCATCATAAAAAAATTACAAAATCATAGAAACCTGGGAAGATTTGCATGAACTGATAGCAAAGTAAACAAAACAAGAACATTCATATGGTGGTTACTGAAAGGTAAAGAAAAATAATTAAAGACTTTGTGATAGTAATAAGTTCCTACTTCAGCGAATGAAAGATCCTCTGAAATATGCTCCCACATCTCTTGAGAGGTGGTAGACTATTCATTTTTGGACATAGTGAGTTTATTTCATTTGCTTGACTGTACTAATTTGTTATAGGGAAAAGGTCTGTGGTTGGGGTCAGGAAAGAAGTCACTAGAAAGTAATCATGTAAAACAATAATTTAAAAGAAAAAATCTTTTAAATTTTTTTCCCTTTTTTGATTTAAAATTTATTTTTTTTATTATAGCTTTTTATTTACAAGATATCTGCATGGGTAATTTTTCAGCAATGCAAAACCTTCTGTTCCAACTTTTACCCTCCTTCCCCCCACCTCTCCCCTAGATGGCAGGTAGACCAATACATGTTAAATGTGTTAAAGTATATGTTAAATACATTATATGTATACATATCCATACAGTTATTTTGCTGCACAAGAAATACTGGACTTAGACATAAGGTAGAATTAACCTGAGAAGGAAATCAAAAATGCAAGCAGACAAAAACAGAGGGAGTAGAAATGCTATGCAGTGGTTCACACTCATTTCCCAAAGTTCTTTTGCTGGGTGTAGCTGGTTCTGTTCATTACAGATCAATTGGAACTGATTTGGTTCATCTCATTGTTGAAGAGGGACACGTCTATCAGAATTGATCATTGTATAGTCTTATTGTTGAAGTATAAAATGTTCTCCTGGTTCTGCTCATTTCACTCAGCATCACTCAGCATCTCTCCAGGCCTCTCTGTATTCATCCTACTGGTCATTTCTTACAGAACAATAATATTTCATGACATTCATATACCATAACTTACTTAGCCATTCTCCAACTGATGGGCATCCATTCAGTTTCCAGTTTCTAGCCACTATAAAGAGGGCTGCCACAAACATTTTGGCACATACAGGCTCCTTTCCCTTCTTTAGTATCTCCTTGGGGTATAAGCCCAGTAGTAACATTGCTGCATCAAAGGGTATGCACAGTTTGACAACTTTTTGAGCATAGTTCCAAATTGCTCTCCAGAATGGTTGGATGTATTCACAATTCTACCAACAATGTATCAGTGTCCCAGTTTTCCCACATCCCCTCCATTCAGCTTTATCTTTCCCTGTCATTCTAGCCAGTCTGAGAGGTGTGTAGTGGTATCTCAGAGTTGTCTTAATTTGCATTTCTTTGATTAATAATGACTTGGAGCATCTTTTCATATGGCTAGAAATACTTTCAATTTCTTCATCTGAGAATTGTCTGTTCATATCCTTTGACCATTCAATTGGAGAATGGAAAAGAAAACATCTTACTTTAACAGCAAAGCTTATATTTGGAATCGTTACCCTAATATTTATTGTAATGCCCATTATAATCCTCCCCCTGCCAAATATCTATACATATACATACATAAATACATGTCTATATCTATCATCAATCTACACACACTGCTGGACAAGGAGAAAAGACAAAGGTGTAAACAGTTATATTTTATTTCATTATTAGAGCTGGAGAGAACTTTATTTTCATTTACAGTTTCAAATTTTCTCCCTCCCTCCACCCATGCCCTACCCATTAAGAAGATAAGAAATATAATAGCAATCCTATTTATAGGCAGTCACTTGTAGGTACTTTAGTGGATAGAACATTATAGCTGGAGTCAGGAAGACCAAGTTCAAATCCAGCCTCACACTTACTAGCTGTGTGACCCTGGGCAAGTCAGTTAACCCTATAGGCCTATATTCTTCATCTAGAAGATGGACTGGAGAAGGAAATGGCAAACTCCTCCAGTATCTTTGCCAAGAAAACCCCAAATGGAGTCATGTGGATTCAGACGCCACTGAAACAACGTATTTATGAAGTCAAGAAAAACATTTTCATATTAGTTGTGTTGCATTCTTAAGTGAGAAAAATAAAGTGGAAAAAAAAAGTTTCAATCTGTCCTCAGAATTTAGTAGTTTTCTCTTTGGAGGTGGATAGCATTTTCCATCTTGAGTTTTTTGGAACTGTCATGGATTTTGATCAGAGTAGATAATTCTCACAAATGATCGTCATTACAGTATTGCTGTTACTGGGTCCAATGATCTAGTTCTACTCTTGACTTTATGTAAGTCCTGGGTTTTTCTGAAATCATTCCCTTCATCATTTCTTACAGCATAAAAGTAATCTATCACCGTCATATATCACAATAAACAAATATATTTTAAAGAATCTAATATTTATTGTAAATAATGAAAAGATAAAAAGAGAGAAGTATTTCATCATTCCTTTAAAAAAAAACTGGTCTAAAGAAGTTTGTTTGTTTTAAGAAATCTGTGCCTCAGCTTTTAAAAAAGTTCCCCAGTCCAGGAACTGACCCCAAGCTGCACTGGAGCCATTGTAGTGACCTCACCAGCCAGGCCCTCTGGGTGTGGCCTCAGAATGCCCAAGAGGGGATAAGGAAGGACGGGAACTTGCTGTTTATAACTTGGGTTCCTGCAGTCTAGAGGCCTGGGGGTTGGTTGGTGGCCACACCATTTACCGTCAGTGACAGTGGGCAAGTTTCGTGAGCTGTAATACTCATTTTCCTCGTCTAAAAAATGGAGATAATAAAGGTCTTGCCTATTTTACTACACTATCAGGAGCAAAGCTTTGTAAGCCACAAAGTGCCATGCAGAAGTAGACTATTCTTTTTTTTTCCTCTAAGGCCTTATCTGTCTCACTATCAAAAGTTCTACTTCTACCCTGGCTTCTACCCAGCCCAGTCAGCAGGACTGCACTGCTTGTTTACCCTCATTGTTTGGGACTGTAATGATCTGATTTCAGGGATTTTAACATGGCAGGATTTTTAAAAAATCATTTTGGGAGTGGAGGGTCCTCGCTATTTGTTGTGGAGTCCAACTCTTCCTAACTTCATTTGGGATTTTCTTAGGAAGGTACTGGTTTGGTTGGCCACATCCTCCGGCTCATTTGACAGAGGAGGAAACTGAAGCAAAAAACGGATTAGGTGATTTGCTTAGGGTCACACAGCTGTAGAATGTCTGAGGCTGGATTTGAACTTGGGGAGATGAGTCCTCCTGGCTTCAGGCCCAGTATTCTCTCCCCTACATCACCTTGCTGCCCAGCACTCAATATAGGGATTCCTTATCCTAAATGTTTTGTTTACTAATCTAAAAATACATTTTCAGAATTCAGAATTTCAAGTTAAACCCCTCCTATGGGTTCCTAGGGTCAAATTGGGAAAGCTTTAGGAGCTTAGATTTTAGGGGTATCGGGAGAAGAGTGCTCCATTCTGGGGTAGGGGGTAGGCAGAAAAACCGGTTTGCCCTGGTTAAATCATTAAAAGAAACCTGCCTTGAGGCAGGCTCAGGTGTTAGGAGGGCTGGAATGGAAAGAGTGATTTGTGCCAAAAGGGTATCACTGCCACCCCTGCCCCTGTGCAACTTGTGAAGGCCTGGAGCCTACGGCACCATAGCCTATCTCAAGATATCTCTCTCACTAGTCCCACATGTGGGAATGCATCCCACATTCCAGCTACAGCCTCGAACTTCACATTTGTTTTCCTCCTGTTTCCAGAGGCATTATTTCTCTCCGTCCCAGTTTTCTCACCTCTAAAATAGGTATAATACTCCAGTGATGATATTAACTCATGTTAATTTAGTGCCTTACTGTTAGATGTTGAAGTGGACTGAGCTCGAGACCTGGGGTCAGGAAGAATTAAATTCAAATCCAGGCTTGGACACTTACTAATGGTGTGATCCTGGATAAATCACTTAACCCTGTTTACCTCTGTTTTCTCATCTGTAAAATGGGCTGGGGAAGAGGATGGCAAACCACTCCAGTACATTTTTGCCAAGAAAATCCCAAGTTGGATCATGAAGAATTAGACATGACTGAAATGACTATTCACAACCATTGATGTCTTATAACACTCTTAATGAACAGAAGCTAGACAGAGGCTATTATTTCTCTTTTATAGGTGAAGTCAATGAGTTATTAAGCATTTATTATGAGCCTACTATGTCCTAGGCACTGTGCTAAGTGCTGGAGTGACAAAGAAAGGCAAAGGAAATTCCCTGCTCTCAGGGGAAGAAGATGGACTGTGATAGAATTGACCTGAGATTTTGAGAAACGACAGTATAAACAAACACAGAGAAGTGTATTTGTAGAGCTTCTGCTATGAAATAGAATGTCACTGACTGGGTACCCCATCCTCAGTCACTCAGGCTCAAACCTAGATGTCAATCTCAATTCCTCTCTCTCCTGCACCCCCATGTCCCCCTCTTGATAGAGTCTCTCCACCCCCATGTCCCCCTCTTGCTAGGTTCTGTCGATTTTACTCTGCTAATATCTCTCATACTCTCCCTCTTTGCTCTAAGAGCCTGACCCCGGCCCTCATCATCTCCTACCTGGATGATTCAGTAGGCTCCCTCAGATCTCACCACTCCATGCCGTCTTCCATTCAGCTGTCAAATTGATCTTCCTAAAGTATAGTTTGGGCCACTTCACACATTCTCCTCCCCCTGCTACTCTCCATCCTCGCTGAGAGCAATACAAAATCCTCCATTTGGCATCTGAAGCCTTCATAGCCTGGCCTCCTACCTTTCCAGTCTTTCTCCTGTTCCCAAATTCTGCCATGCCATGACCCTGGACTCCAGCTGTCCCTCAAACAACATGCTCCGCCTCTACACTGGGCATTTGCACCATCTCCCATAGCTAAAATGCTCTCCTTCCTCCTCTCTACCTCCTGGATTTCTGCAAAGTCCAGCTAAAGGCCTCCTCCTCCAAGAAGCCTTCTCTGATCCCCTTTCATGCTAGGGCCTTCCCTCCTTTGATTTCTTATTTTGTATGTAGTTTTCCTCTTGTCTTCCACACTAGACTGAGTATCTTGGAAGTAGGGACTGTCTCTTGCCTTAGAGTGGTTTGCCATTTCCTTCTCCAGGCCTGGCACCAGAGTAGGTGTTTAATAAATGTTTATTGACTGATACAGCCTTATCTTACCATATGTCCCCAAAGAGACACAATTCCACAAAACAGGTCTGGAGATAGTCTGTCAATCCTCAACCTTCTGTGACTTTCAGTCTGCCTTCTCCATTCTTGTTTCTGAGGCTCTGAATTCTACTATTAATTATAATTCCATGCTTTCTAATCTCCAGTGAGTCTTTGATTCTGTACCACAATCCTTTTGTCCTCTAAATTATTCTTTATTTTACTCTCTGGAAACTTGTTTTCCTTCCCTTTTTTTCTGAACAAGAATTTATTACATATTTTACTAACAAGTGATCATCCAGTCTTTATTCAACAATCTCTGATGAGGGAAAACTTACCTCCTTAGCTCATTCCATTTGGGAGTAGCTCTAATTATTACAGGATTCTTCCTTAAATTAGGCCCAACTTCTACAACTTCTACCCATTGGTGCAAATTTTTCTCTTCAGAGACTGGAAGAATCTAATCCTTCTCCCACATACTGGCCCTTCAAATTTTTGAAGGTAATTATGTTTAAGTCTTCTCTTCTCCAGACTGAACACCCCCAATCCCTCATATGGCATGATTTGGAGGATCTTCTAATCCTCATTATTTTCTCTGAGTGCTCTTCAGCTTATCACTGTTCTCCCTAAAGTGAACTGAATGCAATTGTCAGATGTGTATCTTGAAAAGGGTAAACTTTAGGTATGGGCTAGCAACTGAGAGCCTCTGAAGTTCCTTCCAACTCAGTACTTTGGAGAACCAACAAGGGCAGGAGGAGTGGGGGTGGTAGCAGGCTTCCTTGCACCTGTCCCCATAGATGATCCATATTAAGGATTGGATTTCCCTTTAACTGGCAGCTGTTAAAAACAGCAGTTCTCAAACTTTTTGGTTTTGGGAACTGCTTTATACTTTTAAAAAATGGAGTGTCTCTCCCCCCAAAGATTTGTGTGTTAAATGTATATTTATTGCATTAGAAACTTTTTTAAATTCCAAAAAAATACTAGTATTATTTTGAAAAGTTTTGATCTTGTAAGCCCCCTCAATACTACTATATTAAAGCATTAGGGCCTGTGAGGAAGAGAGTTTGGGCTCTGCTATAGGTCTAGGAGGCGCCATGCTGTCAGGCAAAATGCACACACTCACTTTTCCAGACAAGTCTTGGATCTTGTTTTCGAAAATGATAAAGGCAAGTTAACAGATTTTTCTGTTTTTTTCCCCCCCTGGCCAAGGACTATTGAACCCAACTTTTTTCAGACAGTTTCCTTATTATAATTAGAAGCTTGGGCTGGAGGGATCCTAAAATCTTGCTGGTGGCTTTGCTTCTTTTTAATAATGCATAAGAAACCTTGTGGCATACCGGAGAGAGCTGGCGGTGGAGTAAGGAAAACTAAGTTTGAAACCCTGACTTTGGTTCACTAAGCCTAGTGACACTGGACAAGATGTCAGAATGTAAACAGGAACAGCCTTGCTTTTCTATTTGCATCTCCAGTGCTTATCATAGTAAGCACTTAATTTAAAAAAATTTTTTTAACCTCTCAATTATTAAGATTGAGTTGCAGTGAAAGCATTTTTTGGTTATCACTACAGATATTAAAAACCAACCCAAACCAACCCACAAACCTCCCTCCAAAGCATATTCCACCCCACCCCCAATCATTAACTCAATTGTGACAAGGATGTATCCTTTTTAACATATGGCACATTGACTACTATATTTGGCCAATTTTGCTGCTTCTGCTAGCTTTATTTACAGTGTAGTCGTTGTGTACGACTCTGTTGTCACTGCTTTCTTCCCTCTGTATTGCTTCATACAAGTTTTCCCAAGTTCCTTTGAAATCTCCACAATCATTTCTGTGTTCCCAGACATTCTTATGCCATAATTTGTTTGCCAATCAGTGGGCTCCTAGGCAGCATCCCACTTTTGGTATGGATTTCTTTAAGCTTTAGATAGTTAAAAACTAACTTCAAGCCTTTGCTTTTTGTCAGAGCTCAAACACAACTGGTTCATCTGGGCTCCTGAGACCTCAGATACTGAGTTATCTGCCCAGCTCATTGTGGTTCGTTTTACCAGAAGCAACCAGCATTGACAGGATCATGTCATGTGGGACTGCTTGTCTGTCACTTAGTCACAAATTCACTCAAGTTGAATATACAATGTCAGAGCTGAAAGAGAGAATAAAGGTAACCTGGTACAACCTCTCCTATCTCTCAATTGTATTTGGAAACTGAGGCTTCAAGGAGGCCATTTTGCCTTAGTTCACATGAACCCAGCAGGATAAGGCTAGAGAATGTTATGTCTAGGGAGGACCTTGTTATTGTGAAAGCAGTTCCTTTGGGTTTTTTAGTACCTAACATGCTGGTGTTCCTAAATCTAGCCAGATTTCTGGCAGGGAAGCCAGGTTTTCCAGTGATATTGTAATGCTGAAGAAACTGAGGCAAGATAGAGATTAGATTTAATATTTTATTTAAAAGGGAAAGATTTACTGGGACTAAATGGATCCATAGTTTGGTCCCAGGGCTGAATGAGACTATTTCCAAGAATTCAGCAAACAATGGGAGTTCTGAATGACCTATGGACACATAGCTCAGACTCAGGGAGTAGACCGAGGCAGGGGCGGGGGTCAGGGTGTTGAGAGGGGAATGGGACTCTTGACAGTCTAGTTCTGACAGGGCATGGGGGATGAGATGACCTAACATGAGGAAGAACCCTGGAGATGGGGAGAGGCATCTTAAGATGGTATCTGACATCCTGGTAGCTTGCGATGGGGAAAGGCATTCTGATATTCTAAAACATAAGATCTTTTATCCTTATCAAGTATTCTGATAAAGAGGGAGGGGAAGTTTTGCAGGACTGAGCTTTGAGCTGATTATTATAAACTGAAGCAGAGAAACTAAGTCAGGCCTGGGTCAAGATAATTAGGGAGACTGAGTCAGGACAATAAAAGAGAACTGTGGCATAACAGTATTAGGTAGGTCCCTTCCAAGGTGTGACCATGAGTGCTCTAGATCTTTGGCTCTCTGTTCATAAAATACTAGATCCTTCCTACTGCCCAATGAGTCTGAGAGAATAAAGGATAGTAACTGGCATGGAGGCTTAAACATCTATATCACGTCCCACCTCCCAGTCCTGGCCATGTTCCATCTGGAGGGGAATCTGACTCCTGATTCTGTGTTTTTGTTCTTCCCTTCCAGGTGGTGGGTTTGCTGGCTTGGGCCCTTATTGCAAACACCCCTTATCACTACTACTCAATCTATGGCTGGGTGATGTTTGTAGCAGTCTTCCTCTGGCTGGTGACAATCATCTTCTTTGTCATTTATGTGTGGCAACTCCATTTGAAACTCTACATGGTACCCTGGCCTTTGGTGGTAAGTACTGGGAGTGGCCTGTGATGTCAACATTTGAGAGCAGCATTGCTGGAAACTAGTTATTACATTTAGGCTTTTCAGTCTCTTGAGTTATTGGCAAGAGGCTTGAAAGTCATCCACCAAAACAAGGTTGGAGCTTTGAATTCATTAAACAAATTTGGGCACCCAGCACTGGGTTAATGCCGGAGATGGCGTCTTTTGCCCTTGTCTGATAGGGAATTGACTGAAAACATTATGGATTTTTAGACCATTAAGGTCACGGGTCTCTAGGACCCTAAAAAGCCATCCAGCCCAGTCCTTTCAGAGATGAAAATGCCTGGAGAGATTAAGTGACTACAACTGTATAGTAAGCATCAGGGGTAGAAATGGAACTTTAAAAGAGCCTACTCTTGGCTACTGTAGTAGCTTTGGTGTTGGTCCTCAGGAAGAGCACAGGGCCTGGAGTGAGGAAGTCCAGACTTCCAATGTGGCCTCCAACTCTTGTAACTGTGTGACCCTTAATAAGTCACCTACCCTATTTGTCTCATCTTCCTCAATAGTAAAATGTGGATAATAGCACTTACCTTATAGGGTTTTTCTGGAGATCCAATGAGATAGTAGCTGTGCACTTACATGTATATATTTTACTGTGTATTTAGCACAGAACCTATAATATAGTAGGTGCCATTCTTATAAAAAATAATTTCAAATGTTTAAATCTTAGCTTGAGAAGGAGTCCAATGAGGTGATCCTTAAAAGGCAATTTTAAATTGCAAGGGAGTATATGGGTTTTGCCTTCAGATCTTCCCAAGTCAAGTTTATGCCACTGCTGGGCCTTTGGTGATTAAGATCACAGTAAAAGCTTAAATGAGTGTCAAGAGAAAAGTTCTGGCATCTGCAGGACTTTGGCATCCAGATTTCATTTGTAGTAGAGAAATGATGAACCTACTGTGGAGGTCTAGAGCGGAGCAAAAGGGCTGGTAGCATTTCTGATTATAACTGGCAATATCCTCATCAGTTCATACTTTTCTACCCCAGAGACCATAAGGAAAACATCAAAGGCAGAGCTTTCCATTTGAGAGTTCTGTCCAGAAGCGTTCACCCATGATTCTGTGACACAAATGTAACAGGATTCTGTAACCCTCTGTATCCTAATTCAGCTCTGAAAAATGTGAACTCATTATTGTGCTTCCCCCATGGCCTCCTTATTTGTATTTGTGATCCAAAGAATCCCTGCAGCTGGGATCTGGAGCTTTCAAAGGGTAAGAGGCACATGATCTTAAGATAAGCAAAGCTTGGAATAGGCAGCATTGTTCTAAATTCAATGACTTTTTAAAATCAGGAAATGTGAGTCATCTCCAGAGACAGAACTGTTTTGTTAGATCTTTACATCACTGATTAGAAGCCTGTCTTCCTTCTACTGTCAAAACTGGACTGGAAGGAAAATCCTAGAACTACGAAAAGAGGACTTAACTGAGTCATAGATTCCCAGGACTTATTGTCCATTCCCTGTCCAGGAAAGTTTGCAACTAAAACAAAACAAAACCAAAAAACTCTTCAGGAAAGTTTCTATGGTCCCATTTAATTACCCATTTTAGCAACTTAGAATTTCTCTAGGACCTGGCAGTTTTTTAGCTATCATTGCCTTCAGATATTCTTTTCATCTTCTAAGCCAGATTGCCAACTTTTTCAGTCTTAGCTTTCAGTAAGCTTTCTTATTCAATATGAAAGGACATATTCAATATTCATTATGAAAGGATGTAAATATTGTTACTCCTGAGGAATAACAGAGTGCAATATTCTCTATACCTCTTGACAAATTTTTCAACTCCTCCCCCCCCCACGTTGGTCAGATTGAAGACCCCCTACTTTAAAACAGCATTACCTTCAACTGGGGACAGTAAAGTACAAGTAGTGCTTAGTTCAGAGAGGTGGTTTGCTACCAGGAGTGGGGGGGATAAAATTTTACAGCCTCCAATTCGCTGGGTTGTTTGCCTGATATGCAGCAATGCTTGAACATGTGCGCTTATCTACATAGCATAATGGGAGCAGATGGGTAGAAGATGCATTTTTGAATGGACTAATAGTCATTTGTTAACAAATCATGTAAATGGCTTTTTATTACTACCACTTTTCCCTCTTCTAGACTCAGGTGTCTCACCAGTTGTCTTCATTTCTCTGCCTCCCAAAAGCAGAATCTATTCTCTCTAGCTCTTTTTCTCAGAATTGTGGGTTCCACCCTAGGTCGGCTGTGAAATTCTTCATCCATGGTCACTCAGACTGTGGCCTAAATAACACACCTGGTGGAGCCCAAAGGAGGCTTCATTTTCTTCCTGGTACTGTGGCTTCTACTTAAGAACACCTGCCAGATTTTCTTGGAATCTTCCTGGAAAAACAGAGCTTGTTGGGGAAGAGTCATCTAGTAAGCTCCTTTTGTAGCCAGAGGAAGGAGAGAGCATGTGTGACTCAGTGTGGGCTTTTACCCACCCTCTGGTGAAATACAAATTGATGTGCTGATACTGAGAAAATTTGCCAGGGAAGGATTTTTTTTAAGCCAGTTCAGTTCCCACAAGTATGATACTGGATTACAACTTTTAGTTTGTCAAGCACTTTTACATACCTCATTTTTATATCTAGTCCCAAAAAAGCTGATAGAACAAGTTTTGTCATTTCCATTTTAGATGAGAAAATTCAAGGGTTACAGACTAGAGACTTATCCCAGGTGTTCTTAGCTTGCTGTATAATACAATCATTTTGTGATGACAGCTTGTTTTGTGTATGGTCTCCATATCCAAATATACTGTCATGCTGGATTTATCTATTAAAGCTTTCAGTTGAGTGGCTTAAGTGTGACAAAGGCCTGATATCATTCTTTTGGCTTCTTCTGATACCTCAACTGCATATTCTTCTGGTTTGTAGAAAGGGAGATCATCAGTCCTACCCTATTCATCCCCCAGCTTCCCCACTCAGCTAGCTATGGGTTAAATCTTGTGAAAATTTTGTCTAATAGAAAAAACTTTTAGGCTTTAGATGATAAATGCACAGATAAATGTATTCCTCAAAGTGAAAATCAAATGCCAAAAAAAAAAAAACCAAACTAGGATACAATACTTCAAGATTTGATTCTCAGAGTTGTATTAAGAGGGAGGTAGTACAGGGATCCTCATTTTACAGATGAAAATGAATGGATTTGTCATTGTCACATAGCTAGCTGGTATCAGAGGTGGGATGTGCTGCTTTTTGGATTGCTGAAACTGGCATCTCTTGCTTTAAGCTTTTCTCATCTCTTTTCCCCTAGCTAATGATATTTAACGTAAGTGCTACAGTTCTCTACATTACTGGTTTCATCACCGCTGCTGTTGCAGTTCAACGAACATCAATAGCTGGTTCCTATATATATGACAAGAGGGCTGCTGCTTCTGTAAGTGCCTGGTCACCCTTTGGTCTTGTCCTCTACTGTTATGGAGGGTGAGGTCTGGGTGGGAAAAGGTTGGACATGACTATATATTCATAACTCAAATCACAAATCTGGAAAAGGGAAAGGTGCAGTGGCAGAACTATTTTTCCCTTCCGGTCAAACCCATTTTATTTTGTAGTTAATTCCTTTTTCTTAAAAATGCAAAGGGAACTGAGCTATGATTTCCCACTTACATTTTAAAAAGATGTTTACAATGAAATCTCAACCAGAATATTAAGGAATGGGTGGCTCCAATTTTTTTTTTTCCTGAGGCAAATTGGGGTTAAGTGACTTGCCCAGAGTCACTCAGCACAGATGTGTCTGAGACCAGAGTTGAACTCAGATCCTCCTGACTTCAAGGCTGGTGCTCTATTCCATTACACCAACTAACTGCCCCAATTAAATAAATCTTAATGTTTTGGTTGAAAATGTTTCTAGTGTTTACTTTCCTAATGTAAGAAACTGTGAAGAATTAATTTAAATTTCACAACTATAGACATCAGAACATTAATTTTCCTTTCACAGATGCAGAGGTTGAGTTAAATCTGGATTGATCCCAGGATATCTCTCTGGAAACTTTATTCCCCCCTTTCTTTTGACTAAATATATAGATCTCAAGGACCTTAGGGATCAATCAGTCTAATCCTCTTATTTTACACAGGAGAAAAAGTTAGGGGCAAAACCAGGACAGCATCCAGGTCTCCTGATTGTCTCTTTATCAGCTCTCTGACTTTAGTTTTATCTGGCTGTCATTTGATACTTTAAAATTCTGGTAAATGGCCTGCTCCAATTCACCAAAATTTTATTTCATTTGCTAGTCAAATCAAGCAGATTGTTGTCTCCTTTTCCTTATGATATTCACTACCGATTCATTCATCATCAGTCCATTCATATAGTCCTTTTCTCTTCTCAGTTCTTTACATGTGTTGTAATGATCGCCTATGGGGTGAGTGCTTTCTTCAGCTTTCGAGCCTGGAAAGGAATGGGCAGCAATGCAGCTACCAGTCAGATGGCTGGGGGCTATTCCTAAAATGCCCATGGACCACCTTGGTACTGAAGTCGGCATGCTGTTGTGCAGGGACTTGGATACCACTGATCATCACAAGGAGGCCATAACCAGCAGAAAATCAGCCCAGCTGTGACCAAATTTGCTATCCTCTGCTGATGGAATTTGTGCTCTCACTCCACTTCTAATGGAACACAACCCACCACTCTGGATTGGCATAAATAGGCGTTTGTGAGCAAGGGCAGGGAAAAGTCTAAAAAATGAAAGGGTCAAGGATGTTAAATGACTTCCCTGTCCCTTCAGTCAGGGAAGGCCACTTCTCAGGAAGTGGTGTTGTGGCCATCCTGCTTTGTACTTATAAGACTTCAGCTTCCAGGGTCAGGAATTCAACCCCTTTTACCAGCATTAAATCTGCTAACAAATAACACCTCAAACTTTGTGATCCTATCATGTATATACTGTAAAGGTAACTATGGTAATAGGTAGTACACTCATAATTTTATGAAAAGGCAAGGTAGCTATTGGAATTTCTGAAATCTGCACCCAAAAGCTGGTTTCACATCACACAGAGCCAAGATTTGAGTTATACAGAGAGTAGCTAGCATTGTAAACTCTTCTCTCCTATTTCAATGAGGAAAGGAACAACTCACTTTCACAATATCCAATAAAGAACAAAGGCAAGGAAAGGCAGATAAAAATAAATCCATTAATCGGCTACTAAAATAAAATAGTGCTTAGGTACTAGTTTAGGGTTTCACTAATATATAGGTTGTGGGAATCTACATGAGAATTTTTACATTTTAGAAGCTTGTATTTAATGGAAACCCTAGTTTTTTTACCTGCTTCTCAAAGATACTTGTCCAGTTCTTTCCTTATATTTTAAAATATCATTTTTGACTCTACATCCTTTTTGAAAAAGCTAAATACCAAGACTGATTTTCTTCCTGCTACCACAGGCTGAACCCAAAGACAATGGATTTGGGGGTGGGTGACTCACAAGCTTGCCTGGCTGTTGGATAGTAATGATTTTGTTCTTTGTATATAAATAAAGACCAAGGAAACATTTGTTTGGAAGAGATGTGGATGGAAATTTCTGTAAATGGCTCTATGATACTGCTGCCTTTTAAATAATTCTATTCCAATTTCTGGGGACTGGGTGGTTCTTCTGCTCTTACTATCCATATCCCTTCACTAGCAGGCTCGAGAAAAGTGTTATTTTCTCACTTTGAATATTAATTCTCGTCGTGATTCCCAGTGTAACTTCACAGAACACCCCGTTCTCTTGGCACTTATATACTTGAAGCGTACTCCGGTATTATCTCCTTTTAGAGTTATATACTTGAAGTGTACTCTGGTATCTCCTTTTAGAGTTCTAAGACTCTAGTGCAAATGAAGGTCATTGTTTGGATGTTTTCTTTTTCATCTATGAGGCCAGGATAAAGGATTAAGCAATAATCTATTATTTTATTGTTTATACTGCTGACCTACTTAAAAAGATCCTCTAGAAACTCAAGTAAGGGTATGGTATTAGTAATTATGAAGTAGCCACGTCTCAGTTGAGCTTCACTGGTGGAATAAAACTGAGACCAGAGGACAAAGAATTAAGAAGGCATGTGACCTTGGCCTAAAGCTTTGATGAATCTAAACTAAATTTCCAAGCCAAAAAGTAATGGCTCTCTAGTACTTCAGATTAATATGACAATTTGCTGAACTAAAAACAAGATCTAGTTCAAACCTGTATTCTTATGGACAAATCTCATGCTAAATAAAATTATACAGCTACATGAGTTAAAAAGGTCCAAATAAAAGGAAGACAAAGTCTTCTAAGTAAGTGGCACATATTCTGGAAGAGACTCCAGTTCAGTTTGACTACTCTGTGGGAGTTAGTCACAGCTGTGCTCATAAATGATTATAATTTCTTCATATATATTATAGATTTGGTACAAAGGCACTGACTAAATGTAAACTCCCTGGCATCACCTTTAAGTTTGTAGTTACCTACTTAAATAACTCTTTCAAATGGCCATTAATAGGGAAGGCTATAAACTAGGAGTAACTGTGACCCTTACTTAGGATACCAGTCCTTTGTTACACATATCCCAAGTTTTGAAGAATGGCCAGGGCTAAAATTTGAAAGCACATCCTAAAAATTCTTTAAATAAAACTTCCCTCATTTTCCTTTGTCCTTACCCCTCTCAGATGTTAAAAATATGATTATACCCAAATACATGTGGTCTGAATAACATGCATGATACACATGACTAAGTTGAAGATGTATTGTTTCATTACTAACAGAGGAAGTGAGATGAAAAGTCTTGCTGAAATGTTCACCAAGCAGTACATAAGCTTCTTTTCAGGGCTGAAAAAAACCATCAATAGTAAAATGATTTAACACTCCTGAATCTCTATGCTTACTGCTTTAGCAGCCAGGACACTACTAGGCAAAAATGTGATCATCACTCAAGCCATTCAGTCATTTTTTAGTCAATATTCTACCTAATACCTTAAATCTACTTATGAAAGAGATCATTTGCTTAAAGGTTCCCCCCCCCCCTTTTTTTTTTTTTTTTTGCCGAGGAAGCAATTGGGGTTAAATGACTTGCCCAGGGTCACACAGCTAGGTATTAAGTGTCTGAGGCCAGATTTGAACTCAGGTTCTTCAGACTTCAGGGCTGGTGCTCTATCTACTGCATCACCTAGCTGCCCTGTTCCTTGTTTTTTATTTTTTTTTTTAATACGAAATGGGGACAAAATATGTTTTTTCACCATTTTCTTGTCCTCAACAATGAACCTCAAATGAAGGTGCTTCCTTTTACATGTCCCCATAGACAAGCAAGTACCTGTTGGAGTGTCCTTCTTCCCTACAAACTGACAAAAATAAAAAGAGCAATTAGTCTTTTTAATTATTGTTTCTTGGGGAAATTTTATTTTTGCCTTTGTATCCCTAGTGCGTAACACAATCCAGGCACATCAGAACTTAAATAATTATTGGCTGATTTATATCTAAGCCAGCACTAGACTGGTTCAGTTAAGATTTCTAAATCTGACAAAATTTTTTTAAAAAAGGCAAGTACTAGGGAGAAGCTAGGTGGCGCAGTAGATAAGAGCACCAGCTCAGGAGGACCTGAGTTCAAATTTGACCTCAGACACTTAACATTTCCTAGCTGTGTGATCCTGGGAAAAATCACTTAACTCCAATTGCCCCAGGGAAAAAAAAAAAGCAAGTACTTTTTGAAGACTCAGGCATTAAGTATCCCTACTGGTAAAGAAGATTATTCTGACAAAGTTCAGGGGAAAGATGCCTCCTGGACAAATTAATAACTTTCAAAATTGTATTATTCAATTTACCTCTAAACCCCCAAAAGCAGTCACTTGAGGACAGAGTTAAATAAAGAATGATCTTTAATATTTGAGTATCTGATGTTCTGGTGAAGTGCGTCAGATTACACTTATCGTAAAAAAAAAAAAAAAACAAGATAAAACACAAAAAAACCCAACCAATCCATGTTTCTCAACACATGACATGTGTATATGTATATTTGTATATATATACATATATATATTTAAAGAGATACAATCTTCTGTCAATGCCTTAAAACTGGAATAGTCAAATTAAAATTCAATAATCTTATTTTCAATTTAAAGAAAGTCAGATAGCCATCTATGTCTTTTCTCCAAAGTGTTAAGACATATACATTTTCTTTTAAGTACCTTGACTTAGAGACACTGAACATTTTCCCAAACTAAAAAAAAAAAAAATAGAAATGATAATTCAAGCTCTTGCTTTTTAGAGAAATTGAACATTTTCCTACACTGAAAAAAACAAAGATAATTCAAGCTTTTACCCACTTCCTCCTCTTACTTATGTGGACTGGTAGAACACCATCTTGGGAGGAGAAGTTGTAAGAGGAGAGAGAATATAAACAAATTTATGACATACTCTTTTTTTTTTTTTGTAGGAAAAATTGATCAAATTTATATTAACCATAGGAATATTATGAAAAAAGCATATGTTTCAATCCTCCTTTCCAATATAAATTACACTTCTGTATGTAACTTGTAGGGTTTCTGACGAAATAATGTAAGATAATTTTTCACCCAAGAATACTTTAAACCTAAAAAGCTTTATAATAATACTTAGCCTTCTTCCTCACTGGACATTCATGGAAATGCCCAAACCAAATTCATAAAGATCTTAGAATTTGCTGCTAAAATATACACTGTCAGCAGATTCTCAAAGAGTGTTTTGGCTAGACATGAGGAGACTGCTGCTATGTGACTCAGCATATGCTGAAGTCATGAGATTTTTACAAACCTAAAACTATAAATTAGTTTTTACATTTTACTTCTAGGAAAACAACATTTTAGTTTGGGGGAAAATTTCCAGCCAAATCCTGTGCTCCTCAATGTTCCTAATACAGTGGAGAGAAAATTAAAACATCAACTTCATAAATCTTTACAAAAATGAGCTGGATTTGAGTGTCTCTAGATGAATACACACTGTCTAAAAAGACACCATAAAACATGGGATTGAAATGTGTACCAGGGAAAAGATTTGTATCACAAAGCCTTGTATTACATAAAGATGTGTGTGAAAAACCTGTCCATGTTTGGGATAAAAAACAGAAGTTATAATATTTTGATTTAAGAGAAACATGTGCAGCTAACACATCTATCCTGGGTTCCTCCCCTCCTTCCAACCCTATACAACATATATTGAAAAAGAGCAATAACTGAAATGGCCAATATAATTTCATCCCAAAATGTATGTATACACACATAAAGAGACACAAGACACAGACAAACATACAGAGAGAATCCTCTTTTCCCTACCCTGTCAGAAGCACCAGGGAGTTGAGGCCACTTTGGCCAGTGTATCAGGGTTAATGGGGATATTTTGTGAGAAGCCAGTATTCCAGCAGAGTTCTTTATGATCACTCTACACTTAACATTAATTAAAAGCACCAGAACAAGGTCAGTCTTTTCCAGCTGTATTCCCCAATCACTGAGCAAGTTGTCCATCACGCTGTGATCACTCACCATCTTTCACGTTTGGAATGTCCAAGATGATAAACTCTTATCCAGAGAATGTGAACTAATGTCGTAAATTGTTCTGAGAAGCAGGTATGGAAGATGACTTGCATAATGATGTCACCACTAAACCACTGCTTAAGTCCAGACTTCGGCCTTCTTTTTCCTTTAGGAAAAAAAAAAATGCTTTAAAAGTGACAAAAAATTCAAAACTCTTAAAAAAAAAACATCAACAGGAAAGTCCTTTCTAACTCTAGATTCTAAATTCCTTGGGAAAGGAAGATATCTCTCCTCTTAATAGCTTAAAGTAAATGAGATCGATGGATGTTGTCTTTGCCAAGAGGAAAAGTGACTAGGCATCTGCACTCTTAGGGATATATGCTGAAAACCCCAAAAGAAAAGGAAAACTTTTCATATTACAATTTTTCTCAAGATTAGCCTTGGTAAGACTTCTCAAAAATAAAAATATATTTTTTCCCCTAAAAAACATAAAGCATATATATTTTAAATTTCTGACAGCTCTGCTGGTCATATGCTATGAGTTTTGTTTTGTGAAGTTTTGTCCAAAATTATTTAGCTTACCCCCATGTTCTGAATTTTTAGTAAGTGAAATTTCTTCATTTTTAAAATTTAATTTTAAATTGCTTCCATCACTTAAAGAGATAGCCTATGCTTCAAAGGTTCTACTGTTTAGCAATGTAAAGCACGCACTTGTAAGAGGTATTTGTTAGATATTTTTATTTTTGATCAACTGCAAGTTCTCTAAAAGTGATTAACAGTTATTTAGTGTATATCCATTGTTTAACCAATATGATCTATAGCTTTCTCAAAATGCCTAAAGCAAGATTTTAACTTGATAGTATTGGTTGTTTTGCTAGCAAAACCTCTAATTTTCCTGCAGCTAGTTTTCACTGTGCCCTGCAGGTCATTCACCATTCATTTGTAGAGAGCCAGCACTCTGGCTCTCCTTCCTTCTTTATGATCTCCAGCACTGTGAACCCTAACCCTTCTCTACAAATTCATCTGCATGTGAAAGGGAAGCATAATATGAGAATACCTGCCCTATTATATCTCATCTCCAATGTCAGCCCTGCAAAGTTTAGGTTATGCACAATGATTTGTTAAGGCTTTTTTCTTTTTTTTAAAGATCTGAAGCCTCTGATTTGGGATTTGGCTATTTGAGAGAATATTTCTTGGGACTATAACTAATGTTATTTCCATACCATCCAAGAATATAAGTGAAAAAAACTCACCATCACAGAGAAATGTCACAAAACTTCTCAAAAGGTGCAGGTGGGGGGGGTTTGTTTACACTTGGGAAAAAGGAGTTTGAAGGATGGTTTTTGAACTGTACTCGAGGTTAGATCCTTCTAACTTGATTTCCCAATTGCACTCCTTTCTATAGGAATGATTTCCACCTTTTCTGGTGTCTGGCAATAGGGTGGAATTGTTATAACATATGTTATCATCCTTTGTGATTCATACTGGAAGTCAAACAGAGCTAAAGATATTTTCTGTCATAATTATGTTCCTACTTTTTCCTCTTATAGTGAACATCTATATTCAGAGCAAGTGGTCAGCTTAAAAGCTGTGAGCAAAATGCAAGTATGTAATATTTCACTGTTTTCAATCTGAAAATGTATAGTCATTAGGTAAATAAGTATTTGGCCTAGTCATCCATCTGGTATTAGATGCATATGCCTGTAGGAAATAAGGTTCTTAATTGTTTCAAAATGATGTAAGAACAATTGATACAAGTGTTTGTGGGACCCAGCTGTTATTTTATTGATTATTGAAACTAAAGTTGAAACATCTTCAGTATAGATTGGAGAAGAGAATTTTAGTGTACTTCATTTTCTTAAAGGGGTACTGTAACTTATGGAATATTTTGGGTTACATTAAGGGAAAATTAAATGTTATTTAAGTTTACCAAAAAACAAACAAACAAACAAACATAAAGCATATCCTCAGATATGAACACCCAGGAAAATCCAGCGCAAGTGGGAAAATGTGGTCATTTTTCATATGCATTATCACTGAAAAAAATAAGTGATCTAGTAACAGACAGATCTGGTAGGTCACTGACTGCAAAATAACACCATTAACTGCACACAGTAGCCATACTAGATCAGCATACAGGATGGGAAGCCCAGTGCTTCTACATGACAGGTCCACAGTGGGGACCTTATTTGGGGTTTGTTGTGTGTGCTTTTCATTTCCTCTTCAAACTATCTTGCTTTCACTTAGTTTAGGTATTGTATTCCCAAGCACAAGGCTAGCTTCCTAAGGATAGGGATAACTTTTCATCTTTATTATCTCCAAAACCTGGCACAGTATTTTACATACAGTAGGTGCTTAATGTGTTAAAGTGAACCATATTCCTACAGGTGCAGAAGAGCTACTTGAAAAGATAAAAGCTACTTACAGCTCTGTAGTCCAAAAACATTTCTTTGAAGGCCAGGAAATCCGTAAATGTGAGCAGCATGTCAAATATATCACCTGCTACTTCATCCTTATGCTGTCTATTAATGGAAAGGTTATCAATTTTAGAACTGGAAATGAAAGATATTAAATTTTAAAGTCTTCCTCAGACTACTTTTCAGCATCCTAAAAGGTACCTTTACCCCCCCCACAAGGATATTCTCCAGTACTCTAGTTCTTTTAGCCCTAAGGCATGTAAAGTAGAAGAGGAGAGGAGAGAGGACTACATTTCAGCTCTACTTACTGTAATGTTGTAGTGAAAGTGGCCATGTTAAACCCAGGAATCCTTTCAAGCAGCTGTTCTTCAATATATTTTTCGACCAAAGAGATCTAAAAGATTTAAAAGTCTCCTGGTTAATTATAAAGATAAGAAATGTTCATTAAGGCCTCAGACACTTAACACTTCCTAGCTGTGTGACCCGGACAAGTCACTTAACCCCAATTGCGAAGGAAGGAAGGAAGGAAGGAAGGAAGGAAAAGAAAAAGAAAAAAAAAAGAAACGTTCATTCAGAAAGAACATTTCTTTGTTCATTAATAACTGATACATAAAGGAAAGGCAAGCATCATTACTCCTAAAGGTTTGGATGTCTTTGTAATTATGTATCTTGGGTATGTGTCATAGGATAGTTATACAAATATCTTGATAAAGCCTTTCAAATTGATTATTTAATAGGCTATTTCATTTCTAGCTTCTTTATTAAGAAAATTAAGTCCCTGAGGCTAAAACCTATTCTAAATTAAGCTAACTAATCTTACTGAAATCATGGGAAGCATTAGAATCAGCAAAAAGAGCCCTGGAGTAGAAGTTAAGAGACTTGGAACAGAGTTCCCCACCCTACCACCAACTTTCTGAGTGACATTAGGCAAAGTTTAAAAATGTTTATTATGTCTTAGTTTTAAAATTGGTAAAAAGGAACTATACTAACTATCCATATTTAAAGAATTGTTATATAATTAAAATGATTTATTGCAATTTTAGTAAAATGAAAGCAGTGAAAGAATTTGGAAAAATAAAAGGTGCTATTATTATTCTCACTTGGACCTGTGTACATGGTATCTGAGATAGGATCATAGTGGAAGAATATTTAAAATAAGAAACTGATGAACTTGACCAGACATTTTGATGAAAGGCTTTTGGAAAGAAGAAAATGGGAGTAAGAAGAATGATTAATAGGAGATAAGAGAGAAACTCAGCTGGGGTTGGAACACTCATTACTTGCCTGCTTATCAAAGTACAGTTATATTTTAAAAGACACAGGGTACATATACTGCTCCTCTACAAAAATAGAAGATTCATGGATTTGAGGTACTGAATGAAAGAGCAGCTTTTTTCAATATGGTGTTTAATTTTGCAGAATTTTTTTTTCTTTCTTTCTTAATATTTTATTATAAAGAATGATTCTCTGGAAGAATATAAAGGTAGAAATACATTGGGACTAGATAATATAAAAACAAAGGACCAATAAAACTTATTTTTAAAAAGACATGAAATACTGTTGACATCATTTGGTTCTAGATCTAAATTCAAAGAACCCTTAATCTCTTGGAGAAAGGGAAAAAAGGGAAACAAACTTACATATTCATTAAAAATAGGAGTATAGATGAGTTTGTTTTCTTCTGTGTCTTCAAACTCTTGGTAGTACTTTTCCATGAAGTTTCTCTGTAATAATTGGAACTCGCCATCTGAAGTGAAGCCATCAGGGTCATTGTAAAAGGATAAAATGAAGCCAGTTAGAGGCTAGCAATTATCAATTACCTGAACAATTTTACCAATTATAACTTAATCTAAAATTTAAGTTTGCTTTAAACTCTGTAAACAGTGAATTCACGCAGGAAATAAAAAAAAAAGATTAATAGACATCAAAAGTAATTTTGATACAAAGCTAGGTTAGCAGATGTAAAATTAGAAAAAAATAAAAGAAAAATTCTACAGGTAAAACCCTGTAACTGGTGGTTTCTGTGTTTGCAAACTACTTCCTTGATGGCAAATCCCAAGAGAAAAGAAAACTGGCAGCTGTTTGAAATGGGCAATATGATTAAGTTTAATAACATATATTACTATCTTGATGAGCAAATACAGTACGGCTTAAATATCTACAAAGTTACAGGAAGGCCTAGGAAATCCTCTTAAGTCTTCCTTTCTCTTTGAGGGAATTAATTGGCACATATTCTAGTTTTGTCATTCATCCCATAATCTAAATATAAGATCTTTGTTAGAAAACTCTTCAAGAGGGAATTTAGAGAGTTTTATCAATTAATCATATTCCACTTTTAAAAATGAAAGGGCTGTCAAACTGTGCATACCTTTTGATCCAACAGTATTTCTATCAGAGCCATATCAAAAGATCATAAAAAATGGGAAAGGACCCACATGTATAAAAATGATTGTAGCAGCCTTTTTTTTTTTTTTTTTTTTTTTTGTAATGGCAAAGAACTGGAAATTGAGCGTTCACCCATCAGTTGGAGAATGGCTGAATAAATTATGCTATATGACTTTAACATATTTAACATGTATTGGACTGACTACCTGCCATCTAGGGAAGGGAGGGGGGAAGGAAAAGAAAAGTTGGAACAGACGGTTTTGCAAGGATCAGTGCTGAAAAATTATCCACATATGTCTTGTAAATAAAAAACAATAATAAAAAAAATAAGTTATGGTATAGGAATGTTATGGAATATTATTGTTCTATAAGAAACTATCAGTGGGATGATTTCAGAGAGGCCTAGAGAGTCTTACATGAACTGATGCTGAGTGAAGTGAGTAGAACCAGGAGAACATTGTACACAGCAACAAGATTGTGTGATGATCAACTCTGATGGATTTGGTAATTTTCAAACAATGAGGTGATTCAAGGTAATTCCAACAGACTCATGATGGAGAGAGCCATCTGCACCCAGAAAGAAGCCTATGGGGACTGAGTATGGATCACAACATGGTATTTTTACCATTTTTGTTGCTTCCCCCCCCCCCCCTTTTCGATCTGTTTTTTTTGTGTAGCATAATGTAGAGATATGTTTGGAAGAATTGCACATACTTAACTTATGCTGGATTACTTGCTGTCTGGGGAAAGGGGATGGGAGAAAAGGAGAAAATTTTGGAACACAAGGTTTTGCAAGGGGGGAAATGTTGAAAGCTAATTTTTTTATTTTGAAAATAAAAAGCTATTAAAAATAAATAAATAAATAAAAAAGCTGCACAGTTGATATCTCTAATGCCACTTCCATGGCACACCAATTATAGATGTTTTTTAAGAGAAAAAAATCTATTAATATGCAAGAGTACCAATTATGGTAATTTCATCTGAGAAAAAAATTACTGAAATCTGAAGCTTAGATTTGAGCTCTCCCTGTTTTTAATAGTAAATAAAATGTTCTGAAAAGAACTTCATCCAAAACAGAAAAATCCACCAAGGCACTTGAATACCCAGTGCCATAGGATTATGGATTTACTGCTAGAAGGTACCTTAATGGCCATCAAATCCAATTCTTTTATTTTGGGGGGGAAGGTAGAAATATCCTAGCTGAATTTATTTTCCCCATTTTTTTTATTAAAATTTTTTATTTCCAAAACACATGCATAGATAATTTTCAACATTTACCCTTGCAAAACCTTTTGCACCAAAATTTTTTCTTTCACCCCCATCCCTTTCCCTAGATGGCAAGTAATCCAATATATGTTAAAATATGCAATTCTTCTACCCATATTTCTACAATTATCGTGCTGCACAAGAAAAATAAAATCAAAAAGAAAAAAATGAGAAAAAAATGGCAAGCAAATAATAAAAAAAATGAAAATACAACATTATGATTCACTTCAGTCCCCTATATGGACACAGATGGCTTTCTCCATCACAAGTCTTTTGGAATTGGTCTGAATCACCTCACTGTTGAAAAGAGCCATGTCCATCACAGTTGATCATCATATAATCTGGTTGCCGTGTACAATACTTTCTTGGTTCTGCTCACTTCATTCATCATCAGTTCATATAAGTCTCTCCAGGTCTCTCTGAAATCATCCTGCTGATCATTTCTTATAGAATAATACTATTCCATAACACTCATACACCACAACTTATTCAGCCATTCCCCAACTGATGGGCATCCACTCAGTTTCCAGTTCCTTGCCACTACAAAAAAAGGCTGTTATAAACATTTTTGCACATGTGGGTCCTTTCCCCTTTTTAAATTATCTCTTTGGGACACAGACCCAGTGGAAAAACTGCTGAATCAAAGGATATGCAGAGTTTGATAGGCCTTTGGGCATAGTTCCAAATTGCTCTTCAGAATGGTTTGATTTATTTCACAACTCCACCAACAATGTATCAGTGTACCAATTTTCTGGCATCCGTTTCAAGACTTATCATTGTCTTTTCCTGTAATCTTAGCCAGTCTGAGAGTTGTGTAGTGATAACTCTGAGTTATCTTAATTTGCATTTCTCTGATTAATAATGATTTAGAGCATTTTTTCATATGACTATAAATGGTTTTAATTTCTTCATCTGAAAATTTTCTATTTATATCCTTTGACCATTTATGAATTGGAGAATGGTTTGAAATGAGGAAACTGAGATACAGAAAAACCAAGTGATTTGACCTAGGTTACAAAGGTAAAATGAGTATCTGAGGTAATATTCAGAGTCAGGTCTTTTTGACTCTTTTTCTATTTTTAACTTGGCTATTTCCAATGAGATTTTTGATTGCAGATCTGTTCCGAAAACTTTCCACTTTTACTTAAATTTTGATCTATCCTGATTTTATCTAGGTCTACTCCGATTTCTCTCAAAGTGAAGGTCATTAAATTCATGAAAATCTGAATGACTGATACGAGTTAGGGCATTTGTACTGTCAAGATAAAAATGAACAAGATAAAATAGAACAATTATCACTGAAAATTTAAATCATCGGGGATTGTGACTGGAAGTATTCAGGTAATCAGTGCAGTTCTGCGCTAAACTTTATATGAATGAATGTTGCCACCCTGTGAAAAGAAGTCATTTAAGTGAACATCAACTACAGTGAAAATTTCAGTCTGAGTAAACAAGTGTACAATCATAGAATCATTAAATTTGCCTCAAGATCAGGTATAGTTCTCACACTAAAAATGAATGATTTTGCAGTCTTAATTTATCAGGAGAATGATGACAGGGTATAATCATTCAAAAGAAAAAGAACATCATGAAAGGATAACCATCATATGCAAGAAAGTTATTTCCAAGAATAGACATTCTCAAACCTGAGCACTGAAGCACAGGAAAAGCATTTAAGTGAAAACAAAATCGAATACTGTGGGAATAAATTGCAAATATCAAAATAGTTTCAGTATAATTTCAATAATACTAACTCATATTTATATAATACTCTTAAGATTTACAAAGCATTTCCCTCACAACAACCCTGTGAAGACTCAGAATATAATTTTTGATACAAGTATTTTTCCTTTTTTACAAATGAGGAAAGCCAAGCCTCAGAGACCTGAAGTGACTTGCCCACAATGCGCTGGTTAGGAAGCCAAAGAGTCAGATTTTGAAACTATGTTTATGATTTCAAGTACAGTGTTTCTTCCACTATGTACCATCTCAAGGTAAACAGAAGTTCACAAAATTGCTCCAGAGATAAGCAAAGATGGGGGACTTTAACTACCTAGAGTTCCAATCTGCTAATAGTTCAGCTTGTGATATGTTCTTGATTTGTCTTAATCTGTACTTGAATATAATTGATTTTCTTTGAAGTCCCATATATTTTTAATGTATTTAAAGTATTACTCTGAAGAGAGCTCCATAGATTTCATCAGAAGGCTAGAGGAGAAAAAGAGTTAATTCCTTTTCTAGACCTTATCTTGACTAACAAGGGACTACTTTGGGAAGCAAAAGTAGTAGGAACACTGGGCAAAAATTATGTCACCTTAGAGGTCATGGGATCTAAGGAAGGCAATGCTAAAAACATGGTTATATTCCAAAACTCTAATTAAAATAGAATCTTAAATTTTTAATATACCTTAAAAATCATCAAATCCATTCTCCCTCTTTTTACAGAAAGGAAATAAGACAGAATAAATATCTTGATCAAAGTGGCAAATCTAGGCTAAAATGTCAATCTTATTACTCTCTTCAGCTCAAAGCTTATTTCACTATACTACAGTGATGTCAGTTTTCCAAAATGATGACAAAAGATAGATGTGGAAGTATTCAATCTTGAGAGGTAATGACTTTTCTTTATTAGAAATGTCCATGCAGAGAAGAGAGTACTACCTATCCTCATGTATTCAGCAGAGTGTATGAATGTGGGTTAAAATCTCTTTCAATTCTGGAATTCTAATTCTATTGGCAATGTATTACATTAGAATAAAAATCTCTATGCCTGAATTTATTATCATTTTTTTAACAATGGGAGTTGTTTATATTTTTGATGCACAAAGTTTCATTTGTTTTAGCTGAGGTATCTATTTTTCTTTTTTTAAATGAAACTTACCCATGATAATGTCCTCTATACATCCAACTACAGCATCAAATTCTGCATCAGAAGCGGAAGAACTGAAAATTAATATCAGGATTATAGGTCAGACCGTTTATCAAATAACTGGTTTACTTCTAATAATCAAGTGATATATAATGAGAAATCATATTCACGAGATTTTTAAAAATTAAATTGTATTAATTTAAATGAAATCATAGGTACATCCTACCTTTATAAGAACAAATTGTTTTACAGATACAATGTTGTATATTGAAACTGTAAGCAATGGAAGGAGTCACTACAGAGTTCTTTAAATATAGATCTGAGTTTGGTAACATAACTATTTAATTAAGCAAGGAATCTCTGCTCTCTGCTCTACTTACCGCATCTCTGAAGCTGACCCCAAAACTAGTACAAAACTATCTGCTTATGGTCACCACAATCTGGAGCATTAAAACCTGTGTACCACAGCTTAAGTTGGCCACCTGTTTAGGAGTATAATTCAAAGAGTTGACTTGGAACTTCCCAAACTCTGTATGATTTTGGTTACCTTAGGGGAGTCGTTCTTCCTATGTTGCTATCAAGGCAACTGTAATTGGTTAAATTAATGCCAGGTTTGAATATCACTGGCTTGATAGGCTGGTTCCCATTGTGATGGTGGCATATATAATTCCGTGACAACATACTCTTCTGTACTGCACAAATCACTGGTTGGCTAAAGGTAAGGCATTCAGTCTTCAAGCACAGAATAGGCAGGAGGAAACCTATTGAGTTCTAATATAGTATTGAAATCTACTCTATTCTTTGGATACCTTCTTCTAAGAGAGCTTTCTTTTAAAGTTCATTTACCCAATTTCATATGATGATCCAAATTATAGGAACAAAAGCTTGAAGGAAACTTTGAAGATCTAGTCCGGGGGTCAGTAAACTATGGCTGCTGCCTGCTAGCTACGAAAAAAAAGTTTTGTTGAATAAAAAAATATAAAAATTACTCTTAGCTCCCAGTTGTACAAAAACAGGTCATGAGTTCAACTCCTTCACTTTAAAAGATAAGAAAACTGAGGCTCAAAAGGGAAAGAAGTGACTTGCTGAAGATCAGATAGGTAATAAGGAGCAGAGTCAGGATTTAAACCTAGGTGCTTAGATTCAAGAAGCAGTGATGTACAATGAATAGAAAGAGCAGATTCTTGAATTAGAGGGCAAAAGTTGAGATCCCACTTTGGAAGTCCATTGACCACCCTGTGGTGCTGGGCAAGCCCGTTAGCCTCATTTTCTCGTCTGTAAAATGAGATGAATTAGGACCAGATGGTCTCCGAAGTCCCTTTCAGATCCGGATACACGGTGCTATGACTCCAGATCTTTTTTCTACAACCTACGTTCTTGACCAAGGGTCTGTAGAAAGATTCAAGGGGACCCTTGACCTTGGATGGGGAAAAAAAGTTAATCACACCTTTATTTTCACCAACCACAAACCTAAATTTAGCACTTCCTTCAATCGTTTGAAAAGATTTCTCTGAGAAGGGCCCCACGGGCTTCACCAGATCTCTCATGACACAAAAGGGCCAAGTCAACAACCATCTATTAAGTGCTTGGTTAGGCGGCTGGCACTCAGGCTAAAACGAAAGGATAGCCCCTCCCAAAAGCCAAAGCCAAACCCCACTGAACCAGGTCCCAAACGAAGCTCAGACTCAAAGAGGTTCCTCCCTCCTCACCCCCATTTTACGGGTGAGAAATCTGCTTCGGAAAGCAGCCTAAGTGACTGGTCACCCAGGCAACATACTAATAAGGCAGCCCTCGCACCCAGACCCAAATTCACTCCTCTTTCCCGCGCAGCCCCTGGCTGTCTCTCCCCGGTGCATTGCAACTTCTGACGAGCCTTGAGAAAATCCTCTACGCCTCAGGTAGCAGCCCAACCCCCGCCCCCCGCCCTCAGCCCCTCCAAAACGTCGGGACTTTGGGGCGACGCCGTCGCCAGGGATACTCACATAGCTAGCGCGAAGTTTTCTTCTTCTAAAGTGTCCATCATAGTTGACCGTGAAGCGCCCAGTACTTCTGGGGCCTCCTTCCTCACCTCTACCTGGTCGGGGATGCGGCCTGAGCTCGGGACGGAGACTCCCGGCGCTTCGGGCTCCTCCCCCCGATTCCCCCCACCCCTTTCCTCCCTGTCCCAGGCGGGCCAGGTCTCGCGGACCAGCCTGCGCCTGCGCCCTGCAAGGGGCCACCCGGCACCCCGTGGGGCGCTCCGAGCGTCCCGAGGCTCTAAAAGGTTGCCCCCAAATCACGGCCCCGGCCTCGGCCTTGCGGAGGTCACGGGATTAGGAATCCGGCTTTCACCCCAACCGAGGCGACCGTGAGCTCCCCCACCGGATTCGACGCCCCATTTAATCCGTTACGGCTCTGGTTCCCCCCCAACACCCCCCCCCCAGCGTCGCCCGAACGTGGTATTGGTCCCCTTCTCTCTATCCCACCCCCCAACCGCGCCTCCCGTTACCATGACGACAGCCTTTTCCGCTCGTCGTTCCAATCCTCTCTCGACGCTCTTGCTGACGGAGGGAGAAAGGGCAAGGTTGGCGAACCTATCACAGCAGACGCCGTCTTCGTCTGCCCGCCCTACGCGAGGCAGCGTGAGGCTAAGAGAGGGAGAGGAAAAGGGCGGGGCAAGAGAAATAAATAAATAAACGAAGGAAGGAGGAGAGGATTGTTTCCTTTTTTGTTGCATCATTTCGGCCGTGTCCGACTCTTCGTGACTATTTTACCGATGAGGAAACTGTGGCAAACAGGGTGAACTGACTCACCCAGCGTCTCGGCTAGTAAACGGCTGAGCCCCGATTGGAACCTGGGAGGATGAGTCCCCCTGCTTCTGGGCCCGACTCTCGCCACTAAAGCACGAGGGAAGAAGCAGGCCCCACGAAGTTACTACCGTTTGCCTCAGTCAGGGGTTCTTGAGCTGGGAAACACGAGCTCAAAAACATTTTTTTTAATCCCAAATTCAGCGTAGCTTCCTGGTAACCCAACCCAGTGTATTTTTTTTTTTCATACATTTAAAAGCAGGGCGGACACAAAAGACATTAAGAACCCAACTGTTCAAGACCATTTGCTAGCAAAGGGTTTGAATCCGGAGGTCTTCTGCCCCTCGAGAGAAATTACTCCCCCTCCCGGCCCTCCCCCTCCCCCCACTAAAGTCAGGCCTAAGAGAGGGAAGAAAAGTAAAAGAGTTTATTTCAGAAAAATTTTAAGTGAAAGGGAAGGAGAGTAAGCAAGAGGAGATAAACCCCACCTGAAGTTTAATACTCTAGTTGGTGGTTAAGTGTAATACTCAGTAAGTCCAAAACAATGGCTGTATTGACAGCTTCCCCTGGATTCTAGTCTCAGACACGAACTAGCTGGGTGCCTCTGGCCGAATCACTTAGCCCCACTTGCCTCAGTTTCCTTCCCTGTAAAATGAGTTGGAGAAGGAAATGGTGAATTTCTCTAGTTTCTCTGCCAAGAAAACTCCCAAATGGGGTCGGCTTTCTGAAGAAAATGCTATTATTTGAGCTTTTAAATGACGAACAAAAATTCAGCAGAAAAGGAGGAACCGAATGCACCCCCCCCATGCATAGACAAGGAGAGGGGCATAAAACCTTTGATCGAGGAGAACAGAGGGAAGTTGTAGAAAGAAATGGATAGAAATAAGGTGGTGTCAACATTTTTAGGGTATTTAATGTGGTAGTAAGGAATAAGAATTTTAGTAGGTTATAGAGAGCCCCTAAGTTTTTGTTCTGTTTTATTTTTTAACGGAAGTGACCCTCTATCTGGATATTTCAAAGTGGCAGATTTCAGTCTATTTTTTCCCTCTCTTTTCCTTTTTTCTCTCCTCCTTTTTTCTCCCCTCCTCTCTCCTTTCCTTTTCTCTCCGCCCTCTCTGTCTCTGTCTCTTTCTTTCTTTCTTTTTCTCTGGGTCTCTGTCTCTCTCTCCCACTCTTACCTCTTAATGCTGATACCTTCCCTATATTGATTTGTTTTCAGTTTATCTTGTATGTATTGTTTTTCCATACTTGTTTTCTTGTTATTTCACCCATTAGATTGAGCTCCTTGAAAGGACAGACTGTCCTTTGCCTTTTTTCTTTTTTTTTTTTTTAAACAACTCCAGGGTTTAGTATGGTGCCTTGGTACCTGGCACATAGTAGTGTCATGCCAAAGTTCCCTTTTAAGTTGTGACCCAGTTTCTCTAATGGTCCTATTTCGTTATTCTGCCTTAGGTTATAACCGTCCCCTCTTAATGTTTGAGATAAAGGTTTTATTAAGGACATTCCTTAATGTTTGACAAGATAAAGGTTTATTCATTTTAGATGTCATTAGAATATCAGTAACCTTTCTCTATTAGGTTATCCCCACCTAGTACCTCCATTGTGTCATTGTTCTTGTTATTCCATAAAAAGCTCTCTGCCCCGATAATCGGGGCTAGACTCTGAGATGATAGTCTCTTCTAGCCCTGGGATCAACATGGATCCATTGGTCCCAGTGTTTCTCTCCATTTAATAAACTATTGAATTGGTCTCTAATCTCTGTCTTGCTCAGTTTCTTTGGCATTACATTTGGAGGCCCCAGCGAGATAATTAGAAAATGATCAGGATTAGAGATAAGAAACTTTTGGGGTCTCTGCCTTGGGCAGGGTGGCTGCGAATCTGAATTCTTGGTCTGTAGAGGCCAGGCCCCCCTAGATTTTTTTTTCCCAGAGCCTCCGGGAAAGAGAGCAGTTTCCAGCCACAACACCCTGATGGTAGACAATCCCATTTCGGCCACAGGAGAGCAAGTTTGTCTGGGTACCTTTTGGGGTACCATCTGGTTATGTCTTAAGACTTGTTTGGTTGGTTTGGTTGATTAGTGACTAACCAGATGCGGTTGTCACTTGGGGTACCCTTTTTGGGGGTGCCATTTGCTTGGTTGATGAGTGGCCAACTGGACGCGGGGGTCACTACTGAAGTGTGAAATACGGAACTCTGGGCAAGGTAAGAGACTTTTTCTTTCTTTATCTTGCTACAAAGATTTGGAAAACTTAAGTTTTTACCTGTCTACAATCTAGACATTCGGCTGCCTCAAAAAAAAATCTTTTCCTGGAGCAGATGCTTTGCTTGTGGAAACTCTTTCTGTCCTTCCTTTGCATCTCAATGCATTTCTACGAGAGGTCCTCTCCCACCCTCGCTCTGGAGTGGGGAGTGTATACATTTGAAAACGGGACTCGGTTTCCCTGCTTTGGTCACCCTGTGTGTGTTAGAGCAATGCCGGCTCCTCCTGCTTTTGCATGCTTAGGAGGCTATCTACAAAGATGGGGTTTTAAAACGCCATTTGGTTTGGCTTTAATGTTAATGTCCTGCTGAATGTTGTAATTGTACAGTCTAAGTGTGGTCAGTGTTCTGTATGTCTCGTATGTTATTAGACAGTCTAGTTGTGCTCGGTGTTCTGTGTGATTTTTGCCTGTGTTAAATTGTTTGTAATTTGTTTCAGTAACTTAAGAGCTCTGTTAAATTTAAGAACAATGATCAAATTTGGGAATTGGTTATTTCAATATTGAACTCCAGCTGGTGGAAACATTTGATTAGGAATTTAAAAATGATTCTAAATTTGGGAAATGAATTGGTTTTCCTTAAGTATAAGATCTTAAAGGAACAATAGCTTGTTAAAGAAGTTCTGTTAACTTGCCTGAAAGAGGTCATGTCCTCTAATTTTGCCTAAAGTATGTAACAAGGACTTTTCTGAAAGCTTCATCTCTGGCCAAACTGGGCTTAGGAGAAGTCCATTGGGAATAATGGCCACATGGGGCCAGAAGGAGAGAAAGAAACTATGTTGTTTTATTATTTGAAATGAGATAGAAATGGATTATATGCTTTAAATCCAGCTCTGTTGGACATGTAGGTTTTTTGGGATTCCCCCACCCACCCACTGATTTCTGCTACTTTAAATGTTGGGTGGGGTAGGGATCTTTTGTAAAGATTTAAACTCTCCCCCACTGCTGCTACTTCAGCTATAGGAGCATTTAGTTAGCCTGGAGTGAAGTTTAGTTCAACTTCGCTCCTCACCCTTGTCTCTTTGGAAGTGGAGTGGGGGGAAGGGTAGTCACATGGAATCCTATTCTCCCCCCTCCCTCTAAACTGTTCCAGACATTTTTTAAAATCAAGTTGTAGCTACCTGGTTCTTGGTTAAAAGCAGCAAACTGATAAAGTTATGGTAAATATCTGTTTAGGATTTGTTACTAGAGGTAAGATATCTTGGGTTTGTAATTAATATTCACTGCATTTTTTTCCTCCTGTAACTGATTTCTATAATGGTCAATATGAAATTGTTAATTCACTTATGTAATACCTTGCTGTTTCCAATCTGGTTATGTGTAATCATTATATCCTAAATACTTGAGCAAATAAGTATTTAGTCTGGTCATCTATTGGTTACTAAATATTGTGTCTGAATATTTAAGTTTTTTTTAAGGTTTATAACTAATGCGAGGCCACATCTTGTAGCAGTCCTTGTGGACCAGTCTTTCTATCTCAGACTGTTCTAACTTTTCTTTGTTAGATTTGTTTTTATTTCTAGATTTGGTCAAATTGCAGATATATTGACTTACTTCTGGGACCTAGATCAACCTTTCTTTGATTGTCAGCACACCACATACACCCATCCCCCTCGTGGACTGAAGCAATTGAGAGCCATCACCCACTTTTCTTGATGTAATTTGGACTGATATGGGGGAGTGGGAAAGTGGTTGACTTGTTAGAATTGTAACTGTATTACTGTGCTGTGTTTAAGACTTGGGATGGAAATTGTTAAACTTGTGTAACTATTGCTGTTATGTTTAAGGGACTTTTAGTCTGTTATGTATATGTATATGATTTATATATGTGGGATGGTCATTTGGTAATTCCTTTCCAAAAGAAAAAAGGGAGGAGAAGAAAAAGGAAATTGGGGAAACTGGTGTATTTCCTTAGGCACTTATGCCTTATCTCCTGTTAGTTCAGATTTAATTGGAAGTCCTTTACTCCTTGCTTAAATTTACTAGACTATGATTTGCTGGTTGTGCTTTAACCCTGAAATCCCTTATTCTGTTGGAATTGCCCTGGCAGACTCAGTTTTGGGGATATTTTAGAAACCACCAGAAACTGGATACCTGTCTTGGAACTGGCAGTCTCTCTGAGCTGTTTCTCCACTCCTGTTACCCTAGGTCCTTAATTAGTATTTCAGCGTACTTAAAAGGACCTTGTTAATATCAGACCTCTAAAAGTTTGGGGTTTGCCTGCCTTGGTCTAACTGCATAATCTGCTCAGAAATCTGTATTCTAGTAGCAGCCCTGTTTTTTCCTCTGGGCAGGACAGGTGGAGCTGCTCCAAGCCTCGGCCTCCTCCCTTGGAGCCGGCTGCCCCTCTGAATGGGCAACACAACTAACTTGAACCCTGCTGTTCTGTAAGCAGAGGCTGAGTCATGCAAAAATGACCACAGCTGTCCATATGCTCCCCAACTGCAGAGGATCTGACAATTGATTGTCAGAAGTAATTGAAATAAGGAACTTTGTATATTGCTGATTAACTCTGGGATTATCAGGGAGAGACTTAACCTTGCCATAAATCCTTTCATTGGTCTAGCTTTATTTTGATTTTTATTTGGTCTATTTACTTCACATAGGGTTGTTCAAATTATGGTGCTAAGACCTCCTAGAGGAAGGTAATTCAAAGATTTGAATAGGTCCAAGAGAAGGAGTGGGGAATGTTATGCCAAAGTTACCTTTTAATGGGGTGACCAGTTCCTCCAATTGTCCTATTTCGTTATTCTGCCTTAGGTTATAACCGTCCCCTTAATGTTTGAGATAAAGGTTTTATAGACATGCCTTAATGTTTGACAAGATAAAGGTTTATCCATTTTAGGTGTCACTAGAATATCAGTAACCTCTCTCTATTAGGTTATCTCCCCCTAGTATCTCCATTATGTCATTGTTCTTGTTATTCCATAAAAAGCTTGCTGTCCCGTTACACGGGGCTAGACTCTTTGAGATGATAGTCTCATCTAGCCCTGGGATCAACATGGATCCGTTGGTCCCAGTATTTCTCTCCATTTAATAAACTATTGAATTGGTCTCTAATCTCTGTCTTGCTCAGTTTCTTTGGCATTACAGTAAATGCTTAATAAATGTTTATTGAGTGTCAGTCTGACTGATTTCCCTTCTCTAAGTTTCAATTTCTTATAAAATTAGGCAATTAGCTGAAAACAATCAGCTCTACATCCTTTAATAGTATGGAAAAAGAGACATAACCAGACATTTTGAATAGATTTCAGAAAGATTCTGGTAATGATATGAAAGATAGAGAGGAGGGGGCAGAAAATGAAGTGTTAATCCAAGTGTTTTTAGTATTTTTTTTTTTTTTACAACAGCTGAGGGGATAGTTAAAAACAAGTGCTAAATTCACGTTTTACAAATGGAATATCTGAGAGGTTAAAAGTCACTTGATTAATTTAAAGTCATGCACTGTTGAAACTAGGATGCAAATCTAGATCTTTCCTAATCTCAGGTCTCTCATGTTTGCATAAGAATAAGAGCAAGATTGAAGTGGAGAGATTAGAGGGCAGAGAAAGGAGGTAAAGAAGAAGCTTTCCTTTTAAGACTTTTGCAAAATTTGAAAAAGCATTTATAAGAACAGGGTTTGGCCATTCTCCAATTGATAAATGGTCAAAGGATATGAACAGAAAATTTTCAGAAAATGAAATTAAAGTCAATTCTTGTCACATGAAAAAAATGTTCTAAATCACTATTGATCAGAGAAATGCAAATTAAAACAACTTTCAAGTATTCATGCCTTTCAGATTGACTAAAATGGCAGGAAAAGATAATAACAAATCTTGAAGGGAATGTCAAAAAACTGGGACACTAATTCATTTTTGGTGGAGTTCTGAAATGATCCAACCATTCTGGAGAGCAATTTGGAACTATGCCCAAAAAGCTCTCAAACTGTGTAAACCCTTTGATCTAGCAGTGTTTCTACCGGGCCTGTGTCCCAAAGAGATCATAAAGAAGGAAAAAGACCCACATGTGCAAAAGTTTGTGGCAAGGAACTGGAAAAAAAAAAAAAATCAGTTGGGCATGATAATCAGCCCATCAGCTGGGGAATGGCTGAATAAGTTGTGGTATATGAATGTAATGGAATATTATTGTTCTATAAGAAACAATCAGTAGGATGATTTAAGAGAAGCCTGGAGAGATTTACATGAACTGATGCTAAGTAGAGTAGAACAAGGAACCAGATTGTATACAGCAACTAGATTACGTGATGATCAACTGTGATGGATGTGGGTTTTCAACAATGAGGTGATTTAAACCAATTCCAATAGACTTGTGATGGAGAAAGCCATCTGCACTCAGAGAGGGGACTGTAGAGATTGAATGTGGATCACAAAATATTTTCACCCTTTTTTTCTTATTTTTTTTCCTTTTTGATCTGATTTTTCTTGTGCAGCATGACAAATGTGGAAATATATTTAGAAAAATGAATGTTTAACCTATATTGGATTGCTTCTGTCTAGGGGAGAGAGAAGAGGAAGAGAGGGAGAAAAATTTGGAACCCAAGGTTTTGCAGGGGTGAATGTTGAAAAGTATCTTTACATGTATTTTGAAAAATAAAAAGCTATTATAAAAAAAGAGAAGAAGAATGGGGCTTGGACCAATGTATAGTGAAGACATAATAAATGCTTTTTCTACCTAGCAGCTATTAACAAAATTAACCAATAATCTTTATTAGACATCTTGTAGCCTTGTATTTGTTTCAGTTTGTTGTGTATTTTAAAGGTAGAGAGGGAAAGATGCCAGAAGGAAAGAAAAAGATGCCAAGGAAAAAGGAGAAAGGTAGAGTTCAACAAAGTGACTAGAATCAGAAGAGGGAAAAGAGTCCCTTCAGTCTTTAGCAAGATGATCAAGGATATGTGGCAACACCCAAACCTCCCTTCAGTTTAAAATAACATTTGTTATGGACTTGGGTACAATTTAATTTTGATCCATAGAACCTAATTGGTGAACAAAGGATGTATCAATGTGGACAACATGGATATTAAAAAAGAGGCGAGTGGCTTTGAGCCATCTCATGTGTGATTTGAAAGACAATTTCTCCCTCTTCTGGATGAAGAGACACACTGCAAGGAGACTAGGTTAAAAAATTATAGGAATCCAAATTTAAGTCAAGTATTAAATGTCTACAATGTATGGACTGGAAGTATGAAAAGACAAAGAAATTTTAAGACCTATAAAAATTTTGAAAAGATATAGCAAATGATTTGAAGTGGAAAATAAATCAATAATTATCAGTTACTGTACCCAGAACTGTTAAGTATTATCAAAAAAATCTAAAATAAGCCCTTTCTTTAAGGGCTTATCATTTAATCAGAAACACAATGTGTACATATATTTATATGCATTACAAGTATGTGTATATAATATATAATGATACACACATATATATGTATTGTGTTTATATAATATATACGGAATAATATAGTAATGAGATGGGAAGAGGGATGAGAAGCTGGGAGAATCAGGAAAGAGCTCATGTTGAAGGCTGTTGCTTGAGCTGAGCTTAAAGGAATGTAGGATATTTTAAGAGGCACTGAAGAGAGATTGCATTTTAGCCATGGAGTTACCCATTGCATGTAATTGAAAGTCTTATGAGTGATACAGTGAATCATGTTGGATCTGCAATTGGGAAGAATTGAGTTAAAATCTAGCTTCAGACCCTTTACTAGCTATTCAGCACAGAACAAGTCACTTAGTCTGTGCCTCAGTTTCCTCATTTGTAAATGTTATTCAGTTATTTTTCAGTTGTGTCTGACCATGATGCCATTTGAGATTTTCTTGGCAAAGATACCACAGTTTTTTCCATTTCCTTCTCCTGCTCATTTTATACATGAGGAGCCAAGACATACAGGGTTAAATGACTTTCCCAGGATTCCACAGTTATAGTGATCATATCTGAATTCAGAAAAAGGAATCTTCCTGGGTCCAAGCTTGGCAATCTATCCATTGTGACACTTAGCTGCTTTCTCATCTGTAAAATGGTGGTAATCATGGTACACACCTTTTAATAGTACTTTGTTAAATACATTCATTTGTGAGCCTATTTTTATCAGGTACTGTATTTTTCTTTGATCTATAACAAACTAATTTTTTTAGGCTTTGGCAAAAAAAAATTTTTTTTTGAGGATGATACTCTGTTTATTGGGTTTTCTTTTTATTATATTATAGCTTTTTGTTTACAAGATACATGCATGAGTAATTTTTCAGCATTGACGATTGCAAAAGCTTTTGTTTCAACTTTTCCCCTCCTTCCCCCATCCCCTCTCCCAGATAGCAAGTTGAACAATACATGCTAAATATGTTGAAGTATAAGTTAAATACAATATATGTATATTGTCCAAACAGTCATTTTGCTGTACAAAAAGAATCGGACTTTGAAATAGTGTACAATTAGCCTGTGAAGGAAATCAAAAGTTCAGGTGGACAAAAATAGAGGGATTGGGAATTCTATGTGGTGGTTCATAGTCATCTCCCAGAGTTCTTTCGCTGGGTGTAGCTGGTTCAATTCATTACTGCTCCATTAGAACTGATTTGGTTCATCTCATTGTTGAAGAGAGCCATGTCCATCAGAATTGATCATCATATAAGGATTGTTGTTGAAGTATATAATAATCTCCTGGTCCTGCTCATTTCACTCAGCATCAGTTCGTGTAAGTCTCTCCGGACCTTTCTGAAATCATCCTGCTGGTCATTTCTTACAGAACAATAATATTCCATAATATTCATATACCACAATTTATTTAGCCATTTTCCAATTGATGGGCATCCACTCAGTTTCCAGTTTCTGGCCACTACAAAGAGGGCTGTTTGGCAAAATGTTATGTGTTCAAAACACCCCAACTATTTCATATGTTTCAGCATATTCATATTTGAACTTTGAATGGCTTTTCAGTTTCCAATTGTATTTCAGTTAGTCAATAAACATTTATTAATCACCTATTATGCTCCAGGCACTGACTAAGTATTCCGGGATAGACATAAGGGCAAAAGAAACTCTGCTCTCCAGGAACTTTCAATCTAATGGGTGAGACAACTAGCAAACAAGTATATGTAAACTATATACAGAATAAATAGGAAGCAATTATAATTAAGAGGAGTTGAGAAAGTCTTCTTGTAAAAAACAGAATTTTAGTGGAGACTTAAAAGAAGCCAAAAGGGCCAGGAGAGCAAAATGAAGAGGAAGAATGTTGCAGACATACCATAGAAAATGACTAGAGTTGATGATGTGTCTTGTTTGTAGAACAACCAGGAAGCCAGTGCCATTGAGTCAAGGAGTACTTTGTGCTTTGGTATCCCAAAAGTGATAGCAAACCACTGGAGTTTATTGAAGGGAGTGGGGCTGAAGAGCCCTGAGCTTTAGGAAAATCACTCTGATGCCTAAATGAAAATTGGATTGGAAAGGGGATAAGACTTGAGGCAGAGCAATCCATTCCCAAACTACTCATATAGTCTAGTCATAAGGGGATAAGGGTGTGTACCAGCGTGATAGCAGATTCCGAGGAGAGAAGGGGAGCATATTCAAGAGATATTGCAAAGGGGAAATTGATATTTTGACAATAGATTGGATATGGGGGTGGGGTGAAAGATAATGAGAAGTCAGAGATGACACCTAGGCTGCAAACCTGATAGATTAGGAGGTTGGTGATATTCTCAACAGTAATCACTAAGTGAAGTTGTACAAAGGGAAAAGAAAAGAGTGCCCAGGACAGAACCTTATGGACATGTAGGTTAGAGGGTGTTATCTGGAGTAAGAGTTAACAAAAAGAAATTCTGAAGAAATGGTCTGATGGGTGGGTACCAGGAGAGAATGGTGTCATCAAAATCTAATGAGGAGAGTATCAAGGAAAAATGGGGGATCAACAATGTCAAAGGATGCAGAAAGATCAAGAAAAATGAGAATTGAGAAAAGACGCTAGATTTTGCAATTACAAGATCATCAGTAACTTTGGAGAGAGCAGTTTCAGTGGAACACGTAGGTCATAAACCAGATTGCAAAGAATTAAAGAGAATGAGAAGAATCTTTACAACGAATTTGACCACAAAGTCAGAAGCGATATTGGATGGTAGTGAGGATAGAAAGATCAAGTGAGGGTTTTTTGAGGATGGGGGAGACTTGGGAGTGTTTGTAAACAGTAGGAGAGTCAGTAGATTGGATATGATAGATAAGTAATAGAGTTGAGATGACAGAAGGGGAAGTCTATTGGAGGATACCGGATGCAATAGGTAGGTTCATGTGTGTAGTAGAGGGTTTAGCCTTGGTAAAAAGTAAAGCCATCTATTCACATGAGCCAGAAATCTAGAAGGAGATACTGGCAGAAGATAGTTCCAAATTTTTCTCCCTCCCTCTCCCTTCCCTCCTCTCCTAGACAGTAAACAATCCAATGGATAGGTTAAACATGTGCAATTCTTCTAAACATAGTTACATATTCATCATGCTACTCAAGAAAAATCAGATCAAAAGGGGGAAAAACATGAGAGAAAACAAATCAAGCAAACAATAAAAAAGTAAATAGTTCTCTCTCTGGATGCAAATGGCTCTTTCCATCACAAGTTTATGACTTTAATATTTTTATGTAGGATATAATACAATGTTCTCATTTGAGAGAATAAGAAGAGAGGGAGCCATGGAAGGTTTAACAAGAATTGAAAGTTTGTCTGAATGGATGTCCATCAGTTGGAGAATGGTTGAATAAATTGTGGTATATGAAAATTATGGAATATTACTGTTCTGTAAGAAATGACCAACAGGATAATTTCAGAAAGGCCTGGAGAGACTTACATGAACTGATGCTGAGTGAAATGAGCAGGACCAGGAGATCATTATATACTTCAACAACAATACTATATGATGACCAGTTCTGATGGATCAGGCCATCCTCAGCAACGAGATCAACCAAATCATTTCTAATGGAGCAGTAATGAACTGAACTAGCTATGCCCAGAAAAAGAACTCTGGGAGATGACTAAAAACCATTACATTGAATTCTCAATCCCTATATTTATGCACACCTGCATTTTTGATTTCCTTCACAAGCTAATTGTACAATATTTTCAGAGTCTGATTCTTTTTGTACAGCAAAATAACGTTTTGGTCATGTATACTTATTGTGTATCTAATTTATATTTTAATATATTTAACATCTACTGGTCATCCTGCCATCTAGGGGAGGGGGTGGGGGGGGTAAGAGGTGAAAAATTGGAACAAGAGGTTTGGCAATTGTTAATGCTGTAAAGTTACCCATGTTTATATCCTGTAAATAAAAGGCTATTAAATTAAAAAAAAAAAAAAAAAAAAAGAATTGAAAGTTTGTAAGAGCCACTGTGGAGGATGGGATAATGAACTAATTCAGGAGGTATAATAGGATTGCCTAGCAATAGTGAGAGCCTAGTTGAGATTTATGTAAATTTATAGTAGACCTAGTCAGAATGGTCACATGATTTTCTCGACATTTGTTCAGCAGTTTTGTTATTTTGTTGCCTTTTTGTTTAGGCAGACCAATATTTCAGTGACAGCTAGACAATCAAAGGAGTGTGAGAGAAATATTTAGGATGAAGGGAAATTTGTTGCTTATTTGTTGCCTGTAGAACAAACATCCTAGACAGCACATTTGAAGGTGGTGTTGAGGGTTGAAGGAATAAGAAATCAAGTGGAATAGGGAATGTGATTTGGTTGATCTTCCTGTGTGTGTGCGTGTGTGTGAAGAGAGAGAGAGAGAGAAAGAGAGAGACACAGAGAGAGAGAGAGAGAGAGAGACAGAAACAGAGAGAGACAGAGAGAGAGAGACAGAGAGAAACAGAGACAGACAGAGACAGAGACGCAGAGAGACACACACACACACACACGCAGAGAGAGACAGAGACAGAGAGAGAGACTTTGTAGGAGTGCATTTGCTCTGGGCAAAGAAAAAAGTGGCTGAGCAGGCGAGGAAAGCCCTTCCCCCCTGAACTGTTCGGCTCGGTTCTGCCCAGTCCTTGGAGAGAGGATGAGTGAGCCATGGCGGTCAGGCATCTTGCCTTGAATAAGATTTTTTTTTTTTCTGGAAACCAAAAAAGGTGCAATGATGAATAGCCACCTTTCATTTTGTCTTTAGATTTTCCCCTCCATTCCTTCTTTACAATGGTAGTGACGAAAAGAACTCTCAACCTAGAACTTCTGTCTCACCAGTGAGTGAAATAGGGACTATATAGTAGCCTCGGAGATTAACTTTCTCTAGATAGAGCTGTACAGATAGCCATGTAAGGCCATTTCACTTTGGATCTGTTCTAATGGTTATGAACTTTCCCCTTAAATCAAATCTATAAATGTGCCTTTCCTCCCTAATTTCATGAGACTAGAACAAAAACTAATGCGGATGCCCCGTGTGAGGATCGAACTCACGACCTTCAGATTATGAGACTGACGCGCTACCTACTGCGCTAACGAGGCTCCTTGTTCAATAGTCTCCTAAGCTTCCATAAGTCTCCTTATATCTTGGGATTGTTGCTTTCTTCCCTTTCTTCAGCAGTTTTGAATCTTATTTTTCATTTATTCCCAAATTCTCTCTACTAATCCCATCTACACCCCCACTCCTCGCCGACAATCTGCGGCACCTACCTGAACTCCCACGAGTCCCCAGATTTTCTGCTCCCTCAACCTCAATTTCTTCTTTCTAAACCACGAAAAGCCCTTTCTTTGCCAGAACCCCTGAGAAAGGTGTTCCTCCCCTCCCCCATTATATGGCATTGTACTCTCCCTCCCTCGCTCTCTAAAACCTTTTCTCCCTTCAAGAATACCCCATTTCGTCCACTCACCTAATCTCCTCTCCTCTCTAACTTTCTCATAAACTCCAAACCCCACTTTAGTTCCTTCCCCCTCCCTGGCTTCCTTAGGGCTGTGGTCTGAAGTTTGTTTCTCCTTAACCCTCCACTCCCCCATCCCGGCAGGGACCCGATCTGGTCCAGGTTAGGGGGAAAAGGAGGTTCAGGTCAAACATAAAACTGAAAAATCAAGAAGACCCTTGGGACAGAACTGGAGTCCTCCTGATACAACCTGAGAAGATCTGAAATGCACCACACATCTCCTGAATAACTCCAAAAAACATCAAGCAGAGACATGCCCCCCCCCCCACCCCCCCACCCCCCCACCCCCCCAGGCTAGCTGGGTATGGCTGAAGCCTCAGCAAGAACCACAGAGACTTTTACCTTTCAGACTGTTTGTGGAGTCAGGGTTTGAATCTGAAAAGACTGAACAATGGGCTGGGAGAGATCGTTTACCGTAGGGAGATCCAGCCTTTTATCCCATTATCTGCTTATTCTACCCCACCCCAAATTCTTTCCCTGAAATATTTAATTCAGGGTGGAGCCTCAACAAAACCCCAATACAGGTTGTAGAGGGGCCGCACACTGGACCCGGTCTGTTTATATGGCGGGATAGAGCACAATTTAAATACAGCACCCTCCCTTCTAGTGTATGGTTTTCCTCACTCTAGCCTCTTTGCAGATTACAACTGGGTGCAGTTCTAATCAAAAAAAAAAAAAAAAAAAAAAAAAAAAAAAGACTAGATCCCTAGATCCCCTTCCCCCGCCCAGGCTAATAAAATAAATACGATTGGATGGGGGAGATACTAGCCACCGTCACCCCACCTCCCCCCACATATATTTTAAATAAAATTTCTTTTTCAATTAAGTTGATGAACTCTGTTGTGGTTCAGTCGTTTCAGTCGTGCAAGACTCCTTGTGGGGTTTTCTTGACAGAGATACTGGAGTGGTTTGCCATTTTTTTCTCCAACTCATTTTCCAGATGAGGAAACTGAGGCAAACAAGGTTAAGTGACTTGCCCAGCACAGGACCGATACATGTCTGAGGCCTGATTTGAGCTTTGGTTTTTCTGACTTTAGATTTGGGAGTCTCTTAGCTGGCTGCCCTACTATTATTCAAATTATATTGAATTTAATATAAATGTAGATACTCTACCAATTCTGTGTGACCCTGGGGCACTTAATCAGTTAAGTGCTCTTAAGCAATTTTCCTGTACATTGCAATATTATTACAATATTGCAGGGATTTAGTTTAGGGAAGGGATTTTTCCTTTTCCTTTATGTCTCATTGGGTCCCAATGTTTGTCTCCCACTATGCCCATATTTTAAATATTAAAAATTATTTGTTGAGTTTGTTGAGTGGTTGATCTGTTTAATTGAATTGGATCTGGACTTCTCAATCTGAAAGAAATAATCATTCCCCATACCATTTTTTTTCTTAAAGAAGGACAGTTTTGTCTTGAGTTGGCCTTTAATGCTAGCTATCCTATTCTATCGCTTCCAACTGTCAAATTCTGGAGAAAAAAAAATGGAAGTGTTAAATTCTTTGTCTCAAAAGTCAAGAGCACCGGTGTTCAAATTTTAAGTCTGTATCCATTCTTTGCTTTTACTTCTAGAAAGTGAAGGAAGCTAGACTAAATGATTTCTTAGGCTCCCTTTTTAGACTTAATCTGTTAAGTATTGAGTTTAGTATGAAGTTGACATATAGAGCAGTATACAGTTGAGATTAAATCTTATCTCATTTTTTAATGATCTAATGTCTGAATGGGTGACCTAGGAAATCTCACTGCAAGTCACAGTCTTAAATATAGTAGATCACATAATTAAATAATATTAATCACATTTCATGTGAATTTTTTGAAAAATACATTCTACTTTGCCAGGGGCACTGGGAATTGCTAAAGATATTTAGCATAATATGTATGAAAGTGTTTTGAAAAGTATAATTTCACATTCAAGGTGTCACTAGCATCAAATTTAAAATGAACTCTCTTCTGGATTGGGAAAACCAAAATGAAAGATAGAAGTCTTTCATGTTTTTGTGGCTGTCTCTGCCTCTGTGTTTGGGGATGGGGCAGAGAGTAAGACTGTTTTTGAGGAGAGTAGTTTGTCTTTACCATCCTTCACCCAACCTCTTAATCACTAGGTGTTAAAAGAGGTGTTTAACTAGGGAACAAAAATAGTCACTGGGTGATACCTTTATGGATTACACATACCTTTCTGATTGTGCCAAGAAGGAAACAACTGTGACTGGCTAAGTAAAAAATTAGCTAGACCCCTGTAGGCTTCAAATAACTTCACTCTGGGGACTGGAAAAGTTTAAAATCCTGTAGAAGAGGCCCGAGCAAGGGCATAAATTGAAGAGAAGAGAGATTTTCCTTTCTCCTCCTTCCAAATTGGTTATGTCATCTACTAGTAAATTGCCCAGAGGGAGGCATCCCGTTTTTCAATTTGAGAGTCTGTGGGTCCAAGAGAGCTGTAAGCAAAACTGAAGGATCAAAGACACACACTCTAAATAGACACAGAGAAAGGAAGGCACTGGAAGAGGAAGCAGCTTTGAGGAATGAGACCCCTAACACAGAACTGTTTCAGATCCTGCGAACTCTACAATGACAAAAAAGACACAGACACATTATAATGACAGGGATTATGAGTTACCTTGACCACATTTATTCCTTATATATTTCCTCACAGTGCCTCATAACCATTGTCCACTGTTTGTGCCCACTGTACCCAGTGATAATGCCTTAAAGCATTTGTGGGACAATAGATCCAGGTGTGAATGTTTTGTAGCTGTTGCTCTTCAATATTTTAGTGAATGCTTTTAAAAGCTAATCTGTTGGCTGAACAGGATGATTTCAGAAAGGCCTGGAGAGACTTACACGAACTGATGCTGAGTGAAACGAGCAGGGCCAGATCATTATATACTTCAACAACAATACTATATGAGGATCAATTCTGATGGATCTGGCCATCCTCAGCAATGAGATGAACCAAATCAGTTCCAATGGAGCAGTGAGGAGTAAGTAACCAGCTACGCCCAGCGAAAGAAGTCTGGGAGATGACTAAGAACCATTACATTAAATTCCCAATCCCTATATTTTTGTCTGCCTGCATTCTGGATTTCTTTCACAGCACAGTATTTCAGAGTCTGATTCTTTTTGTACAGCAAAATAACGGCTTGGTCATGTATACTTATGGTGTATTTAATTTATACTTTAATATATTTAACATCTACTGGTCATCCTGCCATCTAGGGGAGGGGGGAGGGGAAGGAGGGAAAAAATTGGAACAAAAGGTTTGGCAATTGTCAATGCTGTAAAATTACCTATAAGTATAACTTATAAATAAAAAGCTATTATCAAAAAAAAAGCTCATCTATTGGCTATCTGGAAATCCATTGATGCTCTCTCTCTCCCTCCCTTTCTCTTGTCTCTGTCTGTCTGTCTCTTCCTTCCTATCCCTCTGACCCTTCTCTTTCTCTCTCATTAGGACTGGATGCAAGACTCACAGACTTACTTCTAGAATCTGAAGTACTAGCTAACTTCAAGAAATTCTACCCTCAGGGGTCCCTTGTCAAAGTCTGAGAAAAAAAAAAAATTCCCATAATGTATCCTAGGGGTGTCAAACTCATATAAAAACAGGGCCACTAAATTGTACATAAAGATCCTTGTAGATGGCACATTGATTTATATTAACATTATCTATGTTCTATTGTATTCTTATCTATTTTGTTAAATATTTCCCAATTTTATTTTGATTCTGGTTGGATTGATGTGAACTACCTTCCCCTGTCAGGAAGAAGCTCCATCAGATTTAACCAATTTCTAGACTATTCTGTTTGCATAGAGTGATTGTGTGAATGAACTATCTGTCCCTCAAATCTCTGTGCATCTTTAACAGTCTTTGAGATATTGATTAGCATATTTTTAGATAGGTTTGGGACCTGGTCTGCCAGGTGTTTTCCATCTAACGCCTAGATTCCCTTACCTTTGAGCTCCCTCTCTCTTCCCCTCCCTCCTGAGTTCCCACCTTTACTTCGACACCCCCAAGGCTGCATTTTCCCCATAAATTTTGCTAAATTCTTTTCAGGACTAAGCCCACTATGAGGGCATTCTCTCTAATGGCGCTTTTCTCCTTACTTTTAGCTAACTCTGGTTAGTCTAACTACATACTCTCCAATTATTTCATATTTGCCACTCCTTGTGCCTATTTTATCTCTTATTTTGTCTGTAATGTCTTCTCCTAAATAAAGCTTTCTTTTGGCAAAGAGAATGGCCATTGTAAATTTGTAAATTTCGAATTAGGTATTGCTACCCTGACCTAATCAGGACCATCCTGAAGAATGTTACAATGTGGTCTAAAGCAGTGGTTCTCAAACTTTTGTTTTCAGTATCTTTATCCTATTAAAAATTATTGAGGATCTCTCCAAAGCGTTTTTGTTTATCTGGATTATATTTATAGACATTTACCATATTGGAAATAAAAACTATTTTTGAATTTGTAAACCCTCTAAAAGGGTTTCAGAGATCCCCAGGATTCTCTAGACCATACTTTGAGAACCACTGGATTTGACTCCTTTGATGTACTCTACCTGTTTTACTCTAATGAAAAGGCATGGAAGGAAAACCCTGGGATAATAATCAATCAATCAAGTAGTTGTTAAGCACCGTTTATGTGCTAGCTTCTGGGGATACAGAGACAAAAATGAAACAATTCTTGCTCTCAAAAAGCTTATGTTTTATGCAGTCTTGTTACATTTTACACAGGCTCATTTTTAAAAAATGACAATGAATTTTTCTTCTGCTTTGGCTCTTGTTACAATGGGGTTCTCAGTTACATAATAACTCCAATAGCATTAGTTTTAGCTGTGAAGGTATGATATGGGGTCCCAGGCCCTATGTGGCAACATAAGATACAGAGGAGAGTGTCCTTAGTTGGTTATTAGAAAAAGAGGATGGGGCTCATTCCTCAGAGTTGCTACAAATGAATTTGCTAGTAATTGCCAATAAAGAGAGAGCCAAGACTCCTCAGCAACCAAGAATGCATCAGACAGAGCAATTTTTTTTTTACAGAGTTGGTTACATAAGGTACAAAGTGGGCTTTATATTTAGTGTAATCATGATGGCTTGCTTGCAAAAAGGAGTTTTCAAAATCTATGGTAAGGGGAAAACAAAGTTAGTTATCATCCTCCAGAAAGTTGGAAAAATCCCACATCAGTGATTCCCTACACCAAGAAGCTTATGACTAAGCAGAACCTCTCTAAAAATTGTCAACCCATCCCCTTTTCTTTCCTTCCACCATTCCAGGATATGGCAGATTGAATTCAATCTGTAACCCAGAGAAATAGGGAAGTTAAAGTTTACCATAAAATCTAACTCTAATCCACAAGTATTGATTCTAGTGATTAGATACGATTCTTAACCAATAATAAAATGAGGAATCCATTTTTAGTTTTACAGAGTCCAGCCATGTTTGCATGTTGTTGCTCCCATTAAACTGTAAGCTTCTTGAGGACAGGGACTGTTTTTTGTCTCTTTCTGTAGTCCCAACACTTGGAACAATGCCTCGCATAGGGACTTAAATGCTTATTGACTAATGTAACTCACTCTGAGATGAGACAAAGGAAACTGGGAGAGAAGAAGACAGCAGGCCTAAAGGACCACTATTAGGAAGAAGCCCTACTTCCCAGCCCTGTTTGTAGTGGCTAGAAGCTGGAAAATGAATGGATGCCCATCAGTTGGAGAATGGTTGAGTAAATTGTGGTATATGAATGTTATGGAATATTATTGTTCTGTAAGAAATAACCAGCAGGACGAATACAGAGAGGATTGGCGAGACTTACATGAACTGATGCTGAGCAAAATGAGCAGAACCAGGAGATCATTATATACCTCAACAACGATACAGAGGATGTGAGGATGTATTCTGGAATACAGTGGATTTCCTCAACAAAGAGATCTAACAGTTTCAATTGATCAGTGATGGACAGAAGCAGCTACACCCAAAGAAAGAACACTGGGAAATGAATGTAAACTGCTTGCATTTTTGTTTTTCTTCCCGGGTTATTTATATCTTCTGAATCCAATTCTCCCTGAGCAACAAGAGAATGGTTCTGCACACATATATTGTATCTAAGATATACTGTAACCTATTTAACATGTATAGGACTGCTTGCCATCTGGGGGATGGGGTGGAGGGAGAAAGGGGAAAAATCGGAACAGAAGTGAGTGCAAGGAATAATGTAAAAAATTACCCTGGCATGGGTTCTGGCAATAAAAAGTTATTAAAAAAAAAAAAAAAAAAAGCCCTACTTCCATGTCAGAACCCTTAGGCAAAGTCCCAGTTACCCTATCCTAGTAATGATCATTCTGCTCCTGTTAATGATCTCTGCCTCTTAGGAAGAGAATCATTTAGGAGATTTTGTCCTATATAGATAGAACTGGCCAGTACTTCCTTGTATTTTTGGCTTTCAATTAAGAGGACTTTGCAGGACCCTGGATTTGAGCTCCTTCTGAAGCTTCACTACCTTGCATGAAAATGTTTCATTTGTTGAATTTCTCCTCTTGCTTCAAAAGGTTTATAGAAAGAAAAAAAAAGTTCTATTTTATATTCTGACATCATTGTCCATTGGAATGATTTTATAGTTCCTAAGATCCCAGATCTCAATGACTGATAAAGATATGTGTAAATCTGTTCTCTTGATCTCTGAGAGGAACTTTTTAAATACCCACCCTTTCAAACTCTCCATAAACCAGGCCTATGACTAGTAATCCCGGAATCTCAGGCAAGCAGTATGAACTTTCACACAAAATTTGTGTTGGGGGCAGGTGGTATTAAAAAGACCACAAAACAGAAGGTCCCATGGTCAGGATGGGGAGAATGCTAGGTTATTTCCTCATGGTTGAAAAGTAGGAAGACAGAAACTCCAGAACACAAACTACTGTGGAAGATGACAGGGAAGAAGCAGCACTTGCTTGGTTGAGGCCCCAGGGAGGAGAAGCAATTCTGGTAGCTTCCTTTTTAACTAATTATTCTTAGTAACCAAGTTATAAACCCACTCATTTCCATTCTACTGTGCTCTGAGGGTACCCCAGCTTGGTTACAGCATTCCCCCGGGACTTATATAGAGGAGCCCTCCCAGCCAAGAACCATTTGAGACTCTGATATCTGGAAGCAACTAGAGAACTTCAAAGAGAATGAAAATCTTAAGTGCCATCCAGTTGTTCTTCATGGGTAAGTTAGAGATAAAGAAATAGAAGCAATGTTGCTCCCTTAGGGTAAGGTAGGGAAAATATTTTTATTTTTGTCTGATAAAATCAACTGGGAAACATTTTACTTCAGATCCTAGAGAACTTTCCTGTCTTCTCTTTCTGGTGGAGTTGGGGTATGGAGGAAGGGAGCAAATTCCCTATTATCTCTTAGCAACCCTTTTATAAGTGATGATGCTAGGTCCTTTAGTCTAAGGAAAAAGGGATCTGATGTAGCAGCAGTGATATTCACTAATCTCTAGTGGCTCTTGTTGCTTCCCAAAGCAAATACAAATGCTTGGAATTCAAAGTCTTTTGTAACCTAGCCTCCACCTACCTTTCCAGTCTTACTATCCAATATCTAGTCTTCATTCTAGTGACACCGACCTTCTGGATGTTTCACAAATAAGACACTCCGTCTTCTCTGTGCATTTTCTCTGCCTCTCCCCCATGCCTGGAACCCTTTCCTCTCCCTTCTCCCCATGGCCACAACTCTTCTGTGCAAAGTTTGAGACATGACCATTCAAACTAGATCTGGAGATGCAGGGAAATTCTCAAAGCTAAATTGCTTTCTGTAGAGAGTGGTAATTTAGCGTCTTATGATGAACTTGTCCTTGGGGAGGTAAATTCATAGTTTAATAAATGTAGTTCTGCCTTCCTATCTGGAAGAAATTCAACTATTTAAACCACATGTAGCATAGGCAAGAAATACAAAAGCAAATTTCTGAAAAGCCCAGAGTCCAAGCACTAAAGCTAAGTTTCACTGAACCCTCATGCAGAGGTGACATTCTATCCCTTAATATACAATTCTTAAAGTCTGGGGATTAGAAGGATGGGCTTGGCTGTGGAAGATTCACTGACAAGCAGCTACATATGACAAAGAAGAGAGAGAAAAAGGTAAAACGACCATACATAGAACTTTATAAAGCACAGCATGGTGGTGGTGGTGGGGGGGGTTTGAGTGGGGGAACATAGCCCCACGAACCTTTAGACCTAATTGTGTTACACCACTTTATACAGTAATTAGCATTTTGTAAGATGACTATTAGTCATCAGGAATTTGTGTACAGTGCCCTCAGTTTTAAAATGGGAAGGAATCGAGTCAGCTAGATGGCACAACGGATGGAGCACCAGCCTTACTGTTAGGAGAACCTGAGTTCAAATGTGATCTTAGATAGGTAACACTTTCTAGCTGTGTCATCCTGGGCAAGTCACTTAACCACCAACAAAAATGGTTAAAACTGAAAAATGCTTCAATGTAGAAGAGGGTAAAGTCAGTTAATCCAGAAAATCTTTCCTCTATTTAATCTCTCTGGATTACTTTGTCCTCCCAATCCATACTAAATTGAATTGACACAGGTCAAAGGCTTGTGAGTGTATGAAATGAACACTTTGAAACATCACCAGTGATTTTTAGCCCAGAGAATATTCCAAAAAGCAAGCAATTGGTTGATTTCTACAATGCCATACCAACAAGTCATCTGTACAATTGGAGACATACACCAAGGGGTTCTGGTGCCACTGCAAGCACATCTCAGAATGAGCCAGTTCCCTCACAGATCTCATCAATTAAATAATTTATTTTCTCCTGGAGAGTAATGGATCTCTCTCCCCATATTCTTAATTAAACTTCTTTTGGGCACTGATAGAGGCCAGTCAGTCTACTTCAGTCATTCTGTTAAGTCCAGTTTTGTTTTTTTTTTCCCTTTAAAACAAACAACTCCATTTCTCCCTTTCATTGTTTACATTGTTTTTTTGACTTCCACTTGGGGGGGGAGAGAAGGAAGAGAATAAACATTTATTAAGTGCCTATTACTTGCCAGATATTGTGCTAAATGCTTTACAAATACTGTATTTGAATTGTGTGGATGTCCATAAGTTGAAGAATAGCTAAATAAGTAATGGTATATAAATGTAATGGAATATTATTTTATAAGAAATGAGAAGCAGTTGATTTCAGAAAAGCCTGGAAAAATTTGCATGAACTGATGCTGAATGAAGTGAGAATCAAAAGAACATTGTACACAGTAACAATAAGATTATGTCATCAACTGTGGTGAATTTGGCTTTTTTCAACAATTCGATGATTCAAGGCATTTCTGATAGACTTGAGATGGAAAATGCCAATCACATCCAGAGAGAGAACTATGGAGACTGAATGTAGATCGACGCATATTATTTTTACTCTTTGTTTTTTCTTTCTCATGTTTTTTTCCCTTTTGATCTGATTTTTCTTGCTGAACATGACAACTATAAAGACATGTTTAAAAGGATTGCACATATTTAACCTATATTAGACTGCTCTCTTGGGGAGGGAAAAATATTGGGAATACAAAGTCTTATAGAAATGAATGTTAAAAACTATCTTTATAAGTATTTGGAAAAATAAAAATGTTATTTACAAAAGACAAATACTGTATTTGATCCTCACAACAACCTTTCAAAATAGGTGATTAGGTGAAGAAACTAAGGCAACAGATAGAAGTTAACTTGCCTAGGATCACATGGCTGATATCTGAACCTGGATTTGAACTTGGGTTTTCCTGATTATACGACCATTGTTCTGCCCACTGTTACCTCACTGCCTACAGTTATATACACCAGTACCCATCGGATAAAGACTGCATCTATGTGTGTGTGTATGTGTATAAACTTTTTTTTTTTCTTGTATTATGGTGTAGGGATCTATCTGTTATAAATGCCCTCTACCAAGGTACATAGGAACCTTCTTTTGAAATCTCAAGGAGTTTGATTGCTGCTTGGGTCACTAAGGGGCTAGATGATAGCTAGTATGTGGAAAAGGAAGGACTGGAATCCAGGTCTTTCTGAGTTTTCTCTATCCACTATGAAATGTTGCCTCTCAAGTAGGTATTTAAGTATTAGTATTATGTGATAAAATTCTTAAGTTCTCATGGCTTAAAATGCCATGTTACTGTGAATAATCCTTTATTACGGAATACTGAACACAAATTGATTTGTATTTCATTCTACTACAAAGCTTATTAATTCTTCCTTCCCTGCCTCTCTCTAAGTGGAAAGAATAGACTTCTAAAATCAGGAGTATGTTGGTAAATATTTAACAACTGGCTCTCTTCGAGGAAAAATATGAGCATGACATACTTTGAATTGTGTCTTGATTAGAAGCATTTACCTATTTCTGAAATGTGAAGGCTCACACTGAAAATCTAACAATTGACTCTTATTAGCAGCTTTTAGCTGGCTTACACATCCTACCTAAAATGTGTCCCCTTAAGTTCTTCCAATACTACCATTTTCTCCATAGTTACAATGCTTACCTCAACCTTATCTGTAAGGCTTTTTGGTTTAAGGGTTGAGTTACAAGTAGGAAAAGCAGATTCTACTAAAAGTAAAGCTCAAGAATGGGTTTTTCCAAAAAGTATAGCAGTTTCTTTGATTAACCTCTCACCTCAGCTGCTAACATCATCATCATCATCCCTTGCATCAAACCTGTTCTCTTTCCCCTTTCCAAAGACATGTAAGGTCTTAGAAAGCAGCCACTATTAGCACCTCTCTCCTTTTGTCTCTTTTCCACCTCCAAAAAAAAAAAAAAAAGGCAAGAACTTCACATTTCAACTTTAGCAGCAAGTACCAGTAAAGGCTGTCAGACCTTTTGTCTGCAAAAAAAAAAAAAAAAAAAAAAAAAAAAAAAAAAAAAAAAAAGCAACAAATACTTTATTTATTTAATACAAATTATCATATTCACCAAAAGCTAAGGGAAGAACATATTTTAAGAGTTTATGGAAGACTGAAAGCATGGGGAAAAACTCATCATCCCAATTTACAGGAAGAAATGAGCTTTGTTAATAGCACAGGCTTCAGGTTACCATCACTTTATAATCGAGAAGGGGTGCTGAAAGGGAAAAAATAATATGCATCCATTTTAAGACATTGTAAAACTCAGAAGACACCTTTACTATTCAAGTATAAACTCAGTAAGTAGTTGGCATAAATTAAAAGGCAACTGCTGAGGTACACCCTTATTAAATAAGTACTGTGAATTTACAATTCTACCTTCCAATTTTCTGGGAGAAAAACAAAACAAACTCTTGAAGATCTTCACCAGAGACCCAGAGAGGGACTTGTACTTTTGATGAAGACATAGTCAGCAATCCATGATTGAATTTACTATTCAAATAACATGTATTTATTTAAAAACAATATTAATATGTTTTTCAGAATTTCCTCCAGATCTTTTGAGACTAATTAGTTCAAAAGTTTCAAATGTACATTACTTTCAAAAACAATACTGATTAGAAAAAAAAAAAAAAAAACAAAAAACAAAACAAAAAAACCTGATTGATGGTACCTTAAAAAATACCCTAAATAGTAAATTTTCTCCAGTCCAGCATTGTAATTAATGTTAAGAATTCCCTCCTGCACTGGTAAAACATATTATTTCTTTCACAAAATGCGGGTACTGAAATTGGATAGAAACACTATGAATGTGAAAATACCACCAATTTTCTGTGTTTAAAAAGAAAAAAATCAGAATGTTCTTTGGAATCACTGAGATATCAAAAATTTGGATTTTTTTTTTTTTTTTTTTTTTTTACAGTTTATGCACCTTCTTTAGGGTCCTTCATGTAGCTTGTAGTAAGACGTGTTATTTTTAGTTTTAGGGATTCAAGTCTTGCAGTTCAATGTTAACATAGTCTCTGACCAGCAGGAAGTTACACTTAACCAAGAAACACTGGCAGACTATTCTCCATAATGGTTTCAGCCAAAAATAAAGACTTTCGAGTATGAGACAAAACATCCTGTTTTAAATAACTGAATGTACTGAACATGTAGGATTCCAGTGCAAATTCAATTTCGGCACTCATGTGGGCAGTATCTCCTGGTGTCTTTCTCAGAGGGACCCAAGACAGCCATAGCATTCAGCTCTCCTTGTTCGTAAAAAGAATGTCCCAGTGCTGGCATCCTGGGTTAAATTCTAAAGGATTTTGTCTTAAGACAAACTACTGCTTAGCATAAAATCTGGCCATGGCTATAGTTTCAATGTGTGCACAACTGGTTAGAGATGTTTTTCCTTTTCAGACATTGGCTGGAATTGATTACAAGTAAGTCCTTGTTGCTTCTCCACATGTGTCATGAAATGTGAGAAATCTGTCTGACCCTAGACACTATTTCTTGTCGACACAATGGGCAAGTCTCCAGTTGCAAGGCACAATCCATGCACAGGTCACTGAAAAAAGAAAGAAATACCAGTAAAGACCATGTTCATATTATTGCATTCAAAGGATTAGGTAGAGTCTGATCATATTCTCTAATCTCACCAAAGGCTTATTTTTTTATATGGACATGTGTCACCAGAGAGCACTGGGGAACTGAATTCAACTTTACAGAGACCACAACGGACAGCAGTCATTCCTTCAGCGACATCTCTACTTTTGCACAGTAGCTAAAATCTCGAGTAGGGGACTCTGCTAGGTCAATCTCAATTCCAGGCCTTTAAGGAAAACCTACAACTACATAGATGTCTAGTTTTCCAGCCATTTTTAAATAGTAACAAAAGCTCACATTTGAATAGTGTTGAACAGTTTGCACAACACTTTAGTCTTCATTTCCCTACAAGATGGGCATTGAAAATGATTACTGTCCCCAATTTTTGCCAATGAGGAAATAGACATTGTTTTTTCCAGTGCATATACCTTCCCATGGTTGCTTCTTTTCCCCAGAAACCTTTGTGCCTATGACTCTTTCTAAAGGCTACTCCCTTTGGTTCTTGGATTCCAGGCTGCCTCTGTCAGGGCAGTGTAGTATAGTGGAAAGTGCTTTGAGAAGCAGTAATCAAAATTTTCTCTTTCCCTTTCATCTTCAAAAACTGGAATTTATGTTAATTAGGATGAGCCATCTTTTTTAAAATATAATTTCAGGGATCCAGGAAGATGTCAGGAGCCAGTTTGGCACCAATATATTCAAAAGTCACATCTATCTGAATTCTATTATCCCCATTTTACAGATGAAGAACCCAAGGTTCAGAGAGATGACTTGCCCATTATTACAATACTCCTAAGTGTCATTTTTTCCCTTTATATTGTACTGTTTCCCTATATTATTAGTCCTTTACTTTCCTTACATGGAATAGAACAAATGGGAAAGTGATGATAGGAACACTTCTTAAAGAGTCATAAAGAAACAGGCTGAAACTTTTTGTTTGCCCAACTCAGATAAATACACTTCTGATAACTAGTCATACCTGTGTCCACATGGCTTGAGTTCTGTGTCTGCTACTTCATCACAACAAAGTGAACAGCAATTTTCTCTGATACTAACTTGTTTCAACAAAGCAAGACGCCTGTGCCTAAAAGCAAAATGAAGAAGTCACTTAGAATACACAATTTATGTGGAACAACAGCACATTGGAAACATTCAGTAAAGTCAATGAATAGAAAATCTGACTAGCAAAATTGGGCTGCAAACATAGCCCTAAGGGAAAAAAAAACCCAGCCAAGGTAGACAAAGGACTGTTCAGAAGACATTAGAAATATATCTATCCTTCCTTTTTGCTTTTAACTTGAAACTGGGAAGAAGAAAATTTAGGATAAATAAAAGGCGATCTTGTTCTATACAGTATATAAACTTTTGGAATCTATTAAATCTAGATAGGGTATAGGGTGAAAATATAGCTTAAAATTATGGATGATAGATTTCCTCATGTAGGCTTTTAAGGAAAATTAGAATTGTTTGGAATAAATTCCTAAGCAGAAAGATGACATTGAGAGTAACTTTGCTTGCCCAGAACATGACCCTTGGTGCCCCTGTCAGAAAATTCTGGGCTAGACCCCAGTGCTGGTTCAGTGCCACAATCCCAATGATTTTATATACTAGATCATGTGATTAACATATGGTTCTGACTTAATCATGCCACACATATTTATATAAAGCGAGCTTTTTTAGAAATTAAGATATCAATAGTTTCCAGAGTCATAGGGAAAGAGAACAAAGATTAAAACTTGAATAAAGAGAATATAAGAAGGGCAGCTAAGTGGTGCAGTAGATAGAGCACCTGCTCTGAAATCAAGAGGACCTGAGTTCAAATCTGGTCTCAGGCACTTAATACTTCCTAGCTGTGTGACCTGGATAAGTCACTTAACCCCAACTGCCTCAGGAAAAAAAGAAAAAGAAGGAAAAAAAAGAACATAAGGAAGAGAAACAATAAGAAATGAACAATAATATGGTTAGGGAAGAACAATTCTTAAGGAAAGGAGGATGCTTTATTCCAGAGTTTCACCTAAATGAAGTCTATGTCCTATAGATCTTTGTTCTTTACACAATGAACCTAATTTGCAAAGTATAAAAAAGTATTTAAAATAAAAATCTAGAAACTTTCTGTGAAAGTTTTTCTTTGTGTTTGTGTGACACTTTTTTATGGAGCACTTTAGAACAGTAATTTTCTAAATCAACAATTTTTAATTGACAATTGCTTTTAACATGACCTACATTTTCCAATGAATTTTTCACTTCTTTCCCTCACAGAGGGCCATCCCTTTTAATAAAGAATACAAAATGTTTTTTATAAACCTTAAAGTACTATGTAACTGCTGGTTATTATTACTATTAGAAAAAAAAAGTTTAGCAAAACTAACCAACACATCAGCCAAATCTAGCATTCTATACCATCTTTGCAAAGAAGGGAAGAAGATACATTCTTATACTTTTTCTTTGGGGCCAAGCTTGGGTACATAATGACATAGGATTTATATTTTTAAAAAATAAATTTTAATTGATGAATTCTGTTTCTTCTATTACCACAATTATATCAAGTACCCCCTTCCTCTGATTCCTTGCTTCCAAAATCATCTTATACTTTTTACAAAAGGAAAAAAAAATCAGCTAATTGGTTAATACACTGAAAAATTCTGAAAATCTATACAACATGTAACATCTGTGGACCTCCTATCTCCACTAGGGGATGAATTGAGGTGTCCTCTCATTATCTTTTCATTTGATTCCTGCTTGACTTTTGTAATTTTGTTACATTTATTTTTTATTTTTTTGTGCAGTTTCTTTCCATTTATATTGTAGTGACTATATATATATTTGGCTCTGCTTGTCATTTTGCAACAATTCATAAAGAACTTTCCATGCTCATCATACATCATTTTTACATTGCAGTAATATGCCATTTTTTCATGTACCACGTTTTTTTTTTTTTAACTTATTCTCCAATTGATAGGGAATCTATGCTGCTATAAATATTTTGGTGTATATGGGGACTTGCTTTTCATTGACTTCCTTGGAGTATATGGCCTAATAGAGCTTCTGGTTCAAATGGTATAGATATTTTAGTCTATTTTATTGCAGAATTCTAAATGGTTACACTTTTTCATAATTCCACCAACAATATATTAGAGTGCCTATCATTCCACAATCCCTCCAACACTATGTCCATTTTTTGTCACCTTTCCCACTTTGTAGGGTATGAGGCAAAACCCAGAATTGTGAATGGCATTTCTCTTATTTGAGATTTGGAGCTTTTATGTGATAAGAAATAGCTTGCAGTTCTTTTGAAAACTGTTCATAGTCTTTGACAACTCATTTATTGCAGAATGGCTATTAGTCTTATGTATATTTATTGTTTATATATCTTAGTTGACAAACCTTTAATGGAAAAATTTTATATGATTCCCCTCCATTTCCTTTCTTTCTTTATCCTATGAGCATTAACTTTATATAAAACTTTTCCATTTTATGTAATCAAAGTTGTCTATTTTAATCTTTTGAAATTGCTTCTATACCTTGTAAGAATACATTTCCTACTCATAATAGTGAGAGGTCTGTGATCTATTTCTCCTCTAATTTTTAAAAAGTATAATCTTTAATTTTAAGGTCACAAATCCACTTAGAATGTATTGTGGTACATGGTTTAAGATTCTAGTCTAAGCCTCATTTCTGCCAAACTGCTTTCTAATTTTTCCAGTAGTTTTTAATCAGATTAGGAGTTTTTCCCTAGGTATTTCTATTTTTCACTTTATCAAGCACTGGGTTCTTGAGTTCCATTGGTTTTTGATTCTCCTTGTTCAGTCTGTTCCACTGTTCTCTCTCTCTTATTTTTTAAGCAATGCTAGATAATTTTGATGATTGTTGCTTTATAATACAATTTGAGAGCTGGAGGGGTTATTCCTCTCTTTTCCCCCACTTCTTTTAATCATTTCCCTGAAAATTCTAGATGTTTTTCCAAATGAATCCTGCTACTGTTTTATAAAATTCTATTAAGTATCTACTTGGTCGTTTGACTAGTATAGCATTAAAAGTCACCATGAGAAATGAACATTCTTCCATTTTCCAATTTTTAAAAGGAACTTTTGTAGTTGAAACTATACAAGTGTTTTGTGTGCTTTGGTAGGAAGATTCTCAGATATTTCATACATTTAGAAGTTATTTAGAATGGGATTTTTCTTTCTGCTACTGCTTCTTTATTATTATGTAGAAATGTTGATTTTTGTAGCCTATAACTTTGCTGAATATATTTTCTCATTCAGCATCATCTTTACTGATTTCTTTTTTTTCATGTATATCATCATGTCATCAACAGAGATGATTCTATCTCATCTTTACCTATCTCTAAGTCTTTGATTACTTTCTCTTGTCTTGTTCCAGACTTATATCAAACACTAGTGGGGAAAAGTGCCCTTATTTCACTCCTCAGAATTCAACTTTAATTTTTTTAGTTGCTTTTTCCGTTCACATTGTTGTAGTTACTTAATAAAATGTTTTCCTAGTTCTCCCTACTTTACTTTCTATCAGTTCATGAAAGTCTTCTCATGCTGTTCCATATATTCATGGTTTTGTATACTGTAGTAATTTTCTTCTACATTGACATACCATCATTTATTTAGCCAGCCCTTAAAAGATGGACATCATCTTTCTTCCTAGTTCTTTGCTATTATAAAAAGTGCTGCTATAAATATTTTGGTATACATAAAACTGTTCATCATTGACTTTCTTGGGAGGTATGTGCCTCTCAATTCGATCTTTAAGTCAAAGGGTATGAGCATTTTAGTCATCTTTTTTTTGGTCACATGTCTAGTTCTTTTAATTGTTGGTAGGTATAATTCCAGGACCTGAAGTCTTTTATTGTGGCTGTTTATAAATCCTATACAATTCTAATTGTATCTCCAGTATATCTGAATAGTTTTTCTCTTGTTTCTTGCAAAATTTTCTCTTTGATCTAGGGGTTTTGAAATTTGGCAATAATGTTCCTAGGTATTTTCCACAAAGGATGTCTTTGAACTGGTAATCAGTGAATTTTTTCTATTTCTATTATCCTTCCTCTTCTATCACTCTAGGATGGTTTTCTTGAATTACTTTTTTTTTTTTTAATTTTCTTCTCTCCCCCCCCCCCCCGATGGCAGGTAGACAATACATGTTAAAGTATATGTTAAATACAATATATGTATACATATCCATACAGTTATTTTGCTACACAAGAAAAATCGGACTTAGAAATAAGGTAAAAATAACCTGAGAAGGAAATAAAAAATGCAAGCGTGAAAATGCTATGTTGCGGTTCATATATATTTCCCATATAGTTCTTTTGCTGGGTGTAGCTGGTTCTCTTCTTTATTTGAACAAATGGAACTGATTTGGGTCATATCTCATTGTTGAAGAGAACAACGTCTATTAAAACTGATCATCATATAGTATTGTTGTTGAAGTATATAATGATCTCCTGGTCCTGCTCATTTCACTCAGCATCAGTTCATGTAAGTCTCTCCAGGCCTTTCTGAAATCATCCTGCTGGTCATTTCTTATAGAACAATAATATTCCATAACATTCAAATACCATAATTTACCCAACCACTCTCCAATTGATGGGGATCCATTCATTTTCCAGATTCTGGCCACTACAAAGAGGACTGCCACAAACATTTTTGCACATATGGGTCCCTTTCCCTCCTTCAATATCTCTTTGGGATATGAGGCCAGTAGTAACACTGCTGGATCAAAGGGTACATACGGTTTGATAACTTTTTGAGCATAGTTCCAAACTGCTCTCCAGAATGGTTGGATGCATTCACAATTCCACCAACAATGCATTAATGTCCCAGTTTTCCTACATCCCCTCCAACATTCAACATTATCTTTTCCTGTCATTCTAGCCAATCTGACAGGTGTATAGTGGTATCTCAGAGTTGTCTTAATTTGCATTTCTCTGATTAACAATGATTTAGAGCATCTTTTTATATGGCTAGAAATAGTTTCTATTTTTTCATCTAAAAATTGTCTGTTCCTATCCTTTGACCATTTATCAATTGGAGAGTGGTTTGATTCTTGAATTACTTCTTGCATTATTGTGTCAAGGTTCTTTTTTTTTGTCACAACTTTCAGGCAGTTCAATTATTCTTAAATTTTCTTTTCTTGAACTGTTCTCTGGCTCTTTCATTTTTTCTTAGAAGATATTTATATGTTGTTCTTTTTTTTTTCATTCTTTATAATTTGTTTTGTTATTTCTTGGTCTCTCATAGCTTCACTGGCTTCACTTTGCCCAATTCTCCCCCCCCCCCCCCCCCCCCCCCCCGAGGCAATTAAGGTAAAGTGACTTGTCCAGGGTCACACAGCCAGGAAGTATTAAGTGTCTCAGAACAAGTCCTCCTGATTTCAGGGCTTGTGCTCTATCCACTGTGCCACCTTGCTGCTCTGCCAATTATAATTTTCAAAGTTTTTTTCATCTTTGAGATTTTGTATCTCCTATTCTAGTTGGTTGATTTTTTTCCCCTAGAATATTTTTGTTTTTCTGGGATGGTTTGTATTTTCTTTTTTAGTTTTTCCTCAATGTCTCTCATTTGATTTTTAAATTCTTTTTTGAGTTCTTCTATAAATTCTCTCTGCACAGGGAGTCATTTCACATTATTCTTTGGGGTAGAAGTTTTTTTTTATTTCAGTGTTATCTGAAGATGAACCCCGATTTTTTCTGTTCCCATAATATGGTTTTATGATGAGGTTCTTTCTTCTTTGCCAGTTCATTTTTTTATTTTTTAAAATAAGAGGTGTAAGTACCTTTGATCCTGGGCAGGGCATGGCACTCTGACTTTACTTCAGCTCTCTCCTCTGACCAGGAACCTCAACCTAAGAGCTGCTCCCTCCAGCAACTGTCTGCAGCCAGCAGCATCCTTGTCTTACTGCCTCTGCACTCACAAGATACTGGTTCCTTCTCACCCAGAGTGGTGTCTACAGCACAGCTGAGCCTAGTGCTCTTAACCAGCCGAGGTTCCCTCAGTCTTCCTGGACTCAGACTCCAACTCCACCAACAGTCCGAGAGGTGAAAGTGACTGTGTTTACTGCTTAGGCTCCAACAACACCCAGCTAGCCCAGAGATGCTTGCACTTCACTCAGGTTAATCCCAAGCTCCTGGTCTTTCTTCACATCTTCTTGGGTTTTATCAGGAGGACTCCAGTTCTGCCCCAAGTCTTCTGGATTTTTCACCAATCTATGTTGCACCCGAGGTGCAAATTTGTTCTATGTATAGAGAAATCAGGAGAGTTGAAATTTAACAACCTACTCTGCATCTTCCCAGAGTCCTCCCTTTAGTTATCTTCTTTAGTGTAATTCCAATTTGCTGAGAATGTGCTTCTTAAATAAGAAAAAAAAAAACTCTTTAAAAAAAGAATTGAGGTTGCATATAGAATATATGACCATGTTCCCTCCTCTTTCTAAGACTCATTTTCCTTGTCTGTAAAATGAGGAGGTTAGATTAGAATCAACTAAGATTGATTCCAGAACACAATCCATGACCCTATGTTTCTAAATTTCTCTCTCAGAAAAAAACAAAATACAAAAACCAAGTCATTTTTTCAGATGTATGTTCAAAAAAATACTTGTTATAAAAAAATGATGAAAAATTCAGAGAAACTTGGAAAGAAGCAAACAAAACCAGGAGCATGATTTATACGACAATAACAATTATATAAAAGAGACCAGCACTTAAAAATTTCATAACTGATCAAAGTAATGACCAATTTTGACTTCAGAAGAACAATGGTGATGCATGCCTCACCTTGGCCTCTTTGCAGAGATGGTAGATTGTAGGTAAGAAATGAACCATATGTTTTTAGATTCGGTCAATGTCTTAATTTGTTTTGTTTGACTGTACTTGTTATAAGGGAAAGTTCTGCTGGGTGGGTATTCTAAATAAAAAATATCATATAGCATTTTAAATGGCAGAAAGACCCAAAACAAAAAATCTGTAGATAGAGGGAAATGCTTACTTTTCTCCCTCCCTCCCCCCAAACACTCAAACAACCAAAAGAATGTATGAAGGATTTAAGGAAGAACCTGCAATACCCTGAGGCGGCTGTAAAAATTGGGTCTTGAGTCTTCCTTCCACCAATATTAGTTTTCTTTTATATGTCCCCAAACTACTGGGCAGTTTTAGTACTAGTAAACGCTTGGCAAAAGGTGAGACCATAGTGTAGAGGAATTAATGATGGAACTGCTTTCACAATCAAAGCAGGAGGCTCACCATATTTCCTTATTTTCTATCTCTAAAGAGACTTATAGGTCTAAAGTTATGAGACACTGAGCTTTGTAGTAATGGCAGGCAGTACATTTACAGCAGGAATATTCTTAATGACATAGGCCAAGGGCAGTCTCTCCCTTTAAAATAAAAAGCTGCATTTATAATGAATTGACCTTAAACTAGAAGTAATTACTCAAAGCAGCGGATTCTTTCACCAGCTTATGGAAGCCTTGTTCTTTCCCTAAAGAAAAAATTTCAGCAATTGAGAGACAATTAATGCTAATCAGCTCTTGTCAAACTAACAGCTGTGAAAACTGTACTGAGAAGGTAGATACTGTCCCCATAACTGCTGAATGTTGTTGGCATCTTTTTTATGTCACACAAGCTACTTAAAGGCATAAATGGCAAGCTCATCAAATTTCGTAGATACCACAAAGTTGGAAAGGAAAGCTAACATAATTGGTTAATGGTTAACATAAAAAGATCTCAAAAGGCTGAATAGGGCTGAATCTAAAGATAAAAATAAAACCTTACATTTGAGTGAAAAACAAACTTCAACTTCATAAGTACAAGAGAGAGGAAACATAGTAAGAAAAAAGTTTTTTATGAAAAAAAGATATAGGGATTTTATTGGATTATAAATTTAATAATAATCAGCAGCAAGATATGGAAATTAAAAAACAAACAAACCCTAATGTACTGTTGAGTTTCATTAAGAGAGAAATAGATCTGAGTAATAAGGAAAAGATAGTTTTATTATTCTCTGAGTTTAATGGACCTCCTTCAAAAAATTTTGTTTACAAAGAGCACCAAAAAAATTTTTTTTAAAATAAACTGTATTGACATCAATATATATATATTTCAGATACCTTATATTTCCTAACTTAATCCTCCTCCTCCATAACAAAGAAAGAAGAAAAAACAGTTTAGCAAAACTAACAAACACATCAAAAAAAAAAAAAAATTATCTGTAATGCTTCACATTCATACTATCCCACCTCTGCAAAGAAGGGAGGGAGATATCATTTTCTATGTCTTCAAAGGAATAAGTGTAGTCACTATAATTTCTTAACAATCAGTTTCAACTGTAGTGTTATTGTACTTCCCATTTAGATTGTTGAAGTCATTATATAAATTGTTTTTGTAGTTCTTCTTTCTTTACTATGTATCAGTTCACTAGTCTTCCTATGTTTCTCTTTATTTTTTGTTTCTAATATTTTATTACATTCATCTACCACAATTTGTTTAACCACTCCCAAACTAACAAGCATCTACTCTGTCTCTAGTTCTTTGTTCTTATGGGAAATGCTATTTTTTGGTTTGGTCAATCTTTCTTATATTTGACCTCTTTAGGGAACATATCCAAGAGTGAGGTTTTTGGGTTGAAGGGTGTTTTTAGGAATAAAATCAAATTGCTTTCCAAAATGACCAGAAAAATTCACAGTTGCACCAACAGTGTACTAAAGTAGCTATCGTTCTGCAATTGGGTCCCACATTTTGAGAAAGGCATTAATAGAATGGAATGTTCAGAAGAGGACAACTACAAATGACAACTAAAGGAAGGACAACTAAACTATGTCATATGAAGATTACATGAAAGAAATGGACAGATTTATTAGCCTGAAGGGAAAAGTTAAGGGGGGGAGAAAGGCCAGCTGTCTTTATAATTTGAAGGGTTGTCATATGGAGAAAAAAATATACCTTTCTGTTGGGTTCCAGAGGGGAGAACTAGAAAAAGATGGGTGAGATTTCTTCTTCCTTTAAAGTCTTAAGTAGATGTCTGAGAAGCTTGTTGAGTGTGATATAGTGGGGATTCCTTTGTGTATGTATGGGTGGACTAGTTGCTTAAGATTCTTTCTAATTCTCAAATTCTGTGATTCTGTGTCTGCAAATCTGTAGAAGGCCAAACACACACACACATATACACACACACGCGCGTGCGTACTACAGACATACACACAGATAAACACATAGAGTGCCCAGTATGGGCACATCCCTTACCTTGGCAAAATGATTTTTTCTTCAGGTGACAAGAAGGCATAGTCATTGAAAGTGCTAAATTTGATAGAAGGGGGATATTTGAATGGTTTTGCTCCAAAATTGAACTCACATTGTTGATATGACATGAAACTTGCTGCAGCAAAAAACCCTGATCTGCAGAGTAAAAATACATGCAAAGTTAAAAAAATGAGGGTCGTCATGGCAAATTTTAAGCTTTAAAAAGTTACTCCTATTGGCTCAGGTCATCTTCTGCCCTGATAAGGAAACCTGGTACAATTTTGCCTACTGAACTTAACCATGGAGCCTCCTCTTTCCTTACAAAATCACTGCCTTTGCCCTCCCTGTGGCTACTGTAATGGCCTCATCATTGGCTTCCATGTCTCTGATCTGTTCCTTATATAAGTGTCCTCATGCCAAGATCTGACTTGGCGTTTTCTTGTTTCACACACTGAACAAGACACATACTGGCATTTAAGAACTTTGATATTCTAGCTTCAGCCTACTTTAGCATTTTTGCACTATTTCCCATTACAACTGAAAGATACTACCAGCAATTCTCTTAACTTTTCCTGTTTTTGGTCTCTGCATTTCCACAGACCACTTCCTCATTCCATTATGTAATGTACTCCCTCGTTTCCATTTGCTGAAATCTTTCTCTTCCTTGAAGGCTCAACATAAGATACTATCCTATTCCATGAAGCCTTTCCTGACTGACCAGATGAAAATGATCCTTCCACCCTCAAATTTTCCATAATCACTTTGTATACCTCTTTTTCTTCTATGACACCATTCTTATTCGCATACATGTAGTAATCTACCATTCCTTGCATAAATTTCTTTGAGGGCAAGGATTATATTTTTTCATCTTTGTACCTACATTGCCTTATCCATAATAATTTTTCAGTGTTAGGGGTTCTTAACCTTTTTTTGTGTCATAGATTTCTCTGGCAATTTAGTTAAGTTTATGGACCAATCTCTCTGAGCAACTTAGTGGTGCAGTGCACATAGTATGAGGCTTACAGTCAGGAAGATTCATCTTCCCAAGTTCAAATCTAGCCTCAGACCCTTCCTAGCTGTATGGACCTGAGCAAGTCACTTAAACCTGTTTGCCTCAGTTTCTTCATCTGTAAAATGAACTGAAAAAGGAAATGAAAAGCTACTCTGGTATCTTTGCCCCCTCTCCTCCCCCCGCCAAAATAAAAAAACCCCACAAACTCAAGTGGGGTCATAAGGAATCCGACATGACTGAAAAATGGCTGAATAAAAACAGGGACATAACAATGTTTTAAAATGTATAAAATAAAATACACAGGATTACAAAGAAAACCAATTATACTAGTACAATTATGAAAATATTAATAAAACAAATTCATGTACCATAAGTTAAGAACTCCTGTTCTATTCTCATCAATATTCTTTATTTGCTCTCATTCAATTTTCCTCTTACATATGCAGTCATAGTTTGGTTTCTAGTCTTCTGGTCTTTTCCCTCCATTTTACATTCTTTCATAAAAGTTTTTCAGGGCAGCTAGGTGGCGCAGTAAATAGAGCACCAGAGCTGAAGTCAGGACAACCTGAGTTCAAATTTGGTCTCAGACACTTTACACTTCCTAGCTGTGTGACCCTGGGCAAGTCACTTAACCCCAAATGTCTCAGAAAAAAAAGCAAAAAAAAAAAAAAAGTTTTTCCAGATTTCTAGGTATTCCTTATACTCGTCAGTCTTAATTGTGTTATAGTATATCATTGTATTTTGGTTGCTTCCTTCCCCCCCATCTTTGAATAGATAACTTCTTTTAAATAAAAATAACACATTTAAGATTATAATCCCACTAATGGAATTATTGGATCAAATAATATGATTATTTTTAGAAAATTTTACTATGTTTGGTTGGATAGTTTCCTAAAAAGATCTTACAAGTTTGTAATAATACCTGTTATGAACAAGTATATCTGTCATTCAAAAATACCATCAGCACTGAGTTTCACTGCTTTTGATATTTTTTTCCCTGCCAATTTGATTGGTATTTATAAAGAGAATTCTAAAAGCCTTAAAATGCAGTGACCAACCACAATTCTAGATGAGTACTTCATATGCCCCAAGAAAGAGGTAATATTCAAAGATGCAGAATTTAAAAATTTTTTCCTTATTTTAATTTACAGCCAATATGAGAATTTGCTTTGCTTGACTATGCATATTATTTGTTACAAGGGTTTTCTTTTTGTTTTTTTTCTTTTCAGTGTGGGATAGGAAGGGAAAGGAAAGCTGAGGAATAGGGTAGCTAAAAAAAACAAAAGAAAGAAAGGAAGGCCATTAAAACTTTTTTTTTTTTTGAATGAACAGAAGGCAAAAAAAATAATAAATTTGTTATATACTTTAAAATAATTTTAATTTATCTCTATTTAATAGAGTCTGGAGTTTCATTTACAATCTTTTTTTATATCTAATACCTAATAAAGAAATGACTATTTTATTTGAAGTTTAAGTTCAGAATTAAAATTTTTTTAAAAAGAAAAAAAAAATCAAATTTCAATTTGATGGGTCTGAAGTGGTCTTAGAAATTTGTTTTAATTTGTATCTCTCTGATTATTAGTGAGGCTGAGGTTGATTATTTTTCCGAGAGATTATTAATAATCTGCATGTCCTCTTTTAAAAGTTGTCTATTCAAATACTTTGACTATTTATTCATTTTATCCTGTAGTCCAAGCTGACTTTTTAATAGCTCTTTTTATACTGTAGATGCCAAGATTTATCTGTAACATGTGCCTTATTTTTTCCTTAGCTGTTACTTTCTTTTAAATTTAATCATATTGTCATATATTTCCAATTTGTGGCAAATTTTAGTTCAAATACTATGACAAAGACACTCCAATTTACCAGCACAGAAACTTCATAGAAAGAGACAATATAAATACAGATTTTTCTAGAAGAAAATGGATCTTGCTTTGTTTAGATCTACAAGTCTGAATGGGAAAGATACTTACACAGCAGATGTAAAGACTTGCTTCTCAGAAGGAAGCTGGCTTCCATTTAAGCAAAAGATCATTTGTTTTTCTTGCAAGTCTAGAAGAAACCCTATTGTGTCTCCTAGAAGATAAAACAAACATATTAAGATTATAGATTTTAAATTCTAGTGTTATTTGTTATTCCAACAATGGGGACCTCACTTAAATGCTTTTATTTCCAAATGTATTACATGCTGGTATGTTCCAGCCTGAGAAAAAACAAGATAGAATCAAGATGTAGGTAATAAGTATTTCTCTTGAAAAATGAAATCCTGATTCACTAATGATCTACTTTTTTCACTAATGATCTACCTGTTTCTAAGTGTTATTTGCTGTTAGGGTACCTGGCAATCATAACAAACAATTCTAAGCTGAAAACTTTTTTTATATTCATCTACCTGAAAGGCTGTGCCAAGAACACCATTAAGTAAAGAGCATATGGCCAATTTAACTTCATGAATCCTGATTTTTAGGGGAATCATAATTTCAGTATTCAGGGGCCAAGTTTGTGCAATGGTTTTTGTTCAAAACATCACCACAGTGGACAACAGAATTCAAACAAACTTCAAGGATAGTTGAAATGTCAGTATAGTTTAATTTAATATAATATTCAACATACTTGGAATTAAAATGCTAAAGAAAATGCAATTTTATGAGAAGGAAAATTCTTAAAAATCCAAAATTTACAAAAAATTTGTATAATAAGTGCTATTAGAATACAATTATCTTTCCCCTTTTATTTTCATGACTTAAAAATACCTCAAACCACAATATTAGAAACTTAATAGTAAACAACTATTTTAGCCAGGTCCCCAAATCCAAAGTTAAATGAATACCTTCTTTCCAACAAGGATGTGAATGTGGTTTACTTCTGGCATTATACCAAATCAGCTGCCGGCAGCCATCGTATGCACAAGAATATTCATCATCTCCAATACCATAGCCTTCCTGTAGAGAAGGCAAAATAGCAAGACTTTTACATGCTTGGTTTAAAGTTGTGGATACTCTTTGAAATCAATATCCATTTCTCTTAAGGAATTAAATAATCTCTTACCCAATTCCTTTTATGATATGGAATTAATTAATCTCCTACCAAATTCATTTTATGACACAGATATGGTGCTAATAACTAAACCAGGTAAGGTCAAAACAGAGAAAGAAAATTATAGACCAATTTTTCTATGAATACTGATGCAAAAATTTTAAATGAAATATTAGCAAAGAGGTTACAGCAAGTTATCACCAGGATGATACACAATCACTAAGTAGAATTACACCAGAAATACAGAGCTGGTTCAATATTAGGAAAACTATTAGCAAAATTGACAGCAGAAATCATATGATTATTGCAATAGATGCAGAAAAGCATTTGACAGGGTCCAACACCCATTCCTATTAAAAACATGAGAGAGCATAGCAATAAATGGAGTTTTCCTTAAAATGATCATTTACATCTATTTAAAATTATCATATGTAATGGGGATGAATCAGAAGCATTCCCAATAAGATCAGGGGTAAAACAAGGTTGTATACTATTATCACCATTACTATACAATTCTGTATTAGAAATACTAGCTTTAGCAATAAGAGAAAAAATTAACTACTAATCAATTTTGTAGCTGACTATATCTTCTCTTCCTTTTACCTACTTTGTTTTTAAACACTTTATTGTTCTTATGAGAATACTTATGAGAGTACTGACAGGGGAAAAGAAATGATATTCAATTCCAACAATGACATTACTCTTTCAAACCAGTAGTGAAAAGTTTTATTGTAGAAGAGTTTCAAAAGACATATGAAATCCTGTTGTTACAAATATCACAACAAAAATTCTATTAAAACACTAGTTCACACCCCATCTTGATTGGACTTGACATGGTCTATGACAAAATTCTAGAACAAGAATTTTTTTAAAGTTCTCTATGTGACTTTTGAGGATTTTGTCTAAAAGAAGATTTCTTTCACTATTTGTGGATATCAATTATCCACTTCCACTAAAGGGAAAAGGAAAAAAATAAAAATTTATATAGCCCTTAATATGTGCCAGGCATTGTTCTTTTTACAAATATTAGCTTATTTAATCTTCAAAACAATTCTATGAGGTAGGTGGTATTATTCTTGTTTTATGTTGTTTTACTCAGTTGAAAAAACTAAGACAAAGATTTAAGTGACTTGTCCAGTTAGTAAGTGCCTGAGATCAGATTTGAACTTAAATCTTCTTGACTTCCTGATGCTATGCCCAGAGCTCTATCCACTGCACTGCCAGCTACCTCTCAGACTTCCTCTGATAATTTATCACAGCGTAGAATGAAGCTGGGCACACCTTGTGCTAGTGGACTATCAACTCCCACAGTTCATTTCAAAATGCAAAGGATTTGAATACAGAGCGAGTCACAGATTGTGTGGCTAGATGTTGGAAGACCAGCCTAGCTGAATTCATAGAGGTCCAATATTAGAAGATCAGCTACTAGATATGTCCAGCTACTGACCACAAAAAATAATCACAAGGTATTTACTAAGTCAGACAGGTCCAACGGATCGCTTTGCTGGCTCAACGCCTTCATCCTAGTACTGGAGAAAAAAACTCACATCATCCTAGAATGGGAGCCCCAGTTAACGGTACTGCCCTCATGCTATGGCTAGCCAACTCCTTCCTTCCTTTCTCAAATTTCTGACATTCATTCAGGCTTGCTTACCATCTCCAGAGTCAAAAAGCCCCCATTAACAAATTTTCCTTCATCCTTGTGTAGGGTAGTGGACAGAGCACACTTGTGGAGTCAGGAAGACCAGGACTCAAATCTTGCCTCTGATACTTTGAAACCATAGGCAAGTTACTTAGTCTTTCTGAACTTCATCTGTAAAATGGACATAATAATACACTATGATAACTACCTCATAAGACTGTTGTGAAGTTCAAATGAAATAAAATTTTGGTGAGGAGCATAGTAGAGGCAAAATCAGCAAGACTTAAAAAACTGACCAAATATGGGAGAGGGGTGAGAAGCAGTGACAAATTAAGGGTGACTCCAAGATAGTGAACCTGAATGACAGGAAGGATGGTAGTTGTCTGGATAGAATTAGGGAAGTTAGGAACTGGAGAGAGCTCTAGAGGGGAAAGATAACTAGTTTTCACATGTTGAGGATGAGATGAATACAGGATATAAGAAACATATCACTAGACCTTTTCTTTAGTACTGGAAGTTCTTTTTCTTCCCTGAAACAACAGACCAGAAGGAAAAGTAGACATCTTTCAGAGGGTGTTCTGTCATCAGTCAACAAACTGTACCGTAAAGTTCATTCTTATTATCAGTCCATCTATATCCTTTTTCCCAATCACCTACCAGCTCCCAAATCATTGCTTTTCAAGGAGTTTAGTGAATGGATTATATATGGTCCTTTTCTTCTCTACATTTTCTTCATATTCAGGGATTTAAATGAATGGATGGCTAATAATTTGAGAGGACAGTAAGATCAACTGACGTCAGCACTTCTAGTTGTATTCTTTTTATTTATTTGTTTGTTTATTTATTTATTTTGCTGAGGCAATTGGGGTTGAGTGATTCGCCCAAGGGTCTGAGGCCAGATTTGAACTCAAGTCCTCCTGACTTCAGGGCCAGCACTCTATCCACTGCACCACCTAGCTGCCCCATTCTAGTTGTATTCTTGATTATATCCTTCACTTGATTCCTTCAGGATTTGCCTCTTCTATCACTGTCCCATCTCTCACCTTCAAATTCTCTTTATCCAGTGGAGCTTTTTTTGATGTCTACATATGTGTCCTGGTCTTCATTGTCCTTGGGGAAAAAAAATCTACTTTTGACCTTGACATACATTCAACCTATTGTCCCTTTCTACTTTCCTCTTCATAGTAATGAAACTCACCTATAATCATTGCTTCTATTTCCTTACCAAAAAAGGATATTTTAAAGGAGAACAGGTGAAGGCACTTTTTCTAAGGAGAATTAAGTGTCTTCTCTCTAGAATTAAGACTTGTTTATATTTTCTATTCCTAACTTTTGATGGGTCTAGAGATTCTTCAGTGATAAATGGTTAGAAACTGATTCTGCTGCCTTGTGTTTAATTTTTTTCCTCCATCATCTTTTTTTTTTTTTTTAAGGCATTTCACATTCTCTTAATAGTCATTAAATGTCATCTTCTTGAAAAGAGGCACCACACTTTTACTTCTTTCAAAGGTAATGCAGAAAATACTCAACCACATAAAGAGCAAAACCTCTACTGACTATTCATCTCCAAGTCAACAAAAAAGTAAATAAATCAGGCACAATGAAGATTACCATTGTTATCACTTTTTGATTTTCTTTATCAACATCCCAGACTGGATTATAAAAATTTATCTGTATCATTTTCTTAATATTTCTAAAATGAGATGCTACCTGCCCAAGGGCTTTGTCAGAAGTCTTGTGCAATAGACATCTTTGTCGAAAAGGTCACAGATATTCTTAGTATTCATGGCTTAAAGCAGTAGTTCTTAAAATCTGGTTTAGGCACCTTGAATATCCCTCATATCCTTTCAGAGCATCTATGAGGTCAAAAGGTGATTCACAATAATGTATTTTAATTTTAATTCAAATCTGATAAATACAGATAGATATAACCTACACAAACTTAAGTTCTTTAATAATTAAGAGAATAAAGGGGTCCTGAGACCAAAAAATTTGAGAACCACTGGCTCACAATAGTTCCAACTGGGTCACCAATTCAGCATTTTTGTCAACCTCTACCTTCCTGGGTTCCTTCAACAACTCATGCCTTTTGGGAAAGGGGCCCTAGTGTAGCCCATCATTCTACTGCTCTGTTGACTTGCAATTTTCTGACTTTATTGATCCACTTGCATTGGCTTAACTACAATTCCTCAATCATAATATTCCCTATCCAGTTTCTTGTGTCCCATTCCGGGAATGCTGTCTTTCATCTCTATCTCTTAGTTATCCAGCTTCCTTCAAGACTTAAATCCCACCTGCAGACCCACAAATCTCCAGGTCCTCTCAGCTGTGTCTTTCTCTTCTTTTCAATCGTGTGTGTGTGTGTGTGTGTGTGTGTGTGTAGTTGTAATTATTTACATACTATTGACCCTATTATAATTTGAGTACTTGAGGGCAGGAGATGTTTTTAGGCCGCAGAAAAACAAAAAACTATCTCTTAGGTCTTTAGCATAGTATCTAACACATAATAAGGAGTTAAGAAATGCTTGTCTGACTTTTTTCTTTTTTTGCTCAGATATGAACTTCCAAGGTGAAATCTTTCTAAGTCAGTATTTTTCCTTCCTCAAAATGTCTTTGCCTAAATAATCTAACTTTTGAGCTAGAAATTGCTTTACTTTGGTTTCTGCATCTTCTGACACCTAGCATAATGTTTTGCAAATAGCAGTTATTTTAACAAATATATATATAATTTTGGGGGGGACTGTGTGGAATTTTCTAAGGGACAGATATTATGATTTACACTGGAGGAGGAAGAACCAACACTGATGAAATCATAGATTTCTGAAGTATCTGTTTTCCAGGTTATAATTACTTCTTTCATTAGCATAGATAATAAAGGAAAAGGAATTTATTGAATACTTCAATACTTTGAGGGCACTGTCATTTCACTCATGTGGTATTCCCTCCAATGATGCAAATTGCAAGCTACCCACACCACCTTATCCCATGAGTCTTCTCCATAATTCTCCAATAAATGTTCCACAGGAGGGCCATTCTCCCAGATCTCTTTATGTTACATAGGTGCCAATAGAGTATTCAAATTAGCCATTCCTTTATACTTTCTATAGGATTGGCAACCCTCTTGTTTTTCAGCCTTTTTGATGATAAATTTTACATAATCTTTAATAGGAAATTTGCATTGGTTATATGCTATTATCTTTTCACTGCCTTTTGTGTAACTTGTAATTTTCATTCCCCAAAGACTGTGGCATTCCATGATTTGTAGCTATATAGCATCTCCTGAAAAACAATCATGTTAAAACAAAAAGATGGATTTATATCCAAAGCTTAGGGTCATTAAAGCTGCTAAATGATTTTCCAAATTCAATCCAGTGTATTCTCTTCTATTCAATTCTGAGCCCAATTGAATGTTTATCCATAATGTCTATCCCATATAGATGTACTAATTGGCTGCTAGCAAGGCAGAGACATGGGGTCAAGGTCAGGCAATGTTACTTATAATTCACCAACTGGCCTACTCCATCCATTGGCTATACTAGCTATATTATTCTATAGGATTATGGTAATTGGTCTTTTCCAAACAATTATTAGCCTGCAAGGCAACATTTGAGCAGCAAAGACAAGTATGACAAAGCAGTCCTTTTCAATCTTCCATTTCTATTATTCTATGACTTACTGACCAAGGGCCCTTCAAAATAAAAAATAAAAATCCTGGAGATGGTCTAAAACAAGTTGAAGTCTGAATCTATTTTCTACACTTTAATATCTAAGATTTTTTTTAAAAACAAAACTCTATTGTAGAGATTCAGTCTTAAGTATTCCTGTTTTTTAAGATTAGTTCCAATAATATTAATCTTAGCTCTCCTTACTTAGAAACAAAGTAAAGTAGCTATGTAAAAAAATATATTCTAAAACCCCCTTTGAGCTCAGTGATTTAAAAATCAGCTATAGACACAAAGAAGCTTCATAGTATGTGGTAAAATTACTTAAAAAGAATTAACAAATTAGAATTTTGACTAGTCTTTTTCAAAGGTATGTTTTAAATATTTTATCTTTTTCAATGGAACTGTTATAATTACTTTTTAAATAAAAATGTTTAATTGATGCTTAAAGGGAAAAAAAAAAACCCCAACACATTGCTGTTATTTCCCCATCTGAACCCTGAATTGAATTCTCTCTTGAAACAAAGAAATATTGTTAAAAAACAAAATAAGCCAACATATTGGCCATGTCTGACAGTATTTGGTTTATTACCCAACTATAATCCACCACTTCTCTGTCAAAAGGAGACAAGTATGTTTTGCTATTAATTCTCATATAAATGTATTACAAATTCTCCATGTGCATATTTATTGGTGATATATAAACATACATAGTTATAAATCCCCAACAACAAGAATGTCTTCTTGTTGACAAGAAGAAATTAGAAGCCCAAGGCACATTTTAAAAATATGTCTTGAGAATATAGTTATCCTTTCTAAACTAAAAATCCATATTGGGCGATTTAAGGACTTTTTATTTTATAAAAAATGTTAATCCTAAGAGACTAAGTATATAATAGGAATTACTTAGCTTGTAAAAGTATACACTGCATTTGTATGACTATAACTTTTTAAAAAATCTCTAAAACAATAACAACAATATCCATTAACAGCAAAATTGTGTTTGCGGCAATGTTTTCAGAATCCTGCATTTGTGAAGAGATTAACTCATACTTTATCACCTTTTAACAGGGAACTAAGTATTTAGATAAGAAAAATGTATAAAAAGAAATCCAAAGCTTGTTACATCGCTTTAAAAAGAATAGACTGTTTTCGTTTTCTCCACCTCCCCCAACTCCCCCCAAACCTTTTTTAAGTCTCTTAATTTTAAAAGCCAACCATATGCTATTACATGTTATAAACTTGCACACATCTATCATGTACTTAACTCTGGCATTCTAGGCTGACTGGCTAAGTTTTAAAAATATTTTGTAATACTCAGCTACAGACATATTTATTAGATCTCCTCCAGTCTTGAAGTGAATTCTGCTGACAAATTAGGAGAAAGGATAATTTTATCTCTTAGCTTTTCCGTGTGTCTGAATCAAAAGAATAACTACCATGGCTTAGTAAAAACATGGGTTTTAGACGTAGATCTTATTAGCACTGTGTAATCACAGACAGGTTCACTTCTATGAGCTTTGATTTTCTCATATGTAAAATGGGGATAACCATTCTTGCCCTTTTCATCTCACAGGATCCTATATTTTACACAGTTTGGTCTTCTCTGCCCAGTGGAACTGCTCTGTTAAACATCAGATTAAACTTGAGCCATGATGGAACTGAATTCAGACAGTGCATTACAGAGAAGAACTACATAACAGTAGTTCTGAAAGAAGTAGAAGTTCACTGGGAATTTGATCCTGACTGATTTTCACTTGACCCTATTAGCCTTTAAAAGATCTTTGTGCATGCCAGGCAATGATCCAAACTTGCCTTTCCTGCTTGCTAATGTCCACCAATGGGTTTTGAGACTCCAAAACAATATCAAGTCACCTGAGTTCAGGAAAAAGCTACAAACCATGGAGAGACAGCTAAGTGGTAAAGTACACAGAGTACTGACCTGGAATTAGGAAGTTTTGTTCACTCATTTCAGTGTGTCCAATTCTTTGATGTTTTTTTTTTAGCAAAAAGATACAAGTGTAGTTTGCCCTTTCCTTTTTTAGTTCATTTTACAGATGAGGAAACTGAGACTATAGCTGAGTATTACAGTAGCTGGTATTTTAAAAACTTAGCCAGTGACTTTCCCCATGTTACACAGTTAACCAGTGTCTGGGGCCAGGTTTGAACACAGGAAGTTAAATCTTTACTTCAAGCCTGATAGTTTATCCAGTGCACCAGAATCAGGAAAACTTAAGTTCAAATCTCAGCTCAGACTCTTACTACCTATATGAACTTGACCTTAACCTTAGTCTTCTTGAATTCCTCATCTGTAAAGTGAGGATAATAATAGTACCTACCTCCTAGAGTTATTGTGAGGATGAAATGAAAGTGCTTTGTAAAACTTCAAGTGTCATATCAATGTTATTATTACTTTAGGGCATTAATAACATGCATCAATAAAAAGATTGTGAAAAAATATCCTAGATTATACCCCTAAAGAAACTGAATATCCTGTCTATTCCTAGTTTCAGGTCAATCTGATTTGTCCCATTAGTCCTTTTTCCTTAATTGATCCTTTAGCCAAGAGTTTCAGGTGTCCCACTAAACCCTTGACTCTGGTAAGTCCACTTTTGGTGTTCCATGAAAAACTATGTGGTCATGAGAAAAATGTTCAATTTGTGGCTACACTGTCATTTCTAAGGTTGATCCCAACCAGAAATGGGGATTTATAAAGCACCAGGGGTTAGGATTTAGAATAATTCTTCCCAAACAAAGCCAATTTTTAAAAATCAGGACTTTACAACAAAGAAAATTGAAAATGAGTTTCTAAATCACATTTCTGATTGAATTCTATCACAATTGGCTTATAACCTAATTATCAGAAAAAGGGTGATGGGTGAGACTGACAAACTGGCACTGAAAAAGTCATTTGTAAGAAAAAAGGCAAGAGGAAAAAGCTCTGCACTAATATGTTACCAATCAATCATACTGATTACATATACCATTAGCTTTTCTAAAATTTCATACTGTTGTTTTTGGAAACAATTGTTGTTTTTTAAATGTTGGTGTTATTGACAAATTTTAAGACAAGACTGTATATCTGAGCCAATGAAGTGGCAATATTTCAGAAGGAGAGGAGCTATTAAAACCTTTCAAAACTATAAAGCAAGGCAGAAATAAATTGTTGGCCAAGTCACAATATAAATCACAAAAGACCAAAGCTAGGGCAGAGCTAGAGACAGAGAAGTAAGGATTATAGATAAAACCACATAAACATGCTCATCTTCTAAAATGAACGAAATCTGGAGAAACTTCTTGTTTTTTTCCTACCCATAAATTATTGCCTGGCAAAAGTTAAGTAGAAGCTTAAAAATTGTTTACTGATTAACTAATTGAAGGCAAACTTCTTTGGGGGGGGGGGGGGGGGTGTGATTTATGATCATTGAGATTCAACAGCTAAATAGTTTTTAACTCAATATAAATCAAGAAACTACTTTTCTGTATGTTAAACATACAGAAAAATGAAAGCCACTGTGTTTTAGGGTCATTTCATTCATGTACTTACATGATTGAGAAATTTGCTGTCTTTGGTGGCCCAGCCTATCTGCATAACTCCAGAAGTGATCACTGTAACTTCATAGTACCATACCCCAGAGTCAACACAGAATGTACAACGCACACTTTCAAAGGAGGAGGCATCACATCGAGCCTGGCAAACCAAATGGCATGACAAACATAACAATGGTTACTTGATGGATGACAATAGCCTAGGTAAAATACAGTCTCAGCTTGTAGTCACTCCCTGACACATTTAATGTTCTCATTGAAGACTGAGACCCTTCTTTCCTTGCCATGCACAAAACACAGAATTAGAGGAGATTGGTGGGAGTCCTGTGTGTAGATACCAAAGGAACATGGGCCCTATCAGAAAGGAGGGCTGGTGAACTCCCTAAAACTTCCTGAGTGATTTACTACAATGGGGTAACTCTAAAGAACAGCACAAGCTTTTGGAAGCAGCAGGGACTCATGGGTAGGACAATGACATAGTATTGATTCCTTTGCAACTTCAAGTCATTTTCCTTGGCTTAAGAGTCCTATCTAGAAAATTGTACAGGTATTTGGGGGAAGACAGAGGTCCACGAGAGAGGGAAAGAAGAGTTGTCTCAATGTTTATGGGCTAAGGTAAAAGTTCTTTATGGTTTTTTTTGGTTGGATTAAATTAAACCTTTCTGATAGCTGATATTTTGCTAGTCTGAGTGCTTATTTTTTTGCGTGTAGAAACCTTGACAAAAGCCAAATGCTGATTTTCTAGGTGAAACCCTAAGTGGGTGTATAAGACAAAGAGAAATAATTATTGAGAAGCCTCTAAGCGTTGGTACTAAGCCACAGGTGAAAAAAGATTTAAGTAAGGTTTTTAAAACTGTAAATTAATGCTTTTTTTTTTTTTTTTTTTTTTTTTTACCTCCAATCCATGTGGCGAGATCTTCAGGTACTCACTGACATCATTGCTATTCAGCATGGCCCTAATGTTGGTCAGATCCACTTTCTCATAAGTAAACTGCCTGCCTTCTTTCAAAACTGCAAAAGAAAAATAAACCATGTTACTAAATCACACACCTCTGGAAAAGAACAAAATCAACAAAGTTTAATAGTTGTGATTATAGTCTGTAAGGCCAAGTTGGTCATGCTGAATGGCAGTTCTGTTTATACATTATAGTAAATGAGTGTGCCTTGCTAGAAGGCAGGGAAAGTGGTATGATTTTCAGTATTAAGTTCCTTAAATCTAAAGAACACAATTCCTATACACCAGATATATACACATTATACAAAGTACAATTCTGGTTTATTTCATGCGGAAAAATGTCCTGAATTCTTATAATTTGGGAATTATGATATGGCTTGACAATGCTTGGTAAAGAATTATTTCATTTTGTGTCTTTTTATCTTCAGCACTCAGCAAACTATATAGTATCTAGCAGAAGCTTCACAAATGCTTGTTGATTGACTGATATATCTACAAATCTTTTCTTGTCACTATGGAAGATTTCCTTTTAAAATCAAACAAGTTATCTCTTGAATAGCAAGTATATGACCAGCACTGTTCTAATTCTAGACACCAAAAAGGGTCTCTGTTCTCAATCTGGTTGGACAGAGAACTAAGATCAGGTAAAGATAAAGTCACATGAAAGAATGAACTGACAGGAGATATACAACCAAAGAATAAAATGAACAAATACAAAACAGTGAAATACTTGAGCCAAATTTTGTGATTCAGACTGTACATACTCTATTTCTGTTCAGAGGAGGGATTGGTTGAAATAGTTTGGATAACATTTATAGAAGAAGTAGGATCTGAATTGGGCCTTGAAGAACAGGTAGGATTTTAACATGCAGAGGAATGAGGAAAAGAGAATCAAATCAAGAGAGTGGGATAGGCATGGCAAAGTCATGGAACACTGAGTAGACTACTTTGGCCTATGGCAGAATGTGCTTCAAGACAGTTTGAAATGTAAAGTACAGCCAGGTGAGGGAGGGCCTTTAAAGTCAGGTAGAAGGATGTAGATCTGACACGGCAAGAAAGAAGAGTGAGAATTTATGAGCAGGGGAATGTTGGGGCAGCCTTGTTTGGAGGACTCCAAGAGAAGTCTTTCTGCCAGTAATTGTACTTCTCTCAGATGGGGATCTGTCAGGGAAAGATTCAGTCTTCTCATCATCACTTTTAGTATTATTTCACCTGTATAACACTTTGTATTCCATCTTTCTCCTATGCTTATCACATTCTAATGTGTATTGAATTTATGTGTGTTTTATCTTAGTGTTTCCTTGCTCACAGACAGCACTTAATATTTGTTGAATGAATAAATTAATCAGTTAGAAAAAGAAATAAAGTGGAAGAAACTTTTTCAGTAGAAGTGGAAATCATTTTAATACAATACACTGACTTACAGAGATTGTCTAAACTCCATTGAGCGCAGAAACCAACTTGACGTTTCAGATAGTCAGAATTTTCTGTCCAACTCTCCAACATGACAAGACGGTCACTAATACAGGATTTAGAGATAGTCATTTTATTTTCACCTAGCAAGAAAGAAGCAAGACTTGAATTAGCTAGCAACTACATAGTCAAATAATAGTTAACATTTTCCCTGAAATCAGTTAAAACACCTATAGACTAAGAACGAGAAGGTAGCCATAGTCAAACATCTCAAAAAACAAACCAAAAAAAAAAAAAAAAGAAAAAAAAAACCCAAAACATAGGTACTCAAAAGAGATGCTACATGCTAATATATATAGTAAAAAAAAAAAAAAAAAAATTCACAACAATCCTTTAACTGTAGAGGGGAAAAAAGAAAGAGGCACTATAAACAGAACTTCCTTTAACAGAGCAGGTAAAACCAAAGTACTTGACTTAAAATGGTTAAGGTATATATTACCTCTTTTTTTCCATTTTTTCATTTATTTACAACTTTATTTTTCTCTAATTACATTTTTAAAAACTTTCAGCATTTTTTTTTTTTTTAAAACTGAGTTCCAAATTCTCTTCCTTCCTATCCTCACTGAGAAGGCAAGCAATTTGATACAGGTTACACCTGTGTTGTTAGGTAGTTATATTTCTGTGACACATCCAATGGCCTAAATTCACCCTGTAAACTTTTAAAACTAAACAATTTTTTTTGTGTAGTATTTAAAATTTAAATAAATTAAGAGAACTGTTCAGTTCTACACACATATATTGTATCTAGGATATACTGTGACATATTTAACATGTATAGGACTGCTTGCCATCTGAGGGAGGGGGTGAAGGGAGGGGAGGGGAAAAGTCAGAACAGAAGTGAGTGCAAGGGATAATGTTGTAAAAAAAATTACCCAGGCATGGGTTCTGTCAATAAAAAGTTATAATTTAAAAAAAAAAAAAAAAGAAAAAGAAAAAAGAAAATCTAGCTGTACAGAACAGAAAAAAATAAAATTTAAATAAATTGCCAATAGTTCAGAAGCATCAATGTATATTTCTGCCACAGTGTATATATATGTTAGAATTCACAGCATTTGTATACATACTGGTCTGTGCAAACTTTTCCAATGCGATTAGTGCAAAAAGCATGACTGTAGGATGGGACTGGAAATTCTGAAGAAAAAAAACAACAAAATTTTCATTTTAAATTCTGCTTCTAATTGTTTTCTTGCTAAATATATGCTAGGTATTTTTTTGAGCATCAAATTTTTGCTCTGATAATTTTAAAAATATTTAATTCTAGCATTATGCTTTCTTACTTCTGTCCTAAATTTTTTTTTTTAACATAATTTGAGATAAAGACAACTTTGGGAAATAGATGCAAACATATGATTGCTTTCATTTCCTATGCCAATCCATGTTATATGTCTTTAACTATTTAACATAAAAACAATGAACAATTCTGTAGCCATATCCTTAAAGGTTCCATATAGACATAAAAATAGAAAACCTTCTCCTCCCTAAAATGAAAAGCTCTGTGTTCTGTTTTTTTAGATTAAAAGATAAAGGTTTTTAATTTTTTAGAAATTAAACAAATTCCCCTCCTCCTCTCCCAATCTAAAATTTTTTGTTTTGCTTTTTAACAACAAAATTATTTTTCATACATTAGAATTAGATAACTGGCAACAACAACTGTCTTTGATATATCACTTACCAGGCTCTGTAACAAATATTCTAATATCCCCGGACTAAGTAAGTTTATACTTGCAGGACCTGTAGAGTAATAATAAATATACTATGTCATTACAATGGCACATCTCTAAAATTGGTGTATTGCATTTTCCTATTAGTAAGTACTAAAGTGTCAACTACAGGTTATCACAAAGTCATCTGATTTATAAATAAGATATCCAAATGTACTTGGAAGTTAATCCTCAAGTTTCCTGTATGAATATTCAGGAAGAACAATTTCCAAACTCCCTTTAAGATACAGTTTTAAGTTGTACCAAAAAGTAAGATAATGTTTAGCTCTGTTTGGTTTGGTTTAAAAGAAAAAGGCCCAGGTTTGGAGTCAAGAGCTCTGAGTTTCAATTCCAGTTTTGCTACTGGTGTGGAGTTCTGGGAAAATAATTTCCCCTCTCTAAACATCAATTTCTTTAGATATAAAACGAAGGGTCTGGACTTCTGGACTAGATCACCTCTTAGATCCAAACCTATTTTGTGGCTTGATCTAGAAGGGGCAGGTTAGGTTTTTTTAATCAAAAGGGCTTCTCTTTTGTACAAGGTTGTAAGGCCATGTCAGGAGAATACGTGACATTATATAAAGTTAGAAATCATAATAACTGAAATCAAAATTGAATCTATCATTTCCATGTAATTATTAAATTTTAGGAGGCCTACATGACAGTTCTACTCTAAAAGAAATGAAAACTCTGGAAAACAGTATCTTTCAGCTATAGGCACTCAAACACCATGGTAAGAAATTACATAAGCCATGGTAAGGTTAAAAAAAAAAAACACTGGTCTATATTCAAACTTTTTGTTTCAAAAGGGATAGAAAAACAAGAATTTTTAAGTTCTCATTAAAATGAACTGAAAGAAAAATAAGAGTTCTGATCACACAGTGCTTGCCAAGGTGGGATACTTCTAGTCAACAGGACAGGTTTAGTACTTATTTAATTTCCAGGATGTGATCTCATTTATGTCTTTAGCTGAATAAACACAAGAGTTTAACAGTTCTAATAGCCATATCCTAAAAGGTTCCATATAGATATGAAGATAGAAAACCTTATCCTCTCCTAAAATGAAAAGCTCTATGTTCTACTTTTCAAGTTAAAAAAAATTTTTTTAAAATTCATTAATAGATAGGGAAAAGAGAGAATTTCAAAAATGATTGTAATTTCAAACTTTAAGCAGGGATTAAGACATTGCAAAAAAACACATTGTGACAATGTTTTCAAATCTCCTCACCCAACCCCCCCCCAATCCAAGGATTTGTTTTTATTTTTAACACCAAATCTTGGGAAGTATCAGATTTTTCTCTTTTTTTCCCCACATTACAAGATCGTGTTCTTCTCTTTTCTATTAACTGATCATACTTTAGAAGTTTTTAATTGCTGTTATTGTAGTATTTGAGTACAGTTTTATATGTCTTGTTCTTAATTTTAAAAGCTAAATGAAATATTTTATCATATTCTCTAAAAATTAAGCACCTACATTAATTTTTTTTTCTGATATAGATCTCACTTTCCCTTTTCCCTTTTACAAAAGACAAAACAAAACAAACTAGGTTCATAAACATGTAATTGATTTAGTCAGAGACATCAAACACATTTTTAAAATATGAAATAATTACCTGCTAGTTTCTCGGCTAAGCAGCCCAGTACTGCTGTTGTGTTTCGGTGTTTGGCAGGATGACTGGCATCCTGACAAGCAACAGCTCCATTTAAATTCAGAATTTCAGTCAACTTCTGGAGTGCATCCTAAAAGAAAAAGTATGAAATGGACTTAATATATTTACTTCTTAACATCTTTTGCACCTAAGTCTGCAAAGAACAACTAAGCAGCAAAGAAATGAAAATTAACATTATATGATAAAGACATAATGTACTATCACATATTAGTGCAACTTTACTGAAATGCTCTTTCAACAACTGCAGCTTGCCATACAAAGTATTATTCAGTATGTGGCTACTGTGTTAAATATATAAAATGCATCTTTTTATGTCGCTGATATTAAAAAGCCAAGTCCAGGCAGATGGCAACACAACAGGAGTCAATAGAGACACTAAAATAATAATGGGATAATGAAATTTCTTTATGTGACTCTATTTTTAGTGACTCTATTGACTATTAAAGAAATTTCATCATTTCAATAGTGGCTCTATTTCCTCTCAAAAACAAATACAATACCAATTGAAACTGAATCTGAGAAGCCTAAATTAGAGTCAACTCTTTAATAGATGTCACAGAATTTTCCTTTCTGTCATGAGTGTCAGTCATTTTGGATTTGAGTACCTGAAACTCATACAAGGCACAATAAAACAAACCAAAAGCCAACTCAATTTTCTTTTGTGAAAAAAAATAGTGAAGTCAAAGGAATCACCGGGATACGTAAAATAAATTAATGACATAAGAGGAACAAGTCAAAGTATCATATTGATTACATGACTGACTTGCACTGTCATTTTTATTGTAACAAAGGTATAAATGTAGCCAATTTCACATTTGTTAACTTGGTGAGCTAAAGCTCTGACCCAGAATTGGAAGATAAAGAAAACAGAATTTTGGAAGATCAGACATTTCCTCCCTGTTGGAACTGTAGATTATATATGAATTAGGGTATTTTGATACTACAGCGAAGAAACCTGACCAGTTTTCTTTTCAATCCTCCTTTCCATCTTGTACTTTATTCTAGCAATTTATTTATAAGAGCTTCTCTACCCTCACATGCAGCAAACAAAATAATTTATAATCAGAATCTTGGCCAAGTAATACTTCTAACCTACGAATACTTTTTCCATCATGTGATCATAAAGGAACACTGAAAAAATCAAACTCTATGATAAAACTAAAAATTGCTTCTTAGGTGTGTAGTTTTTACCTTAAATTTGAAAAAAAAAAAAAAAGATTTCCAAAAAACCATTTTATATGGAAAAATTAATGTAACAAATAAAAAACAAGATTACAAAGTTCTAGTTTCAAAAAAGACTTCTGTATCAGGTAATATTTATTTGCTCACTCCTTTAATTTTTGTTGTTGTTGTTGTTGAAATCAATACTTACTAATCTTTAATTAAATTTAATCATTTCATGGAAATAAGATCTAGCACTTTGTCTTTAGCAAATGCTAAATTTAGGGGATGATTCTAATAATGAACAACATTTTGGCTCTAATGCATAAAGAGGAAATAGCTCACATCAAACTTTCCCTCTGGTTATTCATCTTTGAGCATATGTGTAGGTGGCAGTTGCATAAGTTAAACATGTGTTAACTTACTTTAGTTGGCAATGGACACTCGTCTAGTAATAACGTTATAACAGCTGGTCCCAATGGATCTTCCAATGGTATAACTCTAATTAAAGACTGGACAACTTCCAACCATCCTTCATCTGTGACCAAATCAAGGAGATTATCAGAGGGTGGTGTTACCATTTTTTAAAACTTAAGAATAGGTAGACAAGTCACAACAAAAGTAATATAAGATGACCTCACATTGAAATGGGAAAACCTTTTTGGCCCTTAACATGAGGCTTTTAAAGCAAATAGGGATATGTTATGATAACTGGAATCCAAAAACTTTAACTGGCAAATCTGACAGCTCTAAAAGGTTGCATATTCTGTGGCATGGCCCCTTAAACTACATTTAAACGTTGTCTCTGAAATGTATTTAAATGATTTCTCACATGAGAATTAATGACAAAGATTAAAATACGGTATAGCATCACAGTGATGCTTAAGAAATTAGTTAACAATTAAAAGAACAATAACAGACATTTTCCCTCCAGTTCCAAAACAATTATATGGGAAGGCTGCTTTTTTGTCTGTCAATTAGAAGAATTAAATCTCATTTTCTGCTTCCAAATGAGACAAATCATAAGTGGAAGACTTTGTGAGTTATTCTAATTCTCGGTGCAACTGCTTAGGGAACCAGATGGGGAGGGAAAATTTTTTTCTCTATTATGTGAAAGGTAGTTTTGGAACCTGTTGGTCAAGATGACTGGCATAACTGTTTACAGGACAAAAGGTAAAATGAAAAATTATCCACCATGAATAAAATCTGACCACTAGTTTTCTTTTAAAAAGAAATTAAAGGACAGTTAGATAGTGCAGTGGATAGAGTATCAGCCCTGAAGTCAGGAGGATCTGAGTTCCAATCCAGCCTCAGATACTTAACACTTCCTAGCTGTGTGACCCTAGGCAAGTCACTTAACCAATTTTGCCTTAGCCAAAAAAAAAAAAAAAAAAAATTTAAAACCTAAATCCTTTCATATAAATGAGAAAGAAAAATACTTAAATTTGCTTGTTGTCAATTTGTAAATAGGCTTTTTTTCCCAAAGGTCATAAATGAATTGTTTAACTTAGGGGAAAAATACTTTCTTAGAAAGGAAAATACATATATTATGATAGTGTTTATTATATCACTATAAGGTATCTAGGTGAACCTACAAAGGTCTATTTAACTCATGATCTAGCTGTGGTTTTATATAAAATAAATGACATGAAAAACAATGACATATGAGTGGACTGATCACATTGCAAGAATGAGATATTACAAAATGGATAGTCCAAGTCCACTGGCATCCTCAAGATATTAAAAGAATTATCCAGTGTACTCATCAGTACATTGAACAGAGACTCTATGAAGGATTTGTAGAACAGCATGGATGAAAACAAAATCAGAATGCTCTGAAGATAATATCTACATGACAGAAATTGTAGATTCTTTAGCAAAGCTAAAGCATATGAGAAATAGCATTGAACCTAATCACCACACATTGTTTCTATTAGAAATTATATTATATTCCAACTTGGAAGGACAAGAAGAATCTGAACAGGGATTTTCCTTTCTCTTTCCTACTAAGCAATGGGAATAACTTTCTTAGCTCCAAGGCACTAGTAGGCTTTGCAGTCTGGATTAAATCACATAGTAAAGCTAGAATAGGGGACCAGACAATAAGGGTGGGTAACCATCCTGAATCAGCTAGCTACACAAACAACCCCTTTCTTTTTACTCTTGACTAACCTACTTCCTTTTCCAGTTCTATTTATTGCTTCTTTCTTCCTCCCAGGTCTATTTTGGAAGACAATGAAGTATTCTGGCTTTTTCCCCCCTCAATTGCTGAAGTATATAGCACTTTGGAGTTTTGCTTTTTCTTACGGTTTTTGTCTGTTTGTTTATTTGTTTTTGACCAGTAGTAAGAAAGTTTTAAACTATAAAGTGCTATATAAGTGTAGCCTGTAATTGGAAGACTTCCTTCTAAATTTCACTTTCTCTTTTTTTCACTTATGCTCTATATGGAAAGTGAGACTTTGGTCCAAATGAATTCTTGGGGAATACCAGGGTGTTAAGTAAGATATTTCTACATTTCAGGCAAAAGCTGACTCAAGCTATTTGGGGCATTTCGTCACAGGAACTGGAGCAGGGGTGGGGCCTTTAGCTTTTAAAATAAAGAATAGGGAAAGACCTCTGGGGAATGGCTAGGAGCAAAGAGCTAGGTCTGGCAGTGTTAAGGAGAAAAGCACTTTTGGAGAATTTGCCACCACAAGTTCAACAACCTTGAGCTCAGATTAGGGTCTAGGATAATTAAGGTCAGGGACAGAGTAGGTCCCATTATTACAGGAAATCAAAGGGGACAGAGTTGTGACAAACAAGTCATTTGGCTGGGTGACTGGCTATTGATATATAATAGATAAAGTTGAATGTATTTAAATTAGGAAGGAATTGTCTGTAAGTGAAATTAACCTTATTAAAAACTAAGTTTTTGAACTTTTCTCCCCCTTTTATGTCTCTATATATTATACCCACACCACATCCACACCCCCACCCACCCCATACATGTACACATATTACCCATGACACACACACCTCAGATCATTACAACACACACACACACACACTCTCTCTCTCTCCCCCGCCCCCCCCCCCCCCCCCCCGGCTTGGTTGATATATTTGTTACTTTTATTGAACTGTTCCCCCTCTCCCTCCTCCATTCTTTGTTCTAAGGAATGGCTCTCTGGAAGAGATGGGGGAATGGACATACTGGGAAATGCAAAAGATATAAAACAATAATAGCAAATAAAAACTAAAAGAAAACAAAAATATCCATACAATTAAAAATTAAGAATAACTAAGAAATAACTATAGGAAATGATTATTATATCTATGAGATATTCAAGCTTAGCAGTCATTTATTCTATAGGGCAGAGCACAAGAAGGGAAGAAAATATGTAGAAAAGAAATTTGTAAACTAAGAGTTTTAAAAAGATTTATACATGAAATAACAATAATAATAATTAATAGTATATAGCATTTTGAGACCTAAAATGCTTCTCATTTGATAATGAGTTAATATATTTAAAGCAGGTAAGAATATGATGTTTTGGAGGAAAAAATGGCAAGTAGACATTGTGTAATTTTACTGCATTTAAAATACATACATTTAGTACACCAAAACTATATGTTACCATTTCAAACTTCTCAAATAGGAACTCTATTTTACATGAATAATTGCTTATTTTATTTTCTGGAAAAAAAATCAACAGAGCATTTCTTTAGGCTAATAATTCTTTCTGAACAAAAAGTGTTATGATACCTGTTTCTGCCATTTCGTGCAATGTGATCATTGAATAAGGAGGTTCCTGGTCACTGAAAAATAGACAATTAAAATGTCAAGCTTGGGAAAATTATAAATGAAAGTTTTGAATTAAAATTCAGTTGTGGGAAGGAGAAAGAGGAGACTATAAATGACTGAATATAAAGGAAGGAAGACAAGAAACCATTAACTATAAACCTAAAGAATCAATGCTCATATTAAATGGCCATTTTGTAAAGTCAGTCTCCCCATGATGGCAATTAAACAAAATAAGAAGAAATGAATATTTATAAAATGAAATCTCATTAGATGGAAGGAACATTGGCAAAGCATTTAACCTTTCTGAATCTCAGGAAGGTAAATGTCATCTTTATGACATCCTTGTAGAGATTTTATGAAGACAAAAAAGAAATCTAAATGAAGTGCTAGAGGAAGAATCAACACAAATTCATAATTGTTGCTGTTTCTGTTTAATTTATAGGTCCCTTTCAGAAAATACTGAAATACTGATGACTGAATATTCTAAGATTTAGAAGAAATATTACGTTTGAAAAGACATGAATCGAGAGAAAGAGGCCATCCATAAAAAGTGAGAATTGTGTTCAGTTCTGGCTGGATGCCACTTATGAGTAAGAACACTGAGAGAGTATGTCTTCCTTGTTCTATTAATTTTTATTTAGGTTTATGACATATAAAGACATGAACAGATTCACCTTTGAATCCAAAAAAGAATTTATTGGGGCTCCCAAAAGGTATAAATAGATAATGGAAATAAGAGTACTACAAGTATAATTCCCATATACTGTTGAGCACCTACTAGAACTAGAAAGATGGGCTATACTGAAAACTGAGTGTACAACTCATGTAAATACAGAGATCCTACCAATATACCTAGGATGAGCCATAGCAGGACAAGTATAAAGGCCACAGAGAATTGAAAAGACGTCACTTGTATAACCTTACATGGTGATTGTTCTTGTGGTAGGTCTGACAATCTCTCTCTCAGATGATTGTTAGCTGGAGGATTTCTACACAGCTGTCAGACTTCACAGTTCACTTATCTCTGAAGATGCAATGAGCTTCAGATTGATCAGGATTCAAGAATAGACAACACAAAGGACTCTGGCTGAACAGCTTTATCAGGTCACTGTCCAGCTGAATTTTTAATACTTCTCTTGGAGGCTGTGGCAATATCCAACTGGTCCTTTCAGACACTTTGGTTTACCCATTTATTGACACAGTTCAACCTATATAACACCCTTATAAACAACCTTGCAGAACATTCTTACTAGGGACATAGTCAGCAGCTATCTCTAGTGAATCAAAGAGGAGTTTGGGAGATAGGATAAATGTCTAGGTGATATTTTCTGCATCTGAATGTCACAAGCAATATATTTGATAAACATTGAATATATTGCAGGCCCAGTTAGTCTAGTTAATATCCAGATAAAGGCAAACAGGATGGTAAGAGGACTGGTGACTAAGCCATACTAGAACTGGTTAAAGGAACTGGGGGATAGTTAGTTTAGAGAAGAGAAGTCTTGGGAGCAACATGATAGCTATCTTCAAAGTCTCTAAAGGGCTGGTAATATAGAAGAGGGATCCAGACTTGCTCTATTTGGCCTAGTAAAACTAGGAGCAATATAGACATTATTAGAAGGATGACCTAGGTTTACTATGAGGAAAAACCTCCTAATAATTATAACTGTCCAAAAGTAAAATGAGTAATCTTAGATAGTGATAGGTTCCCTTTTTGCTGAATATCATCAAATGAATATTAGATGGTTATTTGCCAGTAATGTTTTAGAGATTTCTGTTCACATAGACCAGATGGTCTAGGTTCCCCATCCAACTCTAGATATTTTGGGAATTTGTGTTTTTGAAAAATTTCTTTTAAGACAAAGGGTTTAGAACTGGAAGGGACCTTAGAGTTCACCTGATCCAAGTCAAGAAACCTTAAACTGTAAGGAATTAACTATAGTTATTAAAGAAAAGGTAACTAGAAAGAACCATCCTGCTTATCAGAGACACATGAAAGAGATACAAAAAGGGAAGTATGATAAAAGGGAAGGTGGGATTCCATGGAAGAAAATAAATTATACAATTTTAGAGCTACATAGTATTTTAGAGCTATAAAATATCTTGGAAATCATTTAGGTTAAGCCTCCCATTTTACAAATAAGGGAACAGGCCCAGAGAGGGGGACTTACTCAAGGTTAAAGAAGTAATTAGTGGCACAGTAGAAACTGGAACCAGGTTTACTAATACTTGATTTGGTGTTTTTGCCACAAGAGATTACCTATCTTTTATGGATGTATATTGTTAACCTCTTTGGAAACATTTTCTTCCTAATTACACAATACAGAAAACTAGCTAAATCAAGAGACAACAATGAGAGGACAGTAAATAGAACAGAAGTTCAAATCAGTATATAGGAAATGACCTGACTTCTAGATGTCACAGTAGAATTTCTGTACAAGTACCTAAATTCCAAGATGGATAAAATGGCTAAACAAGCAGAATGATCCTTTCCCCAAAATATTTTACAGTAAATAGTTTAAAGTACCTTTATTAACAAATATTTCAACTCCATCTACCTACACAATTTTGGCAAGCCTAAACACATGAGCAATTAATCAACTTAATAAAAAGGCAGCTTTAAGTGGTTATTTCCACAGCTGATTTAAAGTGAAATAATTTTAAAATGACAAAAACTTAAATAGTTTTAAACTGTGACTAAACCCCAACATTTTAAGGTCATGTTATAGTCCTTACAAGAAGGAAATTTATTTTAGTTTTTCACATAAAGCAGAAAATGATTATATCTTAAGAAATTTTTCTTAGAGGTAGAGCTGTATGCTAATAATCGTAAGCTCTTTCAGAGTAAAGATGGCATAAAGAAAATGAGGAAAAAAAAATATGACCAAAAGTAGCATTCGGTTCTATATCAAGTTTGCTCAATATATGCAGTATTAAGAATTGTATTCTTCTCTAGAAAAATCAAAAATACTCTTTTCCTGAATAAAGGCATGTAGAGAAATTGTTTTAGCAGTATGGTAAGGAACTAATTTTAGGGAAAAAAACTCTTACCAGATTCTCTTGAGCCTATTATCTTTTACTTTAAGTATTTTTTCGAGGGCCCTGTTAAACTTCATAAAAAGTCACTGTATTACTCTTCAAAAGTATTACTGAATAAATTTCCAGGTCCATAAAAATTATTTAACGTTTTAACTATTTTTTGTAGTATTCTGTAATCATTTATTCCATGTCTGCTTTTGCTTTTCCTTTCATAGAAGACCTAGTTCTATGACTCCAATACTTTTGTGTAATGTGAGGATTTTTTCTGTGCTTTCAAATACATTTTACTTGTCTTATTTAAATAAACAGTGGTAAACTCCATGCTTTCACAAAAAACACACTCATTACCGGTGATATCTTCTGAAACTTGCAAATAAAGCTTCTACCCACTGCCATTCCATTAATCATTCTTTTTAAAACTGGCAAAAGCTGCTTTGCACCTGCTTTTTCAATGGGTTGCAATTAACTTGGCTTGCTATTTATTTCCTTATTTCTTTAACACAATCATTCATAATAATTTTATAATCTTGTAAATGGTGTTTTTTAAAAATTAATTATTGCCCTGGATGACTCCCAAACTCAATATTTAGTTGGAGTTCTCCAAAACAAAGTTCTATATACTCCCAGTTATTTTTATGTCTGTATAGAGGGACTTTTAACACAAGTCCTCATTCCCTTATATTCAACTGCGGTATGGTAGCCACATATAGTTAATTTAAGGTTAAAAGGCATTTCTTTGGATGTACACCATCATTAAAGGCATTTTGATCTCACTATTCCTTAAATGGCTAGTCCTGAAGTTATGTTTTTCCCCCTAATAAAATTGCTGACAGATACCTGGAGATCAATCCAGTCACACACCCACAAATTCTTTTTCTCCCTTTGTCTCTCTGAATCTTTCTCTGTCTCTGTCTCTCTGTCTCTGTATCTGTCTCTGTCTCTCTCCTAGGGAAAAATGTAAAACAAAAGTTTATTTCCCTGGAGTAGTCACACTTCTAGTATAACAATATAGAGAAACAGGAAGTAATGTCATTTCAGTGTTACATTCAATGTGTTTCTGAAAAGTGTACAAAATTAACTTTTTTCAGTGAATTTTTATAAACAAAAGATACTTTATATGCACTAAAAAATCCTATTTAAAGGAATGCTAAAGTAATTCTGTAAAATATAGAATTTTTTAAAATAATATGATCCTTATCACTTATATTGCTATTTTACACACACAGATTTTTGCAGATTTGAATTTTCAGGGGATTGTAGATCACAGAGCTAGAAGGGGTTTTATCAGCAGTGTAATCCAATCCCATAATTTTCATGGAATTACAGATTTAGAGCTGGGAAAGAAATCAGAAGTCATCTAACTGAGCACTTTACAATGCTTCACTTTACAGCATGAGAATGAGGCCTGGGTCAAACAAGTAGAAAATGTCAGAGATGGGACATGAACCCAGGCCTTCTGATTTTAGAATTGGTTTTCTTTGTACTGAATTATGCTACCTTTTATGGAAACAGGTAGTAAGTTACTTTGCTGGGCTTTAGTCCCAGCTACTTTGACTCCAAATCCAATGTTCCTTCCACCATTCTGGGTTTATTTTGGTTTTCTTAAAATGGAGTATGTATGTAGTATTTTTCACACATTCACAAGCAGATCAAGCACATTTAAAAAGGATATGGATGAAAAATATAGGGGAAAAGATGAAAACTACTCAGTCTCTTCTCTCAGGAGTTTAAAAGATAAACCCTTTATATCTAATAATTACATATATGCTATATAGGAGAGACAACTTGAATCTCTGGTCAGTGGCATGAATGAGAAAGTACTAATGGCAATGAATCTTTTAAAAGTACTTCCTATTATCACTAGTAACAAACTTGCTCATCTTCTACTTTTCTACTAAGAGAAATCAGAGTTTTCTTTAATTAGTGTTTTCTTCCTACAATAATTTTAGACAAATTCAGGCTGAAGTCAATGCTGGCAAGTGAAAACACAAAACATATAATTTATACTGCCATTAGAGATACCAACAAAAATATCCTCCCTTTCCCTAAAAGTACAAGGCTCATTGTTATATATCCTGATGCAGCATGTAAAACAAAATGAAGGCAACTGTTAGAAGTTTCCAGCAGAAAAATTTTCTTTAAAGCTGGAGTCATTGATAGGTGGGTACTTACTTATCTACAAGTGTCCGAATTACTGCCAGTGTATCCAACACCAAACAATCTACATTTTGTTTCTTTCTTCTTGGCTCATGTGGTCCTCGGCCCCTCCTAGGTGGTCTCACAGGGTCCCTTAGATGGCTTCTGTTTTCAGCTGCTGGTAATATGCTGTTCTCAGACTGCTGATGCTGGGACTCTGCATTATCTTCTGTGCCACTATCATCTCGACAAATACAAGAGTTGCCCATGTTGGTGGCTCCCAAAGTTCCCAGAAAACTTGATATATGCTGCTCTAGAGTCAGCAGTAAACCTTGTACAAGGCTTCTGCTAGCATAAAACACAACCCAAGCAAAGACAATCATTGAGAAAGTTTTCCAAGTACTGTTTTCATAATCTTGAATTGAGGTATTTGCATTGTATTTGTTATCAACAATTGGAATCCAAAGGAAGTTGTAGATTCGGTATCCAACATTATCACCTAAAATAAACTCTGATCATCCAAAAGCAGGTCTAAAAAACAAAATAAAAAAGAAATAGTTAAAGGAGTTAAGGATTTTTAGCCACCAATCTACTTAAAGGTCTCCTAATACTGATTTTAGAGGCTTCATAAATAAAATTAGTTCATTTTTGGGCAATTTCCTCAAGAAGTACCAGCACAAAGAGGTATATTTGGATAATAGGAAAGTAATTAATTGTTAAATAGTAACTCCTTATTTATTTATATTACAAGAAATCAATCAGTAAGTCATAATCTAGTTTAGTGAGACTTAAGAAAAAGTATTAATATGAGCCTCAAACTTGAGCTCTTCCTTTCTATCTATACAAAAATACTATATTAGAAAAACCTATCTAAATAACTTCTTAAACTTTTTCTACTCACAATCCCTTTTTGCCAGACAAATTTTTATGCAATCCTAGATATATAAAATAGGTATACAAATCAAACATTTAATTATAACAAATCATAAAGAAATTTATTTTAAAACAATTCTTTGTATACACATAATTTTACCATTTATTTACCAATTACTAAAGATGAAAGCAAATTTGAATACTAATGAAATGGAAGTACTTGCTTATGTTTACATAAAGAATTAAATCTTGTAAAGGCCTCATTTCCAAAATATATAGAGAATTAACTCTAATTTATAAAAAATCAAGCCATTCTCTAATTGAAAAATGGTCAAAGGATATGAACAGACAATTCTCAGATGAAGAAATTGAAACTATTTCTAGTCATATGAAAAGATGCTCCAAGTCATTATTAATCAGAGAAATGCAAATTAAGACAACTCTAAGATACCACTACACACCTGTCAGATTGGCTAAGATGACAGGAAAAAATAATGATGATTGTTGGAGGGGATGTGGGAAAACTGGGACATTGATTCATTGTTGGTGGAGTTGTGAACGAATCCAACCATTTTGGAGAGTAGTTTGGAACTATGCTCAAAAAGTTATCAAACTGTGCATACCCTTTGATCCAGCAGTGTTACTACTGGGATTATATCCCAAAGAGATTATAAAGAAGGGAAAGGGACCTGTATGTGCACGAATGTTTGTGGCAGCCCTTTTTGTAGTGGCTAGAAACTGGAAACTGAATGGATGTCCATCAGTTGGAGAATGGCTGAATAAATTGTGGTATATGAAAATTATGGAATATTACTGTTCTGTAAGAAATGACCAACAGGATGATTTCAGAAAGGCCTGGAGAGACTTACACGAACTGATGCTGAGTGAAATGAGCAGGACCAGGAGATCATTATATACTTCAACAAATACTAGATGATGACCAGTTCTGATGGATCAGGCCATCCTCAGCAACGAGATCAACCAAATCATTTCTAATGGAGCAGTAATGAACTGAACTAGCTATACCCAGAAAAAGAACTCTGGGAGATGACTAAAAACCATTACATTGAATTCCCAATCCCTATATTTATGCACACCTGCATCTTTGATTTCCTTCACAAGCTAATTGTACAATAATTCAGAGTCTGAATTCTTTTTGTACAGCAAAATAATGTTTTGGTCATGTATACTTATTGTGTATCTAAGTTATATTTTAATATATTTAACATCTACTGGTCTCCTCTGTATTTTATGTATTTATGTAATTTTATGTATTTATTCTAAGAAGAGATCAGGCTATTAAATTAAAAAAAAAAAAAAAAAAAAAAAAAAAAAAAAAAAAGAGAGAGAGAAAAAAAAAAGAATTAAATCTTGGCAAAGTATTTGATATCTTTTACTGTTGCCAAATTTTTCATGACTCCCACATTCAGTTATGTGACCCCATCTGGGATCACAACCCACAGTTTTAGAAACTTTGATCTAAGGGACTGTTTCTTTATTTAAAATGGAAAAACCTTTTTATAATTAAGTAATTTTCTCTCTTTTTGGGCAGGGAAGAGAAATTATAAAAGTTTTTTTTTAAAGATTGTCTATTGTTCCTATATCCAACAGCAAAACTACTGTAACTCAGCCTATACTTCTAAGAGGATTAGAAGTGAACCCAGATTAACAACCCAACTCTTAGATAACTCAATTTGTAGACTATATCAGTAATTTACAGTAAGGAGAGTACTGGAGAGAAGATTTCTTGGTCATGTAAGTAAGGATGTGCAACATCCTTTTCAGTTTTATGCCAATGAGTGACATTTACACAATAAGATGTTGTCATTGTTGCATTTGCATCTTTGCAGAAAAGTTCTTTGCTGGCAATTTTAAGGCGAGTAGTTAGTAATCTTTATGATGCAACCAGAGATTTAATACAACTGATAAAAATCAGTAAGGCTCCAGAACAAGGGTTTATAAACTTTTTTCTACTATCTTGGATTCCTCTGTCAATCTGGTGAAGCTTATGGATCTCTTCTTAGAATAAATACATAAAATTACATAAATACATAAAATACAGAGGAGACCAACTATGCTAAAATATACATATTTTAATAAATACATAGACTCCAGAAGCCTTGTTAGAGAGACATTGGAAAGAAAAAGAAGACAATCTGGACATGTCTGAGAGATCAGGATAAATATGGAATATTTCACGGCAGATAGTAGGCACTCAAAAGTTTAAAAAGTTGTATTACAACAACATGAGGAGAAATTTTTATTAGTCTGGATGGAGAGTAACAGAAAATAATTAAGTTCAGTATTATAATAAGTAGGAACCGTCTTTAGTTCTGCCTTTGTACCACCAATGTGCCTTGCAAAGTGTGTTCTAGATTAAATGATGGGTCACAGAAAAAAAACGATGCATTTCTGTTCTTCAGAGACAAAAGGCGTTAGATCACCTCCACAAGGCAGAATCTTAAGAGTTAATTATCACTGGCAAGCAAGCAATGTCCATTTGTACTTTTATAACTTATGACTAGAAGAGTTGTGAGGGGAAAATGGAAAGGATATCTTTTATAAGTCTAGCAATGCCACTTCCACCTTCTCTTCCCCACAGGGCACAAGGAATTATTTTTTTCAAGAAAGCAGAATACCAAGAAACTCAAGGGCCAAATACGATATAAAACAAAAGGAGTTACTTTTTGGAGTCCCTGCTATGGATTTCTAGTGATCTCAAAGGTTATGCTGATTGTTGGGAAAGAAACACTTACCAGAAATCTTTCCGGCTTTTTTAAAGATCAGGTTGGCTGAATGGCTCGTGGACAAGAAGACAATGATGGGATGCATCAGATTTTCTGACAGGTCTGCAACTAGTCAGTAAATTAAGCCCATATATCAATGGAGTATTTATTTAAAATCATTCTTCTTGGTTCTTTAACTTCAGAAGTTCTTTACCTGAGGAGAAGAAATAGATGCTAGGTAGATTGTCTCAAATTTTTCATGTTTGTTGATAACTATGAAGTCCTTTTAGGGTTACAACAGGAGAGTGGCCTAGACTTTGTTGGGTTATGTAACAAGGAATACTAAATTGAGCATACATTGTTGCATGGGACACAATTTCTTATCTCTTAGCTATCAGGAAATCTAGTGTATATCATTTAAGGTGGTATGGCATTCTATTAGGGTGATTAACAACAATTGTAACACATACGTGACCACTGTATAGCAGAGGTTGAGGGATGTTTCTTACAGGTCTCCCCAGTATCCACTATTGTAATCCCCAAATGCTTCAAGGTTGTAGTACTGCTCCCCAAATCATTACCATCATCATCTGGGATGATGATAGATACATAATCACAAGCTGACTGTAGGAATTCAGTCTACCTATCAAGAAAGAAGAATGGGAAAGCAACTGAAAGAAAGGAAAACAAATGCCAAAATATTAGGCAAATATTGAAGAATTTCGAGGTAAGAGTAGGGCTTGGAAGTGATATCTTGAAGGAAGAGAGAATAAGGGAGGCTATAATATTACAACTTGGTTTTTAGTTTTAGCACTAGACAGTATCTATAAAAATTAGCTAAGCTGCTAATGGCTGAATCCAAGTTAAAAATCCAATTTTTTTTAAGGAGGCAGAAACTAGAATTTATTAAAAAAAAAAAAAAAAAGTTGGTTTGCTTTCAATTTTTAAAGCCATCCTAGCAAAGAAAAAGTTTCTGAATTGAAGATGTTTGGTAGATAAAGGAAATCAATAATGAGTTAAGCTATATAGGTTTTAACTTACTTAGGTTTCATAATATTTGGGAGTTACCCATATATGTACAAAATTTTTAGTTTTTTGAAAGAAATTTGAGACAAGTCTCTGCCCAGACTAAGTCTCTAAACACCTGGAAATATAGCTAGCTAATCTCACCACTTAAAGGTATGGAAGCCTTAACAGGGTCATATTTGGCCTGGGCTGGCTCATCACTCCCTAGTTAGCCCCCTGTGTCAGAGGATTCACATCTAGGATTACAAATATGAGTTATCACATGTATGTGTATAAGGTGGTTTTTTGTTTGTTTTTACTATATGGTACACTGATAATTTATAGGAGAATGTTAAAAAAAAGCCAAACAAACCCTACTATTATTATTTCAGTGTTGAAATACTGATTTGAATTGTTATCTCCATACCACACAGATTAATCTTTCTTCTAATAACTCAGAAAATGTTCAACTATCAAATCAAGAAACATAATTTTAAAAGATTTTCAATCTGTAGCACTTTTTCTGATCACCTTGTGAGTTCTTGCCCTATGTAAGTTCTCCATAAAACAGTCTTTTTGGTAAGTGAACATTTGGCATCTGAAGAACGTGGCCAACCTAATGGAATTGTACTTTCTGCAAAAGAGTTGGAATGTTTGGCAGTTTAGTTCAAGAAAGGACCTAGGTTTCTGCTATCTTATCCTGCCAAATGATCTTCAGAATCTCCATAAGACAATTCAAATGGAAGTGATTCAGTTTCCTAGCATGGCACTGGTAAACTGTCTAGGTTTCACAGGCACACAACAATGAGGTCAGCACAATGACTACCAAACTGAAAATCTGCAGAGCCAATCTAATACCTCTCCTCTCCTCCATTTTTCTTTGGAGTCTCTTAAACATTAAGCTATGTTGGAATCTTTACAAACTGTTAAGCCATTGGAGTTGATTTGATCTTAGAAAGAGATATTTTGGGCCAGAACTTGAAACAAGGTACTAAGTGGAACTGATAGAAACAATGGTTAAATCTAGTTTAGCACTGATTTAATCCTACAACAAATAATGGTTTCCCAGTGATATAATGATGGGTGTGTAATCAGTGCACAGGATATAAGCAAGAAGCTCTCAGGGCCACAGAAGACTCTAGAAGAAAGCCTACAAGCCCTATTTTTGAGGCAAGAAAGATTCATCTTATCTTCTACCTTGGTGCTGGCTGGAGGCTGAAGAAAGCAGAGGTAGAAGCCAAGGACAAAGCTGCAAGAGCTCAAGCAGAGAGTTAGGCCTCAACTAACCGGGCTATTTTGGAAGGAGAAATAAGCGTTGGCATTTTTACCAGCTGGCTACGATTTTGGAGTAATTATTTATTTTAACTGAAACTAAGACTGCCTCCAGAAAACCTTCATAAAACTAGATCTGGCAAGGCATGTGCCAACCTCATTATCAATATGTATATCCCTGGAAAGTATAGTACCAAGGGAAGTGAATTTATCTACACCATTCAAAATGTCTCCATTTGTAGTCGATGGTACCACATATAGATGGTGTGGTGCTGGTACTGGCTGATAGAGAGAGCCTTTGTTTTCTTGGTGTTAATTGTTAGGCCAAAATTAGCACAAGCAACAGAGAATCAATCCATACTTTGTTGCATCTCAGCTTTGGAGGCTGCACTGAGTGCACAATTATCCACAAACAAAAAATTATGCAACAACACTCCCTCAACTGTAGTTTTTTGTAGCCTTTTCAAATTGGAGAATTTATCATCAATGCAATAGCTGACTTTGGATGCCATGTTTGGCCTCATTGAAGCCATGTGACAACATGGTTGAAAATAACAGGCTAAAAAAAGCAAGAGTCAGTAAACATTTATTAAGTGACTACTATATGACAAGTACTGTGCTAAGAATTGGGGCTCTAAAAAGAAGCAAAAGATAGCCCCTGCCCTCAAGGAGCTCACTGTCTACTGAGTGACTTATCTAGGGTTACATAGCTAGTAACTAGCTGAATGAAGCTGGATTTGAATTAAGGCCTTCCTGACTCCAGAGCCAACACTATAGCCAAGGTGCCACCTACCTCTCAACACCAAGACATCAAAGGAATACAAAGAATTGAAACAAATATAAAAGATTAAGAAACATTTCCAAATACACAAGAAATCAGAGGATATGACAAGCACTATATGCAAAAGAAGAAATGCAAATCCGCATAGAGTGAATGACACTTGAACCTTATCTGAATAATAGGAGGAAATGCACACAGATAGGTAAACAAATATATTTCACTTGACAGGGAAATTGGAGAGAAAAGGGGAGGAAAGGGGGAATAAGAAAGTAATATTAAGAAAAAGAGATTAAGCAAAATAAGTTCTAACAGAGTAGAGAAATATTTATAGACTCTTTGTGGTGGCAAAAAATCTGAAACTAAGGAGATGAGTTGAAGAATAGGTGAACAAGTATATGAACATAATAGAATGCTATTATGCTTTGAGAAATAATGAATTGGATAGTTTCAGAGAAACCTGAGAAAGTTTTATGAATTGATTCAGAGTGAAGTGACCAGAATCAAGTGAACAATTTATATAATAACAAAAACATTGTAAAGATAAACAATTCTGACTTAGGAACTGTGATTAAAGCAACGACTATTCACACAATTCTAGAGGACTTATGATGCTACTTGAGGACTACATACTACCCACTTCCAGACAGAGAGATAATGGACTTAAAAGATTTAGATAAAAACAAAATAAAACAAAAAAACACCTCAAAACTTTTTTTGGACATGACCAATGTGGGAATTTTCTTTTGCTTAAACTATAGAGGGTTTGTTTTTCTCTCTTAATAAAGGATGGAAAGGAGTTGAGAGAAAGAGAAAGCAAACTTTTGTTGACCTAAAAAATAAAATTGAATTAAAAAAAAAAAAAATCAAACATTTAAATAAACTAAATTCTAATGAGAGAAAGATCAATTTTAGCTGCAAAAAAATCGAGGAGGCACCTAAATTATGTTTTAAAGGAAGGGAAAGCACTGCAATACATAGAGAAACAAGCTAAATTGTACTTCAAATTTGCATTATTATATATGAATGCAGAAAGGAAGTGAGCAAGACAAGAATGGGGAAAAGTTTTGTAGTTTGGCTAGAAGCTAGACTGTATGGAAAGCATGTAATATGAAATAAACATGAAAAGGTAAATGATATTGAAACACATTTCCTTCCTCTCTCCAAGTAGTAGTAGTAATAATAGTAGTAGTAGTAGTAGTAGTAGTAGTAGTAGTAATAGTAGTAGTAGTAGTAGTAGTAGTAGTAGTATTAATAGGCTACAGTTGTGGAATCTTACATAATAGCATTCCCAGTTACTTTACTGGATGGTTTTGCTCAAATGTCTTTTGTCTGCTGTAAAAAAATGACATCAGGGAGAAAAATCTATGAGAAGTAATTGTTATGTTTTAAAAATTGGCAAATAAGACATTTAATTTTTTAAAAAAGGCTAGAAAATTAGGCTGAAGCTAGCAATACCAGGTGAGAGTATTTTTAAAAATCTTATAGGCAATGGTGAGTTACTAAAAACTGTTGCATAGGGGTATGGCATAGTTAGCACTGGGCTTGGGGAAGGTTACTTGATGGATTTCTGAGAGACTGAACCCAAGAAAATCAGAATGTCACTACAGTGATGAAAGTGATGAGGGCCTGAACTAAGCCAATGAAAGTGGAGGGGACAAGGAAGGCACAAGATAGACTAAAAGGAAAATAACAAAATTTTCTACTTTTACTTGGCACCAAAGAGTTGGAACATTTCACCAGGGAAATAAATTACTGTTACCATTAGATGGTATCTATGAACTTTATTTTATTTTATTTTTTAAAATAACTTTTTATTGACTATCTATGAACTTTAAAAGAAAATCATTTCAACAATGATTTCAATAAATTCATTTCCTTTGTGATCTTATATATTTTATTCTATGCATATGAAAATATTCTGAGAACAGTTATGTAGGCTCTGTCAAAGGAATTCATGACACAGAAAAGTTTAAAAGTAATGGAACAGCAGGCAAGTTTTGATAATTCAACAACACATTTTATATACTTCATCTTAATTTTTTTAAACCTGTCTTATAAATATTCAATGGAACATTTTCTCAGGATCCTCATTTTAAAAATAGTTAAGATATAGATTACTGTTCCAATAAAAAACAAAAACAAATCACCAAGAACTGCTAGTGCCAATGTCAAATCCCTAGGAGTTCAATTTAAATACAACTCAATAATGGATCTGCTGAACAATGATTATTTCAGTGGAGAACTCAAAACTTTTAAAAACAATAAATTAATGCCATACTCTTTAATATACAGCTCAAAGTCCTAACATTCAGAGCTACTTTTAGGTTGGAAGGGCTATATCAAATAGAGAATTTTTTAAGGACTGATATTTTCTTCCATGTACCGGTTCCCACAAATTCTAGAAAACATTTTTAAAAATTAAAATTTGTTTAACACACATAAAAAAACAAGTCTTATTCTTCTAGTTGGCATACCTTTATAGAATGCTACACTTTCCTCTAAGCTGACTGATTGTGAATGAAATGCTTTGGATAAAACAGTTGAGATATCTAGAATTCTGTTCAAATATATTATAACAACAAAATAATACTATCAGATTTACCTCTGCAAGCTTCACAATAAAATATATACTAAAAGGTACTCTAACTGCAATTAAAATGAAAGAAACAGGTACTGTGTGGAACTGGACATTGCTATTACTTGTGAATATATATGGCAGAACATATATATATATATATATATGTATATATATATATGTTCTGCCATATATATATATATGGATCCAAACCCCAAAATTCATTTATTCAACATTTACTGAGTACTTACTATGTGTAAGCCCTTGAAGGTAGATGCTGGAGAGAGATACAATGATGAAAAAGACCCTGTTCTTTCCTTCAGGATTTATTCATTCATCAGTCAGAGAGGTAACAATTCATTAAGTCTCAAAGATGTTCAACACATGGTTTAAGGAACTGGGGATACAAAGATAAAAAAATGAAGGGGTCCCTGCTCTCAAAGGGTTTCTATATTTTTTTAATTGTGGTTTTTTATTAGGTTCTATGTAAATAGCTTACATCCATTTAAAAAATATTTCCATATGAGTCATGTTGGGGAAGAAAAATCAGAACAAAAGGGAAAAACCATGAGAAAGAAAAAAACAAAAGGAAAAAAAGGTGAAAATAGTATGCTTCAATCTGCATTCAGGCTCCATAGTTCTCTCTTTGGATGTGGATGGCATTTTCCACCCAAAGTTTTTGGAATTGCCTTGGATCACTGAATATTGAATCAGTAACTACTGATCATCATACAATCTTATTGTTATTGTGTACAATGTGTTCCTGGTTCTGCTCATTTCACTCAGCATCAGCTGTATATAGGTCTTTCCAGACTTTTTTGATATCAGTTTGTTCATCTTATAGTACAATAGTATTCCATAACGTTTATATGCCATAACATTTTTAGCCATTCCCCAACTGAAAGGCATCCACTCATTTTCCAATTCTTTGACACCACAAAAAGAGCTGCTACAAACATTTTTGTAAGTCCTGTTTTCCCTCTTTTAAAGAAAAAATATCTCTTTGGGATACAATTCCAGGGGCGGCACCAATGGATCAAAGGATATTATGCAGTTTTACAGCCTTTCGGCATAGTTCCAAATTGCTTTCCAGAATGGCTAGATCAAAGTTTCCATTTTTATTCGAAGAAATGAACAGAACATCGAATAAGTTAAAGTATTATTGGAATACAGAGTGGGTGGTTAAATCAGGGAAATAGATTTCTTATTTATTTAAATTTTTTATGGAGGATGGTGGTAGCAGTTACATTTTAAGTTCCAAATTATCTCCTTTCCTCCCTACCCACTAGAGAAGGCAACTACTAATGAAGATAAATATATTTTTATGTAAAACCATACAATGTATAACTATTTATTACTTCTTTCTCTGGAGGTGAATGGCATCTTCCTTCATAGATCCTTTGTAGCTGATCTGAGTATTTATAATACTCAGAATAACTTAGTTGTTCACAGTTATTCTTCCAACAATATTGCTGTTACTGTATACAACATTCTCTTAATTCTGCTCTGGTTTTGGATTTTGCCACCAGTTTGCTATTTTGAAAGAGAAATGGTTTTCATGTTTTTGAAAATAAAAAGGGAGTATTGTATTATATTGTTGACATTTTGTTTCCTTTCGGTTTTTAAAAATAATAATAGCACTTATATAAACTTTTTAAGGTTTGCAAAGTACTCTACAAATATTATCTCATTTGATCCTTACAACAACCCTGGGCAGTGTATGCTACCATTACTACCATTTTGGACATAAAGAAGCAGTAAGACAGAAGTTAAGTGACTTGCTCATTTGTGGTTAATAAGTGTCTTCAGTAGAATTTGAACACAGATATTCTTGACTTCAGGGCCAATACCATCCACTTTGTTCCCTAGTTACCACATTAAAGTGTCATTTTTCCCTTAAAATATTCACTTCCCTCCCTAGTCAATTCAACCTTCCCTAGTAACACAGAAAAACTCAAATAAGAGGATGATGTACTTGATCATGAGTTCTCTGGAGCAAGATTGGTCATCATAATTAATCAAATTTCAATTGCATTTCAGTGTTATTTTTATTTATTTTAGCACTACAAAACTATGGAAAACCACTGTTGATGAACTATGTACCAGCACAGTACTAGGATACAAAGAAAGGTAAAAGAGTCTTCAACCTTGAGGAGCTCATACTCAAATGGGGGAAACAGTACAGGAATAATTATATACAAACTACATTCAGCATAAAAGAGAAATAATTAACAGAGAAAAGGAACTCGAATTAAGAGCCTGTAAAAGGTGGGATTTTATTTGAGACTTGAGTGAAGTCAGAAGGTGGAGATGAAGAGGGAGGGCATTCCTTGTATAAAAGATGAAGTATCTTAGAATTCAGACACTTTGACACAAGGAGGCTGTATCACTAGATCCTAGAGTACAATGCATGTGTGAAGGGATAAATATGGGAAGACCGGAAAGGTAGGGATGAGAAGCCAAGTTAATGCAAACAGGATTATACTTGATCCTAGAGGTGATTTGGAACCACTGAAGTTTATTATGTAGGGGAATGATAAGGTCAAAACCACAATTAAAGTAAAAGATTTTAAAATTTTTGTTTCCTCAAACTACAGAAGTACTTTTAATTTTTAAAGAAAAGAAAATGTTAGATCTTCTCTTTTTATACTGGGGGATTGGATTTGCTGGGAAAAATATGGAAGCTTGTTTTCAGGAAAAGAGGGGGAATTTTAAGCCTGGCGTAAGATATAGCAGATTCTAAAGTAGTGAGGTCTCTTTATTTTGTTGTTAGTACAAACCATCGACCTCTCCATCAAACAGATCATCACTGAAACACTTAGCCAAGAAAAGTAATAGTCTAGCTCTTTCAAACAAATGATCCAGGAATCAATGATTCACTGTTTCAAATATTTCCTCATAACCGATCATACTACTGCCTGATGACAGCTTAAGTTTCTTTTCCCCAAAAACAAGAATTTGGTACCATAATGCCAAAGAATTGCTAAATGAATGACTACAAGAAGGAAAGAACAGACTTCAGACAATAGACCACTTTTCCTTTCAGTTTCCATTTGTTACCAGATACTGTAATGTGCATATAAGTCAAACAGAAAGTAAAATAGTACAAAAAGCAATAATGTTTATAACATATTGCAAATTGTCACAATTAAGAAAATAAATTTCTAATTAAGTAATATGAAGTGGAAGGACATTAGTTTTGAGTTAGAGAACCTAGATTCAAAATTCTACTTCATTATTATTATGTTATGATTTTGAGATATCATTAAATGCATCTGGGGTCTCAACTTCCATATAAACAAAATGTAGAACTTACACTAAATCTGCACTAGTCAGCTTGAAGCTTCCTGACATTATATGATATATTATCACAGATTTTAATAAATAAAATTGTAAGAAGTTTATTAAATTTTATTTAATAAATAAAATTGAGAAGGAAAAATAGACTTCAAGTCAAAAGTATTCTTGAAGCACAACCAAAATTTTTGGACACATTTTAACTAAAAAACCTGAGTATCTGGGAAAAGAAAGGAAGAACAAATGTGAAACATTTTATTATAATTTAACTTTTTTTTTTCAGTAAAAAACAAGCCCAAAGGTGTTGATTAATATATTGTCACTGTTGAAAAGTGTTTAAATGATTAGGCCTTTTAACCAGGTTCTTGGCTCTTTTTGCTTTGAAATAGGATACTGTTGTCTAGATATTCACTTTTTTTCGGATTGCACATCTCATCAGTAAAGAATTTTTGAGCGTATGTACCAACATGTATATGACTACTTATGTACATATAAATGATATAGATACTATTATACTAATGAAGTACCTCTTAAAACTTATATAAAAATAAAAATTTAAAAAGCATGAGCTAAAGATAAAATTTGATCCCAGAAACAACAAAGAGCAACTAAAGTTTAATGGATCGAAGTAAGTGACATAGTCAGACCTATGTTTTAGGAAAAACACTCTGGCAACTGCCAGAGTCTAGAGGATGGCTTGTTGAGGGGAGACTAATTAAGAAACTATTCCAATAGTTCAGGCAAGAGGTAATGACCTGAAATAGGACTGTGGATATGTGAGTAAAGAAAATAGATTTGAGAGCTCTTGTAGTAGCAGAAACAGTAAAGTTCAGCAAGTGATTTGATAAATAATTTAGGAAAAGGGAGGAGTCAAAAGATGACACTAAGGTTGTAAAATCTAGATGAATGGAAGGATAGTGTTACCCGGGGGGGGGGGGGGGGGGGGGGGTTGGTTTAGAGGAAAAGAAAATATAATGAGGGTCTTGGGATCATTCTATGGCCTCCTAGAAGTTACACAATCCACATTTTAGAGACAACTTAAATGACAATTTTTTCTGCAAGTATGCTTTAAAATAATGGAGTCAAATAAATAGAAATGGAGGTCATTAAACCATATATAAAGATCACTATGGGTCTTATACAGACTTAGTTTTAAAAATGGACTATCGGGGCAGCTAAGTGGTGTAATGGTTAGAGCACCAGCCCTGAAGTTAGGAGGATCTGAGTTCAAATATGACCTCAGACACTTAACACTTCCTAGCTGTGTGACAAGTCACTTAACCCCAACTGCCTCAGCAAAAAAAAATTTAAAAAAAAGGGGGGGGGGAGAGAATTAACTATGTTTCTTTGTATTTTTCTTCATCTTGCTAAATATGAATTACATTTTAATTTGTCTGCAGCTGCATTCTGAAGTGTGGTGGGCCATGTGGCTATGTGTTTGATAACTCACAGACTTCTAATTCTCTATCCTCTCCTGGTTCTCTTCTTATCTGTCCAACCACTGCTTCTCGGTTTACTTTGCTGGTTCTTCATTCATGTTATGCCCAGTATTTATGGATGTAACCCAAGGTTCCATCCTAGGTCCTCTTCTCTCCTATTAGCTACTAAGAACCAAATTATTATCTCTACACAGATCTTTAGCCAGAGTTAAAGTTATCAGTAACTGCCTTTTGGACATTTCAGTATAAATGTCCTGTAGATAGCTAAAACGTAGCATGTTTGTAACAAAACTCATGATCACTTCCCCAAATCCTCCCCCTCTTTCTAACTTTTCTATTATTGTAATGGGCATCACCATATCACACAGATTTCATAAATTTACTATCAACCTTGACTCCTACTTTCATTTTCCCAAGTAACCAATTTGTTTCCAAATCATGTTCATTTCTCCATTCAGAACATTTCACAACTCCCTTTCTCTCCAATTCACTCAACCATAATCCTAGTTCAGGCCCCATCACATCCTGCCAGGACTATTGCAACAGCCATTTAATTGGTCTCCCTGACTCATCATCTTCCTTTTACCATTTTCCATTTAGCTGCCAAATGATGTTCTAAAGTGAAAGATTAAGTATGTAACACTTCCTTCCCTCCCACCAATGAGGCCTAGTAGCTCCCTAATATCTACAGGATCAAAGATAAATGCCTGACATTAAAGCTCTTCAAAACCTGATCCTTCCCCACCTTTTCAATTACACTTCCCAAGCCTTCACACATGCTCTGAGCCAGCAATGCTGGTCTAGTTATAGTTCTTCAAACATGACAACCAAGTCTCCAAGCTTTGCACTGGCTGTCCCCTATACCTGGAGGGAGTGTTCTGTCTCTACTTCCATCTCTTCCTTTCCTCTATCCTTTCTTTGACATTCGGCTCAAATCCTAGTTTTTGCAAATTATCTTTACTTGTCTTTCCCCTTCAGACTGCTTTCTACTTATCTGTGTGGAACTTGTCTGCATCTAAGTTTTCTGCATGCTGCATGTTACACTAGGATGTAAATTCATTTTGGGCTGGAACCATATTTGACTTTTTCTATATCCTCAGCAATTGGCACATAGTAAGCCATTAATAAATACTCCTGGACTGACTGATTTTTGGGGTAAAGAATTAGTGAATTTCTGAATTGAAACAGTATTTAGATGAACACAACAATAAGAGCAGCTGAAAAATTATGATAGTATTGAGGTGCAAGTGGTAAGTGAGAATCCTGGCAAGAGAGATAGGAGAAAAGTGACTTTGGATCATCTTTGACTTTGAACAATTAAAAAAAAATTTTTTTTAAATAAAAATACCCCCCCATTCAAATTCAAATTGATTGCCCATGATTATATATGTGGAACTGGAAGGGGCCTCAGTACATCTAGTTTAAATTCAGCATTTTGTGGATAGGAAACTGAGGTTTATGGAGGTTAAATAACTTGCCCAAGATAAAAATGTAGTGTCTGAAGTAGGATTTGAACCTCAAAAAGTAAGGGAAATACTTTTTGAAAGAAAGACAGAATCACCAGACTTAATTGAAATAAGTGAATCTGAGAGGAACAATATCATTAATAAGTAATTAATTTTTGAAGTCTCCTCAAAAATTGGGGAGATGTACCTGAACATATAAAATTTCTAAAAGAAAAAAAAAAGTAATGATTTCATGTTGGATAAAGAGGTCATTTCCCTCACACAGCAAACAATAAAAATGATTTAAAAAGAAAAGATAATAAGGAATTAGAATCTTTTATTCTTAAAACACCATGGGGTAAAAATCCATAAGAAAAGGAATTCTAAACAACAGGAAAATTCTCTTGTTAATGAGAAAAAGCACAGAAACTGAATGGACTGCATGAATAATTTGACCCCATTCTGAATATAATGAGATCCACTTAAGATGAAGTCTGAAAATACTCAATTAAATACACTAGAAAATGATGTGCAATAAATCAGACCTGGGAATAGTGAGTGCTTGCACAGTATCTCAAACATAATAGAAATTCAAACATTTGTTTAATGAATATATTCTAAATTTTAACATATGGAAAATAATATTGACATGTTATAGTATAATACATTAGTGTAATTGTCTATTCAACTGGCATACATCCAGGCTAAAAGTTGACTGATTGACAATGGTTAAACTGGGAAGATTATAGTCATATTGTTATGATAAAAGTGATAAAAGTAAAATATTCTTTTTCAGAAGGATACATTTTCAGCACATGCCTTTAGATCTAACTTTCAGAACCCAAGTTCTAGTCTTATACCTAGCTATTCCTTATCAAATTTCCAATTTTTGTACCAGAAATAACTATTTTAACTTATTAATATAGTTGGCCCTGGAAAACTAAAAGAAATGAAGCTAAATAACTGTCAAATAACATCTGCCTGCAATTTGCCATTACTAGTAATGGTATCCTTCCATTCCAAGTATATTCTGGCTTTTGATTTCTATTCAATTTCACAATACTGCAAGTGACACTACTGTATTCTTCTTCAAAAGTGTCCCTGGAGAATCATAAAATCACACACCCACACACAACATGTGATCTTGACTGTTATTACTATTTGAAATGCTCCATTTAAAATAGGGTTAAGAGCATATTCAAAAAAAATGATAATCAAAATTTAAAGATGATAAAGTATATTCTTCTTTATACTAATCTAATTTAATTTTGTCATATGCAAGACATATAGGTAGTCACTGAGGGACTTACATAGCTCATACAACTCCAACTGGGGCAGGTGTAATCATACACTGATAATTAAACATAAAACATTCTTTAATTTAGGTTCTCTTGGCAATATATATAATATTTCTAACTTTTCCCATTCAAAAGTGACCAATATTCTGCTATGAAGAAGGCTAAAATGGTACTTCTTTATGTAATTTAAATACTAACTACTGAAGGAATGTTTGATTTGTTGACATGGAAGAAAGATCATATTCATTAAAACATGGAAATATAGGGGCAGATAGGTGCCCTGAAGTCAGGAGGACCACCAGCCCTGAAGTCAAGGAGGACCCGAGTTCAAATATGGCCTCAGACCCTTAACACTTCCTAGCTGTGTAACCCTGGGCAAGTCACTTAACCCCAATTGCCTCAGCCAAAAAAAAAAAAGGGATATATTTTCTACAATCCATCTTAATTTTAAAATAATTATAGGATCCAGAAATAACGAATCTCTGGACTAACTAACAAATGACTAACATTGTTGTTGGTTTTTTAAAGGCACTTTTTCAGAAATAACTAATGAATACCAGATTTTCAAAAAAAGAAAGATCTTGAATATAAAATAATTCTACAAATGTAAAACCAAACCCAGTAATTGTAAAATAGGAAAATGTCATACATTCAGAAAATGATGAATAGGATCAGTATCTTCCACAGTGAGCTGCCACAAAAATTTGATTCAGGAAAACACAATTTTTAATTGAACAAAAAACAACCAAATATCAACATATATTAGTAGAAATTTTGAGATTCAGAACTGAGAGGGACCAGGAAAAACAATAGAGAATCTGAAAGCTATGCTCTTTTTTCAAATACTAACCTTTTAAATCAGAACTTCTCCTTCTCCTTGATACCCCTTCTTTTCTCTAGGTTCCATGACACTATTTTGTCCTGATCCTCCACATACCTTACACTCCTCCTTAGTCTCTTGGGTCAAGTTACTCTTACCCATTCACCAGTACTCTTTCTGGGGTACTCTTTTCTTTTCTAAATTATTTCATGGGGTGATTTCATCAGCTCCTATGCTTTTAATTATGATCTCCACAGTGATGATTCCCAGATCTACTTATCCAGCCCTAACCTCTCTCCAAATGTTCAGACTTGAATCTCCAATTGTCTATTAGACATCTTGAACTAGATGTCCTACAGATATAGTCGTCATATTCTAAACTGAACTTTTTATTTCCCTCCTCAAAATTTCCCTTGATGAAGAAATCATCATCCCCCAAGTTATCCAAGCTCATAAGCAAGATGTCACTTTTGACTCCTCACTCTCATTCCCCATATTTAATCTGTTGCTAAGATTTATTGATCTCATCTTTGTAATATCTCTAGAATAATACTTTCCCTCCTCGCCTCTGATATTGTGACCACTCAGGTATCCATCCTCATCACCTCACATCTGGATTACTGCAATAACCTTCCAGCTTGATTCTCTGCCAAAAGTCTCGATGGCTTTAAAAAATTTTCACAATCTGGCCACTTCTGCCTTTCCAGTCCTCTTATACCAAACTCCCTCTTATATACTCAGCAATCCAGTGACATTATCTCACTCTGAACTCCAAGCATTTTCACTGGCTGTTCCTCTAGCGGAATGATTTCCTTCCTTATCTCTGCCTTCTGGCTTCCTTCAAGTCCCAGCTAATGTTCTATCTTCTCTGAGGAGCTTTTTTGCATTATTTCTAATTTATCCCATGTATATCTGGATTGTACTTAGTTGTTTTCCTTGGGTCCCCCGTTACATTGTGATCTCCTTGAGAGTAAGGACTGTCTTTGGACTTTCTTGGTATCCTCAAAAATTAGCAAGTGTCTGATACTAGACGGAGCATCTAGATGGAGCAATGAATACAGAACCAGTCAGGAAAACCTGCCTTGGACACTTAATAGCTATGTGATCCTGGGCAAGTCACTTAACCTCTGTTTGCCTCAGTTTCCTTATTTGTAAAATAGTTAACAATATGTATATCCCAGTTGTTGAGAGGATTAAGTTAAAATAATTGTAAAGCATTTAGCACAATGCCTGGTATAAGCTGTTATAAAGATGTTTATTATTATTATTAAATGATTATTTTTCAATAAATATTGAGATCACTTGGCAAAATTACAACTATAAAGGGAAACATTAAAGTTATCTGCACACAAAGATGTAGGAAAGAAAAAGGAAGATTAGAAAAGCTTCCTCAATATTTAGTATATTGTTTTATATATATTTCCATTTTCCTGGCAAAAAATAAAGCATCCTATGGATATTTAAAATGAAATTGTGGGAAACACATTTTAAAGCAATCTATTTAGTTTTGTTTTGCTTTTTCCCTCTACAGTCTCAATACTAAATATCATTGAGGGCAAGGAAACTAGTGTTTTCTTTTTTCCAGCATACAGTAGATCAAAAATGCTAAATATTCAAGCAACTATAAACTTTTGATCCTAAAGGATTCAAAGTACAAGATTTTGTCACTATACACTCAATGAAGTTAAAGCCAGATGATTTTACCCACTATTTTAACATGGTTTAGAAACATTTGTGTGACCTAGAGAGAAGACTGCCCTTTTCTGGGTTTCAATTTCCTCATATGTAAGTAAGGGGGTTGGATTAAAGATAGGAGGGGACACATGGCCTACTCGGAAGAGTAATGAATCCAGATTTCAAAGAAAGAGACCAACTGGCCAAAATAACTTCACCTCATTGGGCCTTAGTTCCCCATCATCACAGGGATGAACAACAGCTGCAGTACCTCCTTTTCACAGGACTATTGTAAAGAAAATGCTCTACACATCTTCTTAAAGTGTTTTATAAAATGTACCTACTCTTATTCTTTTCACTTCCAGGTGTAAGTCCTATAAATTTATTTGAAAGAATCCTGGCCAGAGAAGCAGAACTGCATAGCCCCAGTTCTGTCCCTCATAATTTGATGTGGCCTTGGATAACACCCCTGAGGTCTCTCAGGGCCTCAGTTTTTCTAGTGGCAAAATAAATGGGGAGCCTGGGTTAGATGGAGCTTAGAATTTAGAACGAGCAGGGCCTTAGAGTTCACCTAGTCCAACTCCTCCCTCCTCTTACAGAAAAAGAAACAGAGGCCCAACGAAGGGAAGGGGCTCGACCAAGGTCATATAAATAGTAAGTAACAAATATAAAGTCCGAACCCAGGTCCTCGGACACTAAGCCTAGTACTTAACATCCTGTAACCCTGTCCTTAAGATTCTTTCTAGCTCTCAATCTTGACGCCCCCCTTTCCCGCTCCAGCGGCTTCCCACCTGCAGGAGCTTCGCCGCCCCCTCCCCCCGCCCCCAACATCCTACCCTTCTCCCCTCGCACCCAGGGTACCTCATCCCTCCGCCCCTTCCACTGCGCCCCCGGCAAGCCCCACCCCGCCCCCCAGTCTCCCTCCTTCAGCTTCCCCAGCGGCCCCTCCCCCGGGCCGGCTCGGGCCGCTCCCCTCCCCGACGGGTGCCCCTCCAGTTTCTCCTTCCGCCCTCCGGCTCCCCTTGGAGATTCCCGCAAACCAGGCGGCCGGGGCCCCGTGACTGACTTTTCGTGGTCTCCGGTGGGACGGAGGCACGGTCTGCGGCGCGGCGACTCCTTTGTGACAGCTCCGGACTGGCGATAAAGATGGACGCACAGCCCCGGCACTGCCATTCCGCGTTGAACCCTCCCCCGCTCCGTAACGCCCAGGTCCGCCCTCCCTCCCGTCCCCTAGGAAACACCCACCTCACTCCCTGTTGGCCTTTTCCAGAGTCAACCAATCGGTATCCAGGTAGCATGATCAGGTGACTCTCCTCCCGTTTTTGCCCCTCCCTCACCTTAGCTAGCCAATGCTCACGCTAAAGTGTGAAAAGTTCAATCAGATTGTCTGGGCTTTGGATTGTTGTATGGAAGAGCCGGGCTCCCATTGCTCGATCAGCGGCAGCCGAAGAGGAAGAGAGAAAAAGATTGGCCAATCTGCCTCGGGGAAGGCGGGCTCTACGGTGCACTAGAGGGAGTGGAAGCCCTGAAGGGTCAAAATCATTGAAAAAGCAAACTCGGTGGGGAAAAGTGAGGCCTTGGTGGCGGTTGAGGAGGGTGGTCGCTGCTGAGGGGGTCTCGGCTGAGGTGTGCAGGTAGGTGAGTGTGGCCGGGTCTGGAGGCAGAGGCTTCTCGGGCGGAGAGGCCTGCATTCCAGGCCTCCTTTTTAAAGAGCAGACAGACAGTTATTAAGGGTTGGGACCTAGGATTTGGAGGGGGATGCTCTGACCGGGGGCTCCTGAAGAGGCGGGAAGCCCACCCCGGCCTCGGAGGGCGTGTGAGTCACGGGCTAGAGGGAGGCAGCCTTCTCCGAATGCCCTCCGGCAGCCGATTCCGCCGACAGTCGCGTCCCAAACGGGGTAACTGCCTGACGGAGGAGGGGGCGCAGAGGAGGTCCAGAACCTTGGGAAGGGGAGGAGCGAGTTCAGGAAGAGGGACCTCGGTGCCCGGAGAACGCGGAGAGCCGCTGGCTGGGGACTCACACTGGCGCCGGGGGGCGCGGGGGGCCCCGGGGGGCCCCGGGCCTTAGGAGCGCGGTCTTGGTGCTTTGAGCTCAGTCGGGGCTTATTAAACATTTACCCCAGAGCCAAGCGCGCCTGTGCCCGACCCAGGCGTACTGCCGGGAAGAGGAGGAGAAAGAGCCCGAGCCGAGGAAGGGGAAGAGCAAGATCTGGGCCCGGCGGACTGGCAGACTAGAGAGGGAGCCATGATATGGAGAGGGAAAATGTTGGGAGTGGGGGAAAGGCGTCATAGACGAAGCGGCATCTGACCTGGACCTGCAAGGAAACAGACTTCAGCCGCCGGAACGGCGGTGTCAGTCAGTACGCGTTAAGCATTTGCCTGTGCCCTGTGCAAAGCGCCGGGGCCCCTGCTCTCAAGAAGCCTCCTATTCTGTTTGGGGAGGCAACATGCAAAGGACGAAGTCCAAACGAGCCGTTTGCAAGATAAATTGGAAACGATAGAGGGCGGGCATTGGCGTGAAGAAAGGATGCAGATAGAAATTCCTTTGTAGGACTGGGGGGCTGGGACCTAGAGTAAAGGAAAATTAATTGTATGAGGAAATTATGTGATCCCAATTGTAGAGGGCCTTGAATGCTTGGATTCAGCTTCAGAATAGCGTTTTTGCCAAGGCAAATTACTTTTTCCCCCTATTATTTGATAATGAATTTTTTTTAAAAAGTTAAGAACCACTGCACATCACCCTTCCCCAACTCCCCTACCCAAAGAAAAGGAAAAAAACAAAACATAGATTTTTATAGTGATCATGCCCCCAAACATCTCATTCTTCATACTGATCCATTACTTCTCTATGAGGAGATGATTAGCATTCTCATCATCAGTCCTCTGGAATCATGATTAATTATTGCACTGGTGAGAGTTCTTAAGTTTTTAAAGTTGTTTAATTTTATAATAATGATTTTTCCTTTTTCTGTTTGCTATGCTCTGCCTCTCAGTCCACACACATCTTCTCAGGTATCTCTTATTTTTTCACTTACATTTATTACATTCATATTCCATGATTTATTGAGCCATTCCATTATTAATGGGTACCTCCTTAGTTTTCACTTCTTTGCCACCACAAAAAGAACTGTTAGAAATATTTTTCCTCTTCTATAGGCCCAGTAGTTATGTTGCTGAGTATGTACATTTAGAAATTTGGAAGGCATGGTTCCAAATTGCTTTCCAGAATACCAATTCATAACGTCACTAACATTAATGTGTTGTTTTTCTTCAGTTCTTAAAACATTTGTCATTTTCATTTTTTTGCCCATTTCAATCTGATAGGAGTGAGGTACAACTTCTAAATTTGAGGTACAGATTCTAAAAATTTACATTTTCCTATTAATAATTTGGAGTATTTTTCTATGACTTTAGAAGCTTGAATTTCTTTCTTTTCTGGTTCCCAGGCAACTAATTCACTATGACTTTAAATTTGTAGAATAGTTTATCTCTATAAAAGGAATTTTCTTACCTACAGTTACCTACTTTCTTGAAACCATTTTATCTGAATCTCATAACGACTCTGCAATGTAGATTATAATAGCATTGTGTTCATTTCACAGATGAATTACTGAGGTTAAATGGCTTGCCCACTACTAAGAAGTGCTTAGAAGTAGGTCTTTCTGACCAAATCTGAGATACATTCTTTACAATATACCTTGCTGCTGTTCCACCTATCTTTGTAAGCTAAATCCTGGAAGATCTACTAAGAGTAAAATACATCCTGATATAGAAGCTTCATAAACAGTACATCTGGAAGTCAGAAGTCATAATTTATATGTCCATGTCTGATACAGATTAGGAATACTGAAGCCTTTTGCCTTCTTGACTTTGTTTTGTAGTGGAATAAAGTAGCTATAGAAAGAGTTTACTAAAATTTTTATTAAGCCTTTTAAATCCTGAAAGAAAAGTGGCAGTGTAAGTGAAGACTATTGTCTTGGGCATAGTTCGTTAAGCTTAGATAAAAGCAACTCTTGTCGACTTCCAGATTGAGGCCTAATTATTTTCAAGATCCTGAAGCAAAGACTACTTACTGCTTTTGTGACCTCTTACTCAGCATTATGTGCTCCATCTTGAATTATTTTTTGAAAAGCCCCTTGATGCCATTTCTGACAAAAGTTTAGTAATGTGCAATACAAAACAACTTACTACTGTCCAGGACATCATAGCATACAACTTGAATGAAAAGTTCTTTACAAAATATCATGGATATAGCTAGCTTCTCTTCACTATATAAACTGTCATAGTAGTTAACCTAATTTGCCTTATCCTTGTTGCTAAATCTTGTACTTCCCAAACCTTCTTCCTGAAGGGGCTCTCTCTTCATAACATTTAACTAGAAATAAATCTTATTCTAACACTACATTTTTTTCTGTCTTGTGTTGTAGTTATATTTTTGTATCTTGTCTTCTTAGATTGTCAGACTCCTTAAGGATAGAGATTATATAATTTAATTTTATTATTAACAGCATTATTATAAATGCTAATTATTTAATTATCATTGAATCATTTGATTGAATATATAGGTGTTACATGTTTTCCATATAAATTAGTTCTTCTTAGATATTTCCTTATTTCTTACTGGTTAGTTGACTTTTAGTAGCATTCAGAACATTGAAAATATTTTCAGTCATTCTTAATGATAGAAAATTTTGTATCATGTAAACAATGATTTATTCTGAATTCTGTTAGCATTTCTTGAGTTCCTACACTATAAGTATCTTATATTTATGTTAAAAATTATCAGGCCACAATTGATTTTCTGGATTTGATCTCCTACTTTTAGAACTAACTTTAGGCCTTTGGAGTATCCTACATACCTAGTAGGATTGTATGATTAGCAGAATATTACTTTGTCTAGTGTTAAATGCTAACAAAGAAAAGTGACTAATGAAACAGGATGTTATATAGAAATAGTTATGTGTAAGATGGTTATAGCTCAATAGAAATATCTTCCAACTAGAATCAACCTTTATTTGAGATAAAATTTTGTTTACCATCTGGCTCAGTTGCTATCTTGCATTTTAAAATGGGTGATTAGGTCCAAAGAACATTGGGAGAAATAGGAATATTTCCAAAGTATATATTCAAATAAATGGAGTTGTTTCTTTGGCTACCATAATTGAAACTGAGAACAACTCTTTAGTTCTTAATCCCTTTCCATATATTTTTTGACATATAGGCTTAATTTTAGAAAGCCCTTCCCAAGTTTGGACAGGGTCATGCTCATTGATAGGAATAATGGACTAGTATCATACTCTATAAAGTATTGTAGAATTGGTTCCATAGAATGATTTTTTTTTTTAGTGATACTTATCATCCCAGCTACTGAGGAGACTAAAGCTAGTGGATTCTTTGAGCTAGAAATTCTGAACTGCCATGGGCTATGCTGGCCTGGTATCTGCACTGTATTAACGTGGTGAGCCCTCAGGATCAGGGGCTGGGGCTGGGGCTGGGGGAGGGCAAATCAAGAGCTAGCATTATAGTGAGATTAGCAATTAAATATCTTTGTGCTTTGGAGAGCTAGCTGCATAAGAACTTGAATTAGGTATATTGCAATAATTTGGAAATAAAATCCTGTACTCTGATTCATCCACATTAGTATAATGATCAGATAATATTTTATAGTTACTCTGGTTTAAAATATAGGTAATCACATTGGCATATAATGCATGTTAATTTAAATTGAACCTCATTTTCTGTTGACAAATGCTTGGTTTTCCCTGAATTGGCATTTTGTGATTATGCTTAGTTGGACAATTGAATTGTGTGTGTGTGTGTGTGTGTGTGTGTGTGTTGGGGGGAGAGGGGGGAAAAAGGGGTAGGAATCCTGTGAGTGAAAAAGGATAAGAAGAAAAGGAAGAAGAGAGGACAATATTTGCCTTTCTCTTTCCAGAACAAAAATATAATGTAAACAAAATATAGTACAGATGAAATTAAAGTTTTCTAAGCAAATTATTTGACATTCCTAACTTAACTTCTAATTACTTTCAAGTTTCTGGAATAATATATAGTGGACTTGGAATGGTCTTTGAAGTATTGTTACACATTTAAATACTATCACACCATGTTTGTGTTACTTTTGTTATTTATATATGCTACCCAAGAAAAGCCATGCAATGGATCTCATAACATTAGATAATTCTCTTATCACGGTTAGGTATGATATATGAGGACTCTCCTCAAAATTTTAAAGGAGAGTAGGGAGAGGGACAGAATTTAAACATTTATCTTTCTTAGTAATTATCACTGCTGGCAATTATATATTAACATCTATTGTTTAAATGCTTCATCTGTGCTGGTCTTATTGAGGTTTCTATCTCATATAAATACAGATGTTTACATTGGATTGCCATTTCATTCAAAGAAACAAGATTTAAATTGTGGGGGTTAAAGGAAGAAATCATGATGTAGTAGAAAGTATATTAAGTGACTGCAAGTCAGGAAGTAAATTATAAACTCTTTGAGAGTAAGGACTCTTTTTTTTTTTTTTTAACTCATTTTTTCCCTCCCAACAGTACTGGGTATTTTTTAGTAAATACTGATATTGATGAAGATCTAATTAAGGTAAGAAAAACCTGTTATCTTAGAAATATAGAAATTACCAAACTATCTTTAAATCTGAGCTGTCCTTGCTAAAGGCTCAGATTAAATTTCTTTGTTGGCATTGTTTTGGTGTTTTTGGTGTTTTTGTCAATGAGGCTTTGGGGATCTTCAACTACTGAGAAATTTTAAAGCTCTTAGTTAGATAATGTTTTTGTGTTTATAAAGTAAATCATGGGGAAGGTGGAGTTTTGAGAATATGAAACTAGATTTCAAGGGAGTGTGACATGGACTGTTAATTTTTGTAAGTTTATTACTAATCACTGATGGGGTTAGAAGTAGAAAGAAAATTCAAATAAAAAAGGGCTTGTTGTGAAAGAAGTCAATTTTTAGCTTGTTAATCTTATAATTCCCAGAGATTATTTGTACAATCTCATGATTATCTAGTTTTGTTCATTTGGTTCCAAGGGAATTACAAACTTTTGAAACTATCTTAAAATGAATTCAATTTATATGCATCTTTTAATTATGGATGGGTGACTGCTCTCTAGAGACTACCAAATGAGTGAAGAAAGTATCTTTGTCCAGACTAAGAAGTCATTTCCTTTTTATGTAATTCTATTAATTTTCATAATTTCAAGCCTTCTGTTTAAAATAATATTGTCATAACTAAACTTAGTATTACATGTTTTAAACTATCTGCTGAACAGAAGTTGAATTATGATTTCTAGAAAGATTGGAGAGAAGGATATCTTGATGTCTTATAAAATTACCTTTTGCCCATAGGTGTTGGAAAGATCAGTCACTTCTTATTTTTTAGGCATTTTAGTTTACAAAACCTTACTTATAACAATAATGTTTATAGTAGTAATTATAGTAGTAATAATTGTACCTTTGAGTGAAAATGAGGATCATTGAAAGAATAGAAAGAGGACCAATTATAGAAAACTTGGGATTCAACACTTAAGACAGAAATGGGAAAGGGGTGAAGATGATCTTTCAAAGGAGATTAAAAAAGGAGTAAACAAATCAACCAGAAGGAAAAAAAAACCAAGATTATAAAAACCCGGGATAAAAGGTTATTAGCTGGAGGTGGTAGATAAGGATAAAAGAAAAGGCCATTGAATTTGGCAATTGATAATAATCATTGGTAGTTAAAGTTTAGTAAGATCAAAAAACCACATTGCATGCAAGGTTGAAAAAAATAAGCATGAGTCAGAAAATAGAAGCAATAAATATAAACTTCTTTTTCTAGGTGTTTGATTTTGAAAGAGAAGAGGCAGAATCAGTGGATAAAGAGAAATTGAAAATTTAGGGAGAAGAGAGTGGATTTTAAGGAGTAAGCTCATATTTGGGGAAATTTAAATAAAAACTACTGTTCATTATGGATTTTCCTAGATTTACTTTTAAGTGGGGATAATGAAGCACAAAGTGAAAAGAAATTGATCCTTTGGGGTTAGAGACCCCTGCAGGATTGAATTTGTGTGACCTCAGGACCTGTTTTAAATAAATCATCCTCAGTTTTTTGTTCTCCTTTTAAGCTCTAGAAAAATTTAGAGGTTACAGAGTGTTCCAAAAGTCTTAGGTTATTAAAGCTTAAAACTTCACTAAGATTTTTGGGACATCTTGTATAGTTGGATATGATGTAACTTAATAACCATGTAAATCTTTTGAATTTCAGCACAGATTTTCTCTCTTGTTTTTGCACAGGCTGTTCCATTATGGATGGAGGAGATGATGGTAATCTTGTTATCAAAAAGAGATTTGTGTCTGAGGCAGAATTAGATGAACGGCGTAAAAAAAGACAGGAAGAATGGGAAAAAGTTCGAAAACCTGAGGACCCAGAAGGTACATAAGTGTATGGTTTGATATCTGAATGGGAAGCAAGCAACCTAGCTACCAGCTCATTGAGTATTGCTTTGTGTTGACTCACTTTAACTCTTGGAGACTCTTATTATCTGTAAAATGATAATTTGGTCTTAATTGTTGCTAAGATCCTTTCCAGCTCTATTAGTTTGTGGTCTGTGGCATGTTTAGATTTAGCAAAACATTTGGAAGTCTCATCCTTTGGAAAAGGCTGTGATTATGTGATAAGTAGAATTCAGAATTGGTGGAATAACAGAATGCAGAACATGATTTCATGTTAACTTGGAGGAAGATCCCAAATGTAATTTTCAGGACTCTATCCTTGGTATATTTTTATCATTGACTTTATTGCAAATGACTAAAGCTAGCCAAGGAGAGCTAAATATGTTGGATGACAGATAGGATCCAAAAATTTTTTAAGTTGAGAATGACAGGCTAATAAGATGAGATTTAGCAATGGCAAATGTAGTCCTACATGAGTTGGAAAAAACCAACTCTATACATTCAAAATAGAGGAGTTGTGGCTAGAAAACATTTTCTATAAAAAAGGTAAATTTGTAAGTTTTTTGAGTTAGCAATTTGAAATAAAAGCCTAAACAATAGTCTTCTCTTTGGCTTCCTGGAAAAAAGTAGAGATTTAGAACATAGGAAGTAATAGTCCCACTGTCCTGCCCTGATCAGATTACATCTAGCATAATTTTTCGGTTCTGAGTGCCACTTTTTAGAAAAAAGGAAAAAAAATAAAGAAAATTGGAGTATGTCCAGAAGAAAGTGATCAGGATAGGGAGGATTAGAGATTGGAGAATATATCATATAAGAATCAATTAAAGAAACTGAGTATTTTTATCTGCAAAAGAGAAAAGTTAGGAGAGCACATGATAATCTCCCTGAATAGTATTTTTTTCCCAGTTATATATAAGAATAATTTTCAACATTAACTTTTATAAGACTTTGAGTTCCAGTTTTTTCTCCCTCCCTTTCTTCCCAAGAAAGCAAGCAATTTGATATAGGTTATATATGTATAATCATTTTAAACATTACCATAATAGTCATGTTGTGAAAGAAAAATCAAAACAAAAGGGAAAAACCCTGAGGGGGAAAAAATAGTATGCTTAAAATCCACATTCAGTCTCCATAGTTCTTTCTCTGGATGCATATGGCATTTTCCAACATACTTGGAAACTGTCTTGGATCACTGTATTGCTTAGAAGACTTAAGTTTGTTATAGTTGATCATCAGACAGTCTTGCTATTACTGTTGTATAATATTTTCCTGGTTCTTCTTAATTCACTCAGCATCAGTTTATGTAAATTTTTTCCAGGCTTTTCTGAAATCAGCTTGTTTATTATTTCTTATAGATTAGTATTCCATTACATTCATGTACCACAACTTATTCAGCCATTCTTCAGTTAATGGGCATCCACTCAATTTCCAGTTCCTTGCCACCACAAAAAGAGCTGCTACAAATATTTTTGCAAAGCACATGATAATCTTTAAATATTTGGAAGGCTCTCACATAGAAGAAGGGATTAGATAGACTTGTTCAGCTAGACTCCAGATGACAGAACTAGGAACAGTGGGTGTAATTGCAAAGAGATACCAATTTGGATTGATATAAGGAAAAAGGAAAAACTACTGACAGTTACAGCTATTCAAAAGCAGAATGGAATACTTTGAGCCATTGGGTTCACTCTCCCTGGAAGCCTTTAAATGTCTGGATAACTACTTTGAAAGGTTTCTGAAGGAGGGATTCTTTTTTAGGTATGGATTGGACTAGTTGGCTTCTGAGACCACTTCCAACTCTTGTGTGATTCTGTGACACAGTTTAAAAGATTTAAGATTTCTGAAACCTTAGGATTGATACCATTTTTAATTGACTTAGATTTGTACATGTTGATGGAAAACTTTATAGGCTAAAGTAATTGTGTTGGTACCACTCATTGCATTTATTCTTGGTTATCATTAGAGTTGGAGTATGATATATTATTGAAAAAAGGCAATTAAATATATCTATTTTCTCTTCTTAGAAGAGTCTTTGAAAGTAATCTATACACATAACAACAACCAAAAACCAAGTATACTTTGACAAATTTTATTTTATAGAGTTTTGCAATCTCCTGAAGTCAATCCAAGCTGCTCTTTTCCTTCTATTTAATTGTGGCTCCAACTTTTCTGTTTGACTGTTGATCCTAAATGAACACACTGGTGACAAGCTCTATAGAGTTGTCATAATGCTATAATCCGAACAAATAGACATCCTTCAACTACTTGACCTTTCCTTAGTGGATGATCAGGCTAAACTCTTTTTTTTTTTTTTTTTTTTTTAAATAGCCTTTTATTTACAGGTTATATGCATGGGTAACTTTATAGCATTAACAATTGCCAAACCTCTTGTTCCAATTTTTCACCTCTTACTCCCCCCCACCCCCTCCCCCAGATGGCAGGATGACCAGTAGGCTAAACTCTTTTGAGCAGTCTGTTTCAGGAGATGCTGCAAAATTCTGGGGCACAGCACAACCAGGTCTGTCATTCACAAACAGGAATATCTGGAGGAACTCACCCTTCCACTCATAATATTAGCTAATCACTCATATTTATATATTACTTTAAGGTTTGCAAAGTGTTGTTGTTTTTTGACATACATTATCTCAAATGCTTCTCAACATTGCTATGAAATATGGAAAGGGCTATTGTTAATTTCGTTTTATAAATGAGGAAACTAGGTCAGAAAGGTTGTGGTTTAAGATTATAGATCTAGAGTCCAAATTTGTTACCTTATTTTTATAAATTAGAAAACTAAGCCAAAGTCGCACAAATAGAAAGTGCCAAGGAAGATTTGAAACCTGATTCTCTGATTCTAGAGTCAGTGATGTTTTCAGGGTGTGAAATGAAGATGTTGAGGCTGGGCCAAAATGTAGTGGATATGAGATGCACTACTTCATCACCTTTTCTGCAACTTTCAACTTTAGTATTTTTCCTGGAGTCATATGGCTAGTGGTTTTCTGATAGGGAAACCTATCGCTTGTCTTCCTTATTACTGATGCTGCACTTCTTTGAATTCCTTATGTAAGAAGTTTCACTACCATTAGAAGGTAGTGGAGTAGTGGATACAGCTATATTATACTGTCTCTAATCTTACTTTTTTTAAAAAGAAACTATTCATGATACAAACAGATGTGAGGCTCCTTGTGAGACTTTGGTCTCTGTCATTCCTTGAACCCTAGTCTTGTTTTTTAAAAATAAGTTTTATTTTGCCTTTTGTTTTTTAACCACAGACATCTCCTGGTTACCCTCTTCCTGCCACCCACATGCACTATTTCTCATAAAGGAAAACTGCTGAGTAAAAAAAAAAAAATCAACTCGGCCATATTTGTTGAATGATGCATCATTCAGCATCAATAAGTGATTCACTTCTCTAATCAAAGGAAGAACCAATATTAGTCATTACATGTGATGTAAATTCAGCTTTCTTTTAGTGTTCTTTGTATGATTATAGTTATATATTTTACAAGTAGTTATTCATGTGTACATACACACACATATACACATCACACACAGGTATGCCTGCTTTTGGTTTCTTTCTGCTGTACAAATTCATGTAATTCTTCCTTTGTTTCTTTGAATTCCTTATAATCTTCTTATTATATAATAATGTTTTATTACATTGCTTTAATACATTTGTTCAGCCATTCTCTAATTAATGGACATTTTTCTTTCCATTTCTTTGTAGCAAAAATGTTGCTAGGAATATTTGTTATATATGGAAATTAAGTCTTTGGTTTTTTATCTCTTTAGAGTTCATGCCCAGTCATTAACATTGATAAATCAAACAGTATAACAACTTTTTTCACACAATTACAAATACTTGTTTTCAAAAATAGTTGAACCAGTTTTCAGCTCTATCAATAACAGATCAAAGTACTCGTTCTCTCATAGTCCTCCAGCACTGTTTCTACCATTTATCATTTTTGTTCCATTGAAAGATATGAAGTGAAACCTCAGAATTGTTTTAATTTCTATTTTTCTTAATAGTAGTGATTTAGAGCATTTTTTCATATATTGCAGATAGATTCTTAATAAATGCTTCTTGATTGATTGATAGTTGTTGATGGTTTGAGATTATTTAAACAACTTTTTCATAGATTCCATTTTCCAATGTAATTGTTGTCTGTGTCACATATCTTGAAGTTATTCAAAGATCATAGATCATGTCATAGATCATGGTATCATGGATCTAAGTGGGATATGGGATCTTAGATATCATCTAGTCCAATCCTTTTATTTTACAGATGATAAAACTTGAGACCCAAAGAGGGCATTCTTCCACTCTACCCTTTTGCTTCCCCAAGCATCTTCCCTTTAGAACTTACAAGATTCTGCCAAGTTCTTCACAGAATTTCTTTATTTTCTTATTTTAAAAATGTTGACCTGTAAGGTTCAGAATAATCTTAACAGTTAATTGAATGCTTATATTTATCTTGAATATTGTTAGGTAGATTGACCAAAAATCACTTTTTTCTTGTTGTTTTCAGGTGCATGATTAAAATGTCACTTCAGGGTATACTTTTTCAAGGAGATCCCTTCACAAGTCATTTCCATTTAGCTAGTTTTTTTAACTTTTATATCTATTTAGAGCAGTAATGTCAGCAGTAGAAATCATAGATTGAAAACCAAAAGGACCCTTAGAGATCACTTAATAGTCTAGTCCTGTAACTGGAAGCCATGGCCCAAAAAAGTTATTTCATTACCCAAGATCACTAAGTTAATTAGTGAGAAACCGATTGGATTTTTAAATCCAAGTCCTTTGACTCCAAATCCAATGCACATTCTAACACACACAGAATGTTCGTTAATTTTAATATATCAGTTTGGTCATTGGATATAGTGAACATTGAAAGTATGAAAAGTTATGTTAACATTTAGTAGATTTTCCCCAAGTAGCACTTTTCCATTGTCACCATGATAAGAGATACAGAGGAATGAAGACTATTTAACACACCTTTTTGTTGCTTTCTAGCCCTTGGTCTCTCCAACAGGCTAGTTATTAGAAAGAAACCTAATTTCTTTCTGGGCCTATATACAAAACCTTTCCAGTTTATTGGGATCTTTCAGAACTTAGATTTCCATAGCATGGCCTTTGAGACTAATGTCACCTCCATTCCATATAAGAGCCTCCTTGAGCACTGAAATCAGTTTTGGTTTGTTTGTTTTTTTTTTTTTTTGAAGAAATTTTAAAGTACCTTTGGATTTTTCTTTCACTCTTTTCAGAATGCCCTGAAGAGGTTTATGACCCTCGATCTCTGTATGAAAGACTCCAGGAACAAAAGGACAAGAAGCAGCAGGAATATGAGGAACAGTTTAAATTCAGTAAGTCTGAGAAAGTTACGTAACTCATGAGGTTTGGTCATTGTCTTGTGCTTGTTTGCCTCGTGATATTTTGTATCAGAGATTCCATAATAATGTATGACTAGTTTACAGCTTTCAAAATCTCATTTAGAAGGAAATGAAATCTGTGGCCTTTGACATTCATACAGTATTAAACTTTTTTTTGTTTTAAACTCAAGAAGTCCAGTTTAATCTCTGTATTCTATCATGTTTCTGCACTTATATTTGGTAATAAAGGGGCAATAGAATGTTTTTGTGTCATATTTTTTTATTCAGAGAGCACAGTCATTTACTACTTTCTCCTCTAGAGGATCTGCTGTTCATTAAAGAAAAGGCTTTAGTTGATAATATTTTCCCTTTAATTTACTAAATATGCCTCATTCTAATTATTTCCTCAGAAAACATGGTAAGAGGCTTAAATGAAGATGAGACAAACTTCCTTGATGAGGTTTCTCGGCAGCAAGAGCTAATAGAAAAACAACGGAGGGAAGAAGAACTGAAAGAACTGAAGGAATACAGAATATCCTTTATACTGAATGTTGAACTATTGAGCCTTGAGTCTCAGGGAGTCAGAAAATAAATGTCTTTAAGTTTCAAAAGTTTTTGTACAATTAGTAGTGAGAAAGGACATTGGTCTGGGAATCTGAAGACCTGAGTTCATCCTAGCTGTGCATCTAAGAAATTAGGAAAGCCAAAAAGACCCATTTCCTTCTCTCTGGGGCTCAGTTTCCCCAGGAGGGATTTAGACTATTTGATGAAATGTCTATTTTAGTTTGACATTAGTATTTAGAAGTTTCTTGATATCTCATATGGTATTGTGGGAGAGCAGGTAACAATTTCAGACCTCACTGTGACTAAGTTGAACTCATGCTTGTAGTTGTGACATGTATTTTACATACTTTGTTAGTGAATCATTTAAGACCTCTTTTTAGTGACATTCCCAATCACTGGTGGTATTGTATCTGCCAAACTGTGAACTAAAATTTAAATGACAGAGATATAATACAGTCCGCGATGAACAAGATACAAAAAAATTGATATCTAGTTTTATGACATTGTTTGGAAACATACTTTGGAAGTTTTAGGGGTGTTTACTCTTGATGGATATTTTGGATAATTCTGATTGTCTAGGAAAGGGATGAAAAGCAGATCTTTCAATCAGCTCATAGATATTACATTAATAGTAAAAACGCTTACATAGCTGGATAGATGTTGATATAGGAATTGAAGATTAGATATCTGCTTATCAAAGCTCTAAATTAAGAGGGTTTGTTTTTTTTTTTTCTTGGATAATTTTCATAACATTTTTCCTAATAATTCAGATTATAAGTAATTTCCCTTAGCTTTGATATGTTCTTACATAAAACAATTTAGTTTGGGAGAAAAAAAATTCATAATATTATATTTATTTAAGAGTAATTTTTTTATCTTAAAATTTTATTATATCATTTGTTTTTACTTTATATTCATTTCCAAAGTGAAAGAAAACAGTTTGGCAAAATCATTTAATACATCAACTAAAAAAGATAGTAGAGAAATTGTTCCCCATAGTTTTTCACTTCAGTCTCTAGGACCAAGCTTGGTTATAATTATAGTGTCAATTTCATTTTTTTGTTTCCATTTACATTGCTATATTTATAGTGAATACTGTGTATGTACTTAATGCTGAATCAATTCATGTCTTTGTAAATTTCTCCATATTCATTTATTATGATATATTGATATTTCATTAATTTTGGGGGGGAGGGGGCAAGGCAATTGGGGTTAAATGACTTGCCCAGGGTCACACAGTTAAAAAGTGTTAAATGTCTGAGCTCTAATTTGAACCCAGGTATCCTCTTGACTCAAGGGCTGGTACTATATCCACTGCCCCTTGTAGCTGCCTTCATTAATTTCTTATAAAAGAATTTGTTTTAGGCATCCCCTAATCTAAAGATAGCTAGGTGATGCAGTGGATAGAGCATTGGGTTTAGGATCAGGAAGACTCAATTTCCTGAGTTCAAATCTAGCCTCATTCATTTATTAGTTGTGTGACCTTTGGCAAGCCACTTAACTCTGTCTCAGTTTCTCATCTATAAAACGAACTGGAGAAGGAAGTGGCAAACCAGTATTTTTGCCAAGAAAATCCCAAATAGAGTCACAAAGAGGCAGATTATACTGAGACCACCAAACAATAATAAAAATGTAAGGGGCCAATTAGGTATTGTATGTTGTAAATGGATAAAGCATTGGCTTTAAAGTTAAGAAGAATTGAATTCAAGTCCTGCCTTATACATTTAGCATCTTTGTATTATAATACTACATTTATAGTCCTCGGACATTTCAAGCTCTTCTGGGAACAGTAAGCAAGGTCAATTTCAGTTTCTCCTTTTTTTTTTTTTTTTTTTTTTTTTTTTTTTTTTTTTTGGCTGAGGCAATTGGGGTTAAGTGACTTGCCCCCAGAATCACACAGCTAGGAAGTGTTAAGTGTCTGAGACCAGATTTGAACTCAAGACCTCCTGTCTTCAGGGCTGGTGCTCTATCCACTGTTCCACCTAGCTACCCCTATTCATTCTCTTTTATTCATTCTCTTTGAGCTGCCCCTCAATTTCAGTTTCTTCATCAATAAAATGGAGATAACAACACCTGCTTTAAAAGGTCTGTTGAAAATACTATGAAAGTTTTCAGTTCATCTTTCTAGGATCATGTCCTTACAATTATCAATGTGGCTCTTCAGCACAAAGTATTCGAGATGGCATAGGTATTTGGACTATGAATACCCTTTATGGCATCATAAAAGTGCTTTGGGTTGTTATTATCAGTGTTTAACTGGATTTCATTGGCCTTTTTACTGACCCAAGAATCCTGTATCTGTATAAGCGTCATTTGCACTTTCCTTTTGATATGGAGTTAATGCTTTCTTCTTAGAGATTTATGAACTAACTATCCTGCTAGTAAACCCTGTGGAATTGTTGTTTTAATTTTAGCAGCTTCTGAATTTCCCTATCATTTTATCAAACCAGTCTTGATGTTAGCAAGTATTCTTGCCCAGAGAAGTAGACATGGCAGGATACACCAAATTTCTAAAAGCTACTCACTTCTTTTCTGCTCCACTGCTGCCAATTTGTATGTTGGTTTGGCTTTCCCTACAAGTTAGCAATTTCTCATTCCTGCTTGGAGAAGTGCTTTAGTCTGTTGACATTGTATTCTGGTTGTCATTTTACCTTGGGGTCTCTGCTTTTTTGTTGAATGTGGAAATTTAGCTTGGAGAGGATGTCTATGATCAATCTTATCACTTAGCACCACACATTACTTTTGTCATTTTTACAATCTGTCTCTTCTCCCTACATTGACATAGTCTGTTAAATGCCAGTGTTTGCTGCAAGGGTGTATCTACAAAGTTTTTAATTGTGTTTAGGGAAATAGGAGACAGTGTTGGTAATGAGGTCATGAGATGCACAAGTTTTTAGTAGTAAGTGACAGTTGCTATTGCTGTTTCTGATTCCATTCCTCCCAAGGGTTTCTTATCATGTCTGGTGGTCTGTGCCTGCTTTTTTTAAATTAAAATCATCCAGAATCATAAGCTTGTCCTCTTTAGACACTGATGATTAGGGTCTCTAGATTTCATAAAATTTTTCTTTGACCTCATCAGGATTCATCATGGTGGAAGCATATGCACTTATGCTGGTGGTATGTTGCTTTCCTGCAAGTAGCAGTCATATCGCCATGGGCCTGTCATTCGCTTCTTTTGGTAGACACACAAACTTGTTGACTAGATTAGTTTTAATTGTAAAACCTTCACCATCTTCACAGTTCTGCCTTTCATTGTGGCCACTCCTGAGAAACATGTATCTAGGTCTGACTTTGGTTAAGCTGCCTTTGTTTTCCAGGGCTTCATTGCTCATATAAAAGCTAACTGAAATCTTCTAGGTTATATGGCAAGAAAAGATTATCTCTCAGGAGTTCAAAGATGTCTACATTGTCCATTTCTATAAAGATGAAGGAGATAGATTGTATGATGAGGAGGCAAGAAAGAAGTGGGGTCCTCTCTCTTAGTCACTGACAGCAAGATTCTTGCTAGAGTCCTCCTTAATAGGCTGATCCTTCACCTGAAAAATGGTCATCTACCTGAGAGCTAACATGGCTTCAGAAAGGGCCAAGTAATAGTTTTCTGTATGACAACTTGAGGAGAAATGCCAGGAGCAGAATAGAGATCTGTTCACAATGATCATTGATCTGAGCAAGGCTTTTGATGCTGTCAGTTGTTGTTAGATCTTGTAAAAAATTATGGTAAAATTTGGATGCCCAGGAAAGTTCATTGGTGTTATACCTCAGTTTCATTCACAATGACACGTTTGTCTGAGTCTGGAGAACAGACGATGCTCTTGCACTTTCCCAGTCACCAATAGAGTGAGGCAAGATTGTGTGCTTGTTCCCATGTTTTATAGCTTGACGTTTTCTGCAATCAGCTGTAGTTGATGTCATGACACCATCAGTGAGGACAAAAACAGCAACCAAGTCAACTGCTGCACTGAACAATAAATTATTTAATTTGAGAAGACTATAAGCCAAGACTAAAGGAGGAAAAGTTGGTGTTTGATTGATTGCACACTCAGTGCAATTTCTAAGACTTAGTTGCAGCAAAATATGGATTGATTCTCTATTGCTTGTGTTAATTTTGGCTTATTTGACCAAGAAAACACAGATACACTAGCCAGCACAATACCAGCCATTTGTGGAACCATCGATTATAGCAAATGTAGAAATATTAAATGCTGTGGATAAGTTTAGTTACCTTAGCAGTAGACTTTCCAGCAATATCTTACATAGATTCTGAGATTGATGCACTTGTTGCCAGAGCTAGCTTAGTGTTTAGGAAGCTATGAAGGAAAGTATAGAAGCTCTGAAGGAAGAGGTATTAGATTGCCGAATAGATTATAGACTGAAAGTCTACCAGAGCCATTGTGCTGACCTCAATTGTTATATCCCTGTGAAACCTGGGCAGTCTTATTAGCGCCATATCAAGAAACACTGTTGCTTCCATTTAAATTGTTTTAGGAGGATTCTGAAGATCATCAGCCAGATAAAATAACGGACACTGGGGTCCTTTTCTCCAACTGAACTGCCAAGCATTCAAACACTATTGCAGAGAGCAAAATTCTGTTGGATGGCCATGTTGTGGCCAAATGTATATTTGTCTGAGAAACTTATTTTATAGAGAATTCATACAAGACAAGCACTTATATGAAGGCCACAAGCAATACAAGGACATTCAAGGTCTCTGAAGAACTTTTGAATCAACTGCTTGACGTAGAAGACATTGGCAAAGGACTGCTCAGTATGGCATCCCTGTACCAAAGAAGATGCTGTGCTCTTTGAAGCAGAATTGTAGTAATTCCAAAGAAAAGTTAGATGTGTAAATTTAGAGGCATCTCTACTCCAAATGTTCATGTGGATTATTTGTTCCTGAACTGTGGTAGAGCCTTCCAAGCTTATATTGATCTGATCAGCTAGACACACCCTGTATCTTGACTCCAGCATATTGATGTCATTTTGGTTCTCTCTGAGAATGAGGGACAACAACCAACCAACTTGAAATCTGAAGTCATATATAATTCTTATTTATAAATGAGAAGACTTGTTGCCTGTGACATCCATGTATTAGTAAAAGAAACACATTAGTGTACTCTTGATGGAGCTATGAATTGGTCTACCCATTCTGGAAGGTGTTTTGGAGCTCTGCTTCCCAAATCACTAAATTGCCTTTTGACTCAGTGATACCAGTTTTAGACTTGTACCCTCAGAGAAATTAAAGGAAGAAGAAAAGAGCTCTTATGTACAATAACAGTTATAGCTATTCTTGTTGTTATAGCAAGGATTTGGAAATTAGTGGAATGCCTGCCAATTCGGGAGTAGCTGAGCAAATTATGAGCAGTGGAATATTATTGTGCTGTTAGAAGCTATGATGGGGGCAGCTAGACACGGGATAGAGCACTGGCCCCAAAGTCAGAAGACTTAAGTTCAGATGCGGCCTCAGATACTTAGCACTTCCTATGCTGTATGACCCCAGGTCACTTAACTCCAATTGCCTCCTCTCTCTCCCCCGAAAAAGAAATTAGTTTCAGAGAAAACTGAGAAGACATAAAATGCAGAGTAAAGTGAACAGAACCAGTAGAATCATAAAGTTATAAAAAATAAAAAACCTTTGAAAGACCCTTTAAGAGTTCTGATTTAAGACCCGTAGTGAAATAGGCTGACTGAGAGAGAAAGACTTAAGTTGCAGAATGAGACATACTTTTTTAGACACAACTAGTGTGGGAATTCTGTTTTTTATTAACTATGCATATTTGTTACAATGTTTTTTTCATTGAGAGTGAGAGAATTAGAATTGGGTAGGCCCACCCCATCCTTCCAAAAAATAAAAAGGGCATCATTCAAGCAGTTTTTTAAAAAGGCATAGAAGACAATAGAAGGAAGATTATTAAGGCAACACAGACAGGACAAATTTGTTTTTTTTTTTTTGTTGTTTTTTTTTTGACAACTTTGAAAGCTACATTTACGTGTTGATTTTATTATATACATAAAAGGAAAAAGCAAACTGTAAGTAATAGAAATTCAGAATTTCATGTGCAATTTACTTTTTATATTCCTTTTTGGATGTGTTCATATTATTTGGTATTTATTGAAAAATAAAAATGAAATTAAATACAAACTCTGCCTCAGAGAATTAGAGCAACTAGAGTTAGTGTACCTGTTATGATTAGATCATATTTACTGTTTTTCTTTACTCTTAGCAATAGAACTAATTTACTGTTATGAGATTATATATGTAGTCTACATAATTCTCAGTAAAGAAGTTAATTGTAATGAACTTAAGCAAATAACCCTAGTGATGAATTTCATCTGTGTATTGAGCACTAGATGTCACTATTGTTCCATTTTATAAAACTGATTTAGCTAAATAATTTCTGGGAGAGAGCAGAAAGAAAACTAAAAAATATTTGTGATTTGTTCTCTGGAAAACATAAACAATTCAGTTATCAAGTATCTAATGTTGAAAACTTCCTGCATTACAGCTGAAAGATTTGCAGTTTAAAGACAAGAAATGGTCTATAGATTTGCTTTATAAACATTTATGAATGTACAATTTGGCTAGACTTAGCATATTTTATAAATTAATGTTTTTCCTTTTTAAAATTAAAATTATTTTGTTATATTTTAAGTGCTGAATGGTCTCCCTCCCTCAACCCTACACTAGAGAAAGCTACCATTTAACACAACTTAATAAATATGCAAAATCATACTAATAATGCATACTTCCTTTTATCAGTTCTTTCTCAGTAGTGGATAGCATCTTCCTTCATAGGTCTTTTATTGTTGGTCAGAATAACTTGTTGATCAGAATTATTTTTTGAATAATAATCCTGTTTACTGTTTGTTGTGTGTGTGTTTAAAATCACCCAACTTATTCAAGTATGGTGGTATTCCATCACAATCATATGTCACAACTTATTTAGTCATTCACCAATTGATGGATATTTCTTCAATTTTCAGTTCTTTACCATTACAAAGGGAGATACTATAAATATTTTAAAACATAGAGGTTCTTTTATTTTTTTCCTGATCATCTTGGGAAACAGACTTAATAATGGTATTGCTGAGTCAAAGGAGGTATATACAGTTTTATAACTCTGGTTATAACATCAAATTGTTCTCCAAAATAATTGAAACAGTGCATAATTCCACCAAGAGTATTATGTTCCATATTCCATCCAACGTTTGTCATTCTCACCCAATCTGATGGGTGAGAGATAATATCTCAAAGTTGTTTTAATTTGCATTTCTCTAATCAATAATGATTTAAAGCATTTTATTAGTAAATATAGTTTTAATTTCTTAATTGAAAAAATTGCCTATTCATATTCTTTGACCATTTATCATTTGGGGAATGACTTATTCTTACAAATTGTACAAAATTGTACAAAATTTAATAAATGAAACCTTTATCTCAGAAACTGTCAGTAAATTTTTTTTTGCCAGTCTTCTCCTTTATTTCTAATTTTAGCTACATTGTTTAAATTTGTATAATTAAAAAAATTTTAATATAATCAAAATTACTAATTTTATATCTCATAATGCTTGCTCTCTTTCTTGCTTAGTCATAAATTCATTCTCCTATCCATAAGTCTGATAGGTAATCCATTCCATATTTTTCTAGTTTTCTTATATCTCCCTTTATATCTGTCATTTATCTATTTTGATTTTATCTGGGTAAATGGTGTAAGATATTGATCCAGATATGGATCAATTAGATATAATTTCTGCCAGTCTGCTTTCTAGTTTTGCAAACAATATTTTCTAAATAGTATATTCTTAACCCCAAAGCTTAAATAATTATATTTGTCAAATACAAGATTATAATAATCACATACATATATGGTATGCCTATTCTGTTCCACTGCTCCACTTTTCTATTTTTTAGTTAGTACCAGATAATTTTCTTAATTATTGCCTATCTAACTAACAGCTATACAACATACTTATTATATAGTATTGCTAAACCTCATTCCTTTACATTTTTTATTAATTCCTTTGATATTCTTGCTCTTTAGTTCTTCCAAATGAATTTTTAAAACATTTTTTTCTAGCTCAGAAAAATAATTTTTAAGTAATATAATTGGGATGTCTCTGCCTACCCACAAACAATTACTATTTTCTTATTTAAATCTGACTTTATTTGTATATAAAGTGTTTTACAGATTTAGTTCTAGGGTTTGTCTTGGGAGTTATACTCCCAGTTATTTTCTGCATTCTGCATTATTTTAAATGGGGCATCTCAATATCTCTTCTTGCAAGGTTTTTTGTTGATGATTTATGTGAGTTTATTATATATCCTACTACTTTGCTAAATTTGGTAAAATTGTTGTAACTAATTTTTTTGTTGAATCTCTAGAATTTTCCAAGTATATTATCATATTTTGCAAAAAGTTTTATTACCTCATTTTCCATTCTGATTCCTTCAGTTTCTTTCTTTTGTAATTGCTATTGCTATCATTTCTAATACAATATTGAAAATTATTGATGATAATGGGAACCTTATTTCACATCTGATCTCATTATAAATAATGGTTTTATTAATGGTTTTATATCGATGTTTTTTATTATTTTAAGGAAAAATCCATTTATACTTCAGCCTTTATGTGATTTTAATAGGAAGGAGCGTTGTATTTTGTCAAAAGCTTTTTCTGCATCTATTGATAATAATATGATTTTTGTTAGTTTTGTTATTGATATAATTGATTATGTTAATAGTTTTCCTTATGTTAAATCTCCCTGCACTCCTTCATCACTATCTGGTCACCATGTATAATCTTTGGGATGTATTGGTGTAGTCTTCTTGCTAATATGTTAGTTTTTATAAAACTTAATTCAGCTACATCTAGTTTCCCTAAATTCTACCTCTTGTCTATGGAGACTCTTTTAGGAAAAACCATTTGTTCTGTGACTTAGCAAGAAAAAAACAATGTCCTTCCCACAAGTGTTTTATTGCTAAGACTTCTAAGTGTCATGCATTAAATATTTTGGGGATTTGGGGGGTAACGTTGGATTTACTCAGTAGTTAATGATTGGAAATTTGAGGTAGGATTTAGATTTTATGTAATTTTCCCCCCGGTTCTATTTTTTTAAACCAAGTGGAATGGTGAAATGAGAATGGTTTAGAGTGAAAAGGGGGAAGGCTTTTTTTCTTTTTCTCTTACTCTGTCAGGCCAGGTAGTTGTTATATGCTATCAGAGCATTTGAAACTCAACTAGGATGAGCTGTCTTTCTTACTTTGACTCTTTTGGATGCCTTCTTAAGCAGGGAGGCGGGGGGAGTGGGGAAATCAGTCTTCTGAAAGTCATCAGGATTTTTTTGTTTGTTTATTTGTTTGTTTTGCTTTTTATTTGATCCTTAACCTTGAACTCACAGCACTCTTGCCAAAGTTGGAGTATCTTCAGATACCAAAAAGGAAGGAGAGAAAAAATTGTCTCTGAAACCATTAGAAACCAAGAACAAGTTTTCTCAGGCAAAGTTACTGGCGGGAGCTGTAAAACACAAAAGGTGGGGGTTTGCACATGTTACAAATTGTTCCTTTGACTTCACAGATGGAGACTAAGAGTGACAGTTAACCTGAAGCTAGCCTCTTATGCCGTCTGTCCCCTGAATCTCTTATCTTCCCTCCAGACTCTTTGCAAGAACAATAGCTCTTGGGATTGTATTCTTGATTTTTGGTCCTCTAACATCATGCTCCACTAGATACCCAGCCTTTGTAACTACTTGGGAGCAGGGTAGCAGAATTGCATCCTAAAAAATAGTACTGCCTTCTATCCACAGAGTAAGGCAAAATAAAGATCCTTTGATATACTGTAATGTGGTACTTTAGACACTAAGGTGACTGAGTATTAGGTTATGTCAACCTGACAAATCAAAGTATTGATGAAGTATGATGATGCTAAGTTCTATTTTGTCTGTTTTATAAATTAATATGTATTACCATTTGATCACATGTTAAAAGGAAGTGGATTGAAGCTGCTTTACTTTCTAGGGGAAAAAAAATCTTAACATTCATAGCAGCATTTCTAACATTTAAAAATATTATAGTAATTTTTTTGAAGCTGATGTCAATGAACAAAAGGAATATATCAGAAAAAGTATATCATCACTGTTATGTTTAGACTATAACATAAATACTGATCAGTGCATTTTCATTATTTAGGTCTATATACAAGTTAACTGAATCTTTGTTTATTTATAATTCTAATTTAGGAGAGAATTCATTTTAAGTAAGCTTCATTCACAACTGTTTTGTGTCGTATAGTAGGGTATTTTCTATTGCTATAGGTAATGGATTAATCACTACTTTTGCTTCTAGAATTTTTGGTTTGCTTTACAGTATTCTCATAATGATGAGCCCCTAGAAATAAGAGGAATGGCTTTCATTGAATGAATTATTTCAATTTTTTTGGGCCCCATAGAAAAATTTTCAGAAGGGCTCATCTTACTTTTGCTTGTAGCAAAATGGAAAATATTCCCAGTGATGTGCCAAAGAAACGAGCCCTTTGCATATTGTTCCCTTTTCAAAAAGGATACTTCATACAGCATGGATTCCCTTGACCTGGGAATTGGTCTGCTGGTTGTTTTCAGAGCAGTGGTGTCACACTCAGAAAAAAAAAAAAAACAACCCTATTCTAAGTTTTAAAATGTAATGTTATCTGTGTTTTATTTTATAATTATTTTGTTAAGTATTTCCCAATTAAATCTAATTTGGACCTGCACTCAGAAGTGTTGCAGTATTGCTCTTTAGGCCATGTTTGACATCGGTAGTTTACAGCTTTTTGTATGCTTTTAACTTCTCAATGGATAGGGAAAAATCTATCCATTGTATGAGTAGTACATGAATTTTTGATAGTTGTGATGAGAAGAGAAACTTTTTAGCTTTATGAAGGATGTTCTTTAGTACCTGACATATTACCACTTACCTCCATATTTTATAGGTGCAAATATAGGCCTACTTGGCCAAAATGAATAGATTTTGTAATTAATTTATTGTGTATTAATATAATTAAAATATTAATTTTATACTTAATTTATAATTCTTTGAGTCCAGTAGAATTCACTTTTTTCAAGAGCTGAAAGGAATCTTGTCCAGCCCTCTTTTTTAATTTTTTAAATTAAAAATTTTTTCAAATATCAATAATTTATCTTTTCTGTTCCTTCCTTCTTCCATCTCTTCCCCTACTATAAAAGGAGAAAGAACAATAATGGCCTTGTAACAAATAAGCTTCATCATGCCAAACAAATTCTTCTTTTGGCCATGTCCAAAAATGTATCCCTTTCAAGAGGTGGGGTAAGCACCTCCTATACTTCCTCTTTGTACCCCTGGAATCATAATTGAGCATTATATTAATCAGAGTTCTTAAATCTTTCAAAATTAATGCAAAATTGATATTATAGATTGTTCTCCCAGGTCTGCTCACTTTGCTCAGCCTTTGTCCATACACATCTTCCCAAGTTCTCTGAAATCATGTTTCTATACTTCTTTCAGCATAGTATTGCAGTATGTTAATGTACCATAATTTGCTCAGCCCTAATTGCTATGTTTTCCCTTAGTTTTCCAGGTCTTTGCCATCACAGTTGCTAAATATATATATTTTAAAAAATTTTTTTTGATCTCCTTGGGAATAGGTTTAGTAGTGATATTGATGAGGCAAAAGGTGTATATATATAGTTTAGTAACTTTTGAGGCATAATTGCAAATTGCTTTCCAGAACAGCTATACTAATTTGCAACTAAATCAACAGTATATCCTTATACTTGTTTTCCCATAGCCCTTCCAACATTTGATATCTTTGTTTTTGTCATCACTTCCAGTCTGATAGGTGTGAGATATAACGATATGGAACATTTAAAAATAAAGAAATAGAAGCTTTTCTTCCCTTGAAAACTACTTTATATCATATTTTATCAATTTATGAAATGAGGAAAATGACTTTTTTATTTTTTTTATTTTTATTTTTTATTTTTTTATTTAATAGCCTTTTATTTACAGGATATATACATGGGTAACTTTACAGCATTAACAATTGCCAAACCTCTTGTTCCAATTTTTCACCTCTTACCCCCCCCCACCCCCTCCCCTAAATGGCAGGATGACCAGTAGATGTTAAATATATTAAAATATAACTTAGATACACAATAAGTATACATGACCAAAACATTATTTTGCTGTACAAAAAGAATCAGACTCTGAATTATTGTACAATTAGCTTGTGAAGGAAATCAAAGATGCAGGTGTGCATAAATATAGGGATTGGGAATTCAATGTAATGGTTTTTAGTCATCTCCCAGAGTTCTTTTTCTGGGTATAGCTAGTTCAGTTCATTACTGCTCCATTAGAAATGATTTGGTTGATCTCGTTGCTGAGGATGGCCTGATCCATCAGAACTGGTCATCATCTAGTATTGTTGTTGAAGTATATAATGATCTCCTGGTCCTGCTCATTTCACTCAGCATCAGTTCGTGTAAGTCTCTCCAGGCCTTTCTGAAATCATCCTGTTGGTCATTTCTTACAGAACAGTAATATTCCATAATTTTCATATACCACAATTTATTCAGCCATTCTCCAACTGATGGACATCCATTCAGTTTCCAGTTTCTAGCCACTACAAAAAGGGCTGCCACAAACATTCGTGGCACATACAGGTCCCTTTCCCTTCTTTATAATCTCTTTAGGATATAATCCCAGTAGTAACACTGCTGGATCAAAGGGTATGCACAGTTTGATAACTTTTTGAGTATAGTTCCAAACTACTCTCCAAAATGGTTGGATTCGTTCACAACTCCACCAACAATGAATCAATGTCCCAGTGGAAAATGACTTTTTTAAATAAGTTTGATTCTCTATCTTATATATGGGAAATGAGACTTTTATCAGAGAAACCTGCAATTTTCCTCTCAATTATCTGTTTCCCTTCTAATGTTAAGCTGCATTGAATTCATTTGTACTAACTTATTTTTCCTCATCTCTTCTTGTTACTATTGAATCAAATGTATTTTTGTACCAAACTTGTTATGGTATTGTATTTGTATATTTTACTCTTTGGCTAATTGAGAAGAAAGTGAGCACAAATTCTGTTTGTGCCCCCAATTATATAAGGTAATGTGTAATATATTATATATAAGGTAATAAGCCCCTTTCCCGTTTTTCCCCTTTTCTTCCCTAGTGTATCTTTTATTTCTCTTCCCTTTTTAAAAAATCACAAAACATCACAGAAATCATTCTCAGGCTCTCCATCTTATTTGATTCGACTTCTATGGCATTATAGTTCTTAGGAGATGTTTCTGTGATCCCTTGTCCCAATTTTTGCCATTAAAATCTAAATACTTTTTTCTTATGTTGTCTCTTTCCTGATGTTTACCTGTAATTACCTTTATTGTGTTTTTCTTTATATCCATTTTTGCATCTTAAAGTTTCCATTCATCTCTTGTCTTTTTATCAGGAATTTGTGGAAGTCCACTTTTTTCATTATATTTCAGTTTTGCTAGATTCTTTTTGCCTTTTGGATTGTCACATTGCTCCTCCTTTATGGTTGTAGCTGCTTAATCTTCTTGGCTTGACTGTTACTCTTTAGTACTTTAGTACTAAAAAGTAATTTAATCCTCTTACTTTCTAACTGTTGTATTTTATCTTTCATGTGGAAACTATGAATTTTGGTTATGATCTTCCTGTAAGTTTTCATATGGGGGTTTTAGGAGATAAATGACCAATGGATTGTATTTTTATTTTTCTCTCTGTGAGAGATCTGGACAATTTTATTTCATGATTTCTTGAAATATATCTAAGTGCCTTGTCCCCTTTATTTTTGGTTCTAGCTTTTAGGTAGTTTAGTGATTGTTGAATTATCTTTCCTTAATTTGTTTCACGTCTATTGTATTTTAATATAAGGTACCTTACATTTTCTTTTCTTTTTTTTCAATATTTTGATTTTGTTTTAATATTTCTTGTTATCTCATGGTGTCATTAAGCTATTATTGGTCCATTCTAATATTCAGAGCTTCTTTTAGTTAAGATTTTATACCTTTTATGCTAAGCTAAGTCTCTTTCCAAGTTTCTTTTCTATGGATTTCATCTCTCTTTTAATTCTTTCATTTAGAGCTCTATCTAATTAACATCATTTTAAATTTTTTAAAAAATCCTTTCATCATTTCTTCTAGAAATTCTAATTGAACTTGTGGCCAAGCTGTTTTCTTTTGAGGATTTGTTTATAGGTGTTTGGAAATTATTCATCTCTTCTGGGTTTGCTTCTTGGACATTCATGGTATCATAATAGCTACTGATCTTGGTTGGGCGAGTCCCATATCTTTTCTGTATAACCCCATAGTTGGAGCTCTGGGTTTTGACTTAAAGGTTTAGTTCCCTCTGAAAGATGCTATGATGCTGGTTTGAACCCAATTCTTAGCTCTGGGCGTCCTATTCTGCCGCAAAATGTGGTGGAAGAATCATGTATAATGATGAGGACTTAGGGATTATGTGAAATACAAGTCTGATTATATGGCTTCTAAATCTCCTTCATTGTTTTCAAAAAGAGGCTATCAGTGACTATTTTTTGATGTATTTTATTAAAATATCGCGAAAAGGACTACATTTTATAAAAGTTGGTAATGAAATGGAAACTGAAATATTGAAAAATCATTTATCTTCAAATCTAAAAAAAAATTGACTAAATAGAAATTCTTTTATATCCATAAATCATACTGTATAACTCAAATAATATAAAAAGAGTATCTTCTATTTAAAGATAAAATTACTGATCAAGTAAAATTCACAAACTACCTAAATTATATGAACAATCTAAAAGCAAAACTAAGTAGGGAAGAGCCCAGAAAGTTGGCTCTTCAGAGTTGTTAGTTACCTCTTTGAGTAATGTTATTTTTGGGGTCAACTCGGGTTTCTATTTCTATCCCCTTTCAGTGTGATTATCTTGTCTAGAATAGCAAATAGTACTTTTAGTAGGAGTTAAGATGTACCTCATCTTTTTCCTAGCAAATTATATTTTTTCACCAAGTTTTTCACCTTATTTTTTTTTTCTGTGAAATTTGACAGGGATAATTAATGTAAAGTTGTGTGTGTATATGTAAATAATGTATATGTAAGTGACTACCTTGTGTTTTATTCTTTTTGTGGTTGATTAAGTTTATTTAAACATTTATAATTTTTTCTAGCTTGTGTGTCATGCTGAATGTGATTAATTATGGTTTTTTTGCCATGAAGATGGGATTGCTTAAGGAATACTTTTAACGTTTAAAGATTTTTTTTTTAAGTTCATCACTTATGGTGGTCATACATCTGCAATTAACAGTATAAATCTTTTCCTTATGAAATCAGAAATTGATTCATGTTCTTATTTTTTAGTAATTATGACTGAATCAGTCATATTTATCAAATCTTAGAGGAGCCAGTATGTTCTAATAAAGAGTGTTGGATTGGGAGTCAAAGTATTTGAGTTTAAATCCTCTTGTCACTTATGACTTGTATTATTAAAGTTGCTTTCTCAAGCTCATCTATGACATGAGCAGATTGGAAAAGATAGCTTCCAAGGTCCATTCTAGCTCTAAATCTGTGGTCTTAGGAAATGTTTATTAATTGGTCACTGATGCCTGAAGTTGAAGCTACAGTAGGAAAATTAATTTGATCCCTTTTGCATTTCATTGAGTCTGTACTGATTATTTTTAAGAAACATTTTTGTTGATATCTTTTTTATATAATCTACATTTTCAAATATATCCCTGCTCTCTCCATTCTTCCTAGCAGTGAATAAAAAAAAGAAAGAAAACAGTTTGGCAAAGCTAACCAGCACATCAAAAAGAGTCTGTTGTTATTATCTGCAATATTTTCACATTTCTTGTTCCTTATCTTTGCTAAGAAAAGTAAGAAGTGCCTTCCCATGCTTCTTCCTACAAATCACTTTAGTGACCAGGATTTTTTGGAGTATTTACATTGGGTTATGGTTCTTACTTTTTATTCACTATGCTTTGGGGCAATACCAATACTGGTAACATTTCTTTGTAGTCCTCTGTTTTTTCAAAAAGCTGCATATGTGTTTGGAGTTCTTATGACCTCTTCTTGGAGGCTGTAAATGAGGGCATTGACCTCATTTTCTAGTGACATGAAGTGAGTGTTTTTTGTAGAATTTATCAGATACACTTCATCTTTGAATAGTTGTTTAGTAGGTCTAGATATTCTTTAAAGCCTACTTTTAGGCATAATCAGAATTTTCTCATTGATACTATTTAAATAATCAAGAATTTGAACAAAAATTAAAGGTATAAAATTTTTATATACCCCCAGCTAGTTACCTATTAGTTTTTTGAAGAACAATTTTATTAATAATTATGCAATCCAGAGATTGCACAATTAAGTGCCAAGTAAAATATCCTTCCCTTCTCCCACCCCTGGTTCTTTGAAACTTCACCACAATTTGTCCAAATAGTTACTGAAACATTGCTCTCCCAGGAACAGATGATCACTCAGATGATCACTTTGTACTGATATAACACGAATTCACCATTTTTCTTGTTACAGTTCAGAGGGCAGCAACAATGTGAAGAGGCTGAAACTTGACACTGAACAAGATGACCAGAATCAAGGTGTGTATTAGCATAAATATTTTACTTATAGCACATGTGTACCATAAGGATATACTGAGAATAGTATGATGCTTATAAACAGATCTATAACTTACTGAAGTGTTTTGATAACTGCCCTACTAAAAAATGTTAGACCATTAGAGCAGAGAAATACTATTTGTAGTCTCCCAATATAGCTTAGCTTAATTTGCAAGCTTTTTCTTTTTTTAATGTCAAGAATCGTAATTTCTATTTGTATTACAGCCATTTGGCAGTAGAATGTCCAAGTGCTTCTGAATATTTGGGTCTGAATTTTATCAATTAAAACCTCTACCTTTAGTATAGTTCCCAGTATATTTTCTTTGGTAAAACTTTAATTTGGCTACTATTTATTTGGTGAAAATTTTTTTTAAATCACATGTGGTTACAAATGAAGGTATATGCTTTGGTGGTTGTCAGGAATTGGAAATAATTTCTCTCGTTTTCTACTTATTACTTATTTAATTCCTTATGATATTGATGCACATGCCTTTAATCACAGAAGTCATCTATAAACCTTTATTGATAAGTCCCACTTTTATTTCTAAGTAGAAATAGAATTTTTGAGTTGTAAAGGACATCAGAGGTCATGTCGCTGAACTAGTTCATATCTAAACAATAATCCTTTCTATAATACCCCTAAAAGTGGTCATCTAACTTTTACTTCAAGATCTCCACTGATATAGCTCATTCTCTTTTACTGAATATTTCCCCCTAATATCAAGCCCCAAAGTGATATAAAATACTTCAAAAATAATGAATCACCAAAGATGGCTTGCTTACTGTCCATCAGGGAAATGTTGTGCCCATATCTGGTATTGAGTGGAAATGTGTCTAGGATTAGTCTGCAGCATTTTGGGGTTTTCTGGTAGGTGAATCCGCCGATTTAATGAGAATCAGTACAACTGCAGAGCTGACAGGATTGCTAAATAGTTCTCTTCTCTCATCATTTTATCTGATTATACAGCTCTATTAAATGTGACGCATTTGTTTTGGTGCTTGCAACTCAGTAGCAGAAATAGAATAAAGCATTGGACTGGCCTCAGAGTCAGGAAGACTTGGGTTCAAGTCCTTCCTCTGATACATTCTGGCTGTGACCATAGGAAAGTCCTCTCCTGCCAACTCTGTAGGATGCAAATGCAAGACTCTGGCAGTCTGCATCTGTGGAGGGAGTTTCCATATTGGGTGTTTCCTACACTGGTGAAATCACAGGTTCAGCCACAGGCACATTCACAGCTAGAAATGAAACCTTTGTGGCTTCTTTAAACCATGCTGGGCTACCATCACACTCTAATAACAACAGTAACTCTTCTAGCCCTTCTAAGCTGTGTCTTCCTCACAACAACCCTGTGAGCAAGGGCACAGTTCTTATCACCTTGATTTGACAGAAGAGGAAAGCGAGGCATTTCCCACCATCAGCCAGTGTCACCTGCCCAGGGTTGTGCTAGTCTCATGTAACTTCTGCCCTCTGACACTGTGCAAGGCAGAGTCCTGGCATCAGGGGCCCAGGGATCACATCTGCTTATGACCTTGGGCAAGATACTTAACCTGTGTTTTCTCAGTTTCCTTAGCTTTAAAATTCAGAGATTGGACTAGTTGACCGACTTCTTTCCATATTCCCCTGACCACCACTGGTTTGCACCATTGGCACTTCTTGCTTGTAATATTGCAGTAATCTTCTAATTGGTTTCCTTACATCTCATTTCTCTTCTCTGGAAGAGAAATTACACATAGCTGCTAGATTCCTGAAACACAACTACATTAGTCCCCTGCCCACAAGTTCTAATCTTTCTGTATTGCCTCTAAAATCAAGTACAAAAAAAATAAATAAATAAAATCAAGTACAAACTTCTTCAGTTAGAGCCCTTCATAATTTAGCCTCAGATGACAATTCCAGCCTCCTTATGCCTTGGTGTGGTAGAACCAGACTGTCCTTGTTATTGTTTCTGGGCCTTTGCCTTGATTGTCTCTATTACTTGGTATGCTTGCCCTCCTTGGAACTTTCCTTCAAAGCTATCTTCCATGGCCATCTTCTACCAGAAACCTTTCTTGACTCACCCAGCTTAGTGTCTCTCCCTATAATTTCCTTGTCTTTATTTTGTGTACTATTAGTATAGTGTATTGGAAGAGTGTAAAGTCCTTATAGACAGTTTCTTTTTTGTCTTTATATTTCCAACATCTAGCACAGTATCAGGAAGTACTGACCACTTATTTAGCCTGGTACAAGAACTCATCAGATATAATAATGTAGGGAGCTGCAAATCCAATAACAAAGTCAGCTTTATAGTTGTATTGGTCTAAATACATCCCTCTTCCACCCATTAGCTCTTTCTAACAGGACTTGGGAAGGAAACGTAGAATAAAAGAAATCCTAAAAACTGCCTTAAAGTTTTAGTCACTGTTGTTTGATTTCTGAGTCTTTTGGAAATAAATCCTTCTAGCCAGGACCTTGTCAGCATGAGCAATAGACATTGCTCTACAGCTGATTTAATGCCCTACAGCTAAAGGCAGGAGCTGTTTTTGTGCTCAGGCTCCTTAACTCTATAACAGAACAAGTGAATACAAAAGTTGGCTCCATCTACTTTCAAGTCACGCATCCCTCTGAATCCCAAGAACACACTCTTTATTAGTAATTTTCATTGTTAATTTGGCCTTACAATGAGTTCTACAAATGAGGGAAGCTGACAGGAGGCACATCCAAATGTGCAAGATCAGAGGGCAGATTTCTTTCTGGGCAATTAACTACCCTTTCTTCCCCCTCCCCCCTTTAGCAACTTTCTAGATGATGTAGGAAACTTAATTTCCATTTTTTCAAAAGCTCTATTTCATGGCATTGTCACTTTAGTGTATATGCTATTAAATTTTTATGACTGGCTACTATTCATTTGGCTCTGACTATCCTGTCTATGGGAAACAAAAGGTTTTTTCCTTTTATTGTATTAGTGGAATCTCAAAATTAGTTGGGTTAGGTGTCAATATGTCCAGGATTTTGTTGATAGATAGACGTATATTCCTTTCTTTGTCTGGGAAGTATTCCTTGTAGATGATTTCCAAATAGCCTAAAGCTTATCTTACTAAGTTTCAAATTCCACCCCCCTGCCCCACTCACTGCCCCTCCCTTTTTTTTTTTTTTGCTAAGGCAGTTGGGGTTAAGTGACTTGCCCAGGGTCACACAGCTAGGAAGGGTTAAGTGTTTGAGATCACATTTGAACTCAGGTCCTCCTGACTTTAGGGCAGGTGCTCTATCCACTACACCACCTAGCTTCCTTCCACCCCCCACCCCCTACTCACTGCCCCTTTTAAAAAACATTTTAGATTGGAATCTTTCTGAAATGTTACGTTGTTGTTGTTGTTTTAATATTGTCTGTCTGGCATTTAAAAATTATTCTCCTCCTTCCTTTCAGACTTATTTCATGTTATTCCCCTTCATGAATTCTTTGGTCTAGTAAAACTGCCCTTCTTTCTGTTCCTCGGATAGCCCACTCCATTTCTATTTCTGTGCCTTTACTTTGGTATCTCCTGTGCTTGGTATATACTCCTGTCCTTACTTTGACCACTTAGGTTCATTCAAGACCTGTATCTCACACTACCTTGTGCATGAGGCCTTCACTGTATTGCTTCTCCCCAATACTCTCCCCTCCTTTTAGTTTAGTTTGCATGTATTTTGCATATATATATATTTGTGCATACAGTCCTGTCCATTAGACTTGGAGGTTTGACATTTTTGTCTTTGTATCCCTAAATACTAGGCACATAATAAAGCACTTAATGAATGCTTGTTGATCGATTGAATTTGCTGAAGATAGTTTAGCTTTTTGTTGAAGAGTCAAAGTTGTCATTATATATATTTAATTGCTACACTCTAACATAGTGATTCACTTGTGTTACTGAAGTGTGAGAAACTGTTTGCTCCTACACTGAAAGACCTCAGTCTGCTGTGCTTTTTGAGTTCTAATATCCATTTTTCATGATTTTTCAGTCTCTCCTGTCACTTCCAGTTGCAACTTGTTACTGATGTCATTATGTCTATGTCTGAATGGTCCTGTATTTATCCCTCCTGCCCATCCGCTAACTTGTTGCTTCCACTCTGCTACAACCAAACCTTAATAGACTAATTAGTAATCTTGAGTGAGAGCCTAAAGTAAAAGTGCATGACTCTTTGGATATATAGCATTTACAAAAAGCCTATGTAGGCTTTTTGACATTTGTTTTGGGTACTTAGAAGCTTCTTTTAATCTTTTTAAATCTTGGCTTTATTCCATAGTTGAAGTAGTCAAATAAATGGTCTCCAGATGAATTATGTGTTTACTGCATTTAATACTAAAACCTAGATAAGGGTTGCAAACTATAGCCTAAAGGTCAAATACTGGAATGATTTTTTACATTTTAAAATATAATAAAACTGTTTTTACATTGTATTTGAAAATATGAAAACCAGTTTTGTTATCTAGTCAGTTGGGATTTGGCTGGAGGGTTATATTTTGCTGACACCTTCCTTAGATGATAACATTTCTTAAAAAGTTTGGTGATATAAATGATATTCAGATTAGTACTTAAATATATCTGCCCCTTGCTTTACAAACCACTCAGTCCATCAGGGATATATTTTTGGTTTAGATTTTAGAACTAGAAGGGACCTCAGGGGTCACTGGGTCCAACAACCCCACATTTTATGATGAAGAAATTGTACTCCAGAGAAATAAATTGACTTGCCCAGTAGTAGTAAGTGGCCAGGATTTGAAATCAAGTCTTCTAAATCCAAATCCAGAATTTATTTGAGTTTGGGTTTTTCAGTTAAAATGATCCTACTTGTACCATCCAATTTTCCTTGCACTCTTTCAGTGTAGATCATGGCTTCCTTTCTGAGACAAGCAGTGTAGCTTCTAGGAAACTAGGAAGGAAGAATGGGGAAATTCCACAAATTCTCATTTGGACTATATCAAGTGAGTCAATAGATATAAGCACTTTCTGTGTACCAGGCAACTGTGCTAAATTTTGGGGATACAAAGAAAGGCAAAAGGGATTCCTATTCTCAAGGAATTCACAGAAGAGACATCCTGCAAATAGCTACAGTATCCAGAATAAATTGGAGATAATCTCAGGGGTAAGACACTTAACTATAAGGGTAAAGAGATAAGGAAGAAGAAAATTCCAACTGTAGGAGACAGTCAAGAAAAATGTATAGTCAGTAGATAGGGTGTCTTATATGAAGGACAACAAAGAGGCCTGAATCAGAGTATGTATAGGGTATGTTAAAGGTTTTTTTTGGTTTGTTTTTGTTTTTTAACAAAGTTGGAAAGGTAGGAGAGGGCCAGGTTGTGAAGAGCTTTAGAAGCCAAACAGAGGATTTTATATTTTGAGTTTATTGAATAGGAGGCTGACATAGTCAGACCTGCATTTTAGGAACATTTATTTAACAGCTGAATGGAGGATGGAGTACAGAGAGACCTGAGAGAAGTTTATTGAAATAGTGTGGGTGCGAAATGATGAGGATCTGCACCTCATCACCAGTGTGTCAGAAGCAGAGCAGAAAATGGGGCCAGACATGAAGGTAGACTTTGGCAGTAGATTGAATATAAGGATAAAACAGTGAATAATTGAAATAATATCTAGGTTGCTTATGAGTCTTCTCTTATATGAGCTTATGAATATGGTATATATCAATAAGGAAGTTACCAATAGAGGAAGATTCTTTTTTTTTTTTTTTTTTTTTTTTTTTTGGTAGGGGGAGATATAGGACATTCAACTTAAGGAATCCAGCAAGCAATTGAAAAAATGAGATTAGAGATCAAGAGAAAGGTTATAACTAGATAAATAGAACTAATAATCATCATCTTCATAGAGATTAGTTGGTATGAGCTGGATGAAGATATAGAAAATAATAAGAATTTGTCAGCTCAGGAAGAGAATGAGGAGAAAGCAGTGTCATGAAAATCTAAAGCCAGGAGAGTATCAAAGAGAAAATAATAGTAAACAGTGTTAAAAGATTCAAAGAAGTCAAAAAGGATGAGGTTTTTGAGAAAGCCATTAAATTTGGATGATTAGAACATGTTGATGAAACATGCTATCTTTCTTTCCAGAGTCATTTAATCTGCCTCATTTTCTCCAGTAAAAGAAAGTTAGTGCCACATATCTCCTTACTGCCCATCTCCCCCATGGGGAAACACTAAAGGTGTTTGCCCATCAATTGATTATTTTTTCTATTAATGAGCTTTTCCCCCCCTCACCTGCCTTCACTGCACACTGGAAAAAAAAAAAAAAAAACAAACTCTTGAAAATAAAATTCATGATTAAGCAAAACCAATTCCTCAGTCAGCATGTCCAAAATGTGTATTACATTCTACATGTTTAGAGCTTTCAAGAGATAGGCAAGAGGATTTAATCACTATAGTGGACAGCCTTTTGCATTGATCAGAGCTCTTAAGGCTTTCAGAGTTGTCCATTTTTTGTATTTTTTATATTGTTATTATTATAGTATAGATTATTCTCATGGTTCATATCAATTTACTTTACATGAGTTCATATCAGTTTTTCCAGGTCTTACCAACCCTTCATCATTTCTTACAGGACAGTAGTATTCCACTACATTCATAACTTGTTCAGCTATTCCTTAATCAGTGAGTCCTCCCCTTACTTTCTAATTCTTTGCCCTTGTAATAAAGAATATTACTTTAATGACTGTTTGCTAGGAGAACATACAAGTAATAGCTATATAGATTGATTAATAAAATTTATTGGATAGATGAGTATGTTGAGGAATTGCAGTTAATTAATATTACATACAATATCACCACACACACCTTTGTGTGCCCCAGTTTCTTCTTCATCTGCAATATAGAATTAATAACACTCATGCCACATACCTCACCAGGTTAATAAGATTTGAGTAAATCTCCTAATCTCTATTTCACTTGATTCATCCTTAAGTCAATTTGATGCAGTATCACGAAGCACCTGGCAGGTACTGTGGGAGGTGTTGGAAATGTAGAGGTAAGACAGAGCCTAGCCCTTGTCTCCTCTTCCCCACAGAAGTGTTGAGTGAAGGTGGGTAAGGTCAGGGGTATGGATTTATTTCTGTACTTTAGAAGCAAAACAAAGCAAATGTAACAATCCCTGATGCATCTCTCTCCACAGACACTCCATCCTGTGTGCCTCTTGGAAGTGGGTCCTTGAGTGGTTCTGCCATTCACTGCCCCTCTGCTGCTGTCTGCATTGGGATCCTCCCGGGCCTCGGGGCCTACTCTGGAAGCAGTGACTCTGAGTCCAGCTCAGACAGTGAAGGCACCATTAACTCTACTGGGAAGATTGTGTCTTCAGTTTTCCGCACCAACACTTTCCTTGAGGCTCCATAATTCCTTCTGCCTGTGACTCCAGTGCAGGAGGCTCCTCCCCCATGGGGGGGTTTGGACTCATTTTGCCCTTGGAATTACTTTCCTTGAAAACCTCTTTGCCTGCTTCCTGTGCACACAGCTACGTCTTTAACCTAGTCTAAGAATATGCTAGAATCCTAGCTATGGGAGCTAGATGTTTTGTTTTCATTTCCCATTCTTGGTACAGGAGACTGTACCTGTTGTGCTGTCTTTTCACTCTACTCAGCTGGGTAAGGGGCAGGGCAAGTGAGAGATCTGCTGAAAGCATCTCCTCGAACAGAAGACATCTGCTGGTTTGCAAAGGGTTTGGTTATTTTTTTCCCTCCCCAGCAGAACTAAGGCAAAAACAGTTATTGAACAGCTATTGTTTGAATATTCTGTTAAGGCCAATTTTACAGCATCATTTTGTTACACTGCATTTTGGAGTGTGCGGAGGAAGAGAACTGAACCAGGTGATGAAATGGAGCACTCTCCCGACACTAACCAATTCCTGATGTTGTGTAACTAAATAAAGATTCTAAATTAATTTCTGTAGTGGGTGGCACTTATCACTCATTTATTGTTCATTCTCAAGCTCAGCTCTTCCTTATACTTAGCTATTCCTTCTATCTCCTATCTTATCCCTCCTCCCAAACCCCAAAGTACCCAGTTCACTAGGGAGTTCAATGACTTCATGAAGGCTGTTGTCTAAAAGATCAGAATTGAGGTATGTTTGAATGTTTTTAGCTAATATTGTAATAGAAGGGATTTAGTGGTAATAGTTTTCCCCCTAATAAATAATCATTTATTAAGTACCTTACTATGTAATAGGTACTATCTGCTAAGCATGGGGATTGATTGATAGAACTTCTTCAGTTTTACCCAATAATGAAAGCTGTCTATAGTCCTGTTGAAAAAGTAGCTCATTTAAAGGAGCTCATAGAATCCAACAAACTCTAAAAGGCTAAACACAAACGGTGCATGTGCTTAGACTGTGAACAAATGGTATATGATTCAATTGAAGCAGTTCCCTTGATGTGAGATTTAGTTTTGGCTTTCAACTGTTGATATTTTTAGGACATATTCCTGAAGGCTTAGCCCTAACCCTCCCCTGTACTGATGTTTAGTATATCACTGACTACATCAGCTACTGATGCTTTATTCTCTTCCCTATCAGAAAATCTCTGGGATTACAGTGATTTACTACTCCAATTATGGAAGCTCTAAGGATGGAGGAGTAAGTAAGCATAGTGTTTAAGGAATCTGGATCATTGCTTTAGTCTATGTGAATTATTTCTCCTTTAGATGTTGGACTGAGATACACCCCATTATATACTGATGTTTCAGTGTTGACAGGTAGAAAAGTCATTCACTTCTGATGTGGATAGAGGAACCCCCTCAATTTTCCCCCTCTTCATACAATGGCACTCTTGATTTCCATTAGCAGATGGCAACTCCTCTTCATCAATAAGTTGGCTTCTTATAAATGCCTTCTCTTTCCTTCTACAGAACTGCAGTGTGCTAATTGTTCCTTGGCTGTCAGCACAGGTGTGGCTGCCCTGTCTTAATAAACAGCTGTTTAGGTAAGATGGTGTGTAGGCACCTTCTGCTTTGTTTGTTTCATCATTCTTAAGTAGTACTGCCCTGATTACAGCCTCAGGAAACTTGTCACCAGCCAGATTAGAGAATGAGTTACTATCTAGTTTGGCTTTTAAGATATCTCCCCATACTTAGGATCTGCTTTTAATTTTAGAGGAAGCTTAGAGAACAATGCGATTGCTAAAAATAATACATTAATTTGAATATATACTTAGCATTTGAGAGAACATTTTCTAACTGTTAATGAAAGAAACAAGTGTAGAGAGAAGGAAAATTCTTCCTGCTTTTTTTTTTTTTTTTTTTTGCTCCTGATATTATCAAGAGATTACAAAATTATCATCTATGTTTTATATTTTTCCTCTACTCATTAAGCACATCCTTGACCTTGGACCCAAAATACAGTATTTGTAATAAACAATTAATAGCAAGCAAGGTTAGCTTAAGCAATCTTGGTAAGTGTCCAGTTTATCTCGTGGTTTTGATTCATTCAAAAATGAATGGGTGGGGAAAAAGCCAAAGGGGAAGCCTTTTAATCATAAATAATCATAATCTCTCTACATTTTTTAATAAAAATTTAATTTAATCATAACCTTTAATTTTTAAAATAATCTTTAATGATTTAATCTTGATGATTAAATCATAAACTTTATAAGACAATCAGTAAATACAGTGCATGTCCAAATCCTATTCAGCCACTAATTAGAAATGAAAAGCCTGGTTAATAAATTTAGATATCCGTATCTCAGACTTGTCTTTTTGAAAAACTTTTGTGTGAGATTCACACCCTCTGGGGAAAGAAATAATGCAGGGAAGTTGTTAATCCCACCACTGCAGTAGATCTGGAAATTCTCCCTCAGCTCCCATTCCTCAACTGAATTTAACAGGGAAATTACTTAATTCAGAGATTGAACAAATTCTTAGATGAGCCATCATAACAGGCTGTGGATCTTTTCTAATAGGAAGCCATCGCAGCTTTATATCCTACCTGACCTTAAAGAATTGCTGTTAGAAAATGGCAAAGGGCAAAATTGACCAGTTTATTCTTCTTTGCCTTCTGAGCTAAATGTTAATTAGTTTGGGACACACAGTTCTTTGGCTCTTGTGTTGTAGCTGTGGGTATGTGGCTCAGCTGTTGCCTTAAACTCCTCTGGAAAAACAAAAACATAAAAGCTTGCTGGCTCTGCATTGTCATTTGGACTTGGTTATTTCTTGATTTCCTTATGCACTTAGCCCACTTAAGTTTGAGAGCAGCATGAATTAGGAGCAGAAGCTTAGTGGGAGGCAGGAAATTTAGCCTTCTGCTTATAATCACAGTTAAGTGCAACTTTGGTGACACTGACCAAGGCTGGCGCTTTGCTGCTTACCTTTGTAGCAAGGGTTGGAGTTGCTGGAGTTAAAATGGCCCTATTAATTACCCGTCAGCCTGAAAAGGGTGAATGAGAATTCCATATTCCATATCCAAGAGATATGGATGAGAATGAATGAGATTTTCTCCCGAAATCTCCCACCTTTTACTTAAATCTAAATCTTCCCCACAACTGAAGATCACAGAATTAGGAGAAACTTTAAAGATCCTATAGTTCAGTCCTGAGTGAGCTGTAAATAAATCTCTGTAGCATTTAGTTACAGAAAGAGAACTGAGTGGAAAGAGCAGCAGGAGAGGAGTCGGGAAAAACTGGGTTCAGATTCTTTCCTTTTATTTTTTTTTCACTGACTTTATTTTTATATTAAAAATTTGACCACATTTTATGTCAAGAAAGTACACAATAGCTCACTACTCCAAAAAGTACAACTGCAATACAAATAGTTTATTTACAAGAAGAAAATCCCTCTATGGCTCACTCAGCAGAAGCAGCAGACCCGGAGATCCACAGCTTGAGTTGATTCTGGCAGGGGTAGTGAAGGCCAGAAGGGCAACTTTACTGCTTTGTCTATGTGACCACTGGCAAGGCTCTTCACTTCTCTCAGCATCAGTTTCTTTGAGTAACATGAATGTGATCATACTAGGCCTACGTTACAGGGGTCAGTGTGAAAGAGATATTATGTCTACGGGATTGTCTGCCAACTACTTGGTAAGTTTTAAAATGCTCTACAATTGTCAAATATTTTTAAAAATTCAACAACTTTTGACAAGTGGTTTCCCTGGGGGGGGGGAGGGGGAGGGAGGGGGAGTGTGTTGTGCTGTGATCTTAGCACATAGTTGAAAGTGTGTGCCTCCATAGTTTATAAAATAACAGAACCTCCTGCTTCAGAAATTTTGCCGTCCTGTAGAACTTGTTCCTCTTAGTCCTAATTTTGTCTATTGTAACATATAATCAGAGACCCCTGAAATATATACTAGGACACAGCCTCCATTCCTCATCAGGAAGTATTGGTTAGGAAAAATGTCTTCATTGATAGCACCGAAGAGGACTTGTCATGTCTTCTAGTTCATCTTGTAGTCTGTTGTCAGTAAGCAGTAAGATAATTAACTTACAGCTAAGACTTCTCAGCTATCCTGGATATGGTGTCTTTATTTCAGCTTTGTGGTTTGGCCTCCTGAATTATTTGGAGCTTCCACCAGGCTCTGCTAGACTTTGGTGGGCATAAGCAGGAAGTACCAGTTGCAGGAAATACCAGCAGATAAGAAAGCTATGATCTGTTTTCTGGGCCAGGTCTTTTTTCCTAAAGCACTATCACCACCCAAATAGCCTGCATAATCAGTAAATAGATGCTAAACAACTGCTGTGTACATCTTTCTATTAACAATCTTAAGGGAAGTCTGATCATCAAACAAATAGCCCAATGCTAGAGATGAGTTTTCATCTTCTGCCCCATGCGCTAAAGTGCTGCATCTCCTTCTCAGCAGGCTAGCCATAGTTGTCTCTTCTGAGGACCCTCTTCGAATATTCAAGATGCCTCGCCATCAGGACTTGGTGGCTCTTCAGGGTAAAAGTCAGCACTAGTCCTAGGTAAGAATTATGGAAGCAAAAGGTTTGTTTTGTAGGATGGAGATGTTTTACATGCTAGCGTGGATGTGGCGTTCCTCAGAATTTATCAGCAGGCTACCAGATCCCCTTTCCCCCAGAAGCAGCCTCAGAATGACTGAGACATTTGCAGGTAGAAAACTTTGTATGATACTTTTACCATTTCTACAATTTGGGTGTCCAAGTAATTGTCCTGGAGCTGAGAGTGGATCCATTTCTCAGGCCTAGTCATTTGAGTATATTCCTCAAGCAGAAATTATGACAGAGACCCCCCATACAAACAAGAATAAGGAGGTTCAAACTAGGGTTTGAATATAGCAAAACAAGTTATATTGAAACTTTGATTTTTCAGATATTTAACTGCCCAGGCTTTATCCAAGGAAAGCAGCTTTCATGGGAATGTCCGAGTTTCTTTATTAACCTGAGTATAACAAATAGAACATGTACATAGTATAAAAATGAACAGAGGATGAGAGGTATAAGCTTATTAACACAAATATATAACACAAATATATATAATGTATACTTTTTTGTTTTTTAAATCACAGACAGTAGTTGCTTGGAAAAAAGCCAGTTTTGATTGTAAAAATTTATTTTTATAATTATTCCACTAAAATTATACAAAGTACATTCAATACTTGAAAATGATGGTAGGGAGGAAAAAGAAGAGGCCCTGTGTGACCTGGTAGTATCATCGGGGTTGGCAAGTTTGACAAAGGAAATCCAGCTGTGTTTGGGAGAGAGCAAGGAGACTGTCCATTATATTAAAAAAAAAAAAAAAAAAAAAATGAAAAGGCCGATTTGTTTAGAAGAAAAAAAAATTAGCCACCAGTGAGGAAGCCGATGTTGCACGTGCATTTTCCTTGGGGACTGAAATGAGGTTTGGTTGACATGCTGATGCTGGTCAGAAGGGAAAGTAGGCTGCAGGAGTTTACGCAAGTTCACAGTTGCTGGGCGGCAGATTTTTATGTTTGAAATACTGCACGACTTGCTGGGGCAGCTCTGCCAGCACAGCTTTAGCCAGGGTTTCTTTAGGTGCCTGGAGAACAGTAGAAGAGAAAAGACAGGATTAATGATTACTCTGGTTGGAATGTCATGAAATGATGATACAAAATATACACGAAGTATAACAATGTAAATAGAAAACAAACTTAAAAGCTGTAAAATTATAACCAAGTTTAGCCCTAAAGAATAAATATGAGACTATTCCTCCTTGCTTTGGAGAAGTGGGGAGACTATGGGTGTGGAAATCTTACCTACACTGTCAGAGTTGGTTGAATTGTAGTTTTTTTTTTTTTTTTTTCTATTATAGAGGTGACTGAGAGGGAGATGAGGTCGGCTATATTGGAGAATTAAGGTGATGTAAAAACTAATGATATCCATAAAGATAAGACAAAATAATGTTTACTTCTTGCCTGTACTCCTATTCCTTTCCTTTCCACCTCTAGCATCTTGGAGGAATCCCACAGACCACTCTAAATCTCCTAAGGAGAATCCCCAGCCATTGTGTACAACACAAAGACAAGAGAATCTAGAAGGAAAGGTCTATACTTTGGCAACTAAGTTCTAGGAAAGCTGGACTTGGTGCTTAGTCACTCACATAAGGCCTATTCACTGAATAGGAACCTCATTTTATAGGAAGTTGAGGGGAGCATAGTAAAAGTTTCACTTTTGAGCTTTCCTTGTTGGTCTTTTTGGCCAGCAGAGTTCCTTGCTGTGTGAAATAGACTTTTGCCATTGTTTTAGGCAAGGGTCTAGGCATGAACCCTAATTCAGTGGGATCCCACTTCATGTTTGACAAGGATCCCAAGATCATCTACCGCTATTATACCACATATATCATATATCATATATATATCATATCATATGAGTGTCACCTGAAAAGTAGTGTGTTAGAATGGTTCTTTCAATACCATGACTTCTGAGAGCAAAATAAAAAGCTATCATCTTAAAGGAGTTTCAGAAGTCATCACCCAAATATGGAACTATATTTATGCCATCCCTTTCTGTTGTTAATTCAGTCCTACTCTTAGATCTACAGTCTTCACAGCCCTTTGGTCACCTTTCTGACTTTGATGATTGTGAAACATTTTTATGCATCAAACTCAACTCTCCCCAGTATATAATACACAAGCTTTCTTGGAAATGATCATCCTCCTCAAGAGAATAACTTACAAGCCATACTATACTACATCATATACTTTGTTATGAAGCCCCATCCTATTATTCTTTATTACATACCTTCCAGCGAAGTATACCATAAATTGCTCTTATGTCCATATCTTTGCTCATGTTGTTCTCAACAAAGGGGAGGGGGGTGGCTTTCTCTCCTCCCTCATGCCTATCCAGATTCCTATCCTTCCAAGACCTATCTCTAAGAAATCTTCAGATCACATGGATCAATTACTTTTTCTAACTTCTATCATACTTGTTGTTTAGACAATGCAATTAATACTTTTATCATTTATCATAGTTGTTAATGCTCTCCCCCCCTTTCTACTTCAAGTTATCATGTACATACTTATTTATAACGTGTTCTTTTCCCTTCTCCAGGAAAATGAGCAAGGGAATTTGAGGAGGGGAACTTTCCATTTTGTCTTTGCACACAGTAGGTGCTTAAAAATACTTTTGTGGTGTTATGTGTATGTTTCACAAGGTTATGCTTAGTTCTTTAAGTTAAGCTGAATAATATTTCTTTTATCAGCCAAGGCCTCCTGGCACACAGAAATGCTTCAATGCTGCCTGTGAAAACTTGAGCAAATTATGTTGCCTCTCTTAGTCTCAGTTTTCTCGTGTGTAAATTCAGGAAATTAGACAAAATGGTCCATTTTGGTTATAAAGTTAATAATTCAATGCCTGACAGTGCAGTGTAATAAGAGAGCATTAGTTACTGGAAGTCAGAGTCCTGACTCCAGCTCAGCCAGTGATTAGCTTTTAACTATGTGTGACTTTTAGCTTTTAGCTGTGTATGACTTTTAGCTTTTAACTATGTATGACTTTTAACCAAGTCTCTCTGTTTCTCTGAGCCTGTTTTCCCATTTATATAATGAGGTTAGTTTAGTTAGACTCTTAGGTGTGACATTTTGTAACTGGGCCAAATAGTATCATAGAAGTTTAGAGCAGGAATGACAATAATTTAATTAAATTAAGTAATTTAAGATTTATAAAGCAATTTACATAAATTCTATCATTTGATCCTCATAATAATTTTGTGAGTTATGTGATAGACCTATTTTCCAGATGAAGAACCTCAGGCTGAGAGGCATTAAGTGACTTTCCCAAATTGTATGTATACCTAGTAATTATCTGAAAAGGAATTTGAAACCCAGCTCTTCAAGACTGAACACCTACTGCTCTACAGAAAATCCCAAGATTTATGTCTGAATCTTATTTTTCTATACACATATTTTTTTGCCTTGGTACCCCTCTTCCTTCCCAGCCCAAGGCTCACATTACGGAATTCCCGAAAGGGTACAAACTGCACAATGTCTCGAGCTGCCTCCTCGCCAGTGTGGGAACGCAGAGCACGAGTATCACCATCCAGGAACTCCATGGCAGCAAAGTCAGCATTGCCCACACCAACAATAATGATGGACATGGGCAGCTTGGAAGCCTGTACCACTGCATGACGGGTCTCATCCATATCGCTGATAACACCATCAGTGATGATGAGGAGGATGAAATATTGCTGCAAGGAAGATAGGTCAAAGAATGAGGTGACAGTTAACTTATAGTTTGCCTCTTCCCCAGATTCTCTTATCTCTTCATCCTACTCAAAATCTGGAATTGGTTGTATTTTCATGCTTCTTTGATTATTTAGGAATACAATCCAGTCCCTACCACAGCCAAATCCATTCCCACCTCTTGTCTTTTTTCATTCCAGGTGCGACAACTGTCCGTCACCTTATTTTGCCTATGAAACTTTCTGACAATTTTAGAAGATAGGTTTTTTTTTTTTTTTAATTACTTTCCAAAGCATCTATTGCCTGAATCCCATAATTTAAGACTATTTTTGGTCCATTTTAAATGTCAAAATGCTTATCTTTCAAAACTCAGATGCTTTCTCCTCCATGAAGTCTTTCCTGATTCTTCAAGTTGTTAGTACTTTCCTGTCAACCAAGTATTAAGCATATACCATGTGCCAAACACTGGGGACACAAAGGCAAAAATGAACCAAACCCTGCCATCGAGGAACTTGCATTCTGAGAGAGAGAGAGTGTGTGTGTGTGTGTCTATCTTTTTAGGGGGAAACTAAAGGAAAGTGATTTTAAAAGGTGAAATTATATTCCAGGCATGGAATTGGGAGAAGCAGGGAGGAACATTAAAAGGCTGTTTGGCTGGGTTGAAAGGAAGTGTGGAATAAGGCTGAAGAGGTTAGAAAGGGCTAAGTTGAAGAGCTTTGAATGCCGGAAGTTTACAAATAGTCCAAAAGACATCTAGTTGGGAAATCCCATAGTTCATGATAATAGGACTGGAGCTTAGGAGAGAACTTTGTATTGTATGTATAGATCTGGGAGTCATGTGTATAGAGATATTTAAAATCACGGGAATTAATGATTTCATCAAAAAGGAGTATGTAGAGAAGGAAAAGAAGGTCTAACATGGAGAGAGCCTTGGGGGTGTGATATGAATGATGATGCTTGAAAAGGGAATAGAAAAACAAGAGGTGAACTAGGATGGAGCCGTTTCACAAAAACCCAGAGAGGATAGTGCAGTCAGAGTCAAATGCTACAGAAAGGACAAAGATGAGACTGAGAAAAAGCTTTGAGATCTGGCATTTTAAAAGATCATTAGTAACTCTGGAGAGAGGAATTCCAGATGAGTGATGAAGTATAATGTCCGACTACAGAGAATTGAGAAGAAATGAGTGGAAGTGCAGAAAATGAGCACAGATATCTTTTCTAGTTTGGCTATAAGTTTGTTTTTTAAATGATAAAGACTTGGGAGTGATTGTAGGCAATAGGGCAGAAGATTAGAATGGGGAAGGCATAATTTTGGAGGTAATGAAATCAGGATTATGTATAAAAGGCTTCAGAATGGAGTGAAGGTGGGGGGGGGTGAGATCAAGGAGTTATGAAATGTAAAGCAGACATGTATACTGAATCTGAGCATTTATAATGGATGCAGTCAGCACAGTTGTGTTGGCTTCCATCAGTTCCATTTCGATTGGTATTTGGCAGGGCATGAGTGGCTTTAGAATAAGGGAACTAATAGGAGAGCTGAACTGGATAATTAAAGGATTAAGATTGAGAAGTATAGCCAAGAGCATGGGTGAGGGATAGCTTGATAAAATTGCTGAGAGACTGAGGAACTGGAGGTCACTGAGATCATATCTAGCCTCACATTATCTTCTATCTCCTTATCTAGAGAATTTTATGAATCCTCAATACCTGTCTAGCTTAGTACCTTACTTGTGTAGACTGTTGAATTGAATCATCTTTATCTGTAGGCAGAGACCAGATTGTTTGTGATTTGTTTAATACATAAAGATCAGTCAGTCAATATATGTGTTATGTACTTACTGTGTGCCAGAGGCAGAAGATAGTTTCTGCCCTCAAGGAGCTCATATTCTATTTGGGAGATAACTTGTAAACCTCAGAGGGAAGGCACTGGAAATAAGAGATGTTGGGAAAGGCTTCCTAAAGAAGATAAGGGGGGGGGGGCGGGGGGGGGGAAGGGGGAGAGTGTTCTCTACACAGTTAGAGAATATACTAAGAGATGGAAATATCTTGTTTGTGAAACAAGCCAGGAGGAGAACTGATGTCACTGGATCTTTTCTACCTAAAGGTAGAAACCTTTAGTTACCCCTTCTAAATCCTTTTCTTTTAGGGCTCCTTTTTCACTGTTTTCACTTCACATTGAAGTTTTAGGCAAAGAAAACAGCTTTTTTTAAACAAAGGAGCTAGAAGAAATTTTTGGATGATCATGAAATCTGAGGTCCTAAGAAGTAGGGTAATTTTCTAAAGTCAGACAACTGGAATGTCCAGAATTTGAACTCAGATCTTCTGACTCTGAAGTTATTGCTCTTTCCACCATACCACATTGCTTTCAGCTTCAGGAAACTGGGCCATGAACGAGGACCAGTCTTTCCCAGACAAATACAAATTTCACAAATTCAGTTAACCTTGGTCCATTTAGATGGTCAGACTATTACTATTGCTGCTAAGACAGTCATCACTTCATTAACTTCTATTCAACAAATATCTATTAAGCACATGAGTGTAAAATAATGTGCTAGGTCCCATAGAGTTTGGATAAGATGTACTCTGTCCTCAAGGATTTTTTAAGGATCTCACATATAATATAAGGGGTTTCAGGGGTAGGAATGCAATTTCCCAGAAGTTTTTGACTGTAGAGTTATACTTTGAAGGAAGCATACATAAATAGCATAAATTTTATATACATACATAATTGCGATACTTTTAAGGCAAAGGGCAAAATCATTGTCACGGAAGTTCAGTCAAAGTGTTGTATTCTCAAAAATTATGCTACATCCTTCCTACTAACAAAAGGAATATGAATAGGCTTATTCTTAACATTTTATTTGTAGTAGCAGGGAATGCACAGCTGTTTTAAGAGAAATGGAGAGGGACAGTCAGATGGCACAGTGGATGGACCACTGGCCCTGAAGTCGGGAGACCTTTGAGTTCAAATCTGACCTCATACACATACAAGGGGAAGACTGCCTCAATTTTACCATATCCACAATCAAAGGACCTCATCTTCTAGGTATGGGCAATCTAAAGCTAGGTGGTGCAGTAGATAGAGGCCTGGAATCAGAGAACAGAGTTCATTGTGTCTGATCCTGAGCAAGTCACTATTTGCCTCAGTTTCCTCATCTGTAAAAGGAGCTGGAGAAGGAAATGGCAAACCCCAAAGAGACCCCAGTGTCTTTAATGTCATTTGGGGCTTTCTTGGGAAAGAGTCAGGAATGACTGAAGCAGCTGAACTTAGGACAGCCTCCATACTTAAGAGTTTTCTCTCATTGGTCCTTAGACCAGTCATAGAACTTTGAATTTGTCTGCATACCATCCTTGATGACATACTTAGCAGCTGCAGCTGGTATACTTCTCCTGGGCAGCTGCGGAGCTGAATCTGGCTTGGCTCCAACCACAGCTGCTTAAGCATTCAGCAGGGAGTGGTGAAGGCTGGAATGGGAGAGCCCATGAAGCCAGGGTTTCAGCTGGCTCCAGTCTGAGGTCTTTATTCTTGTAGTCAAACAGACTTCATTTCCATTAACTCTTTTGGCCAAGGAGGAAATGAATAAAATATTAAAACCTAACTTATTTTCCCCCCCTCCAATTTTCCTATTATTTTTGAGTATACACTATTGTCCCATTTCAAAGCTGTTTCCAAATCTTGTATTTTTCCTTTTTGTCTCCTCTCCACTCACACAATTGCTGTGTAAAGGCCCCAGCACCTCTTCTAACCTGGATTGCTGCAGTAGTCTTCTAATTGGTCTCCTTGGTCGCCTTTCAAGTTGTCTCCACTCCAAACCAGCTTTCACTTAGCTGCCAAAAGTGGATTTTCCTAATGTCATTCTCCCCTCCCCTACAGCAAACTCCAATTAATTTAAAAACTTAAGAATCCTTCACAACCTGGATTTGTCTTTCCTTTCCAGTTTGATACTTCCCTCAATACACTTTACAATCCATTGACATTGGCCTTTTTGCTTTTCTTTACAATAAAGCACTCCATTTTCCTAATGGCTGGTCTGGCCTTTCTGTGCCTGAAGTACTTTCCTTCTCACCTTTACTTCCTAGCTTACTTCAGCACTTGGCTCAAATGCTACCTTCGGCAGGAGGCCTTTTCCCACTAGTGCCATCCCCCTTCTATTTACAATAAACAGAGAGATGGGGGAAGACTGGGAAAGGCCTCTTGGAGAAGGTGGTATAGACACATACACATACACACACCCCTATATATAAATATAAGTCAATGTATCTACAACAATATCTATAAATATGTAGGGTTTTTTCCTACATAGTTTTCCCCATTGAAATATGAAAATGTGACCACCTCGAGAGCAGGGACTGTGTGTGTGTGTTTGCCTTTCTTTGTGTACTGAATGTTTAGCACAAATCCTGGCATAAAATAAGTGCTTCATGCTTGTTGACTAGCTGATCTATAGTTCTAAAAGGAAGGAGCAGTGGTCTCCAAGTCCTTGAAGGACATTGTTTGGGTACTAAGTAGAAAGAAAATTTGTTCTTCTCCTGATCTTTCTACAGACTCTATCAATTCTCTAGCTTTCTACAGACTCTATCAATTCTCATAACTGATCTTAGGATGGCAAAACTAATGAATCTTAGAGATCATCTTCGAATCTTGGGAGTCTTAGAGAAGACTCAGAATCATGCAGAAAGGTACCACAGACCCAGCCCATCAATTTAGACCATTTCCCTCCAAGTCCATAGCAACCAATTGTTTACATTGTTACAGTTAAATGAAAAGAAACCAAGGCTCTCTTGTTACTCTCTTGTTAGCTGAATTGCTATATCATTCAATTAAATTCATTAAGCATTTCTAGAATGTCTCTGCATTGGTGTCTGGTACTACGTAAGCTATGGTACCAGGCTGCTCCCAGTGGGCCTGTGGTCATTAAGTAAGGCAAAGCTGAGGATGAAGAAGAGCAATGAAAATTGCCTTATTATTAACTCACTTTAAAGTGTTCTTCAAGAAACCAACTAAATGTTCTCTGTGTACATGCATTGTACATATACGTATGTGTACACAGATCCCAAAGAAACAGGCAACATAATTGGTGTATTATCCAGCATTCTTTCAATCAGAACAATCTCTTTTAGGTTATTCCCTTAATTATATAATCAACAAATGTTATTTGAGCCACATGTTGGATACCCCATGTACCCAGCACTGTCCTAAGGCTTGTTAGCAGCATCCTGTGCTGTATCAGCATAAGGAGAATTGATGCTTGTGATGATTCTGAGGTCATGCAAATATTCAAAAGTGCCTCTTAAATTATCAAAGGTAATGTGTGGCCTAGTTCTTGTATATTTGAAATTCTTTGAAATTCAATGATCGAGGTAGGTCAGTGGTAAAGCTGGACTAGAAGGACTAAGGACTGGATTATTGCACTCTATATTCCACCACAGGTGGCCTTCATCAAGTGCTTCCTTTATTCCCTTGATTCCCTATCATTCCCTGGGCTGGGATGAAATGAGGAAGCCTACAGCTTGAGCTGCTGTTTACACCAAACAAACCTTTCTGATTCCACAACAAAACCTCTTCCCTTCCTTCCTCCAGTCAGGATATAGCTGCTGAGGGGGGTCAAACTAGCTCCACTGACTCTGCTGCTTAGTAATGAGAGTATAGCTGGACTCCAGGCTGTAATGAAAGGGATAGCTAGTATGAAGGCTTCTGAAATGCTGCTGTCAATTGAGAAAGATTTAAAAAAAAAAAAAAAAAAAAAAAAAAAGCTTTCTGGGATCAGGAAGAAAATTAAGTTGGACAGGATTTGAAGGAGTTGGAGACAAGAGAATGTTCCTCTGCCCTATCCATCCCTTCTAACATTCCAGGCATCTTGCTAGAGGCCCTAGGAACAGATGTAGCTGAGCCATCTCATTGACAGATGGTCACTAGTTGTTGCCAATTTGTAAGGCTTCATCTCGGAAATAGTGCTCAGCTCTGCCTGAGGCTGAATCCCTAGAGGTTAACTATGTCAGTCTCTTAAGATCCATTGGCTCCTGGAGCCGCCTTTGTTCACCCATACCCTGTCCCTTTGGGCTTCGGAGACAGAGTGCCCCTGCTTTGTACAATCAAATTAGGGTGCCTCTTAATTTACTAGGTCAGTACTATCAGATATTTATATCAGATATTTCTCCTCCAAGTCCTTCTGACCTGTTAAAACCTTAGGCATAATTAAATAGACATAATCATATTGAAATGAACCCTTTTTGAAATTCCCATCGAGATGTGAATGAACTAAAGTGAGAATCAGGCTGATATAGTGGAAAGAGCAACTGGCAACATGAGGAATTTATAGAAATACATAAAAACAAAAGCAATCATCTGATAGAAGTGATAAAAGGTTGTAGAGAGAGAAAGGATAAAAATGATTCAAATTGAGTTTTCAGAATAAATGCAAGCTATCAACAACCATAAATACCAGAAGCCACTAATTGCAAAAGAAATGCAAATTCAGGCAGCCCTGATGTTTCATCTCATATCTATTAGATGAACAAAGATGTAAAACAAAAATGATGAAGGTTGGAGGGTCTGTGGGAAGCACTGCTGGTGGATTAGCTCCAACCACATTGGGGAAAAAAATGGAATTATACTAGAAAAGTCACCAAACTGTTCACACTTTTTTGAACTGCACATCCCACTAGCAGACACATATCCTAAGAAAGTTAAATTCAGAAAGGTCCTTTATGAGGCTAAGCACTGAAAAGAGTCCTGGCTTGGAGTCAAGAGGTCCTAGCTTCTTATTCTATCTTTGATGCTCACTACTTGGCTGACTATGGGCAAATCACCTTCCTGGGTTAGTTTCCTTATCTGTAAAATCAAGGAGCTGCACTATATGAGGCCCCTTCCAAATTCTAGATCTACATTCCTATGTATATACCAAAAATATATACCAAAAATCTCCTCAGTAGCACTTTTTGCATGTAGGTACTACAAAATTTGATGTAGTAATTTCCTGCCATGCATGTATGGAATACATATGCCAGCATAAATCATTTTTCAGTTAGTTTTGCTGGATTGCTTTTTGTTTTGTCCCAGGACAGCTGTCTAGGGTGGAAAGGGATATATCTGGAAATATATGTGACCTTTTGATGCAGAGATTATTCTGTCAGGTATATACCCCAAAGAGATCATTTGATTAAGAATCAATGTTGCAGAATTACAATCAAGAGACTTAGGTTTTACTCAGTCTTCTTTTTATGTCATTCAACACATGAGAGTATTGATCACCTTTTCCTGCTGAATACTCTTTTCTTGATATTGCTCTCATTTGGTTCTCCCTGTCCATCTGAACCTTCTCAGTCTTCTTTCATATCATATCTATTGAGAATCCTTTTAGGAGCTCTCTCCTTGGCCTTCTGTTTTCCCTTGATCCTGCCTCACTTGATCTCATTAGCTCCATTGTCTTCTTTTTGCAAATAATTTTTACATTCAGTTACCAAATGATTTTTCTAAAGACCTGATATAGGTCTGATTTTAACAGCCCCATCATCTACTCAATAAATTCTAATGGCTTTTTATTACTTCCAGGAACAGACTTCTTACACTTTATTCCCTTCTATGCATTTTATCATCTGATTACACAGGTTTACTTGCTCTTTCTCACATGATACTGTTTCCCAACTTTGCCTCTGCTAGAAATACTTTTCCCCATTTAGATTCTTTAGATTCCCAAACTTCCTACAAAACTGCGCTCACATCCTACCTTTTTCAAGAGACATTTCTCAGTCCCTCTTTTACTTCCTCTCTCTCATCCCAAACATACTCTAAAGCAGAGATACTGGCTTCCTTGTCTTTTCTCACACAAAATACTGTATTTCCTCCAAACATTCATTGACTGTCTCTCAAGCTTAGAATGCTCTCCCTCATGTCTCTTCCATCATAATGTGAATTTTAGGTATGGAATGTTCATGCTTTTCTTAGAGTACCCAGCACATAATAAGTACTTAATATTTGTTGATTTCCCTTCTTTGGGCCTCAATTTCCTCATCTGCAAAATAAAGAGAACTGGACTAGATGATTTTGAAGGTCCATTCTACCATCATCTATGTTCTATAAAAGAGCTTGGTTTGAATGTTACTAACAATCCATATTTCGGAGACTGGTTTGTTATTGGAGAGTGTCCAGTGGTAGAAACCTGGGTGGTAGAGGAGACCTAGAACAGAAGTTAACTTGGGATCCATGAACTTTTATTTTAGTATTTAATAGCTGTTTCAATAAATTGAATTCCTATGTATTTTAATGGATCTAAAAACATTCTTAGAAGATTTCACCTGATTGCCAAAGGGGTCTATGACATATACAAAAAAATGTTAAAAACCTTCTTGCCTAAAGGAGCCATGTTCATGAACCACTTATCTATGAGCCTGGAATCAGACCTTTTTGGAAAGGAGACAGAAAAAGTCATGCTGCTACCTAGGACACCTAAAGCTAGTTCATCCTTGGAGCATAAAAAGCTCTACCTACTAGTTCTTTTCCTCAAACCTTCAAACATGCCTAAATCTATCTCATCCTTAAATAACTTACTCTTAACCCCTATTATCCTTTATCTCCTCCTTTCTTAGCCAAATTGCTTGGAAAAGGATGTCTATATTTGCCTTCCCCTTTCTTCTCAGATCTTAACCTTTTGCAGACTGACTTCCAACATCATCCAACTGGAAAGAGCTCTCTCTAAAGTTATCAATTTGTGAATTTCCAAATGCAGTGTTCTTTTCTCAATTCTTATCACTCTTGGTTCATCTACTGCATTTGATACTACTGACCAGCCTCTCCTGGATTTCTGGCATTATTCTAGAGCACTCCTCCCCACCACATACAAACGGTTGACAAATCTTGCTATTTCTACTGCCACAATATCTGTGGAATCCAACCCTTTCTCTCCACTTACACAGCTGTTGATTTGGTTCAGGCCCTCATCACTTCTTACAAAGATCATTGTAGCAGCCTGATAGTTTTGGACTCCTTACCTCAAATATTTTCTATTCCAGTCCATTCTTCAGTTGGTGCTCAAAGTAATTTTCCTAAAGCACATCTGACCATGTCATCCTCTTTTTCAATAAACTATCGCGATTCCCTATTGTCTCTAGAATCAAATGTAAATTCCATTGTCTGGCACAGAAAGACCTTTCCAATATGGCTTCAGACCTTCTTTCTAGACTTATTGTACATTACTTCCCTTTCTGCATCCTAAGTAATACTGCAGCCTAGCCAAAAACTTCCTTCTGTACATCTCCCCTATGACTTCCCATCTCTGCACTGGCTGTTAAACACATGCCTACAATCACTTCTTCCTTATAGCCACCCCATAGTGTCCCTTGCTTCCTTCATTTGTTTATATTTCTCTTTATATCTGTTTATATTCACTTTATATTTATGCTGTGCATTTTACATGTTATTGTGTTTTCCGTTAGAATGTAAGCTCTTTGAAAGTAGGTATTTTATCCTTTGCTTTTGTATTTCCTGCATTTAGCACAGTGTCAGTATTTAATAAATGTTTGCTGACTGATGGCTTAGAAATTATTTACTCCAACTCCTTCATTTTAGAGAGAGGCCTAGGGAAGTGAAATGACTTGTCCAAAGTCACAAGCCTGTCGGTGACAAAGGTGGCTGAAAAGATGGACATGGCTGCCCTGCCAGCCTTCAGGGTCCTCATTCCCCTGGAAAGTTGGGATGGATCTTGGATCCTCTGTCTGCAGTCCTTTCTACTGCCAGGTGACCCTACTGGTCTAGAGCAACAATGACAGCTCTGGTTTCTCACTGCACAGCACCTAGGCTAATGCTGTAAGTTTGGATTGTGCCTTCCCTTGGTCCCTGTGAGTCTGCGAGGAGAGGAAATGGGAAGGCAAGTCTTTGGATAGAATAGCTCCCCTCCTACCCGGCTCCTCCTTTCCTAACACTAGAATGTATGTCAACTATTTACCGTGGCTGACCGTTGCTCCGTAGCATGGGCGGCAAATCGAGCTACATGGTTGATGATGGGGGAAAAGTTGGTGGGTCCATAGAAGCGGATGTGGGGGAGGCACGCTGAATATGCTTGGGCAATACCATCCACACCTGAAAAACAGAGAGCCTCGTTATGGAAGACACGAGCACCTCAGGATCACTGGGGTCGCTGTGGCTTGAAAGAACACACGCTATGCAGAGTTAACTGAGTGAAATAAGGTCTTCCTAGGATTTTTTCTCTGTAATTTGTGTGTTTGTATCCAAACCTAATTTTATCAATGAAGGGAACTTCTACTGTAAAAACTGCCCCTCCTGGTATAGGTTAGCAATTCAATTACAGAGATGCATGGAGCACAGCAAAGTTAAGTAGTTTACTCACAGCCATGCAGCTAACTGGGTCAGAAGCAAGATTTACACTCAGTATTTTTGACTCAAGACTGCTCTTTTCTCCTATGGCGAAAAACTGTAAGAAGGTATAGGACAGGAACTTGAGAAAGAGAGAAAAGAGAGAGAGAGAGAGAGAGTGAGTGTGTGTGTGATCATCTCTATGCTGCTTAGCACAGTGCCTTAACAGAGATGCTTGTGGACTGAATGGATGAATATGCTGTGCTACTGATTAACTTCCAGGTTATGAAAATAAAAACTAAGAGGAATAGTCATATCAGGACATCATCATTACAAGTTCTCCCACTGAGCCCCAAGATTGCTCTGCTTTCTTATAGAAACCTGGGAAGACTAGTATAAACATGGAGTGAAGTGAGCAGAGCCAGAGGAACAATTTAGACAGTTGTACTTTACAATGTAACATCATAAAGACAATTTTGAAAGATTTATTAACTCTGCTTGATGGAATGGTCATCATGACTCCAGAGTACCGCAGGCCACCTACTTGCTGACAAGGGAAATGGAATGAAGGGGGATGGAAAGAGATATGAGTTTCTGGACATGGTAAATGTGTGGATTTATTTTGCTTGACTATGCTTATTTGCAACAAAGTTCAATGTTTTTCTATCTTTGATTGTGGAGGAGAGAAGAGAAGAAGGGAGTTCGAAGTAATATTCCCTCCTGAAAAAGAAGAAAAAGAGTCACTGAAACATCTTCCAAAGATGCACTGAATAGAAGGAAGTTTAAAAGGAAACATAAGCAAGTAGAACAACTCTTGAAAGGAACATTTTGAATTTATCATAAACTTTTATTTTTTAAAAAAACAAGCTATATGTAATAGATTCACTGGTTTACATGTGATCTTTTTTGTTTTACTTTATATATGGAAATAGTCTCTTTTATGGTATTAAATTCAGAATTAAAAAATAAAAGTGATCCCAACTTTTGCAAGAGAATGCCAGTCAAGTTGGTCACAGCCCCCTACATTTATTTCCCCAAGCATTTATTCTCTCCTGGTAAGTGGCTACTTACTGAGCTGCTTTTCAGGCTGTCAAAATACATTCTGTATTGCCTCCCACCTGTCGCTGCTCCTTCCGATTCATCCTACATACCATAGCTAAAACCATCTTCCTTTACATTTAAATTACTAAGTGCACTTCACGGCACTGCTGACACCCAATGTAAAGCACAACTTGCTTACTTAATGGATACATCTGTTTAAATGTACATCTTGAAACTTCTGTATCAGTGCAGCCTTGGGATCAGATTGGAAGATTTCTGATTTGTACTAACTATAGGTCCTAATAAAGAAAGGCTTTAGACATAGGAGGTTATCAATAATCTGGATAGTTCAAGAGAAAAAACATTGAATGTAGAGCCAGAAGCCATGGACTGAGTCTTGCATCTGACATTTACTTGCTATTACGTGATCTTAGGTAAAATCTCTGCTTTTCAGTCTCCCACCTCCAAATTGAAATCTGCTAATCTTTATGGTGCACAGCTCTGTGAGCTTCCTTAGTCCCTTCTCCTATTTTAAAGACAAGATTAGATCAAGCAAACTGATACCTTGTGCCCCAGGAAAATTAACTCAAAATCAGAAGTTTGAGTTCTGGCAGCAGACTGTTTATAATTGAGAAACACAAAAGGTTTCAATGCTAGATCATTTCCCCCAAAATACGTTGGGAAGCATTTCTATTTCTATTATGATTGCAGACAATAGAGTCAGAATGGCCTCAATCTGTAGTCTCTGGGGAAGATAGGCAGTTGCATTATGTGCCAAACCAACCCCCCTAACGACACACACTGTGGGAAAATGATAGAGAGGTATTGGCAATTTGGGAAAAATACACATACACATAAGGTTATGTAACTGGCTGGATACTTAGCAGTGATTTTGTTCAGCTTAAACAGCAAGGGAGTCATTGGTGTGGGTGTGCTATTTAAGCACACTTGAACAGTCTGACAGGTCTTCTACCCGCCTTGCAGATAAGTAACACCCTTCCTTACTATGGGAACTAAGCCCAACCCGAGGAACACTTGACTTGTCTGAGTTAGAAGGGTTTTAATTTCTTAGGCAGAAAGAGGAAGCATGGTCTAGCAAAATGAACACTCGATTTGTATCTTGGATTTAAATTCTGGCTCTATGACTTACTATTTGTGAGAGCTTGAGTAAGACATACTCTCATCCCTCCCTCTTTCCCAAAGATTACAAGAGTATAAATTTAAAATTACAAAAGGAACTTAGAATCCTTTGACTTTAACCCTTATTTTACAGATGAGGAAAATGAGGCACAGAGGTAATTATAATTCAGCATTTTAAGGCTTGCAAAACACTTTACAGATATATCTCATTTGATCCTCATAAATTCTTAGGAGGAAATTGAGGCAGACAGCATTTAAGTGACTTGACACCAGGGTCATTGTGTCCAAGTCCAGTATTCTCTCTACTGGATCATCTAGCTACCTTAAATAATAACAGTAATAATAATTGACATGTAAATAATACTCTATTTCATTCATATATCTAATTTGCCCAGTGACACATAGCTAGTGTTATTTGAATTCAAGTCTTCCAGACTCCAAAAGTCCAGTGCTTCTACTTCAGGATATTGCCTTTCCCACCCCTCTCCCAAAGCAAGACCCTGACATTTTCCCACCTATATATCCTAAGAAATGATATGTTCCCACTTTATTATTCTCTCTAGGCCATTGTTCATGATTAATTGTTCTATGAGAGAATACAGTTCTGGTTATGAGAAAGTCAAACCCACTATTATATATCCCTTCAGCTTGAAAGCCACCATCATCTGATGTTCCAGGGTTCAATCTCCTGCATGACCTTCCTGTCCCTCCATATTCTTTCTTGCCTTTTCCTCTCTTGGTCTCTGAAGTCTATCTCTGGAATTCCTTCAGAGAAGAGATGCCAGGGATACCTGTGCTAAGTGTCTAGAATGAGACCCATTAATACATTTTAAGAATCAGAAAAATCAAAGTAGAAAAGAGTTTAAGGATAATCTAGAAATAGAGACATAAATGGAGAACTCAACAGGATCTTAAGAATCATCTAGGTCAACCATTTTTAATAGATGAGAGACCTGAAAGCCAGAAGAGAAAGTGACTTTCTTGGTATTAAGTCCAGTATTTATAACTAAGTCTTATAATTTCAAAGCCCTTTTATACTATTTGTGCTGCCTTCTCAGTTCTTACAGAGAAAATGAGACCTAGTGAGGAGAAGGGCAGCTTTACCTTGTAGGGAGAACACTGCCACAGAAATTGGTAGGACTGGCTTCTATTCCTACCTTTTGCACCAAGTTGCCCTGTTACATATCTGGACTTCTGTTTCCTCATCTGCAAAATAGGGAGAAATACTACCTGCCACACACTATCTCACTGGTGTTTTGTGAACATTAAGATAAGTTAAACTTTACCATATGCAGGTAAAATACAGTTTTCTTAGTGGTACTTAGCTTCTATGGTCCACGTAGAAAGGATTTTTTCGCTGTACCTTAATCTTTTTCACAGAGACCAACTATATCAGCATCTTCTGATACAAAAGGCAGGGACTCTCACTTTTATATTTGTGTGCCACGTGCCTAGTGGTACACAATGAATGTTAAAAAAAAAAAAATGCCTCATTAGTTGGCCTCTCTTAGTAAGCACTTGAGAAATACTTATTGAACTCAAACATTCATTGAGTACTAACTGCCATCTACTCAGTACTGCATTTGGTGCTAAAATGAGCTGGAAAATAGGATTATTTTTGCTATTTCCCCGACCCCTGGTCCAGTTTTCCTTTTTCTTAGGGACTCCAGGGATTTGGGAACTTTGGATAGCTTAGAATTGGTGGCGTTGAACAGAGGAAATAGGGACAAAATGATGAAAGATCCTGAGAGGTAGGTGGAGACAGGAACAGAATATTTCTAGTTGGCACTAATCTCTCCAGCTGCCTGTCTGTGCTCATCAAGTCGTCACCCCCTAGTGACAGGAGACACCCAGGGAGTGTTCAGAGCTCTCAAAAGCCCAGACACAATTGTCATTTCTGCCTGAATCATGCCAGGCAAAGCTGCTGTTTGTGATTTTAGAAAACAATGGAAGAAGGAAGGATCGGTACTATCTGTGCACATAGTAGGAGCACCCAGAATGGAGCATCATGGTAATGATGTGAGAAACGTTGAGCTGGGAATGAAGGAATCTGGGTTCTGTTCCTGACTATACTTATTATGCAACCCTGACCAAATCATTATTATTTTGTATTACTCAGTCTCATCATCTATGAAATGAGATTCAAGAACAGAATGTCCAAGATGTTAATGCAGAATAGAATATGGTGGAGTAGAAAGAGGGGTGTCAAAGCAGCATGTGGTAGAAAGAACCCTAGCCCTGGGGTCAAGATACACATGAATTTAAGTCATCATTCACTAGCCTTTAGACAACAAGCAAAGAACAAACTCCTTAAGCTTTAGTTTTTTCATCTGTAAAATGGGATTATTACCTGTAGAATCTACTTCAAAAGGGTGTCCATGGTGATCCAGAGGGATAACACATGAGTCAAATGTCCTGTAACCCTTAAAAGGCTATTTCAATGTCAGCTGCTGTCTGCCTAAAGTCTCACCCAGATTAAGTAGGCTGTAATCTCCCTGAGGACAGAAGTTGTGTCTTATCTGGATTATTTAGCATGACATCTCAGCACACAACAGGCACTTAATGTGCATGAGACACAGGCAGATAAGAGACATAAAGAGGAAGAGAATCCAACAAGAAAGGAGAAAAGGAAGGACCCAGAAAAACTCTCTCCCCCAATAGAATATTAAGAAACTGGACTTGTATTCATTTGATCCGGTCGCCAGGACTTACCTGAACAGAAGGGATTGGTGGGATTGAAGTTGATAGCAAATTCATGAGAAACCTGAAACCCAGGGGAAAAAAATGCTATTAATGTAGCCCCTCCCCTTTCTACTTTCCACTGCCTATCCTCTAGCCACATGAGATGGCGATCCAGCAAGTACATGGAGATTTGCTCTCTAAGAAGAGGTGACTAGTAGTCCATGGGAAGGGAATAACTAAAATTTAACACTCAACTTGTTAACACTTAGTTAACAAATAACTAAATTTAACAAAATTTAACCTTCAATGGTATCTCCCTATTAAATACCATGGTAACGTGTTCTAAAAGTATCTTAGCCCCCCAGAGGTTTGTTATGATTCAAATCCAAGCCATTTCTTTTGGAGCAGAGGGGTCTATGTAGTTGAAAGCCCAGTCCTTCTCAGGGGTCATGGTCATTATGAGCAATGTTAATGAAAAGGATTAGCTCATTGGGCAATGGCCATTCTGCATGTAGCTCAATCACCCCCTCATGCTTTCAAAAAATGTTCAGGCCACCTAGGAAAGGTATTAGGAGACAGTCTATTTCCCACACTGATACTGAGGGAAAGAAGAGGGGAAATAGCCAACAAGAAAGTAAAGTACCTCCGAGGATGATGACTTCTCCTGAAAACTAGAGGGATATAAAATCTAATTAAAACTTAAATATGTGAACAGGAGGGAAAAATCAAAATTCCATTCTGAACTGGAAAAAAAAATCAAAATTCCCGTTTGTTTTTAAAATATTCTTCCATTACTTTCTTTCCCTCTTGATTCCTTCCCTCTGTTTCTGGGGGAGAATGGGGAAGATGTAACATTGAAAAGTAATTTTGTCCATCTCTCCACTTAATAAGACCAAGAACTCCATCTACACATAACCCCCAAAGTGAAAAGTCCTTTCCTTTGGCTGGGAGAATGTGGCACGGAGAGGAAGGCTCAGACTTTAGAAACCTAATCAGATGCTTCTTTGTATGCTTGTGGGTCACCTGGGAAACTTGATCAAACATGTTCAACCTCCTGCCTTCCATGCCAAGCTGATTATGTCCCATGGAGAATTTATCCCAGGGTTACTTCCTGCTGACTCTAGACAATTAATGGTTCCATTCCCCTTACACTGGGCCAGGGTCTACTTGGTATGTGAGTTATGTAAGTTTCTAAGCCCTAAGAAAAGAGAGGGTGATGTCTGTTCATCTACTTGGAAAAGGTTTCTGGATAAAGGGATCTGGTTAAGAGTTAGACAGAGGGTAGTCCAGGTTTTAGCTGGGTTTGTCATGTTTTTAAGATGGGGGAAGGAATCAGAAGGGGTGATACTAGCTATCCCAGATTTGATAAGACTTAGTTCTCATATCACAGGCAATTCTTGGATGACAGGCAAAACAATTATCTAGCAAGGACTTTCCTTGTGCCAACTTTTTTTTTTTTTTGCCCTAAGTCTGAATTCAGGACAAAGTGAATCTATTTTCCAGGCCCATAATAGGGAAAAGGGGAGAACAATCACATAACAGCCTAGCACATAACTTTAGCCACAATTATGCCCCCAGAGGGGATAATTCATATGGAAAGTGTCAAGTTGTGCTCTGCTGATGATTAATAGGCTCCCTATTCCTCAGAGGTTAGACGAGTACCCTACAGGGAAACTGTGAAGAGTATTCCTGCAATGAAGGAAGATTGAACCTGACAGCTTCTAAATTCCCTCCAGATTCTAACATGCTATCCTCTAGAATTCCATGTTCTAAGGGTTCTTTCAGCTCAGATATTAGAATATCTGCCTAAAAATTGTCTTAGAATACAATTCCAATTATACCCAATGGAACAAATGTTTCTTAAAAGCCAGCACTGGGTCTTTTTTTTCTCCCATTTACCCTTGTAACCACTATTTTTTACTATTCAAAGGGTTGAGCCCTAGTTGCCTTAAGTTCTGATACTTCCCCGTTACCTGGATGTGAAGCCTCAGTTTGCCACTTATAATCTCTGGGACAATGGCTAAATCGCCTGACCTCTCTAGGTCCTAGACCTGTGAGGTCTCTCTTTCAGCTTTGGATCTATGATCCTTAGGATCTTCCAAGGGGCAGTGGGGCTTGGAATCTATCAGAGGCATCCATGCTGATGAAGAAATAATGGGATCTTCCAGGGAAGGTAATGCCTTGGGTCTTAATCCTGGCTCTGCCACTTAAGCCTGGACAAATTATTCCAATTCCTTGGGCCTTAGTTTCTTTTCCTTTTAAATTCAAGGGGCTAGATTAATGGTCTAAGGAGGCTTTCAATTCTAGATCTAGGGCCTGATGAAAAGACTACAAAAATCATCTAGCTTAATTGTAGTCTCACCTTCCCATCTCAGACAGAAATTTCTCTCCATTCCAACCATTGGTTACCTAAAATCCATTTGAGAATATACACTGAAGCTCATTACCACTTCTATTTTTGAAATGGCCCAATGGACAGGAAGCTGTACCTTATTTTGAGCCCAAATCTAACCCCTTGTGATTGCTTCCCATTGGGTCTCAGCTCTTGGAATAACAAAAAAAAAAAACAAAAACCAAAAACCAAAAATGAAAATAAAAAACAAATCTATTTCCTCTTCTCCACAAAGCCCTGAATATGATGATCTTGTTTCCTCTCTTTACCCCACCCCATGTTTTCTCAAGGTTTTATGTCCATCTCCTCAACTAGATACTCCTCATGGTTCCATTCTTTTCTACATCTTTTCATTCTTCCCCCATATCAGAGCCTAGCACAAGGAAGGACACAAAGCAGGTGCTCAGGAAAGACACGCTGATTTGTTGTTTTGTCAGTGGACCAAATGACAACCCTGCTGAACAGTTTCCCTGAGAATGCAACCCCCCCCCTCCTTTTTCCAGGGCTTTTGGGGGCCCTGTGGCTCACAGGGCTCTTTGCCTTGCAAGATGTTCATTGACATTTCCAATGAGACTTGTGTGTGCTAAAAAACATCTTATTCAGCTCAGTTCTTTGAAAGCATGGGGTGGTAGCCTAGCAACCAGCGTATCCTGAGCTGCCAGCATGATTTGTGTGGCTCTTATCTTGAGAGATCATTGTGGGTTGAATTCTGCAATATCCCTGGTCTGGCTTTGTTACCAGGGACCACCTGATCCAGCAATGGCACCCCTAGGGCAATTAAGTTAAGGCTGATAGTTACTTACCTCCCTCCCAACACACACACGTAGATAGGAAACTGGCGCTTAGGAGGAACTGATGTCTGGTCCCTAAAGTAACATGTGAAAACCTCTTTCTTCAGAATTAGGGAAAGGACATTCTCAGTCTAGAATCAACTTAGGACTAGAAGACAGAGGAGGACTGATCCAGAGGAAAAAAAGTCTAATCCTATCACTCGAAGCCTGGGAGCCAGGGATAGATAAGTCAGGAAGTTAGCTCTGGGCAAGACTCCATGTCACAAGCATGCATCACCCCTTGCTTTCAAAGATTTTTCAAAGCTGAATAAGATGTCTTCTCCCCATCAAGTGTACAGCAATTTTTTTTTTCAACTAAAATGAAATCTCTTTGAGAAAAGGGACCAACTTCCTCCTTTAATATCTTTCACAGCATATAGCACAGGACTGGGCTTACATTAACTGTCCTTGAAATAGTGATTGTTCAATTAGCCAAGCAGAAAAAGTCTGACCACATTATCCACCCTACTCGATAAATTTCAGTAGTTCCCTATCACCCTCAGGATCAAAGACAAAATGTATTGGACATTCAAAATCCTTCAGATCCTGGACCCCTTCATAACTTTTCCAGCCACCTTATGCCCTACTCCCCAATACATACTCTTCTAGTGACATTGCTCTCTTGGCTGGTCCATGAAGAAGACACTATATCTCAGCTCTGGACACGTTCCCTATCTGTTTCCTATGCCTAGAATGCTCTTCTTTCTCATCTCCATCTTCTAACTTCCCTGTCTTCCTTTAAGTCCCAACTAAAATCTCATTTTCTATAGGAAGCTTTTCCCAAATTCTAGTGCCTTTCCTCTATTATTTCCTATTTATCCATTACTTGTTTGGATGTATTTCTCTGCTTGTTGTCTTTCCCGTTAGGCTCCTTTGAGAGCAGGGGCTTTCTTTTGTCTTGTTTTGTTGTACATAGTAGGTATTTAATAAGTGTTGATTAATTTTTTAAAAATGACCTCTCCATTTTATTACCATTATCATGGTCCTCTTTGAAAACTAAGGAAATAACAGTTGGAGCTAAAAGGGACCTAGAGGCCATCTAATTAACCCTCTCTCCACTTTCAAGAGGAGGAAACTAAAGCCCAGGGGGATTAATTGGATTCTTCCAATAAAACATGCAATAAATATCAGAGATCACAGATTCCAAAACCAAAGCTCTTTCCCCAGTACCACACCAATACCAGAAAACACACATTCAACTTGTCCTTACCTTCCAGTCTGGGGGTAACTGGGCACCAAATCCCAAAGCTGGGAACATTTTGTCCCTAAACAGTCAAAAAGAATAAGAAGATCCTAAGAAATCCATTCTAGCTGAAATGGGATGGGGAAGGGAAGAAGGAAAAATTGGAAGTGGGGAGGCTCTCATTGGAAGTCTTCATAAGATGCACTATCTCTGCCTGGTTTCTCTTGGGGGCAGAAAGCATCAGAAGGTGGTCCAAGCCAATAATGGCACTCAGGCTGAGGAGGCTCTCATGTGTTTTGTCAAGGTGATAAAGGTCATAGAGAGAACTGAGCCCTGAATTTACCTCTCACCTAACACTGGGAAGATGGTAATGTCTGAGCTAAAAGAAACAGGTCTCTATTGAACTGCTATAATGCTCCCTTCTTGTCAATGTATCAAAAAATTCCCATTCTTACTCCCCAAGCCCCAACTTTCTGCTCTTCAGGTTTCTCTGGCCCTGGCTTCTTCATGGGTTCCTGCCTTCAGCTGGGAAACTTAGGGAAAATACTCATTGCAAACAGATTGCACCTATACTGTCATTTACACTCTCCAAAGCCCTTGGCGGTTGATGAAGCACAGGGGATGAAGCCATGGTCTCAGCTGGTTCCCATAACCATCCCTTCCTCACTTTATAGAGGAAAGAACTTGAAACCAAGTGTAGTAAGTGACTTGACCAAGATCCCACAATTTTTAAGTGATCCTTAGCAGTCAAAGCTTCCAAGCTCATCTTGTTTTTGTTGAGCATCCGCTTTATACTCAGTACCTTAGATACAAAGAAGGGGAGTGTATATGGTAGGAGGTACCCTGAGGGCACATGCCCATCTGGTGGGTCAGGCCGATGCGTACAGAGTGAAGGGACCTAACTCACGTGTCATAATCCTGAATGATCTGTCCAACAGCCCAAATGGCTGACAGGTACTCATTGGTCCCCATGGGGTTGATGTAGTGCAAAGAGGAGGGATCGCGAGGGTTCCCATTGGAGGCTGTGAAGTCTATTCCGACCTGAAGGGAAAAGTAAGAAGAAAGAGATGGCACTGAGACACATAGCCTGAAGCATACCTGTCTCCATCACTGGACTCTTTTCTCTCAGCTCTGTCAACACCTTCCAGTCCCAGAGAAGAAAAGAAACTATCCCATTAAAACTCCTCAGATTGATCATTATTATAATTTGAATGGACATAATTTCTTTCCCTTATTAGAATGTAGGCAAACCCCGATTAGGTTATTCCCCACTATGATTTCTATCTAGAGTTTACTGAACAAAGTCCAAATTCTTCAGCTTAGTATTCAAAGCTCTGGGCAATCTGATCCTGGACCCTTTCTTCCTAACCTTGGCTCCCACTGTCCCCTTTCATATCTATTGCAATCACATTTGTCTCCCTACTGTTGCCCTAATATGCCTTCTACATATCCTAAATCGTAATTTTTGTTCAAGGGACTGTTCCCATATCTAAAATATCTTTACTCCCCTTCCCTACAATGATCATTTTTTAAGGTTCAGCACAAGTCCTACTATGTTTCAGGCAGCCTTCCCTATCTACCTTAGCCCAGGGCAATGATTCCCTCTTCTTTTTTTTTCCCATTTAAAAAAAAATTTTTTTTAGTACATTATTTTTATTATTTTTTTAAAAATTTTTTTAAACAACTTTTTATTGACAGAACCCATGCCAGGGTAATTTTTTACAATATTATCCCTTGCACTCACTTCTGTTCCAATTTTTCCCCTCCCTCCTTCCACAGTCCTCTACATGTTAAATAGGTTACAGTATATCCTAGATACAATATATGTGTGCAGAACTGAACAGTTCTCTTGTTGCACAGGAAGAATTGGATTCAGAAGGTAAAAATAACCTGGGAAGAAAAACAAAATTGCAAACAGTTTACATTCATTTCCTAGTGTTCTTTCTTTGGGTGTAGCTGCTTCTGTCCATCAATGACCAACTGAAACTGAGTTAGATCAATAATTCCCTCTTCTGACTTCTATATCCCTTAGGATTTGTGCCCTTCAAGGAACTGGAAACCGAGTAGATGCCCATTAGTTGGGAAATGAATAAGTTATGGTATATGAATGTAATGGAATATTCTTGTTCTATAAGAAATGACGAGCAGGCTGATTTCAGAAAAGTCTGGAAAGACTTTCATAAACTGATGCTAACTAAATGAATTGAAGAGAACAAGAGGACACTGTACACAGTAACAACAAGATTATGTGATGATCAACTGTGATGGACCTGACTTTTAAACAATGTGATGATTCAGGGCAATTTCAATAGACTTGGGATGGAAACTGCCATCCACATCTCAGAGAGATTATGAAGATTGAATGTGGAACAAAACATAGTGTTTTCACTTTGTTTTTGATGTTGTTTGTTTCGTGTTTTTTTTTTCCCTTTTAATCTGATTTTTCTTGCCCAACATGACAAATATAGAAATATGTTTAATCGAACTGCTGATATACATTCCATATCAGATTACTTGCTGTCTTGGGTAGGGAAGGGGGGGAGGAAGAAAAATTTGGAACACAAAGTTTTGCAATTATGAATGTTGAAAATTGTCTTTACATGTATTTGGAAAAATAAAATACCACTGGGGGGGAAAAAAAAAGAATCTATGCCCTTTATTGGATATTTGGCACATCCTACCTGGTATTATTTACAATTATTATAACAACTAAACTATAACTCTTTTGAAGACAAGAATGGTATTTTATATCATTTTGTATCCTTCCCAACGTCTGGTACAGTGCTATGCACATGGTTTAGCTTGTCAGCTGCTTGCTGATTTAATGTCTAGCATAGTCACACACCAGCCCAAGAGTCATAAAAACTGAAGTCTAGTCTTAATTCTGGCCAGTAAATTTACTATGCTAATTTGAACAAGTCATTTCTTTTTGTTGAGCCTCAACATTATAGAATGAGAGTACTAGACTCCTCTTCATCTTAAAACATTCTAGAATCTGGGGTTTGATAAGTATGCTTTTTTCTGTCAAAATCTCAATCAGGAGTCACCCCTAGGACATAATGATGTGGTAGGAAAATCACAGCCTCACAGAACTAGAAGGGATCCTGCAAAGTGTTTGATGATGACATTAATGGACTCTCCCAAACCTAAATTCAAGACAATATCTAAGCCATGGGTCCAAGCAACGGGAAAGACTTGAGGTAGACAAATTTTGTTTTCTACCAAGTAAAAGGGGGTCAAGTCTCCCCAAGGGAAATGACAGGAAAATGCTCCAAAAATGCTTGCTAAGAGTGAGCATATCTAATGGGCCAGAGTAGGTGAGACAGTTCTAATTCATTCAAAAACAATCTGTTACCGCTACTCACCTGTCAAACTGACTAAGATGACAGGAAAAGATAATGACGAATGTGGGAGGGGATGTGGGAAAACTGGGACACTGATACATTGTTGGTGGAGTTGTGAAGTGATCCAGCCATTCTGGAGAGTGATTTGGAACTATGCTCAAAAAGTTATCAAACTATGCATACCCTTTGATTCAACAGTGTTTCTATGGGGCTTATACCCCACCCAAAGAGATCTTAAAGGAGGGAAAGGGACCTGTATGTGCAAGAATGTTTGTGGCAGGTCTCTTTGTAGTGGCCAGAAACTGGAAACTGAGTGGATGCCCATCAATTGGAGAATGGCTGAATAAATTGTGGTATATGAATGTTATGGAATATTATTGTTCTGTAAGAAAGGATTAGTACGAGGATTTCAGAAAGGCCTGGAGAGAGTTACATGAACTGATACTGAGTGAAGTGAGCAGAACCAAGAGATCATTATATTACAAGACTATATGATGATCAATTCTGATGGATGTGACTCTCTTCAACAATGAGATGATTCAAACCATTTCCAGTTGTTCAGTGATGAAGAGAGTTAGTCATACCCAGAGAGAGGACCATGGAACTGAGTATGGATCACAACATAGCATTCTCATTCTCTCTCGTTTGCTTGAATTTTGTTTTCTTTCCCAGTTTTTTTTCCCCTTCTTGATCCAATTTTTCTTGTGCAGCAAGATAACTGTATAAATATGTATACATATATTGGATTTAATATATATTTTAACACATTTCATATTTAACATTCCAATTGTATTGGACTACTTGTCATCTGGGGAGGGGGTGGAGGGAAGGAGGGGATAGTTTAGATCAGAAGGCTTTGCAAGGGTCAATGTTGAAAAATTACCCATGCATGTTTTGCAAATAAAAAGCTTTAATAAAAAAATTAAAAACAAAAACAATCTGTTGATTACCAATTCTATGGTAGATACTGCAGAGAGGTGGAGAATATAAGCAAGCATATGAGACAGTCCCTACTTGGAAAACCCTCATCATCTAGTTGTAGGGAAAAAGATGGACATCTGTACATAAGATGCAGCAGAGTATATTTCAGCTCAAAGATCCAACTTACCTTCAGCCTCTAAAGATCATTAAAGCAGTCTACCACATTTTCCCTCTTTCCCTGAGGCCTCTACCCAAACCAACCTTCTACCCTGAGGCCTCTTTACACATCACTTAAAAAGAATATAATAAATTAAAAAAAAAAAAAAAATCAAACTCTGGCACTCCATTCCAGTTTCCATGGCAACTCTTCCCTTTCCCCCCCTCTCTTTTTCCCTTATGAAAAGACAACAAAATAGGGACTGAAATACTGTGGTTTCCTCTCCCCTCATCCTCACCCTCCCTTCTCTAACTCATCTCCCCTGATGCAGGGATGGTGGGGAAGGGAGTTGTAAGGAATATTAAGGGGATTAAAAAATAAAACATACATTTTCTGACACAGCCAATGCTTTGATGTATTTAGTTTCACTAATACTAATTTGTGACCAAGGCTATTATTTGGGTGGGTGGTGACTGAATTAGTGAAGAAGGAGAGAGATGGCAAAAAAAAAAAAAAAAAAAAAAAAAAAAAAAAAAAAAAAAGAGAGAGAGAGAAAATAGCATCAATAAAAAAGAAAACAAAAAAAGTTTAAAAAGGGCATAAAACAGGGCAATATTGTTACTACTGTATTCAATTTAATGTAGACTTAAAAAAAACCAAAACCCACTAACTACACATAACAAAGTTCAGTTTAAATACAATTCTCTTTGTATGCTAAAATATTCCTATTTGTTGATGATTGTTATGTTCAAAAGTTTTTTTTAAAAGATTTTTTAAAAAACAAAATGAAAGGGATTTGGTAGCATAAAAAGGATGCTTAGATGGGAAGTTTCTTAAGGATACCTAGGGATTTTACCATATGCTCTACTCTTAGGATCTGGTGGGACTCCAAAATGAGATTCCAGAAGGGGCTCTGGGTTAGGTGAATCCCATAGAGATGATGATTGGAAGACTTGCAGGCCATTTGGCCAGGCTGTGAACTCATTTAGTCAAGCTCTGCCTTCCAAATTCCTTTCCTCTCAACAATACCTATCTTCAAACTAAAGACCAAACTTGATCAAATTTTCCCTCCACTTGTGGGCCTTTGAAGTAGTGATTTAAAGGAACAACTCTGGCATCCAATTCCTCACTTCAAGTTTCCTTCAGCCTAAGATCCTTCTACCAAAAAATTCAGTTCTTTAAGAAATCAAATCTCTGTTTCCATCCCACATTTCCTAACTGGGGAAGGACCTTGGAACTAATTCGACCACAATAAATTTGGGTCTTTCTTCTTTGCTTGACAATATTCTAAATTTCTTGGGCTCTGTGTCACTTCCTGTCAGGAAGGTGTTCCTAATGTCTACTCCAAATTCCTACTACTGCAGTGTCAGTTCATTTTGTCTGTGTAGGATCTCAGAAGAAAGGCTCACATAGCACTGGGACCTGGAAAGAGCAGAAGAATAATCAGAAATGCTTACAGTAAACATAAGCTGGCATCCTCCAAGGATATAGTCTAGGAAAGAATAATCCCGGGTTATCTGAAAGAAGAGAATCCAAGAATTAGTACATTAATTATTTACTCCCTAAATTTCTAGTCCTTCAATCTATTTGGTTCCCATGATTTATTCCTTCACTCCATCTAAGTTATAAAGATATGGTCATACAAAAAAATTGATTTTGCCACCATAAATGTTTGATTTCCATTTTCACAAACTCCAAATTTTTTTATCTGATCATAAATTTTTAACATCCCATCTTTTCTTCTTCCTTAAAACCTCAACTCTTCTTTATATTTATAATGACCTCCTATTCTTCCATTTCTCATTGCTTTCCCAGACCAACACTCCTGTATTAGATATATTCCTTTCCTTTTCAATCAATTTGAGTCTATACTACCTTCTAAATTGCAATGCCTTGCTCCCAATGCTTGTCCTACACGGATGTCAGCACTGATGATACCTTGCCAAATCCTAGTCCTGTATTACTCACACAATCTGCTGCCTTCACTCCTATTCACAGGCTGCTGAAAGGAGCTGGAGAAAAACACCAAACCATAATGATTGAGTCCACTACAAATTTCTGGACCATCACTACAGAAAGGCAAATTTTTTCCACTTTTCTACTCAATACACAGCTATGCAAACCATTTCCTTCCTCTTCAAGTCTTCTGGCATCCCATGAATCATATCACACTTCACTAAAAAAAAAAAACAGAAGCCTTTCAAGGAACTGGAAATTGAGTGGATGCCCCATTACCTGGGCAATGGCTGTATAAGTTATGGTATATGAATGTAATGGAATATTTTTATTCTATAAGAAACAATGAACAGGCTGATTTCAGAAAAGCTTGAAAAGACTTACATGAACTGATGCTAAGTAAAATGAGTAGAATCAAGAGAAAATTGTAAACAGCAAAAAGAATATTACATGATGATCAACTGTGATGGACTTGGCTCTTTTCAGCAATGAGGTGATTCAAGATAATTCCAATAGACTTGTGATGAAAAAAGCTATCTGCACCCAGAGAGAAAACTATGGAAATTGAACATAGATCAAAGCACAGTATTTTCATTTTTGTTTTGTTGGAGTTATTTGTTTGCTTGTTTTTTCTTTCTTATATTCTTTTCCCCCTTTTGATCTGATTTGTCTTGTGCAGTGTGACAAGTATGGAAATATGGTGGAAGAACTGCATGTTTAGCCTACATTGGATTGCTTGCTGTCTAAGGAGGGAAGAAAGGGAAAGCGATGGAGAAAAATCTGGAACACAGGGTTTTGCAAAAATGAATATTGAAAACTATCTTTGTATGTATTTGGAAAAATTAAAAGCTATTAAAAACTATTATTAAACAACTCATTTCAGATCACTTAGATATCTTATGTTTCCTGCTTTATCTTGTCTTTCATGAAGAGTTGGTCCTTCTTTCCAAGACAAACAACTTAAACATATATCCTTGTCACTATCCTACTCCAGCTATCAGCCTCATTCTCTGATTAATCTTCAATCTTTTCCTATGTATTGGCTGCTTCCTTGTTACTAACAAAAATACTCATGTTGCAGCTAGGTGGGGCAGTGGACAGAGCACCAGCCTTGAAGTCAGTAGAACCTAAGTTCAAATTTGGCCTCAGACCCTTAATACTTCCTGGCTGTATGACACTGGGCAAGTCACTTAACCCCAATTGCCTCAGGGAAAAAAAAAACAAAAAAACTACTCATGTGTCCTTTATCCTTAAAGATTCTCATTGGATCCTACCAATCCCGGTAGCTTTTATACATATCTCTTCTATTCTCAGCTAAATTCCTTGAAAAAGCTGTTTATAGGACCAGGAGATCATGATATACTTCAACAACAATACTATATGATGACCAGTTCTGATGGACCTGGCCATCCTCAGCAACGAGATCAACCAAATCATTTCCAATGGAGCAGTAATGAACTGAACCAGCTACCCCCACAGAAAGAACTCTGGGTAATGACTAAAAACCATTACATTGAATTCCCAATCCCTATATTTATGCCCACTTGCATTTTTGATTTCCTTCACAAGCTAATTGTACAATATTTCAGAGTGTGATTCTTTTTGTACAGCAAAATAACGGTTTGGTCATGTATACTTATTGTGTATCTAATTTATATTTTAATATATTTAACATCTACTGGTCATCCTGCCATCTGGGGGAGGGGGTGGGAGGTAAGAGGTGAAAAATTGGAACAAGAGGTTTGGCAATTGTTAACACTATAAAGTTACCCATGCATATAACCTGTAAATAAAAGGCTATTAAATTAAAAAGAAAAGAAAAGAAAAGAAAAGAAAAAGCTGTGTATAGACACAAAAGTGTCTCTACTCTATTTCCTTTTTGTACATCTCAAACTGTATATCCCATATGCATCTCAAACTCAGCAGATCCAACACAAAATTCATTTTTCCCCACCCCAACGCCCCTTTCAAACTTCCCTATTGCTGTTAAGGGCACCAGCATCCCTTCAGGCACCCAGTCTAACAACCTGGATGGGGAATGAGGAAGGAATAGGAGGTTCCATCCTTAAATCTTCCCTCTCACTTTTCCTAGCCAGTCTATTGCCAAGTCCATTCAATTCTACCTTCACAACATATATATGCCCTCTTCTCTTCTCTGATGCCACTCCTCTGCTCCAGTCTACTCACACCTAGATTATTGCAATGGCCTTCTGGTTGGTCTCTTCTTATTCCAATTAATCCTCCACTCAGCTGCCAAAGTGATTTCCATCTGATAATGTCTTCCCTTCTTCTTTCTTAAACTCCAGTGGTTCCCTGTTACCTCAGATCAAATACAAAACCTTCTGCTTGGCATTTAAAACTCTTAACAATTCCCCTTTTCAAACTTTACAATTCACCAACACCTGCTTTCTTGTTGTTCCTCACATATGACACTCCCTGTCCCAAACTTGTGCCTTTCCAATGGCTATCACCCATGCCTGCGATGCTTTTCTCCTCACTTCCAACCACTGGCTTCTCTGGTCTTCTTTAAGTTCAGAACCTTACTTTGGCAGGAGGGCTTTTCAGGTCCTACCACTCCACAGTGCTAGTGCCTTTCATTCTCAAATTACCTTTATCTACTCTATATTTTGCAGGTAGCTAGAATGCTGGATCCCAGGTCGGGAAAAGTCATTTTCCTAAGTTCAAATATGGCCTCAAACATTATGTATTAGATGTGAGATTCCAGACAAATTAGTTAACCTTGTGTGCCTCAGTTTCTCATCTGTAAAACGAACTAGAGAAGGATGGCAAACCACTCTAGAATCTTTGCCAAGAAAACTCCAAATGGGGCCATAAAGAGTTGGACACAACCAATTGAACATGTATTTTGTAAGCAAATGATTGTGTGCAGGTTGTCTCTTATTTAAGGGTGGGGGCCCTGTTTTGCCTTACTTATATTGTCTAGTGCTTTGCACAGTGTCTGGTACATAGTAAGTACTTAATAACTGCTTGTTGACTGACTCTAAATGGATATAATGTCCTTACTTCTAGGTCTAGTACTCAGAGCTTTGTTAAGTATTCAGGGGATAGTCTTTAGGATGGGGATAACAATTCTCACTTTACCTATTAATGAGAATAGGTATTAGGAGAATAAAATTAGTTCCAAATACTCTCCTTTTCATGCCTTGCTTTTTTATGGGGAAGTTTCCTCCTGAGTTAAGTTTTCTCAGAGTTCCAAGAGAAAGAGTTACTCTGCCTCAGAATTATGAGACAATTGTTGGTAATTTTGGATGTGACAACCTATATGTAGTACACTACAATGATGTGGACATAAGAACGGTTTTATGTTTATGGGGAAAATGTGATTTAACTGGGTATAGAAAAGTTAAGAGTTTGGTTACTGACCATAAACAAACATGACATCATTAGGAGAGGGAAACTAGAATCTGAACCCAGGAAAGAAAAAGAAAAAGATGGTAGAAGAAAAGGAAAGAAATGGGAGGTGGAGGAGAAGAAAAGAGGAGAGAAGAATAGATTTTAAAGCTGCATCAGCTAAGTTTGAATCTAGAAGTGTTAAATACTCAGTTACTATTGAGGAGTAAGTCTGGCTCAGCAGAGGAACAGCTTGGAAGCAGAGAATCAGAGAAGTCATTCAGTTTCAACTCAGTTTATCAGTGGAAGCATCCCTTCAACAGAAAAGCTGTGATCAATAAGGAACCTTTATGGACAGTTCTTGAAGTAGAAAAACAGCTCCAAAGTTTATAGTTCCTTTGTTATGACTTATCCAGAGTAAATGGATTTTCCTCATTCATATGACTTCTTATCAGATATCTCTAACTCAGAGATAATGAGTGCATTAGTGGGAGAATGATTATGTGTGGATTATGATCATTTTATTATTTATTGGCTATATTACCTGAGGACCTATAGCATTTTTGCCTTATTTTTAAGGAAATGATTACATTTAAGACCTAAAAAAAATTATTTTGAGTTTTGTGTAAATAGAAGCACATCAGTGGAAGCTCAAGAGCTAAAATGGTGACTGGAGAGAGTGTATTCTCCCGAAAGCGGGTTAGCCCTAGGACCTTGAGAGAGTTTGAGTGTAACCAAATGGTGGTAGTCCCTCCCTGGGAACCTAGAACTACCAGTGAGAGCAGGTTGGGATAAATGAGCCAAACCAGAGAGTAAATGTCCACACTCCTAGAATAAGAAGGTGCTATGTAGTGATTTGCCACCCTATGTAACCACTATATGAATACAATCTCACTATAATAAGTTTTATTACCTAAACAACCTAAAACTCTAAATAATATGTTGTTCAAGACCAATCTAAGGTATCTTTATTTCAAGCAAATGTTAAAAACATAAAAATTAGAAGACCTAAGTTCAGGCTTTTCCATTGCTTTAAAACACTGGACATATTTCTTTCTCTCTTTGACATTCAGGTTCCTTACTTGTAAAGAAGAGCTAATGATTTCTTTCTCACTTCCCCTGCAGTGTGTTTAGAGGATCATAAAAAGACCACAAAATGTGACGTTATTTTAGAAAATTGAGAAGTATCAATGAATGCAGTGTGAATGATGTTTCTTCCTTGTACAGCATCACTGCCCTTCAGTGAGGGAGCAGGGAGACTCTAGTTCTCAAGAGCCATCTCTAGCGTGGCTGTGTTTCTCAAACAGCATCCTCTACCATCCTTTTTGGACATGCAAACATCCTTGTTAGTGGCTCTACCTCATAAACCTCTGAACAATCAGTGATCCACAGTTTCTTCCAGCTGGCAGATCATTTGAGTCTACTTCCTGTTTCCACACTAGATCGCACTTACCTTTCTATCCCCCAAAAAGCTGGATTCTAGAACTAGGTATAGATGTAGATTTCTTGACTATTTGATCCCATAAATATTCTGTTCTTCACTCCCTCCAAATATCCAGGCATCCATCCTCTTACCTTACAAGAACGAATAATGATGATGCCTGAATTCTTATAATTCTTCTTCTTCTTTTGTTTTTTAGGGTTGATACATTCTAGCTCTAGCTGGGAACGAAGCAAAGGAAAAAGGGTAAATAGAGGTAGGGCTGGATTAACTCCATCCAGAGCCTCAGCCCCAATAAGTAGAAAGTTGATGATCTTCATGATTTCTCTCTCCACCACATCCCTGACTAAACTTTTAACAAGATCTCCTAAAAAAAAAAAAGAAAAAAAAAACCCACCTGGTCTTCTAAAAATAGACAGCCTCCATATCACACTTATTTTCTAGACTGTGTCTCTGCTCTCATATTATTCCCCTAACCTAAAATGCCTTCTTCCTTTCTGTTTTCCAACCTAAAGCTCTCTCATCTACACATCTGCAGTGTGTTACATCAAGCTGCCATCGGCCCAAAGACTCCAGGATTCAGGTACTTCTTGGTCCTGATTACTCATTTTGCATAGTGTTCATTAATGAGGTTGTTCTCTTTCCAAGACAAGGCTTGAAGATAATGGCAGAATGTCCTACTTCTATATGCTCCCCAAGTTTTACTGATGACTGTGCTGCTAGTATAAGGCATCTTCTCCCTAGTCTCCTGAAAAATAAGTTCTGCTACTTTCTGCAGGAGCCTTCCCTCCCATCCAAATAATGTAAAACTGGTGACTCACATGCCCAACTCCCTTTACCCCATCTCACCGGAACACCATCTCGAGCCTCACACATCTTCACCACTGAAGTCTGGAACTCACCAATGAAGTCATGGCCACCATCATTATCATAGTCATAGCACATGACCTGAGGAATCAGAATGGGTTTAAAGTCAGCCCTGAGAAGACTTCTTAAAGCCTACTTTAAGAAAAATAAAGACTACTGGATTTTTATCTCTGCCCTATGGATTTTAGGACCCTCAGAGGGAAAGAAATCACTCTCCCTCCCCAGGGAGGGAGCTGTTGCAACTGGACAGGCAATGGAAAGGATGCAAGACTAGCATTAAACAGACAGATACGTTACCTGAATAGGTTTCTCCAGATCTCCATCACATAGTGATACCAAAGGCACAGTAAATGGTTTCCACACAGGATCCAGAGTGTACTTTATCACCTTTAGAAAGGAAGGAAAGAGTTCTGTCATCTCAGTGCCTTTTCAGGGAAGGAGAAGAAGAGTTAGTGTATTTCTGAGATGCACCTGTCCCAATCAGGTAGGGAGGAATTAGCAAGAAAAGGAACAGATTTTATAATATATATATATATTCTCAAAGAGCTTACAGTTTAGCAAGAAGATTAAATATGAAGGCAGGAAGTACTAGGGTAAAGGAAAGGGTAAAAAAAAAAAGATATGCATGTGTGCATACATTGGGAGTGTTGAAGACAGAGGGAATCAATCAGGGATTAAAGCTTTCCTTCTAATATGGTAGATAATTATACAAATGAGGCCACCAATCAATACACTTCTAACCCCCAATCAGCTCTGGGCTTCTAGCGTTTTCTACCTCTGTGCCAGTAATCTCACACTGGAAAAGCCTTCACTTTTGCAACCTCAGCCTCTGATGGGTGAATTTCTCCATGGAACAAATTTCCATTTGAGGAAGTATGTAAAATAAGATTTTGAATTTCAAATTTCTTCCCCTCCCTCCTTCCCCTCTCCCTTCCACAAGATGGGAAGTAACCTGAGAGTGGATAGCATTTTCCATCATGAATTTTTGGGAATTGTCTTGGATCATTGTAGTGCTGAGAAGAGCTAGGTCAGTCATAGTTGATCACTGCACAATGTTGCTGTTAATGTATACAATGTTCTCCTGGTCCTGCTCACCTCATTCAGCATCAGTTCATGTAAGCCTTTCCAATTTTTTTTTTTTAAATCTGCCCGCTTATCATTTCTTATAGTGTAATAGTTGAAGAGTGTGAGAATAGTATATGAGTTACACTCATATACCACAAGTTGTCCAATCATTTTCCAGCTGATGCGCATCCACTCAATTTCCAATTCTTTGCCACTGCAAAAATGCTACAAATATTTTTGTACATGTCAATCTGGACAACTTTCCCAATGCCTCTCTTTCTTCTTTCAGCTCATTTTTCTGTAGAATTTAGACTTTGTGAAGGCAGGGTTGCTCTTTTTTTTTTGCTTATATTTTATCCCCAGTACCTGGCACTTAAACAGGCCCTTAAAAATAGTTATTTATTAACTTTCTCTGTCTACTGAAATGATGATAACAATAGCTAGCATTTATATAGCATTTTAAGGTTTCCAAAATACTTTACAAATATTATATTTGATACCACAACATTCTTATAAGCTAGATGCTATTAATATTTCCATTTTATGGAAGAAGCAACTGAGGCAAACAGGAGTAAGGTGATTTGAACTGTTCCTGACTCCAATTCCAATGTTCAATGCACTTCAACCCCTAGAACCCACCGTGGAATTATGAGGTATCAATACTGAGTCCTACTAGGACTCAGCCCTACTATGACTGTGACTGCCCATAAATGACAATGAGAAAAAGTCCCTAAACCTGAGTTTTGCTCAGGAAAGGCCTAAGAGAAATGTCCTTCCCTGCCTGATTTCATGACTAGTCTTGATTTATTTCAAAAACTCACACAGCTGCCGGTGACCTGGAAGATAATCTAATCCTACCCATTTTACATCAGTGGAAACTGAGAGATTGACAGGAACCATCATTCATTCAAGGTCACAGACTGAGTCTGTGGCAGACATGCAGGGATCACTCACTTCTGTCCGATGAACAAGCATCCATTTGCCATCATCTCCTGGCTTATAAAACTCTAGAAAGGGGTCCGATTTCCCAAAGAGGTCCTATAGGGAGAAAAGATGGAGGTTACCAGTATTTCCTATGTCAAAAACATTCTTGGTAGTAGATGGGCATAGAGTGGGAACTGAACTGGAAATCCCAGGAGGGCATGGACTATGACAAAGAAAATGCTACTCTTTAGAAATCCCTTTCTCTTTAGAGGCATCTGGGATATATGAGGCAACATTGACCACATGACAGGTAGCTGGATTTTCTTTGTCCAAGAGATGTCAAGATCATAAAGACAAAAAATTACAAGAATGTGGAATGAGGTTAGATGGTTAAATTTTTCTTTCTGGGGGAAAGTGGAAGAGAATCTAACCACGGCCTAAGCCCCTAGTCATTTCCCTAGAGTACATTTCTTCTGGCCATAGATCTGCCCTGCTTAAGAAAAGGACTCCTACTTATCATGGGTGGGACAGGTGGTATATCCCCAGAACCCACAAGACCTCTTCCCCATGCAGCCTTCCCCATACCTTCTTGTCCAGTTTCCTGCCTGCCATGTTCAGTGTGATGACTCGGTTGTCTGACAGTTCCTGGGCAGTGATCTGTGAGGCAGGTAAGCAGGGGAAAGGCACAATGAGGATTGATTTTTGATCACCTTCTCCTGACCCAGTCCTATATGAGGGGGAAGTCTGGGGAAAGACTGGGATGTTAGGGAGATAGCTAAAATTATGGACACAGTGTCTTAAGAAAAAGAGGTTAAGTAAACCCAACTGGACCCAGCATGGGAACAGTGGTCTAGAATAGAGAAAGGATGGGAAGGTACTCATAAGAAAGAATCAAAGGCAGAGGCATAGTTGTACAAACAAACAAACAAACAAAAATTGACATTAAACCTTTTTTTTTTTGGGGGGGGGGGTAGAAGTAGTTCTTCACCATAAATGCAGTGATTGGTCAAGAAATTTTGACCTGTTCCTTTTCCACCTGGGCTGGTTTACCCTTCTTCCTGTAGCCTCAATGCCTCCCTGATTCTAAGGGTTCAGTCTATTAGTGGATACCACACTGATTTTAGCTCAGACCTCTGGAGTTCATAATCCAATAGTTTCAGCTTCCCAATAATAAGATTACAAAATGTACCACCATGTCTGACCATCCCTGGTATTTTAAAATCCAGGTGTCAGTTATCTATGGTACCTATCCTGTTTGAGCAAGATGGGAAATATTGTTGTCTAGCTTTAGAGAACATGCTTGAATCCATCCTCCTCACATATATAGAATACTCATTAGAGAAGGCAATAGGCTATTTTTTTGGGGGGGGGGTTGTGACAACAAAAAATGCAGAGGACCATCAATTAGCAATGCTAAACAACATGAATGTAGTGGAATATAACTGCACTATAAGAAATGATAAATATGATGAATTCAGAAAAGCACAAGAAAAGCATATATGAATAAATGAAGAACTGTGAAAACAAAATGTAAAATGAATACTATTACAATTACAAAAATGTTATTGGAAAGAAGGAAAAAAAGAAACTGAATGTTATCTAATTATTATGAGCCTCATCTTAAAGAACTGATGAGAAAAAAATACTATCTTTTTTTATACTTTACTCTTTTCTTTCTTTAGAAAGATGAGCTACTATGAGTGTGATACTGCAGATGCTATACTATCAGATTGAGTTGGTGCATTGTTAGTTTGGGAGAACTGCTTTTTTCCTCTTTTTTTATTCTTTTTTTTTTTTTTTTTAAACAAGGAATGAATCTCCAAGTAGGAGAAGATATATATTTAGAAATCAAGGTGATATAAAAACAAGGGATAGCAATAAAAATAAAAAGTCAAAATTTAAAAACAACAAGAAAGCATCATGCTCTATTGTCAAGAGGACTAAGCTTTAGACTCAAGAGACTTGGGTTTAATTTTCAGTCCTGACATTTTACTAGGTTTTTGACTAAGCAAATCACTTCATCACTCTGACTCTGTTTCCTCATTTGTGAAATGGATACAATGATACTTGCAACACGCCTAATAAATTTTATAAGGACAGAACACTAGACGTGTGAGCAGTAACTATTTTCATTATTATTTTTGGTTATTTGTATCAGCCCTGTGAAGAATACAAAGAAGAATATGACATGATCCCTACTCTCAAGGATATTTCAGACTAGTTTGACACAAAGATAACTTATAATATCAGCTTTTATGAGCCAAGTGCCAAAACAAAGAGAGGGGTACAGAGCGTAAAGGTTTAGGGACTTCAGGAGAAACTATCTAAGACCACTTAGATCTACAGATCCAAAGTGGTGGTAGATACCAAACTGCCTGCCTTCTCAGTGAAGGTGGAAGAAAAAAAGGGAGGGAGAGAATTTGGAACTAAAAATGTTTTTAAAAAATCCAAATGTTAAAAATTGTTTTTACATGTACTTAAGGGAAAAACAAAATATATATATATATTTTTAAAGTTGTAGTAAAGTATTTCATGGAAGAGCTGGGTCTTGAGCTGAGCCTTGAAAGATTTATATTATCAGAAAAGGGGGAGGGACAAACATTTATCTCATTGAATCTTTTTCAGGAGACTATATAGCACAAATATTAAGGTCACAAAATCAACTAATAGTAACTTTATGTAACATCTAATCAGTCAGCAATGAATGGGAAAGATTTGGGTTAGTCTGAAATTCAGCAAATGAATGTTTTCTAAGATAGATTTTCAAGAAAGGTTCTACTGCACAGATCTGATCCTGTTAGGCCCATTTAAAAACAATTAGTGATTCCCTATTGCCTAAAGAAGAAGAATCAGGCTTGGGCTTTAAGTCCCTCCCCAACCTAATATGGTGCAAAGTTTCAGTTTTTCTTACCACTTCGTTTAGTGTTCTCTGCATACTCATCACAAACTTTTTCATTCTTGCTTAAGTTTCCCATAACAATTCCTGCCCAAAATTTCGCTACATTTTTTTTTCCTCTTTGCTCTTCTCATACCACTTGGACAGTTCCCCCACTATCTCCTCCTTCATCCCTATTTTAAACAAAGCCCTTTTCCCTAGTGAGGCAAATTCCTCTATATGCACTTGTAATTCCATCTCCTCTATATACACTTGTAATCATGTTGGGGAAAAAAAAATCAGAACAAAAGGGAAAAACCATGGGAGATTAAAAAAAAAAAAAAACTGTAAAAATAAGTGAACATTGCATGTGTCGATTTACATTCAGTCTCCTTAGTTCTTTTTTTGGATGCAGATGGCATTTTCTGTCCAAAGCCTGTAAGGATTGTTTTGGATCACTGAACCACTGAGAAGAACCAAGTCTTTCCAAGTTGATCATTGCACATTCTTGCTATTAATGTATTCCCAGCTCTTAGCAGAATGTCTAGTACATAATAGGCACTTAAGTACTGGATGACTGACTGCCTCTAGGTTCCAACCCAAACTGGACCATTTGCTGTTTTTTGACTTGTTCTGTTCTCTTCTACCTCAGTGCATTTGTGAAGGGCCTCTACCTTTTCCTACTAAGATCTTTCTCTTTCTTTGAGAGTTAGCCTCCTTCATAATCCCCACAATTTTATAGTATCCTCTCCCACTTTAATTTTCTTAGCGTCCAGGGCATTTAGGTGGCACAGTGATAGAGAACTGTCCCTGAAATCATTAGATCTGAATTCAAAATCTGGTCTCAGACACATGACAGTTACTATCTATGTGACTCTGGATAAATCACTTAATCCCAATTGCTTTGCTCCCTAACTCCAAAAGCAAATTTCTTTTTCTTAAAATCCTTTTTCAAAAAGTCTTTATCCTATTACAATCCACTTTGTTTCTCATTCCTTTGCACACATGTTGTATTCTACTCAGTAAGCTCCTTGAGGGAGGCACTCTTATTTAGTTTCATCTCTGTATCCCTAGAGCTTAACCCAGGGCTCTACTTAATATCCATTTACTAAAATGAGCTTGCAGCCTCTCCTTCCCAAGCTATCTGAAAGAATAAAAGCAAAGTATTCCATCTGCCTGTGACTTAGCTACCATCCTATCCAGAGAGCAGGGTGATGGATTTGGTGGGCTATATTTAGTCTCATCACCCTTTGCTCTGGTGGAACAGTACAAGCTTTCCAGTACAGATCCAAATATCTACTGGGACCAGAAATATAGGTGTGACTATTGGATTTTCTACCTCTTACCTCTGGCTAGCAACAATAACACAAAGACAAAAATAGCTTCATTTCTTCTAACTCTATTTTCCTGGGGTCTAAGAATAGAGAGGTCTTTATTTGAAGCAAATGTCTAAAATAATATGTCATAGAGCAGTGTGTCTTCAGGGGAATGAGGAATCACTGAGGGAAGCAATAAAAAGCAAAGATATAGCATGTTCATGTTTGTTGATGGTCTTTTTGCTGTACTTCACACATGACATTCATTTTCTCAACTCTTTTCCTTTTTATTAATTGTCCCTCATATCTGGAATACTCCCTCCTTATCCTACCTCCTGGCTTCTTTCAAAACTCAGTTCAAGTATCTCCCTTTTGAAATTTCTGTTCATTTTTTGTATATTTTCATGTTTTGAAACTTTTTTTGGAAACATGTTTTCTCCAACATTAGAATGTAAGCTCTTTGAGGGCAGGAACTTTGTACCCTCAGTTCTCTCTCAGTCCAGTGCTGGGCTTAATAAATGTTTGTTGACTGACAGATGTGACAGGCCTTCACATGACCTTGCCTACCTGCCTACTATCTTTCTGTCGATATCTTTGGCAATGATTTACCAAGTCTGGACATTTCCAATGAAATCACAAGGGAATATGGTCAAAAGAATGCGGATAACTCTCTCCAAAGATTGGGCTTTGATCATGAATCTGGAGTGGGAAGAGAGCTTAGAGGTCACCTAGTTCAATCCCTTTGGCTCAGAGAGGTTCCATGACTTGACCAGTCATACTGCAAAAAGAGGCAAAGCTAGGACTGAAATGAAGATTTTGTGATGACAAATAGAACAGTGCAGGTATGGGGTCACGCTGCAAGACACTAGCAATGACTGCTTCTAAGCAGGGGAGATGACCATGTCTGATGGAGAAAATAGGGAGCAGAGGGGACACAGTCAAGGAGATTATGCCTGAGGCAAGAGGGTTACTGGGGTAGCTCTCTGTGGATCAGAACATTTTCTGAATCATATAAAGAAAGCATTGTGAGTCTAGCTCCTGGGTAGGAAAGATAGCCCAGCCCTGCAACAGCTTGGTATGCCTCATCTCTAATCAGTCCCTCACTGTTCTGAAAGGCAGAGCTTAAATGCTTTGGACAACAAGCTCCCCAGGAAATAAGGGACCTAAAGGCTAAAGATTCCAGCAATGGACTCTTAAGTCACTTCTCATAAATCATCACACTCACTCATTATTCTTACATACAACCTTGATCTAAAAGTCAGGAAACCTGATTCTAGTTTTCCTACTCACTTGTCAGAATGTGTGTGCATGTGTGTGCATGTGTGAGAATCATCTTCCCCTTCTGTGGAATGGGGTGAAGTAACCCATTTTAGGTTATTTCCTTGTTTGCCTTGATTTACTCAACTGTAAAATGAGGATTATTGGACTAAATGTCCTCTAAAGTCCTTTCAACACTGTTTATGATCCTATAAATTTTTAAAAATCATTTATTCTTAAACTGTTTTGTAGTTAATTTCTTTCAACTGTAGAAAGCCCAGATGATGCTGTAAACAGCATCCCCTTTCTTCCCCTCCCCCCAACCCTGGGTATAACTTTTCAGTTCTCCCAGTTACTTCCCAGAACACTCATCATCCAGTCTCTATGACATCACAGCTAGTTGCTGTGGAGAGCATTAGGGAGTTGCAAAGGGAGGATTAAAACTTCAAATGAGGTCTAAGTATTGAGCTGGTTTTATCAAAGTGCCCCTGAAGTGAAACACAGAACCACAGAATCACTCATTTCCTCCTCCCCATCCTCCCTCCCTGGCTCAGTAATCTGAAAATCAAAGGCCAGGCCTACCAGAGAAGAAAGAGAGTCTTCCATTTCTAAGGCAGCTGTGGGGAAGCAAGCATCATGGAAATCTCCCAGTGTATCACAGCCCTCATTAGGGCCTGCACTTTCAACTTTTTTCCCTCTTAGTCTTTTAACTGCCCAGGAAAGATACTTTGGCACTCTAATGAGAGCACCGAGTGGATAGGGCAAGAATTGACCTTTTAGCCCCAGTTCTGCCACTAATTCCTTTTGAGACCTAGGCAAGCCATTTTCATTCTGTGGGACTTTTTTTCCTCTATAAAATGAAGAGACTGGATTACCATCCTAAGGCCCCTTACAAGTATGATAGTCTGTGGGTTCTACAATACCAAAAAGTACAGATGGTATGATGGTGATGAGAATGAATCAACTAACAAACATCTATTAAGCACCTACCACATGCTAAGTACTATGCTAGGTACTAGGAATATAAATAGAAGCTTATTTTCAAAGAATTTACATTCCAATGGATGATCTTTATTATAAAGAAACCCTATTTTCCCCTTTTTTTCCTGAGCTGATCTCAGGTTATAGAGCAGCCCATTTCTACTACATCATTTGGCTAAAACATAACTTGGTTTCCTCTCATCCAAGAAGCCTTCTCCAGGCCTTTCGACAGCACAGGCTTCTAAGAAGCCCTTTCTTTGATTTCAGTATCATCCTAGCAACTAGGTCTTTGTCCTCTGTTCCCCTGTAATGCTTTCTGGCTACATAAATGGGAATGGATTTCAAACATAAGCAATCCTGATGGTCCATCCAGGCTAACAGAAGGGAGAAAAACCACAACCAGCACAAACAAACATTAAAGTAATAAGCAATAGATGACAAAGGAGGGCATCCAGCAGAACAATGATCCACCAATCCATCATCAAGCATTTAAGTGTTTACTATGTACCAGGTAACGATGCTAAGCACTGAGGATTCAAAGAGAGAAAAATAAAACTACCCTTGTCCTCAAATGAGTTTATGTTCTATGAGAGAGGACAACATGCACACAAATATATGTGAAATATATACATTTTATGTATATTTAAATGTATTTAATTTAATTTAAATTTAAATTGAGGGGACACTAGTAGAGGAGGAGGGAGAGGGAAATCAGGAAAGGCTTCATGTAGGAGGTGTCCTTAAGGAAAGTTTTGGAAAAAATCAAGAAATTCTATAGGGTAGAGGTGCTTTGGGAGTATATTCCAGGCTTGGAGAACAACCAGAGCAAAGGGGCAGAAATGAGAGATGAAACAAGAGCATGAATGAAGTGTATGAAGAGAAATAATGTATCATGAGGCTGGAGAGACAGATTGTTGCCAGATTGTGAATGGCTTTAAAAGCTACACATTGGAGGTTTTATTTAATTCCTGAGGCAATATGGAATTATTGGGATTCGATTGAGTTACTGAATAACATCATTAGCCATTCATTTCAGGAAAATCCTTTTGGTAGTTCTGTGGAGGAATTGGGGAGAAACTTGAGACAAGAGAGATGAAGGCTATTCTGATCGAAGCAAGGGGCAATGAGCACTTGAACTAAGGTGGTGACCTTCTGGAGAGCAAGGAAAGTATGCCAGAGAGACTGGGGAAGTAGACGTGATAAGATCTGGCATGGATAAGATAGATACACATGGAGAGGCCAGACTATTTTCCAAAGCCCTTTGCAATCCCTTGTCCCATAATTAGGATAGGCATAAGACACTCATAAGCAAAAACAAGACAATGGGCATTAAGTATTATTGAGGGAGGTGGAAGGTACTACAAGGACATGCTGAAGAAGAAGAAATGACATGGGGAGCGGAGGGTATCAGGGTAGGAGCAAAAGAACTGGAGGAAACCTGGGATGCTTTCATGGAAAAAAATGACTTTGTAGTTGAGTCTTGAAGGAATGAGTAGGATCTTCACCACTGAAGATGTAGAAAATGGGGAAGAAGATAGATTTGGAGAGGGAAAGACTTTCAGAGGTCATCAGATCCAATTTACTCATTTTGTAGATGAAGAAACAGGTTTAAGGAGGTTAAGTGATTTAAATGCTCAGGGTCATTTCAATAATAATGTCACAAGGCAGAATTTAAATCCAGGTCTTTTTGACTCCTAAACCAGCACTTTAGAGCAAAGCTTCTTAAACAGGTTGTGTAATAAAGGTGGTGGGGACCATGAAATAATGATTTATTAACCAGCAAATGTTTGCTTTGTATACCTATTTTATATACTTATATATTTAAGGTCATGCAAAAAATATTTTGGGTGAAAAGAAGTCCTGCTCTAGAGGTAAGAGTTCTTCACCTGATTTTTGCTTGTTTTCTTTTGTTTTTGTATTTTGGTCTCTTTGGCAGTCTGATGAAGTTTATGGACCACAGAATATTTTTTAAAAGAATGAAATTAAATACATAGGATTAAAAAGGGAAATCAATTATATTGAAATGGCTATTTTTTAAAAATCTCTAATTCATAGACCATTGGAAATCCATTCTCAGACTTCTTGATAGATCTATTGATCAACTGATATAAAATGTCTTCCCTCCTTTTATCCTTTTATCCACCCACCTTGATCCCCTAAACCAAAATTATCTCAGGAAATCCAAGATGGAAACCACAGCATTCCTAATACCATCCTAGAACATCTGAGCTAGGAAAAGTGTAAGATTGTGAGCTTCAAGAGGATAGAAAGTAACTCTGTACAGTGTCCAACCTGAGCCACCATAGAAAGGCATTTACTAGAGGCTTCTAGGTGCTGACAGTGGATAACAAAGGGAGCTGGAAGGAGCCAAGTGCACCTCCCTCCTTCCTCTGCTTTCTTTGGAGGGATATTTTTTTAAAACCTGCAAAAATATACCAATAATGGGAATACCATCATCTGAGACAGCTTGTGCTTGTTGCTAAGAGATCTGTTGCTAAGTTGTAAATTCTCTCCCTTTTACTATAAACAAGGCCGATGATTATCTATGTGCTAGGGAGACAACTCATTGATGTTGGGCTGGACCTCAGAAAGGGGAAGGCTGAGAGAATGATACTTTTGGCAGAATAGAAAATCAAAAAACAAGAAAGAGTACTGAGCCCAAAGAAATTGTCATACCGTGATCAGTCCTTTCCCTGCCGGCTTCTCATTCACCAAGACCAGGGGCCGGGTGATTTTCTTGCTGGAGACGATCTGAGGGAAAGAACAAAAAATGTGTTAAATACTGTCAAAAGTAGCCCCATCCTCTTAAATAAAGCCAGAGTTTTGAATCATGAAAGTACTCTTCTGAATCTTCTCACATTTGACTATCACTACTTGAGAGCAGGTGAACTTGTCTTGTTATCTTTATATAGAACAACATAGAATGCCCAGTCTGGGATCCTTCCTTTGCAGAATCACAGAATTGTATAAGTAGAAAGGCCATTAAGTTACATCTATATGTAATCTCATTTTAGGAGTGAAATCACTGAGGGTTCTTGAGAGAGAAACTATCCTGCCTCTTAATGTTTATGTGTGAATTGGATGTATCCTTTTTTTCTTGAATTGTTCCTATAGAGTGAGAAGGTTAGGTATGAAGAGGAAATGAGATGGATGAGAGAAATAATCTGTGCAGGATCACAGCAGGAATTAGAAGATCATCAAATTAAAAAAAACCCTGTGATATCAGAGGATCAAAAATGAAGTATGCCCTCCTCCTTTCTGACAGAAGAGGAACTCAAAATGCAGAATAAAGAATATATATTTGGGCATGGAAAGTGAGGAAATCTGCTTTACTTGAGTGTGTGTGTATGTGTGTTTACTAAGTACCTACCATGTGTAGCAAGCTCCATAAGAAATACTGGGGATACAAAAAAATAAAATAAAATAAAGCCTAAAACAACAGTCCAAGCCCCAAAAGAGCTTATATGCACACAGATATAGACCAAGAACACAGGTCAGAGAGAAGAAAAGAAGCCGTTTTAATCCTACAGCCAGGTCAGGTTCTCAGGAGCCAATGTTGACATCCCTGCAAAAATAGGGAGCTTCCAAGAGTCAGTGGTGGCCAGCCCTGTCCCTGGTAGTTAGAGGTGCCTGCTTTCACCTGGGGGAGACAGCTTGAGGCAATGCAGCACTAGGGACAGCTCTGGTATGGGCGTTAAAATAAGGAACCACGGGTGAACTCTCAAAGAAACCAATTTATGTTCAGGAAAAAGCTCCCTAAAAAGGACAGCCACAGGATGGGTTATCTGCAGAAATGGTGGGTTCCTTTTCACTGAAGGCCTTTATGCAGATGCTAGAGGACCACTGATCTAGCATTTTGTTATGAGGATTCTTGGGGTCCCTGCCTAGACTGCTAACTGCTCTGCCCCTTCCACCTCTAAAACTGGGTGATTCTTTTCTGATCACACAGTTCCCTGTTCTCTATAACACTAAGCATATTTGTTACAAAGATTTCGTTTTTTGGTGAGGTGTGAGGGAGTTGATTGGGAGAGAGAGAGAAAATAAATACTTGTTAATTGAAAACACTAAAAAAAGAACTTCAAAAGCTTAGATCATTATAGGACTTAATATTGAAAAAGGGATGTTAGAAGTTGTCAAGTTCAATCTTTTCATTTTATGGATGAGGAAGTGCTCAAGATCACATACACTATAACTGGCAGAAGATTCATCTCTTGAGATTCTCTCTCTTTCTCCATGTACACACACCTTTCCATAAAATGGCAGAGCTCTGTGTGTGTGTATGCATGTGTGTATATGCATGTATATATGTGTACATATACTTATATAGTACGAGTATGAGAGACTTCACAAACGTGTACATATATACATACACATATACAATTGTTATGAGGAAGGATTCTATAGAGGAGGTGGGGTTTAAGGGAAATAACTGTAGTATAAAGATACTCACAAAAGGCTCCCTACTACCTTAAATGATCAAAACCCAAACTCTCTATTTGGCATTTAGAGTCCCTCACAACCTGGCCCTGTTAGGGGGGAAATAAGGACCACAATTATTTTTACAACATATGACTCTTAGTTATCTGGTGACCTAATAATAGAAAGGCTCCAATCACTATTGAGAGGTAATCAAATATACTAAACTAAACAAAGTTACAGCAAAGCAGATGTTTTCATCCACTGTTGTAACAACTAAGAAACATTTGCAGTTTTGTCTAAATGGATTTCTTTGATAATTTTTTAAAATATCTGATTCCCCTCCCTCTTGTTACCTGCTGTCTTTGAACAAAGAATGTCTTTTTATTCCAATGACAAGTTCTGCCATTTTATGGCAAATATTCTTCCAGAAATCTCCCCTTTCCCCGTTGAATGATTTTCCCTTTTTCTGCTCTTTCTTGCATGTGAAATGCTTTACTAATCTAGCCTAAGTTGTCATAGAATGTTGCTGACTAGCCATAGATTCTAAACAGACCTGAAAAGTTATAAAAACCAAAATCTGTAGCCTAGGAAGCTATCAAGGAACAATTTACATTAACAGGTTAATACATTCTTTTGCTTTTAGTTTGGCCTTCTAGCCCTGATCCCCACCTGCAGTCCCCAGACATAAGATCCTAGCTGACATATACAATTCCCAACAGGTCCCATTCCTCTTGGTTGTACATATTCCCCAATAGAACCTTCCTATCCTTTCCCATATTCTTACACTTTACCTAAGTCTGGATTTCAGTAAAAAATGAATCCCTACTGAACCAGCTATGCCCAGAAAAAGAACTCTGGGAGATGACTAAAAACCATTACATTGAATTCCCAATCCCTATATTTATGCACACCTGCATTTTTGATTTCCTTCACAAGCTAATTGTACAATATTTCAGAGTCTGATTCTTTTTGTACAGCAAAATAACGTTTTGGTCATGTATACTTATTGTGTATCTAATTTATATTTTAATATATTTAACATCTACTGGTCATCCTGCCATCTAGGGGAGGGGGTGGGGGGGGTAAGAGGTAAAAAATTGGAACAAGAGGTTTGGCAATTGTTAATGCTGTAAAGTTACCCATGCATATAACCTGTAAATAAAAGGCTATTAAAAAAAAAAATGAATCCCTGAAGTGGTCATATATATCCCCCTCCACAGTTTACAATCCTACTACATAGATCTTCTTTGGTGGAACAGTGGATAGAGTATGAACTAGTAATCAGCAAGATCAAAGTTCAAATCCTGTCTCAGACTACATAACTCTAAGCAAGTACTTAATCTTTCTGTATATCATTTTCCTGGCCTGTAAAATAGGGATAATATGAGTAATTACCTCATAGGGTTATTGTAAAGATCCAAGGAGATAACATGTAGTGCTTTGCAAGCCTTAAAAGCACTATATAAATTCTAGCTTTCACCATTATCATTATTTATCACACATGACACTCCCATCTCTGTGTATTTATACTGACTATCCCCCATAATTAGAATGTTCTCCATCCCTACTTCCAACTCCTAGATTTCTTCAAGATTCAGCAAAAATTCTACCTTTTATAGGAGGCACAAGAAGAAATCTTTTCTGTTCTTTCTCTGATATTATCTTCCATCTCTTTATTAAATATATCAGGTATACTGATATTTATTTGCTTTTTTTTCCTACCCAATTAGAGTATAAGTTCTTTGGGGCAAGGGTTATGTTTTCCTTTGTATCCTCAACTCTTAGCACAGTATCTGGCACATACTAAGTGCTTAATAAATGCTCATTGATTGATTGGAGGTGAGATTTTTAGAGAAAGGATATCCTGTCCTATTTATAACCCCTAAAAATATCACAGCCTTGCTGTTCCCCTCCTCTTCCCTGCCCCCCAAAGGGCCCAGCTATACCACTAGTCACATACCCTAAATTCTTCTTAGAGCATTCTGATCCTGAGGGGTCCCAATGACGGTGGCAAAGGAAGCCTCTACAGAACTGAAGGTGATAAGCTAGGATTGGGTTTCTGTGATTAATCAAGACCCTCAAGGAATCAGCTGGGAGATTTTTCTAATAGCAAAATAAGGAGAGACTAACTAGGTTATAAGGAGGTGGAAACAGGATGAGCTTTCTCTGAAATGTCCAATGGGGGAAATAATTTCTATTACAAGGATCTTCCATATTTACTCTTAGCTTCATAGGAGTAAGAATTTTGAATGGTTCAATAACCCAGAATGACCTGAAACTCAAGGGGCCAAGGAAGTATATAATTTGGGGAATTAACCCTTAGGGCCCTGAGTCTGAGGAAGAAGAAGCACGGATATATCAAAATTACTTGAGCTTTGAATTTAGAGTTATACTGGAGAGAAGCAATAATGGAAAGGATACTGTATTAGGATCAGCAGACTGAGGTTGAAATTGCAACTTTAGCTCTTAACAACTGTGTGATTTTGGCTAAATCCCTTTATCTCCTGGACCCCTGTTTCCTCATCTATCAAATTAGAGGGATTGGTCAGACCCCATGATCTCTGAGTGTACCTTTTTAGTTTTAAACCCTAGGAACCTATTCTCTTAATTAAGAACTGGAAGACTATAATCATTGAATATATTTCTCAGAGGAAAATGGTTTTATATTTGGGGGAAAGGGACAGAAACTTATATGAGAGTATGTGGAGATACACATACCATTCCCAAAGTACAGGAAAACTGGCCCAAAAAGTCATGCTCATCCAATTGTAGACTCGACTTGTCTTGATCAAAGAGGGCAAATTTGAGCTTCTGGACTTCCTCAAAGTGATAATCAATGACAAACTTCTTGGCAAATGCTGGATTCAGATTGTTGATAGCAGTTTCTGTCCTGTCAAACTGGAAGAACACAGTAGTAAAGAGTATAAAATGAGTGGCTAAGGAGGCATGGTTAATAAGAAAAATCAAGTCAGATAGCAGAAATCAAACATCATTAATCAAAAAGCAAAGCAGCCATTGGAAACCAAAGCCTGAAGTCACCCTCAGAAAGCAAAACTCCATTAGATACGGACATCAAAACCCACATGAATATCACACAATCAACTACATCCTGTTGCTGAACCAGAATCCTTGGCCATTGCTATTCTCTACCAGTGGTTCCCGCCCAGGAAAGCAAGAGTGCAGGCCAGGAGGCTGCGATAGCTACTCCAATCCCAGGCAAATGCCGACATCACCAGGAAAACAAGGACTCATTCCCAACATGGAACAGCTGACCCTAAGACCCACACTTTCTTGTGCTTCACTGAGAGAGGAGGGAATAAAAAATTCTGGGAGGGTAGAATTTGCTGGAGCATGAAATATATGACAAAGATATTTTGTACAGTGATGAGCCGCTTCACCACCCTGGATGATAGGTGAAGCTTCCCCACATTTTTAGGATTATTCCCTATGTATGTGTCAAATCTCCCTCATAAACCACGGAGGTCCCGAGAGACGGAGACTGGGCTTTCTGTCCACTCTCTCCCATTGCAGTGCTTTACTCGGCACTCCTGGTATCATCGGCTGCTGGTTCCCCTTGCTCCCCCCCTGCTTGTACCAGAGCCCACAACTGTAGCCAGAGTTGGCAAACTGTGGTATGATACCAAGTAGGTTAGTTATAGCGTGGCTCTTTGGTCTGCCCCAGAACCTGAGCTTGTGATCCTCCATGGAATGCTGGTCATGGCATTCGCCACACCCCTCCAATCCCCTCACTGACTAGAATCTTAATGTTGGGGAAAGAGAGAGCATGCCGGGCTCCTATTTACAAAAAACAAAAAACTATCACAACTGAATGGTTCTGGGCTGTCAGGGCCCAGATGGCTTTGCAGGATGCCACAGGGCCGTATGTGAGCCTGCTTATAATCAGACAGTTACTAACCATCTAAATCCATTAAGACCCCACATTTTATAGAAGAGGGATCTGTTCAACATCACACAGGAAGTCAGTGGAAGAAGTAATTGAAATAACTCCTAGCTCTGTTTATTACACCAATAACACAGAAATTATGGCCCCCCAAAAAGCCGGTCTAATAGTCTCAGATGAAGATTTGTGATTTGCTTGGAATGGGGCAGGACCCATCTTGTTTAGAGGCAGAAGCGCAGGTAGATTGACTGCTAGGGTCCCTTGGAGGCCAAGACTTGTTACTGTAGTGTAGGTCCCACTATCTCATCTCTAGCAGCATCCACATGTGTGGTCCAGCTAGTTCCCATTCAGTACAGGCCAATCCAGGCTGGCCCAAGAGGCCAGCCCAAGCACCTGAGTCTTTTCCAGCAGGACCTCCCCAAATCCTAGCCTCCAGGATAAAGCTCTCATTAAACATGCCCAGCTCGCGCCAGGGAGCCAGCTCCACCTGTGACCTTAGCAGCAAACACTGCAACCCCGGCCCTCCCTCCCCAACAATCTTTCCTTTCACTAACACTGGCACCACGGCTAAATATAGACCCAGGACCAAGAGCTGAAAATCTCCAGCTGAGAATCCAGGCCTTGGAAACTGGCTGGGAAAAACCCACTTGGTTTGTTCACCCAGACGGCCCATAACCCTGACTTCTGAGCATCTACGTGTGAAAAGAGCACTAGAAGGGGCAGTCAGCAGGCCCAGTTTTCACACTCAGTTTAGTCGAATTATACAACTCTGAGCAAGGCACATCTCTTCTTGGGGTCTCAGTTACCACTTTGTAAAATGAGGCCTGGGATGGATGATTTCTAAGATCCTTTTCAGTTCAGATATTCCATGTTTAAGGAATCTAAGGATTCTAAATCTAAAGATTCCAAAGTCTCTTCCTGGTCTGATGTTCCACTTGAAATTGAAAGACAATAAAAATTCATCTTTATAGAGTGGTCCAAGATTTATGAAACTCTGTGTGTGTGTGTGTGTGTGTGTGTGTGTGTGTGTGTGTGTGTTTGTACCTAATTTGAAGTTTGGCCGTTGATGCTCAGGAGGCAGCAGAGCATAGTAGATGAGACACTTCTTAGGAGTCAAGGAGATGCAAGTTCAAATCCCACCTCATGTACTACTTGTGTAATCCCAGGTAAGGATCTTAACTTTTTTTGCTTCAGTTTTCTCACTTGCAAAAAGAGGCTTGGACTCAGTAGTAGATACTAAAGTACCTTCCGATTGTAAATCTATAACCTGATGATCCTCAAGACAATCCAGCACGGTACATACATAGGGCAAACATGACTCCCATTTTCAGATGAAAAAATGAGATCTCAAGAATTTAAGCAATTTGTGCAAGGTCATGTAGCTAGTCAGAGGTAGGCAGAGTCCAAGTACTAATCCAAATAGGCCTGCTTTTCTGACTCCTAGTCCCCTGTTTTCCTTTGCTTCTGAGTATCATGGTCTGGAAATTATGTGCTTCCATTCTTGGGCTGAATATTCTGCCTGTGTGATCTCAAGGAGGCCACTTAATCCTCTCTGAAGAGCACAATGCTCCGTCCTCCTTGGAAAGGTGATGGAGCAGATTGCAGGCGGAGTAGATAGGATAGTGCTCAGCAAAGAAAAGCAATTCGTAGCTGTTGGGAGTAAAGTCATTCTGCTTCTTGTTTCTAAAGCTATGGCGCAGCTGAATCTGTCAGCTCCGGACAAAATCGGGACTTTATAGAAATGACAACTGCCTCGTGGCTCTTGGTGTAGGTTACGAGCCATTTCAGGCTCTTTGGAAACTTCTAGGATTTAGGGCTAGAAAGTTTGAGTGATGATTTAGTCCAGCCTCTTCTTTTTACGGATAATGAAACAAGCCCAGGGAATGAAGTAGTTTATTCAAAATTGAATAATTAGCCAGGTCATCTGGCTCCAAATCCAGTCTTCCTTCAGTGTACACCACAACTTTTTCATGGGCTTCATCCAGGGTCCCCAGACCTGGGGGATCAATGATCCTCTCTCTTCTATCCCCACCCAATCCTGACTCCACCTGTGCCTGGGCTGGGAGGATGGGAGACTCACCTCATACCACTTGCCATTGTTCTCAGTGAATAAAACACAGAAGGGGTCAGACTTGGAAGTGACATCTCGGTCCAACAGGTTTTGGCCACAGACAGAGAGTTCCACCTTGCATACGCAGTACTGGGACCCTAGGGGCCCTGCAGGGGAGCTGGCGCCCATCGTGTAGGCCATGGTTGCTGGGGGCAGCAGTGGTTCCTGACAATCTATAGGAAGAGAAGGGGAAGGTGAGGCTCTGCAAAAACAACCACCCCTCCCCACCTATTCAGAGCATTTGGTTTTCTTCAAATCTTGGATGTACAAATCACCCCTTAATCTTCATCCCAATTACAGATAATTCTGCCATAACAAATTTTGAAAACGCAAATTTATTCAAATGTAACTGACATATTAGGGAATACTTTTAACGTAATCCAAATTTCAATTGGTTTTCAAGAAATAAGGAGAATGCTGAAAATTGTTCCACTTCACAATAACTCAAAAGCTGGAAGCCTTCTGATGTCCATTTCCATAAGCAAACTTCAGATCTCTGTCAAGGTAAAGGGCCATGTTTGTAGAATATCTTCAGGTACAGTAGGAGGTGAGAACAAAGAAGGACTGGTCTATACTACCCTACCCGGTTCCAAGGCCTCTGGCCAGAATTACAGGGCACAGGTCAAGCAGCAGCCTGAGGCCATGAATGGAGTAACTACTTTAAACAGTATTTATATTACCTCTTTACCAATTTTTATTGCTAGAGTTTGCATGATGCTTTTTGAGAATGTAAATGTTGAGTTATGGCAAAACTGCTTATAGTAGCCCCCTAATCCACTCTCATCGTCATATATATATATATATATATATATATATGTTTAATGGGGATTTGGTTATCTGTATGTCCTATACATGTATCAAAGTAGGGTTATAAAACTCGTGAAGGGTAGGGACTGGCTCTCTGAAAGTTCTCTGGTACCACATCAGCACTGTGAACTGGTTTAGTACTTAATAAAAGATTTTAGGACTAAGATTGGAAAAGGATGATGACATATCAGGGGTGGCCAAGACAATCAGGTGTCTTTTTCCAGAGTGATACCGTTTAGCTACAGTTTTTTGAACCAAAAACTTTTAATCATCAGTGTGAACTAATAACACTTGGGTAGTTAGAGCTTAGGGGCTTAGAGAAGCAAATAGGAAGGAGGCTGAGGTCATAGCTTCACTTCCCATATTGGTCAGTTAGCCTTATAATGATTGATGACCAATGGAATATGCTCCACATTGCTTACAAATGCAGGTCATTAGTCACAAGCAGCAGAGAGTGAGAGGATGTATATGGCTCAGTCCAGGCCATCCACATGGCCAGACACAGCTCAAATTATGCATCCCACCAACAATGGGTCAAATATTTATTAAATCATAATGTTTGCAGAGAGTTATAGAAAGATGCACAACTGGGTAAGAACTCTTCAAGGAGCACAGTTGGTCAAGTAGTCAATAAGTATTTAAGTTTTTATATTATGTTGAAGGCACTGTGCTAAGCATTGGAGGTACAAAGAAAGGCAATAACAGTCTCTGAGACTCACATGCTAATGGGAGATAAAACATACCAACAAAAGTGTATGTACACAGCAGTATTAGACATAAGAACAGATGACATTTGAGTTGGGCTTTTGCAACTTGATAGGAATTCAGAAGAAACTATAGGTTATTAAAAACTTCAAATCGATAATAAGAGAAATAGAAATAAAAATAACTGATATTTTACTTCATACCTAGCAAATGAGCAGAAATGACAAAAAATGGGAAGAGTCTAATGGTGGAGGGATTGTGAAAAGACAGACACACTAATGAACTGTTGGTGAAGCTGTGAAATGGTCCAACCATTATGGAAAGCAATTTGCAATTATACTAGGAAAGTGAATAAAAGTACATGCTCTTTGACCTAGAGATTACATTGCTACATATAAATCCCAAAGAGGTCAATGATAAAAGTCCTATATACACTAAAATATTTATAATAATACTTTTTACATTAGCAAAAGACTGGAAACAAAATAGATACACATCAGTTGAGGAATGGCTAAAGAAACTGTGGTATCTAAATGTAATGGAATATTACTATAGTACAAGAAACAATATATGAGATGAATTCATAAAAACATGGAAGAACATGTACTGATGCAAAGTAAATAGAAACAGGAAAACATATTCAATGACTATAATATAAATGAAAAGAACAATAATAAAAATTGAAGGCTGTGAAAATGACTAGGCTTGACACCCTAAAAAAGAAATGAGATACCAACTGCCCTCCTTCTTTGTCGAAATGGAGCACTGAGTATGGAATACTGCATTAAATGCCAAATTTTTTCAGTATTTCAAACTTGTCCTGCCCTCTCCATACCCTGCTCCCTTCACGTTTATATTCTTTGTTGCAAGGGATGGCTCTCTAGGAGATATGAGGAGGGATACAAAGAGAAATTATATGTGATACAAAGGCAAAAATTATCCTTGAAATTTATTTTTTTAAATAGGTATCTATTTAACAATTGAAAGAACATTACAAGCTAGGGATCAATATGGGCACAGTGTGGATTTGGAGAGCAGAATGGAAATCCATTCTAGCTTCTATGCAAAGTCTAACTTTGAAGTGGTGGCACAGTGGACAGAACAACCAGCTTGAAGCCAGGAAGACCTAAGTTCAAATCCAACTCCAAACACTTACTAGCTATATGATCCTGAAAACCTGGGCAAGTCACTTAAATCCATTTGCCTCAGTTTTCTTATGTGTAAAAATAGAGAAGGAAATGGCAAATTACTCCAGTATCTTTGTCAAGAAAATCATAAATGGGTCATAAAGAGTTGGAACACAACTGAACAATGATAACAAAAGTCTAGTTCCTCTATTCAAAAGCCAATACTAGCCACTGCTCAGTTAAGAGCTGTAACCAACCTATCCTTCTCAGTGCATTCAGAATTTCAATTCTGACTTTAATAGTGTTTATAGTACAGTGCACACTGGCACAGCACAATTTTCGGGCATGACTTATTCTGCCATGTAAGATAATCAATTTCCATACCAGGATTTGAAAATCTGTGTTAACTTAATTTAGGCCCAACCTAATTAAGCTTCAGGGCTAATAGAGAGAAGTAGTGATGTGAATAAGACGGTATTGATTTTTCAAAAAAGAAATCTACCACTGTTCTTCAGTTTTAGGAAGTATCACATATATTTCTTTTGATTGTGAACATCCTTTCTTTATTCTGGGAGGCTTAGGAAGATCTCATAATGAATCTAAATTTCTCAAGCACATAGAATAATGTTGGAAGAACAGCCAAATGTGCTAAGGGTCAAAAGAAGGAAATTCATCTGGGATTCATCATTTTGTCAGAAATAATTTAACAAGTGAATAAATGAGATACATGAGCAAATAATGGCAAAAAGCATTTCTTTCAAGTCTCTAGGTTTTCCATTTTAAGAATTTACAGAATCCACCCTAAAAGTATTATTTAAAACAAAAAAGAGCTATTCATTCAGAGCTTTTGTAGCAGCTTTATATGAAATTGAGAGGGGGCAGGAAATGGAATCCAAATATCCAACATTAGATGAATGGTTAGAGTAATTGTGGTATATTAATGCAATAGAATATTATAATGCAATTAAGACAGGCAAGCATGATTAGGAATACAAAGAAATCAGACTCTCAGGAAATAATGGAAAGTAAAAAAAAAAAAAAAAAAAAAAAAAAGCAGAATCTGAAGAATAGAGAGACACTATGATTAAACAAAGAAAAATGAATGAGAACAAATGGACAAAGGATCCTAACTGGGGACTTAGAGAAGAAGACTAAAAAGGTGTCATGATACTTTATGCAATATTGATTCATTTGAATATAATTCTTAAATTTGGTTGTTTGTATTGATAGTTCATGCTAGATTTCTAATAATTTAATTTATTAAGATCTGAAAAAAAAAAAATAAATAACAGGACCAGATAAGCATTCTGACACGGATAGGCCAAAACCATGCTGCATCTTTGACTACAGGAGAGAGGCAACAACACCAGACCCTTGCTTCCTTCACCGGCTTTACCGTTGTATCCTAAAACACAGGCATCCCAGGAACAGCTAACAGTGTTTGTTTCACATGACAGTGAGTGATGGGGAAATGATCTGGGATTCCTGCAGCATGGACCTTTCTCACAGATTACAGAGTAGGATATATATTCTCCTATGTGGAGTTAAAGACCTACTCCATCTCTCATGAGACTAGAACATTGGGAAGACATTAAAAAAGGACCAGGAGCCCTAAATCCTAGGCCTGACTTTAACACTATTTATCTGTTTAACCCCATGCAAGTCATTTAGCCTTCACGCACATCAGTTGTTTTATGTGTCAGAGAGAATAATCCCTGTCCTGATTAGTTCATAAGGCTGTTTCAAGGATCAAATGAGGGCATGGATGCAAAGGGGCTTTGGGAAGTATAAAACGATACAAATGTAGGAGTTGATGATGATGATAGTCATGGCGATAATAATAATTTAACAGTGGCAGTGGGTAGGGTTCAGAATATGACTTGGACAAATCTTAAGTCTGGTGTCCTTTGTGAAAAGAACAAAGACAAAGCGTACAGATGGAAAAAGCAGAGCAGGAAGAAGACTCTTAATTTCCCTTCCTGTTCATTCCAGTCTCTACATGCCAGACTGCATTTATGTTATTTTCCCCATCAATGCCAAGATAAACAAGGTTATTCTGATCTCAAGTAGATATGCGCACGCGTGAATACACATACACACACACACACACACACACACACACACACACACACGGTATACCCAGACCAGAAATATTTCCAAATGTACTACCCCTCCCCAATTAGTTCCTATTTACCCTGTTCCTTCCTGAAAGCAGATCAGTCCCCAAAACTAACTCTGCTTGTAAAAGGAGCCTAGAGTAACATAGACTCTTTTACTGGGTTGATCTATACTTTGGCTTTAGTTTCAAGACTGTTTTAAAAATGTAAAGCAAAGGTGTTACATACTATAAAACCAGCCATCCCTGCCTACCTCTACCATGGCACTTACCAACTTTCTTCTTCCCATTTAGGGGGCTCCCTCAAAATCCCCAGGTACCAAATCTGAGCAGAAAACACAGTTCTCAGCAACAACAAATGAACCTGTACAAGCTGGACTGATCTCTTCTTCCCCTGTGTGTGGTCTTTACTCAATGCTGTTCCCTGTGCATAGATTCTCATCCTCCTCCTTTTTCTCCTCAATTCCTACCCTTTAAAAACAATTCAAACATTTTTCCTTCTAGGAGGCCTTTTCTGTTCCTTCCAAAGTTGATAAAATACCCTTCCCCCTCAGACTTCACACAGACTTGGCACTTCTCTTAAAAATAATATTACAGGATAAGCACATCAAAAGCATCTGTGTGTACATTGTATCCCCTTTCCCACTGGATGCTAATCTCTTTGAAAGCAGGGGCACCCCATCTTTTCTAATCAAGGTTTCTGTCCGACACTCAGCCCAAAGCACTGCACGTGGGAAAAGCTTAATAAATACTCTTCGGAGAATGAAATCAACAAAGCCAAAACAGACCCTTCTCCAGCAATTTTCAAACTGACATGTGATCTTGTCTCTCCCTTAAAGATATATAGGTCTTGAGATTAGTTCCCCCCTCTCCAAAGAAAAGATTACAAATTAAATATAAGGAAAATAGAATGGCTAAAATGTCCATCCAAAGACTGGGGATCATGGTTGATCAAATGAATACGAAGCAGCAATGTAGTGTCATCATGGAAAAAAAAGTCACAAATATATGCTATTAAAAAATGTGAGTGTGGTGATGAAAGTGAGAGAAAAGAGAGGGGGTTAGGGAGAGGAAGGAAGAGGGGAGACAGAGCTAGAAGAAGAGGAGAGGGAGAGAAAAAAGAGTGGAGATGGGGGAGGGAAGAGGGAAAGGAGGGGGAGAGAAGGGGAAAGGAAGAGAGAGAGATTGATTTTTTAACATTTAACTGTGTGAGAATAGAAAAATGATCCTCCAAGATATATGCCTATTCTAATCTCTAAGGATCCTTCTCTTTTAGGTCTAAATCCTTTAGTCCCACTTAAACAGATGATCTTAATAAAAAAAAGAGCATCCCCAAGGATCCTTTAGACAAGTGAAAAGGAACTGGGATCTTGACTATTGAATTTCCCATGAGAAAGGACTCAGAAGGCAATCTCCAATGCCCCCAGTTAGGAAGCTAGGTAGTACAGTGAATACCCTGACCACATCATTTAAGCTTTGTTTTTAACTCAGGAATAACAATACCTATTTTTCAGGGCTGCTATAAAGATTAAATATGATAATGTTTGTAAAAAGTCCTCAGCATGGTACCCAGTACATAGTAGGTGCTATAGAAATGCTTATGCCCTCTCCTCCCCCCCAATTTCCAATTATATGTTATCTTATAGGGGAATTCTGTCTTCTCTCTTTAAAGTTCTCCAGATACATGAGGATCTTTACCCAAGCTTATCTATCTCATCTATGATCTAATTAAAGACATTTCTTGATGGCTAGGGGCAGGATATATAGCCAGTGTTTTAAATATTGATTTAGTAGATTTGGAAATTTAAGTGTGTCCATTGGAAATGGCTTAATAAGTTGGAGAATATGAATATAAAGGGACATTACAGTGCTGTAAGAAACAACAAATATGATGAATACAGAGACGCATGGAAAGACTTACATAAACTGATCTATACTGAAGTAAGCAGAGCCAACAATATAAATAAAGAAGAAAGACAAGTACACAACGGTCAAAAGTAATTTTTGCAAAATGACATTATCACAAGGAAGCTTTATAAGCAGGTACCTCCACTCCCCTCCTCTGCAGAGGTGAGGGGTCTATAGGTATAAAGCATCACCTATTTTCAGATTGGTTTTGATATCTTGATATACTGATTGGTTTTGCTGATTTTTTCTTCTTCCTCTTAATTTAAAAAAAAAATACATTATTTTTTATATAGGACAGCTTAGGAGAAATTTTAATAATGTCCAAATAAAAGATATCAATACAAATTTCTTTAAAATAAAAATAAATATTGGCAGATTGAGTGCTCAGAAGAAGAAGAACTCAGAAGAGTTAAGTGCCCAGAATGGATGGAGTTTCATCAGTGATGGAAATAAGGAAAGGGCATTCCAGCGCTAGGGAGAAGACAGGAGGACTTGCAATTAAGGGAGGTGGAAACAATTTCAAAATTCTTTGTTAAATACCACCCTGGATAGCATTTCAGAAATGGCCAACATTTTTCTGAACTGGGGGAAGGAAATCTCTTCTGGGTCATGAAATCGGGCTATAGATACTGGCAGGATGGGAAGTGGGGAAACTACGACCCTTTCCCAACTGAGGCAGCAACTCCTGACCCAGAACAAGGAAAAAGTAGCTGATGAAGCTAGTCATGACCATTCTCCAACTTGGGACCCCTTAATGCCTTTACTTCCAAAGTGTGGCACTTGTAGTGTGGGAAGGGGAGAAGGAGAACTCACCTGAAGGCTGGAATCCTGCAGATATAATCTAAGAAGTGGGCAGTTCTTGCCATCCTCCCCAACTCCCCACTCCCACTCCCATAGCCCAGAGGATACCTCCCACCCCACAACTCACCCTCCACCTGGACAGCTCTCCGAAATCTGAATAAAGAGCACATGGCTCCTGGGGGCTCTGAGCGATGGCTAGGGGGCAAAGCAAATACTGTGGCCCTCAGGCCCCTACACTGTGAATGCCAACAGGGCGGGCTGTACACAGAGAAGAGAGGGCCTGACGCAATGGAAAAAAAAACACCCACCCTACTTGGACAAGATGTCATTTGCAGAGAACCTCCTGGCCCAGATGGAAACTCTGCCTAATGTAGCCCAAGCCCATAATCACCTCCTGTAGCAGCCCAGCAGGCAATTTGGGGTTTGGCTAATCCCAGTTTGGGGAGGGAGAACTTGGGCAGGAGAGCATATATCTTCCCTTAGGTTTAGTGGCCCATAGCCAGGATGCTGGGACCTCTACACCTGAAACAGGATAGGCAGGGACCATTTCTGGAAGAATGGAGCCTGAGTAGGGATGGGGAAGAGGTCACGTGTCTAGAGGATGGCAAGGGGAACAGGAGAACTTCTGAGGGGAAAAATAGTATTCTATAGAAGGAAAGAATTGAGAGAGGAAAAAAGGGGGAGAGAGACAAAGGAAGGAGGGAGAACAGAGAGAGGGAAGGGCAGAGAGAAAGAAAGAGAGGAGACAGAAAGAGAAAGGAGAGAGAAAAGAGAAAGAAAGAGAGGGACACAGAAAGAAAAAGAACAGAGATAGAGGTCTAGGGAACAGAGTTAGAAAGAGAGAGACAGAGAGAACAGAGAAAGAGATGGGGGAAGAAGGGAAGGAAGGGAGAGAGGGGGAGGGAGGGAAGGACAGAGGAAGAGAGGGCGAGAGGAAGAGAGGAAAAGAGGTAGAGAGGAAGAAAGAAATGAAGGGAGAGAGGGAGGAAGGGGAAAAGAGACAGAGAAAGGGAGGGGGAGAGGGAGAGGCAGAAGCAGGGAGGGAGGAAGAGAGAGACAGAGAGTGAGTGAGTGAGAGAGACAGACAGAGACAGAGACAGCAAGTGACAGAGAGAGAAAAAGAGAGACAGAAGTACCAAAGTGTCAAAATCTAGGCCAGCAGCAAGCAGCTAGAATCTGATGAAAATGTTATCGGGGAACACCTAGGTGGAACAGTGGATAGAGCCCCAGATAGAGTCAAAAGGACTCTGAGTTAAAAATCTGACCTCTAACACTAGCTGTGTGACTTTGGACAAGTCACTTAACCTGAATTTTCTCTTAAAAAATATAATTAGGAAATGTTTAACAAAATAAAAAATACAGTACAACATAAGTAATGTACATTTATGCTTTTCTAAGTCAACATGTGGCTCACAGGAATCCATTTCTATTTGAGTTTGCCACCAAAACATGGTAGATAGTGTGTTAGATTTGAATAGGAAGATCTGAGTGTGAATCCTGCCTGAGATATTTACTAGCTGAGAAAACTCTTCTCTTCCTTTTCTTGTTAAATTTGATGACTTCTCAAGTCCCAATTCTTCATTCATGATCCTTTGGGAGAGCTGGGGGAGCCAGTAGCCATAGTGAACAAAGAACTAGATTTGAATTCAAAAGACTGATTTCTGACACCGATTGTATGACTGCACCAGGGACAAATCTCTCTAAGCTTCAGATTAAAGTAGGGCACAACTTATCCTACAGAGTTGTTACAAGGAAAGCATTTTAGTAAACTACATACAAGAGCCAGGACAGAGCATGCTTCTGAGAGTCAGAAAAACCTGGTTTCAAGTCTTGTCTCTGACACACCCTGACTGTATGACTCTGTCCCTTAATCTTATAGTATAAAACCTAAAACGAAACAAAACAAAAAATCCTCTCAGTACTCCAAGCAACTTTCTAATATTATAAAATGCATAGAAGTTCCTGATCTACTTTGGTAGAGGAGTTTTTTCCTTTTCCTTTGGACTTCACCATACAAGGAAATGACAGGTATAGACAAAAAAACAAACAAACAAAAAGCTGCTGTGTAAATGTGATCTATTAGACAAAATAAGTGACAAAAGAATTAAGGCAAGTGTTCATAACATTTTTGGTTCTTCCACTATTTTACAAAGAAACTTCACATGAGAAATTTAATTTCTTTGGGCCTCAGTCTCTCCATTAATGAAAATGGGAAAAACAAATATATCTTGCAGAGTATATAGGGGAATTAATTAAAAGACTCACAATATTCCAATTCAATTAAATTCAACCTACTATGTGTAAGAAACCATGCCAGAGATATAAAGACCAAAAATGAAATAGTCCCTTCTTTGGAAGAGCTTATATTGACATTATAAAACACATGCACAAACAAGTAAGCAGAAATTAACACAAAGTTCAAGAAATAAAGAGCATAAATTTCAAAAACATGAGCTATCCAACTCTAGTCAACTATACCAAACGCTTCCCTGCCTTGCTATCTAGTCCTTTTATAGGGGTAAAATTGAATTAACTTCTGCCCTGACTAGTGCTATCCATGGAACCTCTTTTCACAGCAAAACGCAAAAGTGTCCTTCCCAGTACTTAGTAGTTATGTGACATTCACCTTCTCACCAGGCCCAAGGAAGGAATTTGTTTCACTCACAAATAAATCCATTCCAATGTTGAGTCCCATTCAACTTGCAGCCATATCCCAAAGGGGTAGATCCATTTGTCAAGATATAGAAATGGCTAAGCATTCTAAAAGGAGAAAGACAGAGAAGAACACAAAGAGAGAGAGAGAGACACACACAAAGAAACAGAGAGAGAACAGAGAGATGAAGACATCAGAGAGATCAGACAGAGAAAGAGAGAACAGACGGATAGACAGGACAGTGATCGTTGGAGTCTCACCAACCTTCCCTAGACTTTTGGCCAGCATTCAAACTAAAAGAAGAAACTTGCTCTTCTTCACTGAGAAAAGTTTACAGTACAGGGAAGGAGGAATGAGGGAAGTCATCTGCCTTGGGAGGCTCAAGTAGACAGGGTTCAAAGGTGTGGGAATCTCTTTCAAACTGCTGGTTATCCAATATTCTATTAACAAACCTCAATTAACAATAACCAAAGGTCACAAAATGTCTTCTATCTTTATCCTCCACTCTTTCAGTCTGATTCACAAAGTACTTGCTCCTCCTTTCAGTGAGTTCGGGAAAAACTTCCATTTCTGGAGATGAAACCTTATTGGTGGAAACCTCAGCCAGCTGTGTGCTGCTTTTTGTTCCTAGATACAGCCTCATGACCTGCAGCTTCCTTTAAGTAAGTGAAGTTAGCTTTCTAGACAAGAGACTAGTTCTATCCTATAGTTTTGCTATTAACATGCTATGTATCCATGAACATCTCATCACTTCTTCAAGACTCAAAAAGGGTGTGCAAAATGGGAAGGGTGAAATTTGCACTGCCTATAACCTAGGATATAAATTTTAAAGCATCATAAAAACAAGATCATAAAGTACACATTTCTATATTCTATGACACTAACAAATAGTTGTCTGTGTGTTCTACTTACCAGCAACAAGATTAAACAGAACATTCTATTTCTCAAAATATGCTAAATAACCAGAAATTAATTATTTTTCCAACGAAGTCTTCAAATATACTAATATGTGAGGGAGACTTATTTTTCTGATGGGAAAGATCAAAGGAGAGCTGGGATGTTTCACAAAGTCATTAAGAGCCTAAAATTCCAGCCCCCAGCTCTTCTCTTAAGGGGAACAAGGGACTCCTAGAATCGTTAAAGAACTCCCTATAAGTTAGGGTGGGAAGAAGATCATGGAATAGGATAAAGAAGTAAGAGATGGAAAGGCTGATGGGAAAAGACAGACAATTGTTTATTATGGAGAAGGGGATGGGGAAAAAAGAAGCACAAAGCTATTAGTATATTAGAATAAAATTTATGAATATCATGTGACGATCAACTTTGATGGACTTAGTTCTTCTCAACAATGCAGTGATTCAAGGCAATTCCAACACACTTGGGATGGAAAGTGCAATCCACATCCAAAGAGAGACTGAATGTAGATCACTACATAGCATATCCACCTTTTTGTCTGTTCATTTGTTTCTTTCTGGTGTTTTTTCTCTTTTGATCTGATTTTTCTTGTGCAACATCACAAATATGGACATATGTTTAGAAAGATTGCACATATTTAACCTATATCAGATTGCTTGCTATCTTGGGGAGAAGGGATATATGGAAGGGAGGAAAAAATTTAGAGCACAAAGACTTACAAAAATGAATGTTGAAAATGATCTTTACATGTATTTGGAAAAATGAAATACTATTAAAAAAAAATTTCAGGTCCTTTACCTCTACCTCCTACTTAATAAACAAATTTCTATAATATCATCTAGCCTCTGTTCTAATAATCCAATGATGGAGATTTCTTCAGGCACACTTAAAAGTGTGGCTTGCCCTCCTCCCTATGGGAAAAGCATGGATGATCTCTGCTCTGTGTTCTTTATGCTCAGTGCTCCATCAAGACTGTACACCTCTACACTCCAGGAATTAGGTAGATATTTTGCAGGTACTACCTAGCAGCCAGGGGGAGGAGAAACCAAGAGGAGCTGGAAACACTTAACTACCATTGCTGGTTGCTGCACTCACAAGCCAATACACTCACTCTTTTACAGTCAGACCATTACAGGGATAAATATAGACTCAGACTTAATGCTTTTGGCTGTGGATGATGACTAGAGGGAACTACTCTCTCCCTAGGTCCTTTCTTGCCTCCACCCATTCAGTTCTTCCTAGCATTGATTGCAGATGCAGGAGAGAACCTCACTTTCTAGATACAGAAATCTAATTAATGGTATTATTGAGAAAATCAGTGCCCATCTTTAGAATACTGAACCAACATCACATGAAAAAGTTAAAACAAATTTGCAGGGTATTGGGAGACCTATGGTGCAGTGAGAAACACATCGCAGCACTCAGAAGATCTTAGTTCTACTCCTGACTAAGATATTCATTCACGATGGGACATAGGGCAAGGAACTGCATCTCTCCCAATTTCAGCTCTCTCTTTCCTCAACTTTCTTCCAGAGCTGTGATTGGGCTCTAGCAAGAAAGTGCATGTGAAAAAGCTTTGGAGGAAAGCAAGCTGAAATGTGAGGGGTTATTTTGCTAGCTGTTTTCAATGATCTAAGCTAATGGAATTGAGAGAAGTGAAGATGACATAAAATGGTATTTAAGATGCATAGGCAAATGACATTGGGGGTGATATGAGGAAGGTATTTTGGAGAATCTACCCTACTGGCTCTTTTTCAGAAGGTAGAATGGAGCTAGCAGAGCACCTTATACATACAGCAACCACACAATAAATGAAAATGATGCAACCAATTATTCTATTACCACACTAGATACAAAGACTGCCTAGAGACCCTGCCAGATGTGAAATCCCTTCCCAGCTTTACTCAAGGGCTCAATTGCATATGGGAATGAGTGTTGGGGAGCTAAGCTATATGTCAAAGATTTCCAAATTGCTCTAGCTGCCCAGTGAGTTCCCTGTTGCCCATTCCTACTTCCATTCTTCCCCAGTTCCTCTTCTTTTTCATTTGTCTTTCCTCAGAATTAACAATTAGCCCAGGCTCCATTTCTCCCTCACCAATCTCATTCTCAAGCCCTCTCTCTTACTCACAGCTGGAATGAAAAGAATCTTGAACATAATAACTGACACAGAAATTCCACTTAATATGCAAATACCAGATTTCCCCTTTCCACTTTCCTAACGTCCAGTCCTTTGGGTTCAGCTACTGCATTACTTTACAATGCTAGCCTCTGATGATTTCATTTTGAAGTCTACTGGCACATTATCCCCCAACCCCTTGCCTCAAAGGAGTTAAGACCCAAGTAGGTTTGCCAAGATGAAAGGGGACAGTTGGTTTTAGGAACAAGTACATGGTTGAAAAAAAAAAAAGATTAGTGCTCAGTTGTGTCTTAGAAAATCAAGTCCATTGTTTACAGAGATGAAGGCAATTTAGTACTTAAATTTAGGGAGGTAGCTCTAGGCAGAAAGGATTCATGCAACTAGACAGTGAAAGTGATTTCATATAACAGAAGTAAGGATGAAATAATATACTTCTTTGTATCAGGCAGATCTCTCAAAAAACTAAAAGAAAGTTAAGTGAATGAAATTAGAGAGGCAGAGGACAAGGCACTGAATTTGGGAGTCAAAACTAGCACCTCAAGTACTTAATAATGTAGCTTGAGCATGTCAAAGTCATTTCATTGGATCATAAATTTAAGGTTAGTAAGGGTCAGTAACCCTGAAGCTCACCTAGCCTACACTCCTCATTTCACAGATGAGGAAACTGAGACTCGGAGAGATCAAGCTACTTGTCTAACTTGTCCAACAGGTACTAAGTAGGAGAGATGTAATTCAAACACACCTCCTCTGATTCCAAACCCAGGTTTTCTGAGTCTTATTTGTCTGCTTCTTAATCTGCAAATGAAATGCTTAAAGTACTATGTAAATCTGAGTTATTATTAATCACTCAATCCTTTCAGGAGATGCCTCAGAACAGAAACTTTATGTAAATGGAGGAGAGAGGAGGCTGCCCTCCAGCCAGGGAAAAGATAACATGGAGGAAGGAAGGAGTGACCAAGTCCAATTACCTGGCTAATATGAATAGTCCAGGTCTAGCCTAGACTCTGCTACTGGTCATTCTGGTTGACTCATTAGTCATCCATTTGTTTCCCAAATAACAGCCCAGGCCACCCCCAATGAGCATTTTCAGTCTACATGTGTTCAGAAAAACCAACCCAACAAATGTTTATAAAGAATTGACTGTGAAAAGAGGTCTGTGGCAAAAAAGAGACAATATTTAAATAAGACATAGTTCCTGCAATCATGAAATTCGCAGTCTAATATGAGAATGACTCTAATTTCTATACATAAAATATACATTAGATATTGGAGAGAATGTGAGAAAACTGAGCCACTAATTCTCTGTGGTAAAACTGTGAACTGAAACAAACAATTCTGGACAGCAATTTGGAACTATGCCAGAGGCCAAACTGTCATACTCTTTGATCCACCAATATTATTACTAGCTCCGTATCCCAAAGGGATCATTAAAAAAGGGGAAAGGACCTATATGCACAAAAATATTTATGGCAGCTTTTTATGCTGACAAAGAATGGGAAATTGAGGGGATGCCCATCAATTGGGGAATGGCTGAACAAGTTGTGAGATGTAAATAAATGTAACCAAATATTTTGTGCTATAAGAAATGATGAGCAGGTGGATTTCAGAAAAACCTGGAAAGACTTACATGAACTGATACTAAATGAGCAGAACCAAAAGAACATTGTACACAGTAACAGTATTATTTTACAATGATCAACTGTGAATGATTTAGCTATTCTCAAAAAAACAATGATCTAAGATAATTCCAAAGGACTTGATAGGAAATGCTATTCACATCAAGGAAAGAACTGATAAGAGTCTGAATGCAGATTGAAGAATACTATTTTCACTTTCTTTGTTTCATTTTTTTTCTTTTGGTCTGTTTCTTCTTTTATAACATGACTAATATGAAATATATTTTATGTGATTGCATATACATATAGTGTGTATGTGTGCATATACCTATATGTATATTATATATATAAAGCACCTATATTAAATTACTTACCATCTAAGGGAGGGAAAAGGTCAGGGAGGGAGAGAGAAAATTTGGAGCTCCAAATATTTTTAAATGAATGTTAAAAATTGTCCTGTAACTGGAAAAAAAAAAAAAACCTTCTATATAAGAAATAAAATATATATTAAGAGAGGTACAAAGTGCTACTTGCTGCCTAAGGAGGAGAAACTGACCAATTTATTTATAGAGTAGGTGTTTTGGGAGCCAGTATATATATTTAGTTTTAGAGGCTGGGGAGAAGTTCAACAGATGAGGAGGGAAAAGAGGGCATTTGAGGAAATTTTGCAGTGTAAGCAAAAACTAGCAATCAGGGATGCTCAAATGTTCAGAAGACAAAAGAAAAGTCAACACGGAGATACTATGAGATAATGCTAGAAAGAAAAGCCTTGAATACTGACTGGGTAAAAGTGTTTAAACTATTCTTGACAGGCAAGAGGGAACCACTGAAGATTTTTAAACATTTGGAAGATGGATGGAATGTAGTAAAATGAAAGCAGAAAAGAGGAAGGGAAGGAAAAAGAAGAAATGAAGAGGGGACCCTGAAACTCTGAAAATCCTTAAAGGAGAAAATCTCCTTCAACTCTGCCTCAGTGCGGGAGGTTGCTCTGAAGGACACTTTCATCTTTGTTATCTAGGTGGGGTCGGCTCAGTCCTGAAACTCACTGAATTCAATTCATATTCTAGTCCTAGCAGAAACCCAAGGAGGAACCAACTTGGGACTCCACCCATGGGCCCCCTTTAACTAAATCTTTCATTATAAAAAGAACCAAACTAAAATCCTCTTTTTGCAGAGGTTCCAAACATGCCATGCTATGCTAGGCACACCAAGGGCCTCTGCCCTCTGGAATACTCTTTCCAGTGCCATCCTCTCTTTACCCTCACCTAGTTCCCTAACCAGACTTTAACCTTACTTCCAATCCCTGTAATAAACCTCTTTTATCAATCTAGGTTTTTGGGTCTGTATATTTCCTTACAGAGAACCTTTGCACCATCAGAAGGGAGTCCCTAAAACTCCCTACCCTTGTGTCGAATCCTAAGGGGTTGCAGGGGACACAAACTCCTCCATTTGGCTCCCTGAACCCCAAACCTGTCACTAGACTTCATTTAACTCCCTGACCATCAGACACCCTAATTTCATTTGGGTTCCCCAAATCTAAACCTCATCAGATACACTATGTAGCAGGCACTCTGTTAAAAGCTTCATAAATATTATCATAAACCATTGGATCTTCACTACAACCCTAGTGTAATATTCTTCTCTAAAATACAATGTTCTCTGGGAGCGGATTTCTTGGGGGGCTTCTGGGAGCAGTCTTCCTTTCAGTTCAGTGTAATCACCCCAAATGCAGCTAGGTATTAAAGTCCAAATCCTTTATTGTCTCCTTTAAAGTCTTGTCTCCTTCACTTGGGGCTTGGCTAGTTTTTCTGGAGGCCTTCTGTAGTCTTGGTTCGGGGAGCTTAAGCTGCCTTCTCTTGCTTGTGAATCTCCTGGACAGAATCCTGGCTTCTGAATCTCCTGAACTCCACAGGTTTCTGCTTCAGCCTCCAGCCAGCACAAAGGTGGAAGATGGAATGAATCTGTCTCCTCCTCCAAGACCTTCTAGTGGGCTTGTCCTTCTTGGTCCCTAGAGCTCCTCTTTATATATGCTCTCTCTCTCTCTCTCTCTCTTTTTTTTTTTTTTAACTTTTTTTTATAATTTTTTATTGACAGATATATGCTCTCTTAAAGGTGTGAATCTTGTGGAATTATAGTAAGTACTAAGTACAAGTAAATCAGAGAATCATTATCTCATCAATTCCACTGACTTAGTACCTTATAAGAATCCCCCTAGGAGGTAGATGCAGATATTATCACCATTTTACAACTGAGGAAGCTAAGGCAAGCAGAAGTTAAGTGACTTGTTCACAAAGCTAGAGTAAGTATGACCACATTTGAACTCAGAAATTCCTGACTCCAAGACAACATTTTATCAACTGGAGCCACCTCAGCTTCCCATAAGAAGGCTATTACAATTGTACAGGTGGGTGGTGATCATTATTCCAATGGATTGTAAGCTCTCTGAGGGTAGGAACTGTTTCCTTTTTTTGTTTTATTTTTTTCTTTCTTTCTTTTTTTTTTTTTTGTCTTTGTTTTTTCAGTGGCCAATCCAGGATCTGACACATAATGAGTGCTCTATAAATGCTTGCTAAATGAATGGAGGCAAGATAGAGAATTTTGGAGAAGTTCCAAGAGGCTCCTTCTGGGAACAAAAGTTCTTTTCTCTGGTGCTTTGGAAAACTATGTCCAAATCATTTTCCTACTTCAGCCCCCAGAGGCTTTGCTGCCAAGAAAACCACCCAACCAGAGGAAAGAAGGAGGAATCTGTTTCCCAATTAACACTGGTTCAGCCTGAACCTGGCTACTTCACCAACTTCACTCATTTATTAGATTTAGGGAATCAAGGTGGGTTAACCCAGCAATCTGGGAAACAAGAGATGAAAGTGGGTGCCCAGGAGAAGTTAAACATCTTAGGTTTCCATTAATAATCTGTTAGAGTTTATTTACTTTGATCTTTTTTTTTTTTTTTTTTTTTTTGAACCTGCTTAGGACCACTATGAGGGTAGTGGACAGAAATTTAGGAGGTGGGAGTTCTGGGTTTGAGCTCTGTCGTCTTGGCCATGTCACTGCCTCTCTGGATTTCAGGTTCTTTTTTTTTTTTGGAAGCATTTGTCATTAAATTGGCAATGGTAATTCTTGAAAGGGAAGTATTCAGTGTTTGGAAGGATTGTAAGATACAGACACACTAATGCATTGTTGGTAGAATTGTGAATTAGTACAACTATTTATGAAAAACAAGCTGGAATTATGTTGGAAATCTTTAAGCTACTTATAATTTTGAACCCATTGACCCTACTACTGACATATGCCCCAAAGAAGTCCATAATGAAAGTCAGAAAGACCTACAGTCAAATCTGGTCTCAGGAACTTACTACTTCTATGACCCTAGAAATTCATTTAATCTTTCTCATCTTCCTCAACTGTAAAATAGGGATAATAATAACACCTGCCTCTAGGATTGTTATGAGAATCAAATGAGTTAATATAAAAGCACTTAGCATAGTGCCTGGTACATAGTAGGTATCTAACAAACGCTTGTTTCTTTTCCTTAACATTTTGTTCAGAGCAGCCTTCTTCATGGTAGGAAAAAAATGATACTAAAAAGCAAATGAACTTGGATTAATTGCAACAAATAATTTTAGATCAGGAAAATAGAGGACAAAACACACACAGCCTTTATTCCACTAGAGAGACGGGGGACCATAGGGGCAGAATATCACACAAATTGCCAGACTTGAATTACTTTGTTGGCAAGTCAGGCTTACTTATTTTAATTTGTTACTAAGAGATGAAATATATCAAGAAATGAGTGTAGCTATTTTTATTTCTAAAAGGAATATTTTTTAATTAAAAAAAATAAAATGAAGGTGATGGACTAAATTTAGAACTGGAAGGGATGTTTGAGGTCATCTACCCCAATCTCCTCATTTCATAGATAAGGAACTGAAGCCAAGGGAATTAAGCGACTTATACAGGAACCCACAGGTAGTAAATAGTAGTGCTAAGATCTGAACCCTCACCTCATTCTGAATCCAGGGCTCTTTCCTTTCTACCACACTGCCTTAGATGACCTCTAAATGCCTGTGACCTTTGATTTGTTCCAGCCTATATTCCCTGAAAGTACAGAGGGCTGGCCTTGAAGTCAAGAAAATTCGGGTTCCAGTTCTGCTCCTGACAGATGTCATCTATATGCCCATGACTAAGTCCCTTGACCTTTCACAGTATCTCTGAGCAATTCTCTGAGACTATAAATTGCAGACAAATTGTCAACGTCAGTGAAGGGAAGCTCCAGATTAAACATTTATCTCTTAGAGAAATGAGTTACTAAGTTTACTTTCTACTTTGTGAATCAAGTCTACCTCTTTTTCTGCCAGAAAACTTCCTCCTATTAAGCTTCATGAGAATGCTCAAGTTCTAGAGATGATCATGTGCAAATTCCCCTCTGACTACCCACCTCCATGCCATTCCTGGTTTTAAAAACTTGAGTCATTCTCTTACTCAGTCAAGGAGGCTTCCTTTTTATTGATCCAACTTTCTAGATCAACAATGATTGTATATTAGTCCTTTATACTGTATCCTCTCTCTCTTTCCTAGTTTATGTGATATTGCTGTGCCATGGTTCTCTTCCTACCAGTTTGACCAATCCTTCTCAATTTGCTGTGTGGTATGGATCATCCATGTCCTTTTTCTTCTACACAGATCAGTCCTGGGACCTCACCTCTTCTCTTTCTATACTACCTCTTTCCTGATATGCATGGGTTCGACCATCATGTGAGAAGGGAACAAGCATTCAAATGGGCTTCTATGGGCTAGGCTCTATGCTAATGTGCTTTTTACAAATATCTCATTTGCTCCTCATACCTCTCATCTATCTCTCTTGAATCCCACTTTATCATCACAAGCCTCATACCACGAGTTAAGGAGGTGTCTACTGCAGGAATATGAAGCAAAATAGGCTAATGAGAACATTTTGTTCCAATGGACACAAAAGTGGCTGAAGTAGATGCTTAGAGCATGGTCAGGCATCCAAGATGCAAGGGTTATACTGCATTCTGGGCCATTGTCCTGATTTTTGTCTCACCACTAGATCTGGGTGACTCTAGAAGAGCAATTGAGGCTGATGACTTGGTGCAACTCTCTGACGTACTTAAATCCAATTCACTCACAAAAAATCATTATGTTGTCATAGCTCGTCTTCAAAATCAAATGACTGAACAACTCTCTCATCTCCAACCTAATATCCCATAGGCATCTCAAATTCAACATATACAAAAGGAAACTCATTATATTTCCCCTTAAACCTTCCCTTTTTGCTAACTTCCCTCCATCATTTTTCAATCACCCAAATTCAACACCTAAAACTTATTTCCATACCTTCTATATCATTCATCTCCATATCCAATCATTTGTCAAGTCTCATTTATTCTGCTTCTATAGCATCTTTTGCACCTGCCCTCTTCTTTCCAATCACTCCCTCATTCAGGCCCTCATCATCTCCCATCTGGACTACTACAATAGTATTGGTTTCCCTAAGCCAGCCTTCCACTATACTCCATCTTTCTATTCTCTATCTTCCATCCTCCACACAGCTTCCAAATTGATATTCTTAAGGCACAGATCTGACCACATCAATCCTCTAGACTCATTAAATATCTCTTTGTATTATTCTAAATTAAAAAACAACCTCTCTATTTGGCATTTAAAGGTTCACAGTATGATTTCAGCCCATCTTTTCAAGCTAATTACTCATCATTTTCCCTCTCAATTAAACTGAACTACTTATTATTCTACATATATGTACAATTCTTATGTCTTCATGGGTTGATATCCAAACCTGGAATATTGTCTTTTCTTCACCTTTGTCTCTTGGAAGTGCTACCTCCATTCAAAGCTCAGATTGAGTGTCACCTTCTATGAGACCTTTTTCAACTCTCTTAGCAAAAATGATCTGTATGGATTTTGCACCTAGCTTGTATTTACTTTTCTGTGTACATGTTTTATCTTCCTAGTAGGATATAAACTCCTTCAGGACAAGGACTGTCTAGTTTTTGTCTTTGTACCTCCAGCACTTAACACAGTGTCTGATATTCTGTATATGCTTAATAAAGGTGCATTGATTTGAAATGAATATAACCTCCCCCCTTCTCCATGGCTCAAAACCAAACCTGCATTCAGGATTCCAGGGGCAAAGGAACCCAGCTTTAGTCTAAGGCAAGGAAAATATTTACCAAATCAGTTTCCAGTTTCCTTCCCTTCTGAGTAGGTTGCCAACAGCATCCCCTAGCACTCACACTGGTCACATAGAGCCTTCACTTTCTGGATGTCCATCAGTCGCGGAAGTGTATTATACATCTGATAAGCTTGGGCTGCTTAGTTTCCTGCTACTGGTTAAAAATCCAGCCCTGCCCCCTAGTATCTGAGAATAAAGATTAAGGAGCTAAGAATGGCAAATGTGTTGTTGAATATGTTCTACTAAGCAAAACTGATGAGTCTGATAGCTAACATTCATTTAACACTTTGCATAGAAGCAGCCAACAATGATGGACTTGTCCTAAAGAGCTGAGTTTGAGTCTTCCTCCAGATACTTATTAGTTTTGTTACCCTGGACAAATTTAGCTTCTGCCTGCCTTGGTTTCCTCATCTGTAAAACAAAGTTAATAATAGAACCTACCTCATAGGGCTGTTGCAAGTCTCAAATGAGATAATATAAATAAGTTGCTTTGCAAAGTTTAAAGTGTTAGATAAATGTTAGCTATTATTACATATTTTATCTCATTCAATCTTCACACCAAGCCTATGAGGTAGGTGCAATTATCCCCATTTTACAGTTAGGTCGGAGACAGACAAAATGACTTGTCCAACTACTAAATCCTGAGCTAGAATGTTAATTGGAGTGCCCCTGACTCCAAGGCTAGCACTGGTATTCTGATGCTGCCTCCCACTCCCCACACATAGCCTCCAGAGGTTAACTTTCTCTTTATGCTCAGGCAGGTCTAAGTTCTGTGCCTGGCTCTCAAGGGAAAGATCATTCTTCCTATGGAACCCTTGAAGTGTTGTCACCTTGTCATAAGATTATAGGATTTCTGATTCTGCTGGAATCTCAGAGGCCCTTCCATCCATCCTATTCTTGCCTAAAAATTTCTGCTGCAGAATCGGCAAGAGGCCACTCAACTTATACCCAAAGCCCTCCAGTGAAAAGAACCTCAGCATCTTCCCAGATGCCCATCCCTCAATTGTTCAATAATCCTAATTATGAGGAAAACTGTGATCATATCCATCCAAACCTGCTTATCTTCAACCCACAATTTGTATTGCTATCCTCTGGGCCAAGAAAAGTTACTTAAGTGAAGAGATCTCAGGACCTTTTGGTCCTGGGAATGGGAAACAGATTTTTCCCATTCAGTAAGGCTAAAGTCTTCCTGTGGCTAGAAGGAAGGGAATATTATTAATGACTAATCTTCACTGTCGGCATATTATCCTCTTGTTAGAGTAGAAGCTCCATGAAGTCAGGGACCAGGTCTAGAGTAGACTCTGTGTCTCCCAACTGTCTAAAAAAATTCCCTGCACACAGCAAACACTTAATAATTCACTTTGTTGCTGTCAACAGAGATTACAGCTAGATAACTCACCGGATACAGTTCTATACCTGAAGTTTAGAATTTAGGAAAGATCTAAATTTAAAGCTAGTCTCAGACACTTACTAATCATGTAATCAATTCACTAACCACGATGTCTCAGTTTACTCATCTGTAAAATGGGAATAATAATAGAACCTACTTTTCAGAATGATTGTAAAGATAAAATATGATAATATTTGTAAAGTGCTTTGTGAACCTTAAAGCACTATGTAAATACTAACATTAGAAGTCCAGTCCCTATGAGGAAGTCTTCCTGAGGGGATAATAACAAGAAAGACAATTCATACAGAAAGCATTCAGAGTATTTTCCTCAGAGTATCTAACAAGATGGATACTGAATAATCTCTTTTTAGGAATAAGGAAACTCAAGTTCAAACAGGTTGTCCATGGTTAACTCACTAATAAAATATTAGAGCCAGAGGCCAAATATTAGAGCTAGGTTTCTTTTGACTCCAAATCCTGTGCTCTTGCCATTGTTACAATAAGAAAAAGAATCTGAACCTGTGATTTCAGGTAGGAAAATCATGTGAAGGGGTTCAAGCATATGAAAGAGAGATCTCAGTCTGAGTTAATCCCTACCACTCAACAGTTCATTTACTTCCTGAAGTTATTTCCCCTTCCCAGGGAGCCAGTTATGCCTAAAGCTGATGACACAGATGTAGCAAGCTGGAGCAGAGGAGGTAAAGGGTAGCTAGGGAAATAAGAGAGTGATATATGGAATCTAATCACAGCCAGGGCTTCAAGAAGGCTCTGCTGTGAGAAAAGGGGGAAAGAAATATCAGCAGAGGATAAGAAATTGAGAAAGAAACTATCCTATCCACTTCTTCTTGCAATGAAGGAAACTGAGGCCCTGAGAGGTAATATAACTTTCCAAGGTCACAAAGTGACAGAACTAGAATTTGAATCTCTAAGGCTTGACACTAAGTCAAGTGCTGTTTCCTCAAGGCCTCATGTCCCAATTCAGTACAGACCAAGGGTAAATTCTAGTCTTTTATCCCAGAGGCCCCCTCTTATTTGGGAGCTGGATTCCTTTGTTTGTTTTTATTAAAACTTTTTTATTTTCAAAACATATGCATAATTATTAAAAGAAAATAAATGTATTTCTAAAAAATGATTTTCTGTGGTGAGCATTTGCTCAGTAAAATACTATGTTGTACACAATTCTTGTAATCTAGTTTGGAAAAAATGTATAATGGATTATTCTGAATATATACATAATAAAGATGATTAAAAATATGCATAAATAATTTTCAACATTCACCTTTGCAAAACCTTGTGTTCCAAATATTTTTTTCCCTTCCTATCCCTCTTCCTCCTCCCCCAGACAACAAGCAATCCAATATGTACAAATCCAACATGTATAATTCTTCCATACATATTTCCACAATTATTGTGCTGCACAAGAAAAATCAAATCAAAAAGGAAAAAAATGAGAAAGAAAACAAGATACAAGCAAACAATAACAAAAAAGGTGAAAATACTATGTTGTGATCCACATTCAGTTCCCACAGACCTCTCTTTAGGTAGAGATAGCTCTCTTCATTACAAGACCATTGGAACTGGCCTGAATCACCTCGTTGTTGAAAAGATCATCAGAATTGATCATCATATAATATTGCTATTGCTGTGTACAATGAACTCCTGGCTCTACCTCACTTCACTTAGTTCATGTAAGTCTTTCCAGGCCTCTTGGTATCCTCCTGCTGGTCGTTTCTTATAGAACAATAAGATTCCATAACATTCATATGACAAAACTTATTCAGCCATTCTCCAATTGATGGGCATCCACTCAGTTTCCAGTTTCTTGCCGCTACAAACAGGGCTGCCACAAACATTTTTGCACATGTGGGTCCCTTGCCCTCCTTTAAGATTTCTTTGGGATATAAGCCCAGTAGAAACACTGCTGAATCAAAGAGTATGCACAGTTTGATAAGTACTTTGGGCATAGTTCCAAATTGTTCTCCAGAATGGTTGGATCATTTCACAATTCCATCAACAATGTATTAGTATCCTAGTTTGCCCACATCCCCTCCAACATTCATTACTATCTTTTCCTGTCATCTTAGCCAATGTGAGAGGTATGTAGTGGTCCCTCAAAGTTGTCTTAATTTACATTTCTCTGATCAATAATGACTTAGAATACTTTTCATGACTATAAATAGTTTTAATTTCTTCATCTGAAAATTGTTCATATCCTTTGACCATTTATCAACCGGAGAATGGCTTGAATTCTTTTAAATTTGAGTCAATTCTCTATATATTTTAGAAATGAGGTCTTTATGAGAACTCTTGGATACAAAAAATTTCCCCCAGTTTACTGCTTCCCTTCTAATCTTGTCTGCATTTGTTTTCTTTGTACAAAAACTTTTAAACTTAATATAACAAAAGTTACTCATTTTGCATTCCATAATGTACTCTAGGTTCTTTTTTGGCCACAAATTCCTTCCTTCTTCACAGATCTGAGAGGTAGACAATACTTCATTCTTCTAATTTGCTTATAATATCACTTTATGTCTAAATCATGAACCCATTTCGATCTTTTCCTGGTAGAGGGTGTTGGGTGTGGGTCAATGACTAGTTTCTGCCATATTAATTTACAATTTTCCCAACAAAATTTGTCAAATAATGAGTTCTTATCACAGAAGCTGGGGGGTTTTGGGGTTTATCAAATACTAGATTACTATAGTCACTGACTATGTCTCGTGAACCTAGGCTATTCCATTGATCCACTATTCTATTTCTTAGCCAGTACCAAATGGTTTTGGTGACTGCTGCTTTATAATATAGTTTTAGATCTGGTACAGCTAGGCCACCTTCATTTGCATTTTTTTCATTAATTCCCTTGAAATTTTTGACCTTTTGTTCTTCCAGATGAACTTTGTTATTATTTTTTCTGGCTCTATAAAATAATTTCTTGGGATGGCACTGAATAGATTAATTTAGGTAGTATTGTCATTTTTATTATATTAGGGAGCTAGATTCCTAATACCACTAGAGAAGGATAGGTACTCCCTGAGTAAGCATCCTGGTTAGCAAGAGCGTGCTAACATTATATGAATCCATGAATGTCAAGGTGATGATACCCTGAAGCCTTCTCTGTTCACACCTCTCTCTCAAGGTTTAGGAGGCAAAGAGGGAATATCCTGGGATCTAGCTTGAAAAAAGACCTTGAAAAATGTCTGAGGCTGGATTTGAATAGTCCTGGAATGGTTTCAAAAGGACACTTAGGTCTGAAATTGATTTACTCATCTTCCATGCATGGTTCTATCATAAAATCCAGAAGGGACCTTAGAGATCAGCATATTTTATTGATGGGGTCCAGATAGAGGAATACATTTACCAAGTTCATACAGAAATTAATAATATAGCCAGAACTGGGTCTGCTGGTTTCAAATTCAATATTCTTTCAATTACATCATGAGATTAAAGGATAGAATATTGTACTAGGTACTTGGAGCAATAACAGTAACATATTTATATAACATTTTTAAGCTTGCCAAATGATCATCATTTTACAGATTAGGAAACAGAAATTCATAGGGGTTAAATAACCTGCCAATGATCATATGACCATTACAGTCATCAATGAATTGAAATCTGCAAGATTGGAGAAAGTACCCACATTGATAAGATCCCTGGATCCTTTTTAAATATTTGTATGGAGTAGGGAAGACAAGATTTTTTTAACAACAGGAATAACTTTGTTTGACCCTCTCATTATTAATACCAAATGAGTTATAAAACAAGATAGATGTTTGGCAAATATATATGCCATTGTAATGGAAGATGTCTACCTGAACATTCAAATAGTAAATTTTTCCATAGAAGATGAGGTTTAATTACATTAAATTCCCAATCCCTATATTTATGCACACATGCATTTTTGATTTCCTTCACAAGCTAATTGTACAATTCAGAGTCTGATTCTTTTTGTACAGCAAAATAATGTTTTGGTCATGTATACTTATTGTGTATCTAAGTTATATTTTAATATATTTAACATCTACTGGTCATCCTGCCATCTAGGGGAGGGGGTGGGGGCGGGGTAAGAGGTGAAAAATTGGAACAAGAGGTTTGGCAATTGTTAATGCTGTAAAGTTACCCATGTATATATCCTGTAAATAAAAGGCTATTAAATAAAAATTTAAAAAAAAATAGATATCTGTAGAGGATCTATCACATGGAAGGCAGGATCCTATGCAAGATATAAATAAAATACAAAGTACTGCCAAAAAAAAAAAAAAAAAAAAGAAGATGAGGTTTATAATGAAGATGACACTATGCTGATTGTATCAAGCAAGTCCTGCAACAATACAGAGCCTCCTAAATGAAATCACTCAAAAGATTTTGGCATAAGTAGCGGTATGGGGGGGAAAAAAAACAAGTGGATAAAAACTGCTTATTTTCCAGATTATAATATGCAGTAGGACATACAACCTACAAAGCTGGTCTGTCATATTTGGAAGGATCCCAAAGATGGACAATGAACTGGGTCCAGAATTTAACAAAAGGAAGAAAGCAGGCTGCTTTTGTTTTGGGGAAAATTTGGAATGCCTTCAATGATTCCCAAATTTCTTCATAAAACAAAGGTCCATTTTTAAAATTTCAATATTCTTCTGGTGATGCCATAAGCTACAAGTCTCAAAATATCACAGACTTTTAAGAATAAATAGTGGGTTACCCAGAGGGCAATAAAGAGATAAATGTGGGCATAAGTAAGTTGCATGTATTATCTGGTAGGAAAGAGTAGGGGTGTGTGTGTGTGTGTGTGTGTGTGTGTGTGTGTGTGTAAAAGGAATGAGTGCAAACCCATATCAATTACTAAACTTTGAGGCTGGAGTAAGCAGAGAATTTCATTAGGACTCATGCAGAATTGTCATATCCTCAAAGCTGCCATATGGAATGGATGCCAAGACCTACTATCATTCTCCTCTCAGTCTAGCAAAATAAAGGTCTTAAAAAGTAGGAGGGAGTAAAAGAGGGGGAAAATGGGTTGACACCAGCCTTAAGCCTGGTCCACTTGCTATTTAGCTATTTGACACCAAATAGCTATTTAGATTCTACAACTCAGGTACCCATGATTCTTTCACAGCTACTTCTGGAGAATGTGGGCAACAAGAATAAGATCCTAAGAAACATACCTAGAGTGGAATTTTTGAGTGTCAAGTCACTCTCCTTCATTGTCTGTCTTCAATAAAGAAAAAAGATGTAATTTCACTAAGGTATCCCACTTGTCCTATTTACCTAACTACCACATGGTGCCAATCCCACATTCTATCACCAGAAGCACAGGGGTCAAGGTAGGGAAAATTACTATAATAATAATTCTTTACGTAAGTATTGCAAAATACTTTTTCACACCTTTTTTGCTTTCATCCTCAAATCTTTCCCAGAGACAAGAAGGACAAGGATTACTACTCCTTTTTGACCCCACAAGGAACTCGGCTCTAAAGTTGTGATTTGTAGAAAGGCGCCCAGATAATTTACACCACAAGGCTTTTTCCACTTCACCACAAGGCTTGGGGCTCACAGACAGATGTATTATTATACTACCTTTATGGAAACTCAAAAGGCCAGAAGGCCTCAAACCTCAATAACAGCTCAGCCTCCCGGAGAAAGCCAGTAACCCACTCTCCCCAAGTAGTTTTCTTCGAAGAAATTCCTAATGATGCTCCCTTTATCCTTGCAACCTGAAGCATAAGCACATAAATTCTGGTGATTTTTACTACCATCCCCCTATTCAGATCTCTCCTCTTCCCTCATCCTATGTTTCGGTTTCTCTAAACATTTCAGCCCGAAATTTGATATGAACACAATACAAAGGTGTCAAATCAGGATCGACTTTGACCAACAAGGCATTACAACCATACAAAGTGTGCCATTAAATAAGGATTTAATTTTAAAACTGCAGCTCCAATTTGGGATTTGAATCAGCTCTAAATCGTACTGTCCTCTAACTTCTCAATAAAACATCCTGGGACCTTTTAATATCCAAACCTTGAAGCCATCTCCAATCAAAACCTTCTCCCTTTTCACAGGGGAATTATCAAATATTATCAGATGGGAGGAAGGGATGAACAGGGTGGGAGAATTGTTTTGAGCTCTCTGCAGAACACGTGCCATATGAAAAGAGCAAAGGTAAGGAAAAACGGTACTCTACTGCCCTTCCCCATTTTAAAATAAATGGGTGCCAGACTGCTTTCTTTTTTTTGGGGGGGGGGGGGGGGGGGGGGGGGGGGGAAGACGCGCTCCCGCTGTCCCGGGGGAGGGTGACGGGGGTAAGACAAGTCTGCAAACAACTGACTTCGGAGTGGAAATCAAGCTCCACACCCCTTCCCTCAGTCCGGCCCCCATCCACGTGGACTCCACCCATTCCCGCCTCTGCTGAGGGCGGGGGAGGGGGTGAGGATCAAGATGATCTGGGAATTCTGATTCCAGGGTTTCAATACAGCTGAGAATTCCTGGTGGGGTTGGGGGTGGAGAAAGTTGGAATAATAGAACAGCAAAGGTCTGGTATCACGCAAGAAAAAAACAAACCCCAAACCAAAAACACGGGGTGAAGAAAGCCCGGTTCTTTTGTGCTCATTTTTCCTCTCCCCAAATTCCCCCTTTTACAGGTTAGAAGTAATGCTATGCTAGGTCCAATTCCGCGAGGGGATCAGAGTCAAGTCCATGATGGGATTGGGGCTTCGGAAGAGGCCGAATCCCTAGAGGGGACACCTCCCTAACCCACTCCTCTTAAATCCCGCGGCTTGGGAAGAAGTCGGGCACCCTCCGGTGGCGGGGCCGGAGCAAGACCACCAAACATACAAGGAGAAAATACTCTCGGGTGGAAGTGCGAGCCAGGGCTCAGTTCCAGTACTGGGGACTTCCAAGACCTGGTTGGTTTCTTTCTTTTCCCGTGGACAGTTCCCACTCAAGGAGGGGTTTCCACTTCCTTAGTTCGCACCCTCGAGCTCGGACCTTGGCCTGGAGATAAGGTGGATAGCGGGCCCAAACTTCTAGTCCGCTCAGCTCAAAGCCGCTTCGTCTAGCCCAGTCCCGTGCTGTCCCGTGCTGTCCCGTCCCGTCCTGTCCTCCCTCTCCCGTAATGTCGAGGCAGGCCAGCCTGGACTTACCGCTCCTTGGCTCCGAGTTCCCAATTACCCTCGGGCGCAGCAGACACCGTGGGTCCGGAGTGCCGACCCCGCCTCACCGAGCGATCACCACGACCCCTAACCGGTGCGTCTGGGGCATCCCCGAGGGGATTGCTCCCTCCGGGCCCGAGGAGCCCGCGGGACGCCCGGCCACAGCTCTGGCCCGAGACGGGGCTCACGCCGCAGCCCACATAACCGTTCAGCCTCCTAGTTCCAGCCCCAGTCCTGCTCCAGCTCCGGGACCCGGTCCTCCTCTCCTGGGCCGGGCGGTGGCTCGGGCTCCTCCCACAGCTGGGGGAGGGGGGTCGGAGAAGAGGGAAGTAAGGAGGGAGAGGCGGAGCGCTTCCTGGGGGATTAGGGGGACTCAGTTGAGCTCCCAAACCCGGGCAGAAGCGGTTCGTCTGCCCCACACTGGTACGAGCAGCTGGCACACCTCTGGGGCTTCAAGCCTCCACAACTGGCACGCCTCCGGTCACACCGAATCTTCGAGGCAGGAGTGTTCTACTTCCGAAGGTTCGCAACCAGAGCTCCCGGGCGCTTTCGGTGCTGGAACGCTCCTCTTTGGAAGGCAACTCCAGGTCCGGGCACTCCTGGTGAATCAAAGCTGTGTGCCCACCCTTCGCCTTTGGCAAGCGGGTTCTCCCGAGGTTGCTCTCGCAATAGCTGGCGCCGCCGATCTCAAAGAACACACTACTGCCAGTCTTTGACTAGACGCAGCGAAACCGAGGGGTGGGCTGGGCCCAGTTAGCAGCACCCCTGCCTGCAGGGGCGCCCCACGGTGAGGTAGATCGTAACTTTCCGCTACCCTCTCGTCTATTGTGTACAATTCAAGCCAGCTCTGGGTACTGGCTTCATTCCGCACCCTAAGGAAATGCTGAGATCCCAAGAGAAATAGGAAAGACAGGGGCGTTGTTCGGGGCGTATTATTATTGTAGTTGTTTTTCCTTGGAAGGATTTCAGCATCTTCTTGCAGCCAGAAGCTTGAAGGATGACACAGATTCCTCCCGTGTGGCGTGCTGCCCAAAGCCTCACGGTTGGTAAAACCGGGTCAGAATAGCTGCCTGGGGCCTCTTTAGTGTAAAGGCAATTAGCTTCGTCTTTGGTAATTAAGTAAAGCAAGTCGAGGCGTCCCTTTCCTCAGGAGCACCTTCTCCTCAAAGAAGGAATAAAATCTTTTACAAAGCCACACACACTAAAAGCTACACACTGGTGTGCAACTCAAATATATTTATACATATAAGCTTATATTCACGTCTGTACGTGCACAGGTACTATATACAGTATAGGTAAACTTGTATTAATTGACCATTGGGGGTGGGAGATGCTGCTTTGATTTATTTTCTGGGTGACAATTGACCCCTACATCATTCTTGTTTCCGTTCTTATTGATGTACATCTTTCTAAAGTCTATTAGTCACTTTCCTACGTCGGTGGATTTTTTTTTGCTTAGAATCTAGCCCTACACTTACTTCCTACACTAGGCATGGTCTTTCCCCTCCTTCTCCCAACACCCTCACCATTCTCATCATAATTTTTTTCATATTCATATAGTTTTTCCTTCTCCAATCTTCTGAAACGATCTGAAGATTTCCATCCCCGGTGTCTCAGGTCAAGCTCCATCTCTTCCTGAAGCCTTCCTCAGATGCAAACATCTTTTAGAACTCAAAAAAAGCTTAGATGATAATCTAATCCAATTGCTTTTTGCTATAGTCAACAAATTCAAATTGAACATATATTTCTAAAGTCCCTGCCATGTACAAGACATTTAGGAATTAAAAGGCTGAAGAAACTCTAAATAGATCCCTGTCCTCAAGAAATTTAACATCTTACTGGATGTTGGCTTTCACCCCAATAAGATACTACAACCCTACTTGTAGTACTATCACTTCTTCCACTATTTCTAGTGACAACCACAACAATGCTAATACCCACAATATATCACTCTAAGATTTGCAAAGCATTTTAAATATAATTACATAGATAAATGTAATGCAAGACATGGAGTGCTAGGGACAAAGAAGAAATCCAGATCAAGTGCTCTGAGAATATTTAAGAAGGGACAGAACATTTTCAGTTGGGAAGATTAGCTACCCCAAAGAGGTAGCACCTGAACTGAACCTTGAAAAAAGGAGGATTCTGTAAAGAGGAGGAGAAGGAAGTACCTTCAGGGTATGAGAGCAAGACTCATTTGATTGGAGAGAAAGGAAATATGTCACCTTTAGAAGGGCAGCTTCCTTTTGGTTTTAATGTAACGGGTGAAAGGAAGTATTGTGACAAGTTGAAGAGGAAGGTCAGAGACTGATTATAAAGGGCTTTAAATGAGTTTAAATTTTATCCTAGAGATAGTAAGGAACCACTGAAGACTTTGGAACATATCTAATCTGTTGCCACGATCTCCTTTGTAACATCTCTCAAATACATTTTCTTCTCTCCTCACTTCCACACACATCTAGACATAGCAGTAGCATGCCCATGGGTCTCTATACCACAAATTCTGCATTCCAGTCCAATCTTTACTCAACCACTACAGTGATTTTCTTAAATTAAGGGACCTGTCGCCCTCAATAACTCAATAAACTATAGTGGCTCCCCATCACTTCCAGGATCAACTATATAATTTTCTATTTGACATTCAAGGCCATTACAACCTAGGCCTCTTACCTTTCCAGTCTTCTTATATATCTCCTTCCCTCCCTCCCTCTCTTTTTCTGTCTGTCTCTCTGTCTCTGTTTCTTTCAGTCTGCACATCAGAATGAGCTCCCTGAGGTTTTTTCTTTAGTGTCCCCAAGCATTTAGCACCACGCTTAGAACAAAGTAGGTGCTTTTAAATAAATATTGATTAATTAATTGATTGAGGGAAATGACATGGTCAGGTATATTTTTAAAAGATATATCCAGACAAGGAACTGGAAAGTGAGTGGATACTCATCAGTTGGGGAATGGCTGAATTAGTTATAGTACATGAATGAAATGAAATATTATTATTCTATAAGAAATGATGAACAGACTGATTTCAGAAAAGCCTGGCGAAACTTACATAAACTGATATTAAGTGAAGTGAATAGAACCAAGATAACTTTATACATGGCAACAACAAGATTATATGATGATCAATTGTGATGGACCTGGCTATTTTCAAGAATGAGGTAATATATGACAATTCCAATAGACTTGTGATGGAAAGAGCCATTCCTATCCAGAGAGAGGACTATGGAGATTAAGTGTAAATCACAGCATAGTATTTTCACTTTTTTTGTTGTTTGTTTGATTTTTTTTCTTCTCATATCCCCCTTTTGATCTGGTTTTTCTTTTGCAGTGTGATAAATGTGGAAATATGTTCAAAAAAATTACCCATGTGTAACCTATATTGGATTACTTGCTGTCTAAGGAAAAGGTGAGGTGCAGAGGGAGAGAGAAAAATTTGGAACACAAAGTTTACAAGAATGAATGCTGAAAACTATTTTTGAATGTATTTTGAAAAATAAAAAGTTAGTGACAGAGCTAAGACATACCATTAGAACTTCTGGTTTCCAATCCAATGTTCTCCCCACCACACCCTTCATTCCTTCTTTGTTCCGTGGTCCTGTCTATAAATCCTTTTGTGTCACTTAGTCCCTACTGCCTGGCATTGATAGCCACTCTGTTCCTGTATATATGTGTTTTATTTCCCCAAAGAAACCATAAATTCGATGAAGTAGAAGATTTTGTGTCTTTCTCCCTTCCCTGCAGTAGGACTTTCCACAAGGCTGGGCACACACAGCAGATTCTCAGTAACTATTTGTAAATTTATTGCTGAGGTCTGGTGGACCTGAATTAGAGGCAGGAGAGGGAGGAAAAAGTAGAAACAGGGCTTCTTAACTTGGGATCCCTGAGGATTGATTTCAGGGAGTTAGTGAATTTATTTTTACTATTTCAATAACATTTCAGTATAGCTCATTTCCTTTGTAATTCTTTGTGTTTTATGCATTTAAAAACATTTTGTAGTGGATAGAGTACCAGCCCGAGTTCAAATTTGGTCTTAGACATTTACTAGCTGTGTTACCAGCAAGTCACTTAACCCCATTGCTTCCAAAAGCCAAAAACCAAAACCAAAATCATTATTCTGAGAAGGATTCCATAGGCTTCACCAAACTGCCAAAGGGAACCATGACACAGAAAGGTTAGGAACCCCTGGTGTAGAAAGTTGAAGACCTGGAAGGCTTCCCAGGCAGTTCTCTGGAAGTTGGACTTTTTTGTTTTTTGGTTTTGTTTTCAGTAAATCTTTGATCTAAGCCTAATTTATTGACCTTTATTACTTTGTCCTTAGAGCTGAGCATAAAGATGTCCTCATTCATTCATGGTTCTATAAAATAGCTCATTTATATGCAAAGTATTTTACATACATTCCCTTCTAGTTAATTGAGATTTTCTTTTCCGTACATATACACATTTCTTTATAAAGGCAACTATTTTGGGATGTTCAGAGAAATATTTTTGTATCTTGATATAGAGTGAGATACCACGAGGCAGCTGAGTGTTTTCTTGTGTCCATATATTTATAGAGACCTAGGTTTCTTCAAATAGAGAGTTATTCTTGCATATTCCATCATTCTATGTGTAAGTTTATTTTCACACACACACACACACACACACACACACACACACAGGCTCCTATGTCATTGGTAAAAACCCCTTTCAAAAAGACAGACCTGGCATTTAGGTATGTTTATTCATAGGGATAAAGCTGTTCATTCATATGATATCCCCCCTTTCCTGAAGAGTTTGAGGAATGCCTTGGAAACTCATTTTACTAGAGCTTCCCATGCCCAAGCATTCTTCTGAGAGCCAAACTTGGATACTTGCAGCTCCTGTAGCTGACACGCAAGGTGAGAAGTAGCCCATTATATGTCCTTATTCCCTTCTTGGCTACTCAAGAAGCCTCCCACCAAGTTGGAACTTAACAGTGCTAAAAGCTTCTTCCCAGCCTTTCCCTTCTAGAATCTGCTTCTCGGAAAAAGGTAAAAGACAAATGAGCTAGGTGCTCTTGAACAAGTAACTTTCCCTCTCTGGGTCAGTTTCTCCAGTCACAAAATGAGGGCATTGGATCTGCTATGTCTCTTCCAACTCTGATATTTGGAGTTTCTATAAATATGAGGTATTCATTTTTTCATTAGTCTGTGATTCTGGGGTGATATGGGGTGAAAATTATTCTCCGGAAGTAATTTATTTGTTGGGGACCCTCAGTTAGAGTACTACATCATAAAGGTAGTACATCTCTAGGGTCTGCAGGTTAATATTGCTTAATACTTCTTTACATCTCATTGTTATTATAATGCCAAAAAAACTCAGCAAGACAAGAGATTAGAGACTAATTCAATAGTTTATTAAATGGAGAGAAATACTTGGACCAATGGATCCATGTTTGATCCCAGGGCTGGACAAGACTATCATCTCAGAGTCCAGACCCTAGTATTGGGACAGCAAGCTTTTTTATAGGATAACAAGAACAATGACATAGTGGGGGAGGTACCTAGGTGGAGATAACCTAATGGTAGCGGAGGCCCTTATGATGACACAATGGAGGGAGGTTACTGATATTCTAATGACATCTAAAATGGATAAACCTTTATCTTATCAACCATTGAGAAGGAATATCTATAACCTAAAGATATAAAACCTTTATTTCATCAAACATTAAGAGGGAAAGGTTATAACTTGAGGCAGAATAACTAAATAGGACAATGGGGAAACTAGGTCAGGACCTCAAAATGGAACTTTGGCACAACACTATCAAAGCAACTAGTCCAGGTCCTTAGAATCCTGAAATATCAATCACAAAGAAGCTTTATGCTGGATGATGATGGTTAAGAAGACAAAAATCTGAGTGATTTCTGCCACTATTTCTCATATGACCCACAAAGAGAAGAGGACTCAAGTTGTCACAATATTGAACAAAACTTTCTTCCCATTTCCCTCCTCCCAGTGTGCAAAAGGTTTCTTGTCTAATGAACTAAGTATAGCCTAGGACATCTTCTTCCATATATGAGATCCTAGAATAGCTACCCCAGGTTCAAGATTCTTTGTAGAAATACCTCCAATAAACACCATAGTTCATTAGCCCCTACTGATATGTTTACTTTTCCCACTTATCAGCTCAAGTACACAACTGCTTCAAAGAAAGGGGATTTAAATAGTTTAGCATGAAAAGCCTAAATTGATCATCACCCCCACCATTCCCGAATCTAAGGCACATTCTCCAGAAGAAATATGTGTTATCACTGGGAAGAGTGGATACTCATAGAGTGACACACATGGGAAACATAGGCATCTGGGCACAAATCTTGAATGGCAACTCAGGCCTTTGACAAAACTAAAAGATGACATATTATGTTTACATCATAGTTTTCAACTGGAGCTGTTTTCTTTGGTATGTGTTGTCTCCACTAGGCAAATTACTCTATTGGTTTTTATTCCCAGAGTTTGTATTTCTCATATCTATCAATTACTGGAGTTTACCTACTTAGAGGCTCCAGTATGCTAGAATATAATAGCTAGAGCCTCTCCCTGATGAGAGTTGGCCGACAGCCCTTTAGTTCCTGCTACCACACTCAGCCAACAAAAGGTAACTACCCCCTAGGCTAAGTTTGCATTAGACATCCTGAATTAGATATAGAAGACATCAGAAACTCAATTTAATTTCTAAACTAAATTCATTATCTTCCTTCCCCTCCTCCCCCAACCTTCTCCTCTTCCTAACTTCCCTGTTACTGTGGAGAGCACCACCATTTTCAATGAGAGAGGCTTATAACCCAGGTGTCTTTGATGTGGGAAAGATTCCTATCTTTGATTCCCAAACCCCTCTAGTGAATGTAATTATCCTTTGACTCACAAATCCTGGTCCCTTTGAATTCCAATAGAAGATCCGGACCTGTCCCAGCCCCATCCGGATCTGAGCCAACTTTGGGGCTACACCCAAAAGCCCCTCGAGCTGAGTCTCCTATTATAAAAGGGCCACGCTGGGAACCCCTCTTTGCAGAGATTCCAAACATGCTAGCCATGTGAGGACCCTTTGTCCACTGGACCCCTCTGTCCACTGGACCCTCTGTCGGTGCCTTCCTTATCTCTACCTTCACCTATCTCCTACTTCCAAACCCAATAATAAACCTCTTTTATCAATCTAGCTCTCAGGCTAATAAATTCTTTTATTGGAGACTCGTACCACTACTAGACTTCATTTACCGCTGTATCCTTGTGCCAAATCCAAGGGGCTTGCAGGGGAGCTTTGCTTGACTTCCTGTACCCCAAATCTGCCACTAGACCTCAACTAAACCCTAATTTCATTTAGGTACCTCGAATCTAGACCTCAATATCTTTTTAGATTTGTCATTTACTCTCTATCCATTAATTTGCTAGAGCCTGTCCATTCTACTTATGGAATATCTTATAGTCATTCCCTCTCTCCTCTAATACCATCACCACCACCCTGGTATAAACTCTCATCATTTCACATCTGGACTATTATCATAATGTTTTGATTGGTCTGACCCTTCCTTCTTCCCTATTACAGGTCATTGTCCACTCACCAGTCAAACTGATCTTCCTGAAGTACATATCTCATCATAGTGTAATGCCAAAGGTCACTTTTAATGGGATGACCAGTTCCTCCATTTATCCTATTTCGTATTCTGCCTTAAGGTTATGACCGTCCCCTCTTAATGGTTGAGATAAAGGTGTTATAGACATTCCTTAATGTCATTAGAATATCAGTAACCTCCCTCTATCAGGTTAGCCCCACGTAGGTCTCTGCATTATGTCATTGTTCTTGTTATTCCATAAAAGGCTTGCTGTCCCGATACTCTGGGCTAGACTCTGAGATGATAGTCTGGTCTAGCCCTGGGATCCATTGGTCCCAGTATTTCTCTCCATTTAATAAACTATTGAATTTGTCTCTGATCTCTGTCTTGCTCAGTTTCTTTTGGCATTACAATAGCAACCTAGCCACCATTTAACAAACTCTAATGGCAACCTATTACTTCTAAGATGAAATATAGTTTTGTTTGACTTTTATCTTATTTTTAAAAAATACTATTTTATCCCTCCCCCCAGTTACATGTCAAGAAAAATTTTAGCACTTATTTTTATAAGATTTTGAGTTCCAAATTTTTCTCTCTCTCTACTTCCTTTCTCCTTCCAAAGTTGGCAGGCAGTTTAACATAGTTTATCCATGTGCATTAAAACATGTTAATATTCATTAACACAATGCCTAGCATAACAGGGGTTTAATAAATGCTTCTTGACTAGTCTACTTAGTTCGTATATCTGAAGTGTGCAGCTAGCTATTATCTATAAAACATATTTCCATATTCTTTACAATTCTGAAAGAATAAAACAGATCAAAAGGAAAAAAATAAAACCATGAGATCTTCCTCATAAGGTTGCCTCATAAGGTAAGTGAAAAAAAATGCTTTAATCTGTATTCAGAATCCATCAATTCTTTATCTAGATATAGATAGCATTTTTCTTCCTCTATTTCTCTTGGATCATTGTGTTGCTGAGAACAGCTGAGTCATTCATAGATGATCAACATACTATGTTGCTGATGCTGTGTACAATGTTTTCCTGGTTCTGCTCATTTCACTTTATATTAGTTCATACAAATATTTTCAGGTTGTTATTGTTATTTTTAAATCTACCTGTTCCATTATTTCTTTATTGCATAATATTATTCCATTACATTCATATATCACAACTTGTTTAGCCATTTCCCAATTGATGGGCATGCCCTCAATTTCCAATTTTTTTGCTATCAACTAAAAGGACTGCTATGAATATTTTTACACATGTAGGTACTTTTCCCTTTTTTATGATCTCTTTGAGATACAAACCTAATAATGATATTGTTGTGCTTTGTCCATGGTTCCAAATTGCTCTCCAGAATGGTTGGACAGATCCTGTTCAGACCACCAAGCAAACTCAAGCCCTCACTGAAACCCAATGAGGAGCCAACTTGGGACCCCACCTATGGGCCCCTCTAGCTAAATCTCTCATTATAAAAGAGCCTAGCTGGACCCTTCTCTTTGCAGAGGGTCGAAACATGCCAGCCTTATGCCTGTTTCCGGTGCCCTCCTCTTTTTATCCTTACCTATTTCCTTAACTATACTTTAACCTTACTTTGAAACCCCATAATAAACCTCTTTTATCAATCTAGGTTTTCGGGCCTGTCAATTCCTTTACAGGGGACTCTTGTGCTACTACTAGACCTCATTTAACTCCGTATCCTTGCGCCGAACCCAAAGAGGTTGCAGGGGAGCTCTTTTTGACTCCCTGTACCTGAACCTGCCACTAGATTTCAATTAAACCCTAATTTCATTTAGGTACCCCAAATCTGGACCTCTTCAACTCCACCAATAGTGTATTATTGTCTCAATTTTCCCACATCCTCTCCAACATTTAGCACTTTCTTTTTTTTTTAATCATATTAGCCCAATCTGATAGGTATGAGGTAGCTATATATATATATATATAGTTTTAATTTGCATTTTTCTAATCAAAAGGGATTTAAAGCACTTCATCATATGCCAATAAAAATTTTCATTTCTTCATATGAAAACTGCCTCTTCACATCCTTTGACCATTTAGAAATTGGGGAATGATTTATATTCTTATAAATTTATTCAGTTCTCAATATATTTAAGAAATGAGGTTGTTATCAGAGACATCTGATGGAAGGATTGTTTCCTAGATTTCTGTTTTCCTTTTAATCTTGGTTGCATTGATTTTGTTTGTACAATAATTTTTAAATTTAGTATAATCACAACTATCTATTTTGCATTTTGTAATGCTCTCTATCTCTTGTTTGGTCTGAATTCTTCCCCTCCCCATAATGTGAGGGGTAGACTATTCCTTATTCTTTTAATTTGATTATAATATCATCCTTTTTTGTTTAAATTGTGGCTTTATCTTGATTTGTGTCCCATTTGTTTTGTTTTCCAGTTTTTCCAGCAATTTTTGTCAAATAGTGAATTCTTATCCCTGAAGCTGGGGTCCTTTCTAACACTGGGTTACTTTGGTCCTTGAGTACTGTCTTAAATATCTTCTCTTTGAGTTTATAATCCTTCATAACCTAATCCCTTCCTGTTTTCTAGTCTTCTTACCCATACTCCCATCCATGAACTCTGCAATACAGTGATATGAAACTTTTTTCTCCTCCTCTCACAAAATATTCCATCTTCCAACTCTGCATGTTCTTTGACTGTTAAAATTCTCTCTCTCCTCATCTCTGTGTCCTATCTTCACAGCTTCCTTCACATCCCAACTAAAATTCTTCCTTTTGTGAGAAGACTTTTCCAATCTCCATTAAGCTAGCACCTAACCTCTGATTATATATAGAAACAAATCACGTACAGGATAAACTGGAAATAGTTTCTCTTGTTCCAATGTGGGCTCCATTAAAACAAGGATTATTTTTTACCTTTCTTTACAATGCTTAACACAATGCCTAGCATAACAGGTGTTTAATAAATGCTTCTTGACTAGTCCACTTACTTCCTGTATTTGAAGTGTACAGTCAACTATCTCACTTCAGATTGGATTTCCCAAGATATCTGGCTTTGTACAAATGAATTTGTGACAGAACAAAAGGTGGACTTTGAGCTCAGTTTTAAAGGAAGGTAGGGATTCTAATTGGCAAAGGTGAGGAGGGTAGATATTAGTATTCTCTTCCTCACAGAATTGTATGCATCGGGGGCAACATGAAAAGGAGGCAAGAGATGGCATGTCTCATGTGAGGGATGAGGGGAAAGCCAGTTTGGCTAGATTATAGAATGTATGACTAGAAATAACATATAATATATATATTATATATAACAAATTTGGAAAGATAGGATGCAACCAGGTTGCAAAAAACTTTAAATATCAAACCAAAGAGCTTATATTTTCTTCTAAAAGTAATAGGGAGTCATTAAAACTTGTTGACATAGTTAAACTTATACCTTCCTTGGTTTTGACTCCAAGGAATACCATAACTCCTGGTTCCTTATGCCAACAACCCCCTATTTTTCAGCTTCCTTTTGTATATTATATGTATATTATCCATTACATGATAAGTTTTTTGAGGGCAGGGACTGTCTTTCCTTTTCTTATTTGTGGTCTCCATTGGTTTTCACAATGTATGGCACATAGTAGATGCTTAATAAATATTTACTGAATTGAATTGAACAAAAATCTATAAGAAATGGCAAATATTAAGAATCCAGAGAGGAATGGGAAGACTGATACAAAATGAAGTAAGCCGAACGTGAAGTACAAAATGTAGAATGTCCTTAATAAAACAAAAAGAAAAAAATCTGAGTGCATAATTATAATGATCAAGTTTGGTCCCAGGGAAGAGTTGAGAGAAGGCATCTGTCTTTTTATTGTAGAGGTGGAAGACTATGTGTGTGGAAAATTGCATATATTGTCAGAGAGTTGATGTGTTGCTTAGTTTTACTATTTATCTTTTAATTTGAGAAGTGGGAAGGATATATTTGAATTTTAGTGTGATATGAAACAAAAATAATTTTAAGAGATAATTTTTAAAGTAATAAAAGTCTGTTTTTTGTAAGGATGAATGAGAAAGTGACTTTAAAGGGACTATGGAAAAGGATGGTTCTAATCATGTATCACCAGCTATCTAATGGACACATTGAATTAGATATGCTGCCCTTTATGCATACAATTCTGTGAGGAAGAAAGTATTAATACCCACCTTCCTGTTTGTCTATTAAAATCTTTTAAAACTTCCTTTAAAACTGAGCTCAAGGTCCACCTTTTGTTCTGACAGATTCATTTGTATAAAGCCAGAAATCTTGGGAAATCCAGTCTGAAGTTGATGCTGATTGTGGTCCCTTTAAGCAACTAGTCCTTTCAGATTGATTTATCAATTCGGGAAGCTAGGACCTTTGATTCACAAATCCTTGTCAAAAGCATCCCTTTGAATTCCAATAGAAGACCCAGGCCTGTCCCAGACCCCACCTGGATCTGAGCCAATTTGGGTTCTCACAATCTCCATTCTAATGATCTGCTCAGGTTTCCCAACCCCCACCAAGCAAACTCAAGCCTTCACTGAAACCCATTGAGGAGCCAACTTGGGACTCCACCCACAGGCCCCTTTAGTTGAATTTCTCATTATAAAAGAGCCAAGCTGGAGTCCTCTCTTTGCAGAGGGTCGAAACATGCCAGCTATGCCATGCTTGGCATCCCAAGGACTCTTTGCCCACTAGAATCCTGTTTCCAGTTCCCTCTTATCTCTACCTTTACCTATTTCCTTAACTAGACTTTAACCTTACTTCCAAACCCCATAATAAGCCTCTTTTATCAATCTAGGTTTTTGGGTCTGTAAATTCCTTTACAGGGGACTCTTGTGCCGCTACTAGACCTCATTTAACTCTCCACCCTTGTGCTGAATCCAAAAGGGTTGCAGGGGAGCTCTATTTGATTCCCTGTACTCTGAACCTGCCACTAGACCTCAATTAAACCCTAATTTCATTTAGGTACCCCATAGCTAGACTTCAAAGTGAGATAGCTGGCTGGCTGCATACTTCAGATACAGGAAGTACATGGATTAGTGAAGAAGCATTTATTAAGCATCTGTTGCATCCTAGGCATTGTGCTAAGCAATGGGGATATAAAGAAAGGCAAAAAATAATCCTTCTTTTCATGGAGTTCACAGTTTAACAGGAGGGACTATATACAAACAAATCATACAATCTAAACTGGAAATAATCAGAGATTAGGCACTAGCTTATCAAGCTATTCATCGATATCTCCATTAACATGTCCAAAGTAGACGTGTTTTTCTCCCAACTTTCCTATTTTTACAGAAGTTACCTTTTTTTTTTTTTTTCCTGAGGTAAGTGGGGTTAAGTGACTTGCCTAGGGTCACACAGCTAAGAAGTGTTAAGTGTCTGAGATCAGATTTGAACTCAGGTCCTTTTGACTTCAGGTCTGGTGCTCTATCTACTGCACCACCTAGCTGCTCCATGCAAGAACTTTCTAATTGACCTCCCTGTCTCCTATCTTTCCCCTCTCTGATCCATTCTTCTCATGGTCAATTGTATAAACTTGATCACGACAATGATCTGCTCAAGAAGCTTCCAATCACCTCTAGGATCCACACAAACATTTAAAACTTTTTACAACCTGATTTCACCCTACCTTTCTAGCCTTGTGGAAAAACATTACTTTCATACATTTTAGTCCAGCAGGCCTTCTGATTGTCCCCTGTACATAATATTCCAAATCCTGTCATTGTGCTTTAATCTAAGTTTAATCTAAGGTCTAGTAGCGGCACAAGAGTCCCCTGTAAAGGAAAGTAAGGTAAAGTAAAGAATCACAAAAATAGTTGCAATTAAAACATTCCCTTCTGGGGTACATTCTCCCACAAATATACACAGCATTAGTGGAAAAAGTGAGAACATGTAGAAAGTATACTAATAGTAAGATCATACTCAAACATGTATGAGAATATATGACCAATTCAACTCATGAATCTGACACTGGAGGGTTCTGATTCCCTTTATCTTCCCATGGTGTCCCCATGTTTCTCCCTCTTGACCATAGGACCTCTAGTGGGAAAGTTATTCAGCTAGATGTTCTAAGGCTATTCTTCATTGCTCAAATCTCAGTAGATATAGCAGACTCTTCTTGATTTTGTCCACCACATCATGACACCTCACTTTTTTTTTATCCAGACATCCTCTAGCTACTCATTTATTCCCCAAGTACCCTATTCCACTACTGTCTTCCCAGCTAAGATAGCAATGGGCTAATGGTCAACCCAATTATGAAATATATTTGCTTGTTGTTGTTTAGTTGTTTCAGTATTTCTGACTCTTTATGACATTATGGGTTTTCTTGGCAAAGATACAGGAGTAGTTTGCCATTTTCTTCTTCAGTTCATTTTACCAATGAAGAAATTGAAGCAAACAGAATTAAAGGACTTCTCCAGGGTCTCAGAGCTTATAAATGTTTGAGATCACATTTGAACTCAGTTCTTTGTGATTCCAGGCCTGCACTCCATCCTCTGCACTACCTAGTTGCTCCATCCTATTAATAAACGTGTGTACACATAATACATATACATATATCATTTTCCTCATAACAATATTCATAATAATTACTGTGGCACAAGTAATAGGAGTGTTATTTTATAGAGAAGGAAGTTGACACTTAGAGAAAAGAAATGATTGTCAGCTCAAGGTCACATAGCTAGTAAGTGACAAAGGTAGTTAAATACCCAATTGTCCTCTCCACTACTAAACTGCCCTTAGAAGGAAAAATTTTTTAACAGGGGCAGCTTTCCAAGTCTTAACTACAACTGGGTTAATTTCATATGCCCTGAGACATGCATGCAGGGGAGAAATTTAGGGATCATAAAATAAATTCTGGAAGGGATCTTGGAAGCCCTTCTAGTCTAACTCCATTTACAGGGGAGGAAGCAGAAGCCCATGGGAACATATTCATTCTTAGAAGGTCTTAAAGATTATACCCCACTGGACATCTACTATTCTTATGCTGTTACTCTTCAAATTAATTGGGAAGGGTAGAGGCAGAGAGACTAGAAAGCCAAAATAATTTCATTTGAAGATATAGAGGATGTGCCAACTAGCCTATATTTTACCATTTTACTACGTATAATCCCATTGAGAAGAGCAGGCAGTTAGGAAGAGAAGGAGGGAATATCTACTCATTTTGATTACAAGGGATTCCATGATTTTATTTCTTTAATACTAATACTCATTTGAAAGTGAAGAAGGTACATAAAGCGGTGACTATGGATTGAAGCTGATTTTCATTATCTGGATTGATCTAATTAGATGGGCTGAAATTAAATGAGTCCTGTGAGAAGTCAGTGGTAGAGGAATATAGTATGGGACACTAAATATGTTATCAGGCTTTTTTTTTTAATGTCTTGGTTAATTTTGCTGAACTGTCTTTTCTCTCTCTCTTTTTTCTTCTATTCTTTGTTATAAGGGCAGTGATATATTGGGAAGTTTAGATCATACAAAAACAAAGATCACAATAAAAATTTACTTAAAGTCAGAAGGTAGCAGATGGGGTACAGGGGTTGAGAGGGATTTCCCAACAAAAGAGAATAAGGAAGCTCCAGTCCAGTCTGAGAGGGAGCAGTCTGCCATAGGACTTCTTAGGCTATAAATGGCTCTGTTGTTTATTCCAGGAGCAGCTGGCAGTTTAGAGGTTATTGGCGTTTTGGACTTAGTCTGGGAGGACGGTTAGGCATGGGGAAGGTAAACAGGAAAGCAATCCACAGAAAAGAATGAGAATATTTCCACAGGAATTTAGTGTCATGTTCCTCAAGAAGTCTAGACACTCCTTTTCACTCAGTCTTAGAACAACAGGTTCTTAAATGACCACAATCTACTCTCCAACCAGACAGGAATTCTGAAAAATGCTCAGGATCATGGACTTTTTTGTTGTTATTGAGTTGTTTCAATCCTGTGAGTCTCCATGACCTCAGGCAAAAAAAGGACCTTGAGAAGAGAATGTCTTCCTTTTGGATTTCACTTTCCTCATGTAAAATAAGGGAGTTAAACTAGACTCTAAAATCCCTGCCAACTCTAGCATCTAATGACTTAATGAACTCTGAGGAAGAGGTTAACTATTGTAAAATTCAAAGGAAAGAGAACACGGAACAGGATTCCTATCTTCTGTCCTATAGAAACCATCTCTGTCCAAGAGTCCTAATAAGTCACCAAGCCTGTCGTGCATTAAGCTCAAGAAAGAATGGTTCCTGCGCACACCATATCCTGAACCCTGGCCCTAAGGACTTTCCCCTTTGAGCCAGATTGGACACCAAAGGATAGGAACTAGTCAGCAAGAAGCAGTCTTGATAAATATTTCCTGGTCCATAGAAGGGAACAGAGAAATGTCTCTCAGATTTTTAAGTGACTACTTGATCCTTCATCTTTGTCCAAACTGTTAAGTAATGCATAAGTCCTCAACAGCCTCAGAAAGACCTGGATTCAACTCCTACCTCAGACACTTATTGGGGCAGGTCACTTAACCTCTAGTTAAATCATCTATAAAATGAAAGGAGTTAGACAAGACAGCCTCAAAGGTCCTTTGCCATTTTCTTCTTCAGTTCATTTTACCAATGAAGAAATTGAAGCAAACAGAATTAAAGGACTTCTCCAGGGTCTCAGAGCTTATAAATGTTTGAGATCACATTTGAACTCAGTTCTTTGTGATTCCAGGCCTGCACTCCATCCTCTGCACTACCTAGTTGCTCCATCCTATTAATAAACGTGTGTACACATAATACATATACATATATCATTTTCCTCATAACAATATTCATAATAATTACTGTGGCACAAGTAATAGGAGTGTTATTTTATAGAGAAGGAAGTTGACACTTAGAGAAAAGAAATGATTGTCAGCTCAAGGTCACATAGCTAGTAAGTGACAAAGGTAGTTAAATACCCAATTGTCTTAGGTATGAATTTCTTAGATAAGTGGTTCTCTAACCTCCACTCAAACATAACACAGGTCACTGGGTTAGAGAGCTGGCCACACTATATAAGACCAAGTTTTCTCCTGTAATTTTCAACTCTTTTTGGGTTAGGATTCTTTCTCTGTCTCTGTCTCTCTGTCTCTCTGTCTCTCACTGTCTCTCTCTGTCTCTCTCATTGTTTTCTTGTCAAAAACTGAAGTATTATTCAAAAGTTACTTAGACCCATCAGTGTCAGTCTGCCATCTAATGGTACTTATGGAAATTACATCCACTTCTACCACAGATTTCCCAAGAGCAGAATGAGTTCCTCTAAGAGGATCATCCCAAAAGTCATCATTCATAGACTTTGATAGCATCTCAACCACCCTACTAGAGGTCTTTCTTTTTTCTTCTTTCTTTCTTTCATTTTTCACCCTTCAGAACTTGAAGGATGCCTTTAGAAATTGTTCAGTTGAGTGGTTCCCAATAGTTCTTGTTTCTTGAACTTCTTTCAACAACAAAGTGCTTTGAACTCTTAGGGCATTTTAATATATTACTTATAATATTCTTTTAGACTTACTTATTATTATAATAATTTTGTCCCCAAAAGCTCTGAATTAAATTTACATTACATAATCATGATTATAAAATTAAACTTTTATTCTACCAATAAGGGAGGAAGAAAACAAGCATTTATTAAGTACCTATTATATGCCAGGCACTGTGCTAAGCATTTACAAATATTATTTCATTTGATTCTCACAAGTGGAGAATGTACTATTATTATCTTCATTTTTCTCTTGAGTAAACTAAAGCAGATAGAGTTTAAGTAATTTGTCCAGGGTCACATAGCGAATAAGTATCTTAGCTGGGATTTGAATTCAGGTCTTCCTGCTCCTGAGGCAAATATTCTGTCCACTCTAATTATATAATAATTACAAATATTTTATGTGCTACATTCTGTAAGAATTAAAAGAAGAAATCTAATACGGCTTCATATTCTTAGTATTGTCTGCAAGACTTCATAGCAAATTTATTTTCCAAGTTTTGTTGAATATGAATATTTAAAATTAAACGTTATAGCCTAAATATATATATGAATATAAATATATATATAACCTTGAATATAATCATATATAAACTTAATTACAATGTTGGATTCTTTATATAAACAAAGATTTACAGTTTTTGCCTCAATATCAAGCACTATTTTAATTCTGTCTCTGCTTTGAGTTAATTTATGTATTTTGACTTAAAAGCAAGGGTAACTCTCAGATCAAAGCTCATTTGCATAACTCTCCTCATTGTGGAGAGCATTTACTTACTGCTCTATGGTTGTGAAGGAAGGAATGGATGCGTTTGGGAGAAGAAAGATCCTGGTATTCTGGTTTCCAGCTTCAAGAGAGATTATGTTTCTATTAACTTGTTCCCAGAGTCTTTCCTTGAAGAGTACCGGGAACTATTTGTTTTCTCTTTTGAAGTCAGGAGAAGATCAAGACCTCTTTTCTTAAGTACTAATCAATTCTGTTCCACATACAGGTGTGAAGCATCAATCTATCAATGATGAAAGTCATGTACAAAGGGATTTGAGATGAAAGTTTAAAAAAATGAAATCAAAATGTTTGGTTATACAAACATGTGATGGAAATGGTAAAATAATTTTGTAAGCTCTCTTACAGAAAGAAATTCATTTTTAGATTTTTCTCCCAAATTTACAAAGCTGCAATATTTCAGTGATATTTCATATGTCAAGTAAATATTATTTTGTCATCCATTGTTAATTTAGCAGCTAGAAATGTTGAAGACATTTCAAAGAGGTTAAATTTAATTTATTAAAAATTTCAGGAAAATACTCACCAAAAGTCACTTCTAAAAATTTGAGATGATCATTGATTCTTTCTTGACAGTTTGATCCAAAGATAGTTCCTATTCTAATAAGAAATAATGTAAAATCACAAAGTACTCAGTACCATTCTCAGTTATGTGTTTCCAAAATTTTAGTGTCTTAATCATATTTTTTACTTTGTCTTGAACATTGAATATGTTTGCATTTGTATCCTGTAATGATAGATTGAATTTGTTACTTTTGGAAAATTTTTTTTTTATAAAAGATATTTGCTAAATATGCTCATCTTTGTAGTTATATCACATCACTTGAATATTTATTCTGGTGAAAAAGATGGACAGTGAAGAAGATAACTAACTCTTTTCTTAATTCATGTAGATAAGTAATAATGCTGACATGAGGGAACCACCTAACAACTCTGTTTGCTCATTGGCTATCTCTGCATAAAATGGTAAGCAATTAAGACTTAGTGGATCTTTATGTTACAAAATTAATTATTTTGACAGCATGATCTAACATACTTTTCCATTTTTGTGGCATTCTTTTTTTGTGTCAAAACTTGTTTGTGAATGTATTATACACGATATTTACATTAATTGTTTTAATACATGGGACAATGCCCTCAAATTTCCCAGTCATTGATTTTATTTCCTCTGTAAAAATTCCACAAGAGGACAAATTGATTTGTTTTCCTTCAAAATATGGGTTAATTACATAAAAATGCCTTCCCCATTTGTTCTTCCTGGATAACTAATGACCAAACAGAATGGTCTCTTCTGTGTTACAGGGACAGATATTTTACAAATATAATGAAAATGGCTATTATAAACATCAGTTCTCTAATCTTACTGCAAAGTGTAAATGACACTTAAAATGTGCCTGACTGAATAACCTATAGGGTTGATTTCTGAATAGGGAAAGAGAAAAAGAAAACCTTAGTCCTAATTTAATAATTGGTTTTTAATATGAAAGAAATAATCACTTCTCTCACAAACATGAATTAAAGATTCTCGTGGAAGGTCAAAATATAGGTCTATCAACCATTGAGGCTATATCTTTTACTTTGCCTCTTCTGTATCATCTGGGTATCAAATACTATAAAACTGAGACTTCAGAGAGAAGGAACATCTCAGAAGGTGAGGAAGATCTGAAGTCCATTTCAGTAGAAAGGACTGTCTAGACATTTTAATAAAGTGATATTGACTTGTAGCTGTTTCTTTTATTTAGATTGGACAATTTGGGGCAGACATAACCCCAGCACAAACCACATATATACACCCTAGGTATATTTCTCTGCACATTTACTCATATCACATTGTTCCCCTGTCAACCTATATTCAATACAATTCAGTTAAATTCAATTCACGATTATTAAAAACAAACTATGTTCAAGGTACTATCAAAGTCAAAATTATAAAGGTACACTCACTCTTAATCAAGGAAATTGAAACCATCCATTTCAGTCATGAAATATCTTTACTTTGAACTAATTGCATTCTCTGGATGACCATGGGAAAAAGTAAGCACATTTGTGGGAACTTGTGAACTATTGTTTGGGGCTGAGAGTTCATCTTCATCATTTTATAAATGAAGAAACAGGTTTAGAGAAGCTGTCACTTGCTCAAGGTCACAGAGATGGTAAAATGTTTTACCCAGGATTTGACTCTTACCCTGAAAATCCAGCATGCTTTCCAGTATATGAGGGGTGCATCCTCAGAGTATCTTGAACCTAGAATAGTTATTCTAGCTACTTCTTCCCCAAGGTGAATCTCTGGGTGCTACATTGAAAATTTATTTGTTCTAATTATTTATAATTATAATTATGTAATTATACTTCAATTTCTCTAATAAAATTTAAATTCCTTAAGGTACTGCCTTCCTTATTGTAGGTTTCTTTATTTGAACCCAAATCTTCCTATCTTGGCCAGAATAGCAGTTTCTCACAGGCTCAATCTCACTGCCAACTGTCACAGAAGCATTGTGTTATTTCCAACCCCCTCCCCCCTTTTTTGGTGCAACTCTATTTATCACATTTTAGTGCTTTTTCCAGTATAAGTTCTCTAATATACAAGGAGGTATCCCCTCTCATGGAAGACATTTCTAAATTTGTTACATAAAGTGTCTCTCCAGGATTAATTCTTTATTGTGTAATAATATATCTAATCTGTCTGAAACCCTTTCTATATTAATTATACAAAGGACTTTTATTCTGTCAAAGTTCTATGATAGCTATTAAGGTTCATCTTCTGAGTAAATGATCTCTTCCTTTCATTATGCGTCTCTTTAGTATGAGTTTTCCGATGCATATTAAGGTTTGCCTTTTGGGTAAAAGTTGTCCCACATTCATTACATGTAAAGTGTTTGTTTCCAGCACGATTTCTCTTATGGCTGGTAAGGTTTGCCCTTTGTGTAAAGGTTTTCCCACATTTGTTACAGACCAAGGGTTTTTCTCCAGTATGAGTTCTTTGATGGGTAATGAAGTGTCCACTCTGTCTGAAGCCTTTCCCACATTCATGACATGCATATGGTTTCTCTCCAGTATTAATTCTCTTAATTTTCAACCCTTCTTTAGGCAGCTTCCAGACTTTGGAGATTTATGATATTAGTGCTAGAATAAGTGGGGATTTGGCCTAGAGCGCTGTAGCTCATGATAGCTGAGGTCAAATGATCTATCCCTTATAAACTCCTTTGCTTTTGTAAGTGTTCCCAGGGTTTATAACTCAGTACTTCATACAAAGTAATAGTTTAATTAAAGCTTTTCATTCATTCACTCATTCATCTATACATTCATTCATTCATTCATTGACAACATTCAGTAGTCTTTTGGACTGGCTCTACCCCCTGGTGCTGACACTGGGGTAGGGGAAAACAAGCTCCTGGTCTTTGACAGGTGTGGGCCATTCATTGAGAAAGTAGCAGACAGTTGGTGTGTAGGAAGTTCCATGCTGTATTGCCTTCTGGTGAAAATGGATGAGATCTGGGAATCTTTAACAGGGTGGGCAAACTCTTCCCTATAAAACTTTATCTGTAGTGGGAACCAACATCTGTGGTAGACCTGTTCTCTTTATTATAACCCTACTGTGTCAGACTAACCACTATGTTTCCAAGTACTTTGTTCCTAGTTCACCTTTGGTCTTATTGCCTCCTGGAATTCTCTGTTTCTCTGTGTCTCTCTGTCTCTGTCTCTCCGTTCCCCTCCCAGTAAGAAGAAACTCTTACTAATATGACACAGAAATGTTCACAATTGGATGTGGTCTGACCACCAAGTGGCAAGTGGTAACAGGTAACAGCAAGTACTATCTACTTCAGACTTAAAAATTTAGAAATTTGCGTTCTATGCTGCTTTCTCAATTTCTCCGAGTTGGACAGTGGGTCAAGAGATTAATAAAAGTGGTTTGAACCAGGCCTTAAGCATTCTTCCCAGGTTCTTTTACAGATGGTCTGGTGCTGCTCTGGCTGCTGGGGCAAAGGGGAGTAGGGTGGAGCTGGCCAGCAGCCATTGCTGGCTTTTGGAATGAAAGCTGTTTGGGCTCTTTCTCTAGCCTCGTAGAGGTGACTAAGTCATGCATATTTTTGCCTAGAATTTTTGAAGGGATGATACCTATTGATGAAGGTGGCTTGGGTTCTTTATTTCCAGGTGCAAATGGGGCCATGGGGTCTGGGTTCTTCTGTTTATTCCTAAAGATAGCTGTTCACTCTTGGTTGAAGTCCCTTTTCTACAGGGAAGGTACAATGAGAATTTCATTCAGCATGTCCCACTTGTCAGTCACTTCTGACTTTAAGGTGTCTTTATCAGTTTCGGGTCCAACATTCCCCTTCTGAAATGGAAAAAAAAGCATTCTTTCCATTGTTGGTAAAATATATAGATTTCTTGTTAGGCATTGTCTGGCTGCTCTGGCTCCCTTTCTGTGTTTTCCTTCCAGGCTTTCTCCATTTTGGCATTTTCAATTAGTTTACTTACAGGATATTGTAAGCTTTTCAACATAGTAAACTTTGTAACTCTTTATAGTCCACTGTCATAGTACATGAGAGTTTCTCCAGAAAAGAAGCAACATAGTCTGATACTTTGTTAATGCATGAGAAAGGAAATTATATCTTCTTGCTCAAGACAGGTTATGTTCTGTTGTCACTCTGAGTTTGTCAAAGTGAAGCTTTGCATGGTACACTTGGGCTTGGATCTTCTGAAACTTTGCCATCTGCTTGAAAAGGTCTGGGCCAAGCTCTTGAAACATGTCTTTCATCCCCTGGATGTATTGTCTTATACTTTATGATTTATGATACTGCACTTTATGACTAGCCAGCTTTCAGAGGTGGACTAGTACAAGAATATTTCCACTTTCTGATAGAATTAACACACAAGATTTCAAGGCCAGACTTTGCAGAGAAGAGCAGCAGAGGCTCTGTTGTTTGCATCATTTCCCCTGCTTACATTTTCTCCTGGGGCCTCTGGGAGTGGAAAAACCTCACCAGTTTGTTTTCTTCTTGTGACAAGAAACACATCCTCTTCTGATGTAGTTCAATCATTTTGAGAAGATCCATGCAAGTCCTCTAAATAAAGTGGAACAGTTCAAACTTGGCATCTAGGAGTTGGTTCAAGGCTAAAATATGTCCATCTTAATTTTTTTCCTTCCTGCTTTGATAAGGGCTTATTTTGTTTTCCAGCATTTTTGTGGCATGTTCTTAATTCATTACTGATTTGTCTTGACTTAGAACATGTTAGTCATAAAATTTTCTGCAATAGCATTTATAGTCTTCCAATTTTTCTTCCTTCCCCCCCTTTCCCCTTCCCTCCCTCCCTTCCTCCCTTCCTTTCCTTTCCTTTCCTTTCCTTTCCTTTCCTTTCCTTTCCTTTCCTTTCCTTTCCTTTCCTTTTCCTTTCCTTTCCTTTCCTTTCCTTTCCTTTCCTTTCCTTTCCTTTCCTTTCCTTTTCCTTTCCTTTCCTTTCTCCCTTTCCTTTCCTTTCTCCTTTCCTTTCCTTTCTCCTTTCCTTTCCTTTCTCCTTTCCTTTCCTTTCTCCTTTCCTTTCCTTTCTCCTTTCCTTTCCTTTCTCCTTTCCTTTCCTTTCTCCTTTCCTTTCCTTTCTCCTTTCCTTTCCTTTCTCCTTTCCTTTCCTTTCTCCTTTCCTTTCCTTTCTCCTTTCCTTTCCTTTCTCCTTTCCTTTCTTTTCCTTTCCTTTCCTTTCTCCTTTCCTTTCCTTTCTCCTTTCCTTTCCTTTCTCCTTTCCTTTCTCCTCTTTCCTTTCCTTTCTTCCTTTCTCCTTTCCTTTCCTTCCTTTCCTTTCCTTTCTCCTTTCCTTTCCTTTCTCCTCCTTTCCTTTTCCTTTCTCCTTTCCTTTTCCTTTCTCCTTTCCTTTCCTTTCTCCTTTCCTTTCCTTTCTCCTTTCCTTTCCTTTCTCCTTTCCTTTCCTTTCTCCTTTCCTTTCTCCTTTCCCTTTCCTTTCTCCTTTCCTTTCCTTTCTCCTTTCCTTTCTCCTTTCTCCTTTCCTTTCCTTTTCCTTTCCTTTCCTTTCCTTCCTTTCCTTTCCTTCCTTCCTTTCCTTTCCTTTCCTTTCCTTTCCTTTCCTTTCCTTTCCTTTCCTTTCCTTTCCTTTCCTTTCCTTTCCTTTCCTTTCCTTTCCTTTCCTTTCCTTTCCTTTCCTTTCCTTTCCTCTCCTTTCCTTTCCTTTCCTTTCCTTTCCTTTCCTTTCCTTTCCTTTCCTTTCCTTTCCTTTCCTTTCCTTTCCTTTCCTTTCCTTTCCTTTCCTTTCCTTTCCTTTCCTTTCCTTTCCTTTCCTTCCTTCCTTCCTTCCTTCCTTCCTTCCTTCCTTTCCCTTTCCTTCTTCCTTCCTTTCCTTCCGTTGTCGAAGCTAATCCTTCCTTCCTGTTGTACTCTAGTCTCTCTATTTCTCTGTCTCTGTCTCTGTTTCTGTCTCTGAACTTTTCCCTCTCTCTCCCTTTTCCAGTAGGAAATAGTAGGAAAGGATAAATGATATCAGCTGGCAACTCTAGGTTACTGCTCCAAGGCACCTGCTCAGTCCTTCATCTCTCTCTGTCTGTCTTGCTAGTGTCAGAGCAATCTGTAGCAGCAGCTAAAGTAGCCTCTTCTCCCACATAAGTGAGAGGAAAGGGAGAAGGGTACCAGGAAGAAGAGGAGGAGAAGCCCTGGGCTACTCTTTTGAGGAGTATCTTCTGCCTCTATGCACAACCCCTATATACTACTGAGTTGGGGCCAGTTAAGTCAACAAGCATTTAATAAGCACCTACTTATGTACCAAATACCGTGTTAAGCACTGGGGTTACATGGAAAGGCAAAAATAATCCTAAACTTTAAGGAGCTTAGAGTCCAATGGAGGACATAACACGCAAACAACTATGACCAAACAAGATATATACAGGATAAAGTGGAGATAATTTCCAGGGGGAAAGCACTAATATTAAAGGGAATTTAGAAAGGCTTCATGCAGAAAATGAGATTTTGCTGAAACTTAGAAGACAAGAGAATTAGGAGGTGATGAGGAGGAGGAAGAGGCTCTAGGAACTGTTTTAAGAAGACTCAAATGGATCTGGACTCTCATTGATAGGGATGTTTTCTCCAGTGATGCAGATTGCAACTCATCCATGTCTGATCATTCTGTACAACTTTTGTTCATATGCTCCCATAAATTTGTCACTGGCGGGGGGCAGCTAAATGGTGCAGTAGATAAGAGTATCAGCCTTGAAATCAGGAAGACCTGAGTTCAAATCTGACCTGACACTTAATACCTACTGGGTGACCCTGGGCAAGTCACTTAAACTCAATTATCTCAGCAAAAAAAAAAAAAAAATTGTCACTGGGGACCCACCCAGGGTACTGGGGACCCTCCTTGACTTCCCTGTGTCTGAAGGAATTCCAGTAAATCATATGTGCTGTCAGCTATCCCTTAATCTTGGCCCCATGACTGGTCCATCTTTTTCAATCCTATAGTTTTTTTTATTACATTGTTTTATGTATTGCCACTCCATCTTAAGAATTAAGTTTAATTCTTTAAAGACAGTAATGTTCAATAAATCCATTGGGTGTTGGTACTCAAAAGATGGGTCTTTATTACTTGGAGAAGTTTGGTGTCTAGACCACAAAGATGACAAAACAGTCTCTGCCTTTAATAGTCACTCTTCTCAAAGCCTCCTTTTTCTCTATCAGTCCTTAATGGACTTCCCTTCTCTGAATTCCTACCTCACAATGTGGTACTCACCAGATATTGTTTTGTATCTTTCAACTGTGGTCTGTGTGTCTTATCTCCAAAGAACTACTACCACCACAAGTTGGGCTTCTCATTACACTTTAATTTTTGTTAACAAATTTTATTACAGATCTTAGCACAAGCATGGGCATGCACTTTATTAAAGGCGTACTTTAAAAAAACAACAACAAAAAAAAAAACAAATTTTATTACAACACTTTGAGGTAGGCACATAGAATGGGAGAACTAGAGTCAGAGAACTTTGAAGCCCTTTGTTTTATAGATGAGGAAACTGAGGCCCACAAAGACTTGGCTTCTGACTCCAGTACCAGTGCTTTTTTCCAAGGCTAACTTCAGTGTGAAATCCAGCAAATTAGCTCAAGTTATATAATCTCTATTTTATAAATGTGGAGGCCTAAATTTAGAGAGGATGAGATACATATCCAAGGTCACAAAATAAAATAAGAGGTGGGACTTGAATCTAGGACCCCTCTTTTAAGATCCAGTGAAAGTCCACATTCTTGGAGGGTTTTCAGTGCAGATTCAAACTCCACATTGCTCCACCAATACAAAGAAAAACAATGCTTGTCCTCTAGGAGCTTACAACTTCCAAGGAGATAACCGTGAAAAGATTATGTGCAAACAGAGCATTTGGTGGTTGCTTAATAACTAAAGGACAAATCACTGAATGAGTATTTCCTCAGTCAAACTGAGACCTGGGAAACATTTTAACTTAAGATTCTCCAGGGTCACTTCCAATAATCCTGATCCATATCTTGCCACTGGACCCAAATGACTCCAGAAAAGAGAGTGAAGCTGGTGACTTTGCACAGCCTCCCTCACTTGAATCTAACTCCTTTGTACATCATGGCATCATTTCCCAGATGTCACGGTCCTCTTCTAGAACAAACAACAGAAGCTGAATGAAAGGGAAGGGAAAGCCTAGAGGACCCTGAGAAGAAACCTAGACTCATAACTTCACATCACTGAATAACAGGATTTCAGAGGTAGAAAGGATCTTAGAGATCATCTCATCTGATCCTCTTATGACAGATAGACTTCTTGAGCAATAATCTGCAGGAAGGAAGTCCCACAGATAAATCAATGAGAGATCGGGTCTCTTAACTTAGTATCATGAACATCAGCTGCTCAGATCAGTGCTGTCCCACCTTCTTAACAAAAAGATCTAGTGGGGAGGCTTTCTGGAACCTCTAAGGGATGAAGTATTTTTTCAGTTCAGTCATCCTAGGATGAAGTATATACATGCTTAATTTCATTGAAGCATCAGAAGCTAGATTTGAAGTCAGTACCTTTGATTATAGGGCCAGTGCTTTCTTTCTGTTGTATTACTTTAGACTCTTAGGAATCTAAAATGGTGGAGCTAGAAGGGATCTTTATAGAACATCTAGTTTGTTTTTTGTTTTGTTTTGTTTTGTTTTTTACAGATGAGCAAACTGAGGTCTGAGAAGGGGAAACACTTGTGAATTTTACACAGACAGGCAAAGGGCCTGTTCTGTCCAGTACAAAGTCAATACTTTCCTGGAAGGATATTGCAGGAGAGGAGGGATCTGCCTGAAAAGTTGTTTATCACTGACCCCACATCAGGGACATTCCAGGATAAGGAGAGAATGATCTGGGTATCCTTAGTGGGGACAGCAACTGAATTGAACAGAACCCCCACTCTGCAAAGGAGCCATATATCCTCCCACATGGATCTGGTGAGTCTAAGAGAGGAGTCCTGGTGCTCCATGGAGATTGATTAGGAGAAGTTCAGTCTGGGATCCTGGCCCTGGAGCAACTGGGCTGTGTCCTTGGGGACTGGATTCTTCCACAAGCTGTAGAAGAGATAGAGGGAATCAGAGGTCACTGAATTCTGTGTTGACATCCCCCAGAGATCATCAGGGCATAAGATCATAGACCAGAGCTAGAAAAGAACTCAGGGGTCATTTAGTCTAACCTTCTCATTTTGTGGCCTAGAGAGGTGATAAAGGATTGTGTGACATATCTAGTAAGTCACAAAACTGGAAGTGAAACCCAGAGCCTTTAATTCTAAACCTGGATAGTTGACACCAGACCTCGTTTCCCCTGGATGATGGAAATGGGGTCTATAATGTTCTTCCAGTGGAGCCTCCCAGCTTAACCCTTCTGTCCCATTTTTTCCTTCTCTGAGACCATATAATTTTTCTGGGAGTCTGGCTTTCCCTTCTCATTTAGCTGAGATCCTGTCTTTTACTGTATAAATTCCCTTATATTTGTTAGAGGTATGTAGACAGCTGAGAGCCATCTCCAATCTCAACAACCCTGTCTCATACCTGCCCTGAGAAAAAGGGGGAGGAAAGGCAACTGGGAAGCTAGAAGCCATGTTTACCGTATGACTTGAATTCCAGGATTCTTGGCTAGCCCCTTTGCCAGCAGCTGTGCTCCCAGGGAGCCAATCTGATTGCCTTCCAAACTTGCCAAAGGATTAGAGAAGAAAGAAAGAGAGATGGGGTGAGGGCAGAGGCAGGGATAGGAGAATGAGATTATTATTCCCTCCATCCTGGACCTAGGCTCATCTAGGAATAATAAGATTCTTCTTCTTGAGGAGTTCCTATTCTAGTAACCAGCAAACCCCTCCCTCCCCCACCCAGGAGCAGGAGGCTCTAGTGGGAAGAAGGATCCATCCCAGGGGAGACCTCCCTAAGTGCCAGGACAGAGAAGTTGGGTATTGCCTTAAGGAGGATGCTGACACTTTGGCCTAGGAGATGATTTAGAGGCAAAGGGATGAACCTTAAAACTCTTCATTCCAGCCTATCCCAGGGCTCCTGATTTTTCCATTAATTCTGCCCCTTTCTGATCAATTGGACCCTGCTTCCTCTTTCTCCCTCCCTTATAGCATCCCCATACTCACTCAAATTTCTTCAGTGCTTTCATCTGAGGTAGAATATAGGCTAGCTCAGTGGCCCCTTCATTCCCAAGGGAATTCCAGGCCAACCTGTGGAGAGTCTCAAAAATTAGGAGGAAGAGGAAGGGAAGAGGAAGAAAGTGCTGATGGGGAAAGGGAATCTCCTAGAATGGAAGCAAGTTCTGAGACAAAGACAAAAGAATGGATTTGTATTGAAGTTAGAAAAAGGAGGGGAGAGAGGTAGGGGATGAGGATGGGTGGGGGTGGTGAGGAATTTCCAGACCCTGGAATCTGAGGCTCAGGGGTTCCCTTTCTTCCTGTTCTGCCCCTCCAGGTTTATATCAACAAGATAATAATCCCTTCTATAGTATAGGAGTTTGTAAAGCTCCTCTGCATCTATGCCCTCAGTACATTGTTACAACACCTGTATTAGGGTAACAGGACAGGATTTATTAGGCTCAGAGACAATGTGATCCAACCAAGTTACCACCAGGGATAAGAGCCAAGTCTAGAATTTCTTGCTTTCTAGCTCTAGACTTTTTGTACTCACAGGATCTCCTCAAGATCATGACAGAGGACCAAGCTGCTGGCAAGAGGTTTGATCATCTGGTCATTAATCCTGCAGGATGTAAGGCTGGGAGAAGATAAAGGAATCAGACTGGGCAAGCCTTCAACAAGGAGACTCCCATGTTCCCCTAGGCCCCGTCTACTCACACCATCCCCTACTCTAGTCATTGGGAGTCAGAGTCCATTGGGATGGACTAAAGTAGGGAAGGCTCTAATTAGGGAGGGTCCAAGGCAGAATAAGCTCCTGGAATCCCTGAGGGGCTACTTCTTGTGAGCCAGGCAGTGTGTGAGGGTCATGGTTCTTGGGCCTTGAACCAGAATAAGAGAAGCGAAGGCCTTGGACTTGTGCCTTATACAAGGCAGGTCTAAGTCTCCAAAGGAATAAAAATAACAGTTTTGCTATCCAGGACAGGAGTGGGGAAACATTTTTTTTTTTCTGCTAAGGCCTGGAATTCTCTTGGCCACTGAGCTTTTTTTTCCAAGCCAAATATTTGGATATTTATAACATCATTCACCGGCCATTCGAAATTGCCAAGCAGTGGGAGGTTATTGTATCTAGCTTTCAGCTCATCATCACCTGGATTGTCTTGGCAAATGATTTCTCAGGCCTTATATAGCCCATGGGCTGAACATTCCCTACCCCTGATCTAGGAGAACAAGTCTAGGGGCACTTACTTTATCTTTCTGAGTTTCAGGAGTCCCTTTGAGAGAGGCAGGATCCATTCAGCAAAAATGTTCTCTGCCAAGCTGTCAGGCAGATGAGAAGGGTCAATGAGAGGCTTCCCCAGCCTTTCTTTCTCTCCCCTTCCTTCATCCCTCCATCTTCTCTCTTTTTACCTGATCTCTTCTATCCATTGGCATCTGACAAGGGCCTGACCCAGGCTCAGTGTCCCCTTAGCACCAATCTTATTGGAACAAAGGCTGGATAGGTAGGAAAAAAATAAAATACGAGAGTGACCCATGAGGCAGCTATGGGTACAGAGAAGTCCAAGTGGATGAAGGAAAGCTGATGGGCATTTCCACTTCTAGCTGTCCATCAGCCTGAACAAATACCCACAAATGATAATTCCCAGACAAGAAGACTCCCTTGGGGAAGTTCAATAGACACTGTTCTTCTGCCATTCTTCTCAGGTTCCTCTCCTCTCTCAGCCCCACTCTTGGGGCCCAGGACTGCTCACTGTCATGTTCCACTTGGGCCAGAGGGTAGAGGTGCCCATAATAAAGCAAAATCCTCTAACTCACAATTTCACTGAAGGCTACCCCTGCTGTCCAGTCAGTCTCTCTTGGTCAGCAGTACTACCCACATCCTCCTCATCCCATGTGCTACCTTCTGCCTCACCTTCCCCCGTAGTCAAAGGATTTCCCTTCCTGTCCTCCACCACCCCCATACGCCACATAAACATCTCCCTAATCCACTCTGTCTGGCACAGATACTCACTACAAGATTTTCAGGTGAGGTGGCAGGTTCTGGGCCAGCCTTATGGCCATCAGGTCCCCCATTGTATTGGCCCCTAAGCTGAAAGGGAAGAAGCAACTCCAGATTACATAGAGCCTCTGGTTCTCTCCCTTCTGCCCCATCATCGGGAGCCTGGATCCCAAAATCAGGAGGTTGGGAGAAGGGGCTGGCAGGGCTGGGGATGCAGGTAAATGAAATAATCTTCCCATTCCCCATTTTGCAGGGGGCAACACTCACTGTAACTCCTCCACCTGCTCACAGCATGCCAGTGCTTCAGCCAGTGTCCTGCCTCCTGCTGGGCTGATGCTGTTCCATGAAAGGCTAAAATGTCCCCACCCCACCCCCCAGAAAGAAGCCATGTCACATATATAAAGTGATATTACATTATTTGGAGAAGAGAGCACTCAGGAAAGATAAGTCATTTCCTGTTCGACTCTTATCTCCCCCGTGCATAAAGAGATACACTCCCCTCTGCTACTCTTCCACATATAAGGATGGCAGATATTTTCCAATGCCAGGCATTCTCCAAGTTATTCCAGACATCTCCCTGGCCCCCCCGGACCCTAGCAATGTTCATTTTAACCATCATCCTCTCCATAAGTGACTACTACCCGCACTCCTAAACAATTCTCCTTTCAGGTTTCATGGGAGTTGGAGGGTATGGATTCAAATCCCAGTTTTACCTACATGACTTTGAGTAAATCAATCATTTAAAAATGAAGGGGATGAACTATGATGACCTCTGAGGTCCTTTCCAACTCCAATCTTATGAACCTAGAGATCACCAACTTCTGACTTTCTGAAACTGCCTGGTCTTGGCTCTTCAATCTTTCTTTGATTTCTGGTCTTGGACACTACATATGAATTCCAGTCTGCCACCAGAAGGGAATCTTGTGGATGTGAAGGGGAGGCAGGAGGTTTTGGAGCCAGGTTAAGACTCCAAGGTCATATAGTTGCTCTAAGAGACCAAATTCTGCTCCTCTCCTTTCTCTCCAGGGGAGATATTTATCTCCTCATGAGCTATATAGCACAGTCCTGATTTGGGGAGTTGAGGTTCAAAGGGGAAATGTTAATATTTCCCAGTGGGTCTCCATTACTCACTCAAGTTTACTGAGCTGTAGCAGCTTAGGCAGGATGGCTGATAAATGCTGCACCCCAGCATCTTCGATCTTGTTGTGGCTCAAGCTTGGAGATAAAACAAACCATTACTCGGGCAAGGACATTTTATGGAGCTTTACATTTACTATGCTAATAATTCTGTCCAGCAGATGTGTGCTATTGGTCACCAGGGAACCTAGGAAAGGCAGTGGGGATGATTTAGTGTCGTTCAATTGCTGAAAGGATATCCTGAATAATACTAACAGCTGATATTTATATAAATGCTTTAAAGGTTACAAATGGAAGAGATACTAGACCTGTGGTGTTATTAATATAAGGCATTTCCAGGAAGGAAGGAAGGAAGGAAGGAGGGAGGGAGGGAAGAAGGAAGAAGGAAGGAAGGAACATTTATTAAGTGCCTATGTACCAGGCACAGGCTAAGTGCTTCACAATGATTATCTTATTTTATCTTGGATGAAGAAAACCCCTCTACCACAGCAGATGAGCACCTTTCCTGGAACTTAAGCTTTTAAAGAGTTGCCAAGAACAATGAGAGGTGACTTGTCCAGGATCACCCACCAAGATGTGCCATAGGTGGGATTTGAACCCAGCTCTAGTAGTTACAGGTATCTCCAGTTTACAGTGGCAGAAACTAAGAACTCAGTGAGTGTCAGAGGTGGGGTTGATTTCATGTCTACCCTGACCCCAAATCCAAAATTCATCCTTTTCGCTGCAACACTACATCCATGTCCACTACCCATGGGGCCCTGCATGTATGTGGACCAGTCAATCAACAGGTATTTAGTAAGTATTTGCAAAATATCAGGCACGTGGGAGGCATGTGGATACTCATGCAAAGAATAAAACAATCCTTACATACAAGGAACTTGTATTCTGCACATATTCATGTGTGTATGTATATGTACATATGCATGTAGAATGCAAGTTCCTTGCATGTATACATATATACATATAAAATATAAAGTAACTACATATATATCCACATGTATACATACACTGATACACATATATGAATACACATCACACATTCATATATATACACATACATATCCATAGAATATATTCATACATGCAGACACATATTCATATATACATTTATAATATATTTTTATAAATAAAATAAATACAAGAATTTGGGAAGGAAGACACTAGCAATAAGGAAGACTAGGAAAGGCTTCCTGTAGAAGTTGGACTTAAGTTGCATCATATAAGAAAAGAGGAACTCTCTAAATTGGAGGTAAGGAGGCAGTTCATCCCAGGAGTGAATGGCCAATGTAAAGGTACAGAGGTGGGAGATGGTATGTTGTGAATGAGAACAGAGAGAAGAATAATTTTTTCTGGATTGAGCAGTGCTGGAGGGGAAGAATAATGTTCATTGAAGTTGGAAAGATTGCATGGGGATAGATTGTGAACAACTTTAAAAGTTAAGAAGTTTTAAATGTTGAAAAGAATTTCTATTTGAATCTAAAGCCAATAGGTAACCATGAGAATTTGTCATATGACAGAATCTCATGGTCAGATCTTCATTTGAGGAAAATGCTTTTTGTAGACATGGGCAGGATAGACCAGAGTGGGAGAGAGGTGAGGAAGGGAGCTGGGAGGATTCTTCAATTATCTAGGGGAGGATGATGAGGATCTAAACTAGGGTGACAGCTGTGCCAGTGGGGAGAACATCATTATCATCATTTTTGGCTTTTGTTGGCGATGATGGACACTCCATAAGTTCCCATATTCCTTTAATGCTGAAACTGAATTCCTGTTGCCCATTAGGCCTCCCTTATGGCTCCTCTTTAGGAGACTGTACTTTCTACACATTTTATCAAGATCCCTGTGGTACCCAGTACTCCTTGGATCCCAGCTGTACAAATGAAAGGATGTGGGAGGCAATGAGAGGGGGCAGGAGTCAGAGAATGATTGGCTTCTGTCCCATACTTGGCACTTCTGAGTCTCAGAAGCTGGAGAAAGAGACAGATGGACTTACTTACTTCAGATCTTTTAAGTTGGTAGCATCCTTGAGGGAATCTGACAGGGAGAAACAGCTTTCACTGCTGAGGCCACTGTGGCTCAAGCTGTGGAGAGATTTGGGAAAACATCCTCAGTCACCGTTAGCTCAGGGCTTAAACTTGGGTGGTGTAGTCCATAGGAGAAAACTGTGAGTAGGGCTGGAGTTTCAGAGCAGAATGAGTTTCCTGATGGGGGTGGGTGAGGTGGGCAATAAAAATTTTCATGATGTAGAGCCAGTGGATGGGAGGTTTGAGGGCTAAAGGATATAAGCTACCAGAAAATCAAAGAAGTTCTTGAAGGTCATATTGCTAAGGGTAGGATGGAGATGAAATCTGACAATCTCTGTTCTCATGTTTCAAGACATGCAGAGAACTTTGTGGTTTACTAGATAATTTCTCAAATGCTTGCTGAAATAACCAGACTTTATACTCCAGTTCTTCCCATTGCATAAATTCCTGGAAACCATAGCCAAGGGTAAGGTAGGGGTGGAGTTGACTCATTAAGATAAATAATTGGCATCTGTGGATTTCGAGATTGCAGGAATCTTGGGATCTAGTAAAACTCCTTCATTTTACAAATGGGGAAACCGAGGCATCAAGAAGTAAAGTGATTTGTTTAAGTCTCATAGGAGGTAAATATCAGAACCAGGAGTCAAATAGGGATCTTCTGACTTCAGATTCATTCTTCCTTCATGGCTACCCGTGGTCACTAAAGACCATGAGGTAGTAGTGTAGAGGTGACCCCACTGAAATTTCTGGGATCTGATAAATGCAAGATGAACTCACTCAAGTTTCTGCAGAAGTGACATTCCTTGAAGTCTTTGGGCTAGTTCACTCAATGCTAGGTTATCCAGCTGTAGGAAACTGAGGCTATGGAGAGAAGAACCCAAGATAATTCAGCATCTCAAGGAAATGTGTTGAGATGACAGTTTAAATGCTATTTAACCAATGTTCTGAAAAGAATTTTGTCATTTAAAAAAAGTGTTTTAGCTGAAAGTCTTGCAATTTCAAACTCTGTAGATCAGAGGCAAATTGCCAAGGGAACATTTGTATTGAAATTCCAGGGCAGAGAACACCTAGGAAAGGACTTGACCAAGGGGTTAGTCCACCTAAGAATAATGTAATAGGACAATTTGGGTTTAGATGAAACAGCAGGGAAGCATTATTATCCTCTCCCACTCTTCTCTATCTTCATTCCCACCCCCTTAGACATGGCATTTTACTTACTTCAGACTCCTAAGTTGGCACTTCCCTTCCAGAGCTCCAATTAGTACCCTAGTACCTTCCACACTGAACTCATTCTTGGATAGACTGGAAAAAAGCCAAGAACAGAGCAGGGAGTGGTTATATCCTTGTTCCTCCCTTCATCCTCTGAGTCCCTGAAGACATTTCTGGATTCTCCTCTGGGTAAGATTTCTGGTTCTGGAACCAAAACTCTTGGCATCCTAGGATTTGTCCATCTCTCTGAGTCCCAATGAAGGGAATGTTACTAACTACTATGATGTAGGATCTATAGGCAGCCCTGACAGTACCTGAGGATGGGGAATGAGACCATAGCGGGAAGGTGGCCTTAGAGCATAGAGGATCTGGATAGAGGCAAGGAAGGGCAGGGTGGATGGCTGTACTTGGCCAGGACTTAGCAAATATAGTTGGCCTATGTCAGCTCCAGGAGATACTGCTCTCCAGAGGAACTCCTGGCTAGGAGCTATCGATAGTGGAGCGAAAAATGAGAGGTTGACATACAAACATGAAGAAGTAAGGAGGGGCAGGGAATGAATGGTATCTTTTGGAAAATGGAGGAAAAGGGTATAAGGGATAGAGTACTGATCCTGGAGTCAAGAGGACCTGAGTTCAAATTTGGTCTGGAACACTTACTATGTCTCTGGGACTGTGTGCAAGTTATTTAACTCTGCCTAAAAATAGGGAGGGGAGGAAAATTGAGGTCCAATGAGGAAAGAGATTTGTCTAACAAGGTCACATAGCTTTCATAGACATTTTTTAACAGAATGTTTCATAACACTCATATGAGGCAGGCTGGCCTACAGCCATTCTGCAGATGAAGAAACTAAGATTCAGAGAGGTAAAATCACTTGCTAAAGATCACAAAGTAGATCAGAGACAGAGAAAGCACTCAATTCTTCTGATCTCCAGGCATCAGAGCTTTTTTGCTTTGTCACTTCCATAAATCACAAGATCTGAGGTTATTTTTAAGTACTAGGAAAGCTCCAATGACCATGTTTTCAAATCTTGCTTCCTCAGAACCTGCCACCAGCAGTATGGTGGCCATACCAACCATACCTTTGTCATGACCCATCAGCACAACTTACTCTAGCTCTTCCATAGTATTGCAGTGACTTAGTCCAGACGCTACATGGCAGACCCCCTCAGGGCTCACTGTGCTGGCTGTCAGGCTGGGAAGGAAATAATGACAGTAACCTTTGGTTCAGTGTTCTCAGATATTGAGGAAGTGGTTTGGGGAGAGGTAGAGAAGGAATGGGGAGCATTGGAAGTTCAGGAATTGGGAAGATTCTCTTTCCCTGAACAGATTGTTCCTTCCAAACTCTCCTCCCCCATCTTCTTAGATAATTAATATATAGACTACCTAAGAAATAGGAAGTGGACTGAATGATTTAGTACAAATGTTGGAAAGAACAGAATATGACTGAGGTGGCTGAGCTAAGCTGTGAGAGGGACATTATTTAAAAAGTCTCCATGTTTTACCTAAATTTCTTCAACTCAAGAAGAGACGGAAACAGAGTCTTGAGTAGCTGGCTGCTGGTATCACACAAGTAAACCTGGGACCAGCTGTGAGAGAAAATAAATTATTCAGAAAGCATTAGAGCGAGAAGTGATGGTGGAGGTCATTTAGCAGAAATCAAGAAATCTTTGTTTTAATGGAGGTAGTCGAGGCACAGAGAAATAATAGAATGCCTCAGATGTTCCACAGTGAATCAGTGGGAGACCAAATACTAGGCTGTGTACTGAGGGATCTGCTGCAGCCTGAAGTCTTAGAAAAGCTACTAAATCCTTGTAAAACAATAACAAATGTGAACCATTATTATCTTTCTCATCATCCTATTGCCCTTGTATAAGTATTTACTTTCAAATCTTCACAGTATCCTCTAGAGTTAGGATGGGCAAAGATAAGCCTTTCCTTTTGAAAAATCGAGAAACTGAGGTCTAAAGAGTGGAAGAACCTTGCTCAAGGCAAGGCATCACACTTCCAAGTCACACAGTTAGAAGTCAAAGCCAGGATAAAAACCCAGATCTCTTGGGCTAAATCTATTGTTCTTTCCACCATCCTTCCCTAGGATTTGTTAACAAAATGTGCTCCTGCCTGAATCTACTAACTCCTGCCTTCCAAATTAGAGACCTTTGCAGCTGAAAAGGACATTGGACGCCCTCTAGTCTAACCCATCCCCAAAGGAAATTCCTCCTATTATATATCCAGTGAATAAAACAAGTGCTTGGGTGAAGAATCTCAATGTGGAGTAAATGATCACCCCAAGAAGCAGGTTATTTCCCCTTGTGCACAGTGCTAATTACTAGAAAGTTTTGGCTGACATCAAACTTACATTTTTTTCTATGTAACTTTCTCTTATTGCTCTTGGTTTTAATTCTTGGGACCACAAAAAAATAAATCTAATTCGTCTTCTATATGACAATCCTTTAAATACTTAAATTGTCTCCCTTGAGCCTTATCTTTGCCAGGCTAAACATTCCCAGCTCTGTCAATCAATCCTTATATAACATGGACTCATCTTATGTCTATGCAGATCATACTAAACACAATATGTGGTTCGATCTGGGCAAAGAACAATAATAATATTATTTCCTTCTTCCTGGAAGCTCTGCCTCTCTTAAATGTAGTCCAAGATTGCATTAGCTTTTGGGGGTTCCACATCACACTGCCAACTTATTTATACTTCATGAAAACCCCCAGATCTTTTTCAGAACAACTGCCATAACTGTCCAACTGTCATAACAACCGTCTATAACTCTACAATCTTATACATGGAAGGTTAGTTTTTTTGTACTCCCTTTTGAATTTCATCTTATCAGATTCAGCAAATGTTCTAATTTGTCAGCAGTCAATAATCATATCTTAATATCTACTATGTGTCAGACTTTGTGCTAAGTGCTGAGGATATAAAGGCAGACAACAGTTCTTGATTTCCAGGAGCTCAAAATCTAATGGAGGAGACAATGTACAAATGAGCTATAGACAGGATAAAGAATGAATTGTTCATCCTTCTTTCTTGAAGATGACCAATGGAATCAGGAGGGTGAAGTGATGTACTCCCTCTTCCAGAGTCATCAGAGCCTAGTGGCAAGACAGATCAGTTTGACTGGTGATGGCCCCAGAAGCAGTGGGAGACCTTGGCCGTTTAAAACTAAGATCTTTCTTGAGTCTTAGTTTGTCTGAGGAAATGTTCATTCAATAATTCAAAGTGAGGTAAGAATTGAGGCAAAAGATGGTCTAGTTCGCATTGTCAAAAGAATCAGTTTAGGAGGGGAAGACTCTCAGAGTTTCCGGCTAGAACAGAAACAATTACCATTTATACTCACTCTGAGCTATCAAAACCCAAACAATGAGCGAATTGGCAAATAATCAATAAAAGGAAGACACTAAATTAAGAGGGATTGGGCAGAGATTCTTATAGAATGTAGGATTTTAGTTGGAACTTGAAGGAAGCTAGGGAAGGCAGGAGCCAAGATGAGAAAGAAGAGCCTTTCAGGAAAGTAGAATAGCCAGGAAAAATGCCTAGAATCTGGAAATAGAGTATTTTGTTTAGTGAACAAACATGGCAAGAGAGGCCAGTGTTGCTGGGTTTTGGAGGAAAATAAACTGTAAGATGATTGGAAAGGTAGAGAGGAGCTTTAAAAGCTGATTTTGTTTGATGCTGGGGGTGATAGGGAACCAGTAGAGTTTATTGAATGGGCTGTGATAGGAACAACACTTCTTTTGGATCTTGCCTGTCATCTTGTCATATGTAAGTCTAAGGATCGTCCCATTCAGATCTTTATCCAAGTCAGTGATAAAAAGGTTAAACAACACAGGGTCAAGCACAGATCCTTGGGGCACTCCACTGGAGATCTCCTGTCAAGCTGGTATTTAAATATTAACAATTACATGTTCTGACTCTTCAACTAGTTCCAAATCCATCTAATTGTTTTTACCATCTGGTTCATTTTCCCACAAGATAATATGGTAAATAGTTTGCTAAAATCTAAGTCTTGTCCAACTCTTTGGGACCCCATTTGAGGTTTTCTTGGCAGATGCCAGAGTACTTTGCCATTTCTTTCTCCCTCTCATGTCAGATGAGGAAACCAAGGCAAACTAGATTAAGTGACCAGGGTCACACAGAAAGTAAATGTCTGAGGCCAGATTTGAACTCAGGAAGAGCAGTGTTCCTGATTCCAAGCCCAGTGCTCTCTCCACTACATCATTTAGCTACCAAGAATCTAAGCAAACTACACCTATAGCAGTATCTTGATTTGCTAATTTAGTAACCCTGTATAAGAGGATATGAAGTTAGTCTACAGTCATGACCTGTCCTTGAGGAAGCCATGCTGGCTCTTTATGATCACTGCTTCCTTTGATAGATATTCTTTGACCATCTCTTAAATGATTCATTCTAGAATTTTCCCAGAAATTAAAGTTCAGAAGCCTATGTAGTTTGCAGATCCTGTTCCTTCTTATTCATGGAAATGCCTTTTTACAGAACCTTTCTCATTTACCATGATCTTAAATTTTTTTTTTCATTTAACAAAAAACCTTTTATTTTTCTTCTATGACCTTGCAGATATCACTAACAATGACTTTATTTGGATCAGAGAGCAAATTCATCAAGGTCAATTAGGTGGACACTTCCTAGCTCCTCATTTTTGTTCTGTCATTACCAATGCACCCTCCCCCTTCCCCCCCCAAAAAAAAGCCAAACCAAACTCAGAAGCAAAATGAGATTTTAGCGGTTCAGCCTTTTCTGTTGTCAGTTATCATTGTCCCATCTACCTTGGCATATGAAACAGACCACGTGGATCTACTTAAACCTGACCAATAGCTCTGATATCGGAGGCAATATCAAGGAGGGACATTTGGAGCTTATCCTAAGACCCCTGGTCACTTAGACCATGATTTTTACAGAGAGATAAGTGGGGGCTGAGCTTCAGAGATATACTCACCTAAGCTCCTGTAGTCTCATGTACTTTTCAACCATCTGCCTGAGGACAAGGGTCTGGTTGTCTCCTTGGTCACACTGGGACAGATCATATGGAAAAGTCAGGCTGGCTCCTTGGTCACACTGGATCGGTCTGCAATGAAATTGGGGCAAAAGAAATCCAGTTAAATTACACAACATACCAACTATGTGCTAGGTGTTAGGTGTACAAAGACAAAATGATAGTCCTCCTCAAAAAGCTTACATTTCTTTTGCATCAGGTCTACCAGCTTATGCCTCTCCAGATTTTCTTAATTTTAAGAAATTGTCACTTCCTAGAGGAGGTGATTTATAGAAAGCCCTCCAAAGGAAGGGTTCTTATGTGAATTCAGGAAAGTCCCAGATTCCTTAAGGATTTGGCTGATATTAATCTTATAGGGAGGGCTAGAATATTTAAAAGGGGTCAATGAACTTTAAAAAAAAATTTAATAATTGTATTTCAAAGTAACTAGTTTCCTTTGCTTCTCTATGCATTTTATACATTAAAAATATAATTCTCAGTAGGAGTCCATAGGCTTTGCCACTTGCCAGAGGGGACAAGACACAAAAAAGATTAAGGATCCCTGGTTTAGTGGTTTTTGGCATAAAGTTCAGGGTAGCTGGTGATGGTAGATTCCAGTTGTCATGTTAAGTTAGGTATTTTTTTATTGCAATTTTATTGCAGACCAGCCCAGTGTGACCTAGGTAAGAGTTCTTAAAGTTGCCTCAGATATCAGAGGTATTGGTCAGGCTTCAGGACATGTTAAGGACATATCAAGTTAGGTATTTACAAATAGGATGTTAGAAGTGAAACTCCCAACATGAACAAAATTTTAATTGTGGTTACCAAATTGGTTAATTATTTTTGTTCTGTCATTACCAATGCAATCCCCCTCCTTTCGTGGAATTTCTTTTGAAATTGAGAGGGGCCACAGTGTCCAACTCCGCTCTGGGGAGGCTGATGCTGATGGACAGTTGGAACTCAGCAGTTCTGGGCTGCTGTAGACTTCAAGCCAATCAGGTATTCACACTAAATCTTTCACCAATGTGGTGAGCTACTGGGACTGGGAGTGGAGGGGAACAACAGAGAAGGGGAGCCCTAGGCTACCTAAGGAAGGGCAAAATGGCCCAAAGTGGAACAGGTCAAAGCTTTTGTGCTTATTAGCAAAAGGATCTTGCTATGATTGCCACTGCTCTTCCAGCTAAGGAGGAAAAGGAACAGTAGAAAGTATAAGAGAAAGAAGAAAATGAGCATTAGGCAGAAGGAAAAAGAAGAGAAGAAGGAAGAGAAAGAGGAGAAAAGGGAGATAGAAGAAGAAGAAAAGGAGAAGAGAAAGGAGAAGAAGGAAGAAGGGGAGAAGGAAGAAAAGGAAAAAGGAAGAAAAACTGGAAGAGGAGGAGGAGGAGGAAGAGAAAGAGGAAAAGAAGAAAGAAGGGGAGGAGAAGGTGAAGGAAGAGGAAAAAGAAGAAAAAAAGAAGGAAAAAGAGAAAAGGAAGAGAGGGAGGAGGAAGAGGAAGGGCAAAAGGTGAAGGAAGAGGAGGAAGAGAGAAAGAGAAAGAGAAAAAAGAAGGGTAGTAGGGATGAGAAAGTGAAGGGGGATAAATTTAGAAAGAGTATGAAATTCTGTTTCTCATGGGACTATGACCCAGGGGGAAGATACAAGCAGCTTCAGGAAAAGTTTATCTGAATTTCTGTATGATAGATCTCTCTTGTGTTATTAAATGAAACTGCTGATTTGGGAACTTTTTCTTCTAAACTTCACACAGCTCTTGTTGGTGTTTGTATTTATAACTATTGTGTTTATGTTATATGTACCTACAAGACTATAAGTACTATAAGAATAGAGGCTCATTTAAATTTTGTATTTTCTCCAGAATCTAACCTAGAGCTCTGCACAGAATAGCCAATTAAATAATTGTTTCTTGAGTTTCTTGATTTATAATTCTGTTCTTTAGGCTGCCACCTCATCAGTTCATGCAATTGTCTACTTGGTGGGAAAAGAGAAATGTGGAGAAAATAACACAGAGACCTCATGGATCAAGAGAATCAACTGGATATGGGTAAAATGGCTATTAGCTCTGCCCATGGAAAAACATATCTGTATAACTCTGAAACATGGTACTTAATAATGCCATGGTATATCAACTTAATATTGATTTATCAGGATTAACAGAGTAACCAATTTATATCTCTATCATGGGACAAGAGGAATTTCTATTGAGTCTTGTGGGATGAAATTAACGGTGGAATTGGCTCTGGAGAATTTGTTTAACATTTGGGCCTAGTTCTATCCACCCCACTAGCTCTACACAATCAACAACAACCTGGGACACAGAAGACCCAGTTGAGCACTGGAACTTACCTTAAAGTGTCAGCTGCAAAATTCCCCGTCTTCTGGGGAAATGTCTCTTCAATCTGGAGGAGAGATTGTTGTCTGCATATGCTAGGAAAAGGAAGAGGGTTATATCTAAGGGAGGGAATGTTGTAATTGGAGGCAGCTGAAAAGATAGAGAGAAGAGAGCTTCCTGCCTGGACCTTTACAGTTACATTATCATAGGATCATAGATTTTAAGCTGGAAGGGAACTTAGTGATTAGAAGTCTAACTCTTCTTATTTTAGAGATGAGGAACTGAGGCCCAGACTGATTAAGGGACTTGTCCAAGGTCACACAGCTATTAAGTTTTGAGGACACAAGTGAAACCCAGGTTTTTCTGAATAATCTATAAATTTTGCTGTGATGTCAGTAAGAATATATCAAGGACTAGATGACCTCTAAGTAGCCCTGTGTTACAGAGCTGGAAGGGATTTTCAAGATCTTCTAGCTCAAAGGAAAATGACTTGCCCAGGATAACAAAGCTAGTAAATTGTAGACCTGGATCTCATTTCCAGGTTTCCTGACTTCAAGGTCAATGTTTTTTTCACTAGAATTTCCTGTCTACTCTTTATTTCGAGAGATCAAAAATTCAAATGAAAAATTTTTAAACAACAAGAAAACTGTTTGGTTCTACACACATACATTGTATCTAGGATATACTACGACATATTTAACATATATAGGACTGCTTGCCATCTAGCGGAGGGGGTGAAGGGTGGGAGGGAAAAATCGGAACAGAAGTGAGTGCAAGGGATAATGTTGTAAAAAAATTATCCTGGCATGGGTTCTGTCAATAAAAAGTTATTATAATAAAAAAACAGGAAAAAAAAAGAAAAGAAAAAAATTTTTATACATAAAAATTTCAAATTCCATCACAAATCAGGCTATTTTCTTCTTTGATAATTATGCCTGCAAGAGGGTAAAGAGTTGTTCTGGATCATATATATATATATATATATTCCCAGTATTTTTTTTGTCCCCAGTCCCTCCCTGTCCCCCAAAGGGAAGAACTAGAACCAGAGATGGAAGGGGCCTTGGTCATTCTCTAGTCTAATCCCCTCATTTTACAAATGAGGAAACAATGACTTTCCAAGATCAGTTGTTGAATCATTTCAGGAGGGTGTGACTCTTCTTTGACCCCATTTGAGTGTTCTTAGCAGAGACATTGGTTTTATTCTTTCCTTCTTCAGCTTATTTTATAAAAGAGAAAACTGAGGCAATCAGGGTTTAGTGACCTGTACAGGGTGTCTGGGACCAGATTTGAACTCAGGAAGATGAGTCTTCCTGACTCAACATTTCATCTCGGTACTACTTAACTGCCCAGAAACAATTCTCTGGCTTTAAATCCAGCATTCTTTCCACTGTACCATCTCTAAGACCCTGTAATTCATGAAACCATTCCCCAAATTGACAGGAATTAGCCCTGTATATATGCCGGGGTCTGACTTTGGAACCATGGATCCCCAGGTGTCTTCCTGGCTTTCTTACCTTATCTTGGTGATGTTGCCTGAAGCCTGAACACTTGCCTCCAGCAAGGTGGTAACACTGGTCCTGGTCACCCATGGCTCTTCAACACTGCAATGAGAAACAGATACAGATTTCAGAGAACCAACAAGAGACACTCCTTTTTTTTAATTCCTTTTTTTTTTTGTCCTCAGTCCATTTTCCCTGGATCTAGATCACAGAGCACAGAAATCTGAGAATCAGTTCTTTGGGATAGAGATGGCAATAGATTAGTTAAAGGAGGTTGTACATTGTTCAAAAAAACTATTCTAGGTGCATCAATAAAAGCCCCAACAACTCCAGATACCTCTGAAAAAACTTCTGGACACTGTAAAACAAGTTATGAGCTTCCATTTCTCAGATCCCACCTCTGCCATATATCAAAGAGTTTCTCAAACTTGACTAATTCTGTGTGCACACATACCTGATCCTCAGGATCCCTGATGGCATCCTCACTGAATTCAGGAGAAGTTGCAACCCTGCTAGTGACATTGTGTTAGTGGCCAATCTAGGAACAGAAATTTCTGGAATGAAGTCCAAACCCAGGCTGATCATAGAGGTTGAAGAAAACAGAACAAATTCTTCCCATGGAAATAATAAGGACTGCCGCAGGAAGCCAGAATCGCCCAAAGGGAACTGAGCAGGGAGGGGGATACTGAGGCAGTGGTTTTTCTTCTTTGATTAGTTAGATCTGATCCCAGGGCAAGACAGAATCCCAGAAGGAATTCTGGTTGTTAGACAATAGAAAGATGGATGGGAAATAGTGGAGAGAGTACCAATCCATCTCTTTAAGACATCTCTTGCCTGACCCTTCAGTGCCATCATATGGGATATTATCATGAGGTATTATCACAAAATAACAATAATGACAACACCCCATATATGGATACTGCTATAGTTTTTTACCGATACTGTTCTTTCATATATGATCACATATAATACCATTTTATTCTTAAAGCAATCCTGTGTGGTAGGCATTGCAGGAATTATTATCCCAGTTTTACAGGGGAGGAACTGAGGCTCAGAAATTATAAGAGTCACGCTAATTTTTTTTCACTTAGTGGCAGAAACATTAAGATTTAATTCTAGGATTGAATACTTTGGCCAATGATGGTACAATCTCTGGAGATGCAAAGATTTCAGTCACTCAGCTGATACTGAGGGCAGGTGGATGACATTCTGGACCATTCTATGGTGGCATTACCCTGACTGTATTAACATAGCTACCCCTTAGGAAGAATATGTGGGGTTCTGGGGATGCTGGCTTAAATCCCAGCTCTCCTACTTATTACCTCTGTGACTACAGGCAAGTCCTTTTCCCTTTCTGAATCTCATGAATCATAACTTTAGAGCTGAAAGGGACTTTAAAGGTCATTTAATCCAACCTTTTCATTTTACAAATGAGGAAACTGAAGCTGAGAGAGGTTAAAATTACCCAAAGACACACATCTAATGACAGAGCCAAAATACAAACCAAGATTCTCTGACTCCAAATCTAGCACCCTTTTGGGAAATCTGTCAGGACCAGACCTCAGGCTGCATTCTGGGGAAGGAACAGATCCCTCAAAGGTCCAGGCTTACAGGGACAGAGCTTGTGTATCACTCTGACTGCCTTCTCTTCCTCCTCTGGAAAGTGAGGGATGTAGACTAAGTGATTTCCTAGTTCCCTTCCAGTTCTAAAGCTTCTGCTCCCAGAAGGGTGTCAGCTGCAGAGCCCAGACTAGTGCTTAAGAGTCCTGACTCCCAGGTCAGAGTTCTCCTTTCTATACCACATTGCCAGGCACACTCCACAGTCTAGCATAAATCTAATCCAATTTGACAAATATTTATTCAGCGTCTACTATGTGCAGGGCCTAGAATGAGTTACTAATAAAACAAAGATGAAACAGGACAGAGCCCATGCCTTTAAGGTATCACTGATGTGTTCGGAGCCTGTGGAAGCTTCCTGACTGGGAGCTCTTCCTTCCTTCTCCCCCCTCCATCCCCCTTTGCCTGGCCCAAGGCAAGACTTGGCTACATACATGAGATCATTCAGCTTTGGCACTTGTCCCACCAGGGTGGCCAACTTTTTGATTTGCTCCTGCTGGAGGTTGAATCCGGTTAGCCTGAGAGGAGAAAAGGAGGGAGGTGGGGGTAGGTCATGGTCAGATTTATCAGAGAGACTGACTCAGCAGCCTGAGAATGAGTTAGCACTGGATAGAAAGTTCACTGACGATAAAGAATTGAAGTACCATTGGAACTCGGGATGAAGAAGGCAGGAAACAAGTTGATTTTTGCTCTAGGGGAATGCAGATACCTAACTTGAGATCTGAGAACTTAAATTTTGACAATTTTAACAAACATATTTTATTGTAATTGACTTCCTTTGTTATTTTCTGTTGTTTATGCCTTTAAAAACATTTTGAGAAGGGATCCTTAGATTTCACCAGACTACTAAAAAATCCATGGCATAAAAATTAAAAATTCCTGATCTAATGGAAGAGACACAGAAAGGCTGACACGACAAGCATATCAAAAAGTTAAAATTACTATGATCAATATGATGACCATTCATGATGCTACAAAATGCCATTACAGAGAGATGATGGATTTAGGGTGTAGAATAAGAAAATCTTTTTATACACAATATATATATTTGTTATGAGAAATTTATGTTCCTTTCCTATCCAAAGGGTGGGGGAGTGGGAGGAAAGAAATACATTTTTGTTAATCATTTTTTAAATCAAGAAGTAGAGAGTTGCTTACAGATGTGAGCTGTTGTTTGTATTAGTAGATGAGATTACTATATTATTACTAGTTTTACTTAGCTGTTTTATTTTGTTATAAGAGACTTTACATGAAGTAGGAATAATCTGTAGTTATATGAAATGTGAAAACAAAATACATCAATAAAACTTTTTTTTTAAATGCTGAAATGAAAATGGTTTGAAGTATGCACAAGGACTGAAGCAACAAAGGACAATGAAATAGATGATACAAGATATAGAGTAACAGTCTGGGAAGGTTTCCTAAAAGAAAGTACAGAATCATAGACTGGAGCTAGTGGGGACCTTGAGGTCATGAAGGGGTATGGAATCTAACTCTTATCTTACAGAGGAAGAAAATGAGACTCAGAAAGGGGAAGAAAATTGCTTAAGATCACCTAGATGGTGATCTACCAGATGGCAGATGGCAGTACTGAGATTTGAACCCAGCTTTTCTGGCTCTAAATACAGTGCTCTTGTTTTGCCAGGATTTTGAGGAAAGTGTGACATGCTTGGTAGAAAGGAAAGGGATTAATCAGCAAAGGAGAGAGTTCTAATTTCCCTTCCCCTCTCTGCCCCCCACCTCCACCCCAATCTGGCATTACCTCAGAGTTTTTCTGGGCTCTTGGTGTTCTGTGAAGTGTATCAGAAGTTTCTGCTCTAGATTCAGGCTGTACAAAGAGAAGTGAGTGAGTATAGGATAGAAATAATACCTAAGAAGCCCTGACCCCTGGAACAAGGGATTGAGATGGCAGAATCAAGGTGAACCATAGGACCTCAGATCTTTGAGATCATCTAGTCCACCCTCTCATTGTATACATGGTAAAATGGAATTTCAAAGAAGGGAAAGCATTTGTCAAGGGTCACATAATAAGTAAATGTTAGAGCCAAAATGTGGAGCTCAATGGTCCTCTCAGAACTCCCAGAACATCAGTGCCCCAAAGACTGGGATAAAGTGGTAAGTAGATGTTGATCTTCCCCTTTTCCCCTGGATGGAGGAGGCCTTCAAGTTCTAATAGTGGGAAAAGTGAAACTGGAGGGTGAGTCACTCACCTTACTGAGACCTCATGGGCCTGTCTGCAGGTGCCGAGAGCAACAGTGAAGAGCAGAGCACCCTCCTCAGAGATGCCATTGTGGCTTAGGCTGAAGTAGAAAGGAGGGAAAAGGGATTGGAACTGTGTGACTGAGACCCTTGGATGATATTGTAAGGAGTACATCCAAGGAGAACTTTCCCTCTGTCTCTTCTTCACAACCCCTACTCTATTCTTGAGATCAAGAATGATAGTCTCTGAGCTCTTCCTCATCTATCATTGCCATAATAACAATAACTGGCATTTATATAGTGCTTTAAAGTTTGTAAAGTTCTTTATGTGCACAATCTTATTTGAGCCCCAAAACAACCACATGAGAAAGGTACTACAGCTATTATCCCCATTTTACAGATGAGAAAACTGAAGGTCTAAGAGGTTAAATGACTTGCTTATGGACATAGCTAGTAAGTGTCAAATGTAGGATTTGAACCTAGATTTTTACAGCTTCAAATCTGGCACTCTAGTCATTGAACTTTTTGAATCCAGTTGCATGCCTTTGGATCACTTTTGTGCCCCAAAACACCCACTTTTAGGAAGGAAGGGGGCTGGTCTTCCATTGGGATCACATCATTATTAGTTTACTAGGAGTCAATTAGATTGGTGAGTTGGAGCATAGTGTCAATGAGGACAAGGTCTTAGGTTCAATCCATATAAATACTAGTTAACTTTTGGGGAAAAAAGACTACTATTTATTGACTATAGATAGTTGTTTTCCCCCTCTTCTTAGCTAGCCACAATCTAAATACATGGCTTGAAACCAAGGTGACTCAGATGAGACATGTAAATGGTTAACTATAATTTTAGTCTCACAGCTCAAGGTAAGAAATGATATAGATTAAAGTGAGATTTTTGAGTTATTTGTGAATATTAATGCTCCATACTTCCCTTCCTAGCCATGATTATGGACAGTCAATTTCACAACAAAGGGACTGCTTGGATGGGATGAATAATAGGAATGAGACTGTCAATGGCCAATGTCTTATCTCCTTAGAATCTAGGAAGGATTCTTTTTCTTACACAGTGAGTAGGAGGAACAGGATAGGGAAAGGACAGGACCTCAATTCTTTTTGAAGAGATACCAGAGTGATACCTGTCTTTATATTCTTCCCATTTTTATAGCAGAGGGTTTTTTTTGTTCTCTTTACTTTCTTGTCTTGAGTTAGGTTCTTGGTTCAAAAACCTTGAAGTTTCTATCTAAAGATTGCCCAAATGCCTTCAGTTGATGGTCTCCTTTTGTTCTCACCAATTTCAACCACTTCCCTCCCTTTCTTCCTTCTTTGCCCCCCAATCCTATAGGATAGTTGCTTTCTTACTTAAGTGAGCCAGAGAGATTCATCTGAGGTAAATGCTCCAGAAGATATTTGAGTCCTTCATCACCCAGCAAGTTTCCTGACAAACTGCACAAAATGTAAAAGGACTAGGTTACAGATCACCTATTGGTGGCTCATTATCAGCATCACTACCATCAGCATCCTCCGTCCTTTCCTTTAATAAACATACACAAATAACACAACCCTTAGGAGTTACAGAAAATTAATAGATATGGATTTGCCTTCTAGTAGAACAGACGAAGAAACAAAATATGCAATGTCCCAGAGTGCTATGTGGAAGAAGACCAAGCCCAGATGGTTCCTAACACAGACCCATGATGAGAATGTGCAGTGATATTCCCTTAATACTTTTATCTTCCTCTTCTGTGTATTCACATATGCTGTCTTCCATTGCCTAATTTCTGCCTCCCAGAATCCTTGCCCATCTTTTTTAAATAGCTTTTTATATACAAAACATATGCATGGGTAATTTTTCAACATTGACCCTTGCAAAAACTTCTGTTCCAATTTTTCCCCTCCTTCCCTCCACCCTCTCCCCTAGATGGCAGGTAGTCCCATACATGTTAAATATGTTAGAAAGTATATGTTAAATACAATATATGTGTGTGTATATATACATATATATATATATAATATATTTATACAGTTGTCTTGCTACACAAGAAAAATCGGATTTAGAAAGAAGGTAAAAATAACCTGGGAAGAAAAACAAAAATGCAAGCAAACAATAATATCAAGAGTGTAAATCTTGCCTATCTTTAAGGCTCAATTCAGATGTCTTCTCCATGAAGTTCTCTCTGAACCCTCTCCTCAAGTTACTCACACCCTTTCCTTCCTCAATTTACCTCCTACTATATTTTTTGTCTGTCTATTGTATCTATTAATCTTTTTGAGGGCAAGAATTATTTTTATCTTTGTCCCACTAGCACCTAGGAAAGCTCCTTTGCCCATTCAGTTAAATCTTCCTTAAATTTCTCCCAGTTCCAACTTACTTAAGGTGACTCAGATCTTTGCACTGCCCTAGTATACAACACAGTTGCTTCATATCCATTTGGTTGATGCAACAATCTGTGAGCCTATAGAGGAAGAAGAGATAGGAGATAACTGCAGCAGCAGGAAAGTCGATGATTGTGACCTCTATTTTCTGAATCCACAAATGTACCATTCCTCTGCCAGATTGCTTTATCCAGATAATAATGATACAACAACACCATCAATAGCTAACATCTACATAGTGCTTCAAAGTTTGCAATGCACTTTACAAATATTATTCATTTGATCCTCATAACAACCATGAGAAGTGGGGGATATTATTATTCCCATTTCACAGACAAGGAGACTGAGAGACAATGGTTAAGTGGCTTACTCAGAGTCATATAGGTAGGAAGTATTTGAGGTCACATTTGAACTCAAATCTTCTTAATTCCAGGTCCAGCATTCCATCCATGGTACCATCTAGCTACTTGAGAATGCTGCCTCAGACTAGCAACATGGGTACCACCTCAAAAATCTTTGGGAAACTCCTAAATATCAACCTAAGGGCTGGTTGGCAGCTAAAGTTAGCCCCATACATCTTCAGGGAAGCATTATTAGGATGACTGAAGATTCCCAAGAAATAAAAATATGCACTAGGGACCACCAACTCATGACTTTGTGAGGCTCCATAATCTCTTTAAGAGATAGAATGGATTAGCTCAGAGGGTCCACAAGTTGGTGTCAAAGTGACCGGGATTGTGGGTTTGGTCCCCAAGTAGCTCACTCAGTAGCTTGGCTATTCTACAGTTATAAGTTAAGCTCCTAATGTAGCTTGACCATCTCACAAATGCAGACCTTTGGTCCCAAGGAGATGGCTAGAAGAGGAAATTTGGGTGGTTTGGTGAAAAATTGTCACTACTGATGGACACAACTCAAAACAAGTGTCCTACTGATAGAAACTTCACCTTCTTGCATTATGGTTGGCATTGTTATCTCACAATCAATAGCATATTTTATTCCCTTGATAGCTAGTTGCCCTATGCTGGGTATTTGAATTTCCAGTACTAATAAAGTAGGCCTAATAAAGACTGAGGCTCCATGGACATGTCAGGGTTGTCTTACCCACAGGACACTCCTTTCCTCTTGCCAGGAGTAAAGTACAGACAGGCATACTTCAGGGACCTGAAATATATTTAAGCACAGATTAGGATTCCTCCTCTAGCTCTCCTTGCCAAAACCAGACCTCAGAATGCTCAGGGGGGTAGAAACAATCTTCTTAAGGGACTAGGCACAGGGATGGATAATCTGGGATGCAGGGTGTAGGAAGATGGTCTCTCATCTTGGGGAAAGGGTCCACAGAGCAGGTCTCACGTTCTCTCTTAAGCCTACAAGGGTACCCTGATTTAGACGAGTGATGCATAAAAACCCTCAAACCTCACTTCGGAGGATTTGTTATTCCCATGGGATATATCTGGGATGATCACATACCTGACTTCCATCTTTTGAATTTGTTCACATAGGCTAATGGCACTGGCCAGCGAGAAAACACTATTTAGAGACAAAGTGGTTTGGCTGAATCTGTAGAGAATGAAGGCAAAGAGAAATCTGTCACTAAGAAGGAAGTCAGAGCTCAGGAATTTCCTCATCTAGTTTGTAATGTGGCATCTTTCATCCCCAAAGATGGCACTACTGACTCCACTTACTGCTGGTAGGGAGACTCTGGGTGCAAGAGGTTTCATGAGGAAGATGGCCTAACAATATCAGAATTTCAAACTGTAGTACAAAGTGGTAATTATCAAAACAATCTGGTATTGTTTAAGAAACAGAGTGGTAGATCAGTGAAATAGACTAGGTATACAATTCACAGTAGTAAATGACCACAGTAATCTAGCATTTGATAAATCCAAAGACTCAAGGAGAGGGTGAGAGAGTGAACCTTACTCTCATCAGAATTGGCTCAAAGAGGAAATAACATACATACTCATTAGGGGTATAGGAACCTATCTTACCCTGTAGGAAAATAGGAGGGCAATAGGATATAGGAATGGAGAGGAGGTGATAAAAGAGCGGGCATATTGGAGAAGGGAGTGGTCAGTACCAAAACACTTTTGGGGAGGGACAGGGTAAAAGGAGAGGGAGAATAAATGGGGAGGAGGGATACAGTTAGCAATAGTAAATGTAAAAAGAATTTTGAAGCAAGTTTCTCTGATAAGGCCTTATTTCTCAAATATAGGGGGAACTATAAATAAATATAAGAATCATTGTCCCAATTGATAAATGATCAAAAGATACAATCTGTGCCCAAAGGGCTATAAATTCATGCATATCCTTTGACCTAATAACACCAATACTTGGCATGAATACCAAGAGATTTGAAATTAAAAAAAAAAAAGAAAATGACTTATAGACACAAAAAATATTCATAGCAGCTCTCTTCTCAGAGCAAAAAAATTGGAAATTGAGGGAATGCCCATCAACTGGAGAATGGCTCAATAAACTGTGATGTATGTTTATGATGGAATATTATTATTCTATGGGAAATGATGAGCAGGATGCTCTCAGGAAGAAAAAAAAAACCTAGAAAGTCCTCCATGAACTCAAGCAAAGTGAAATGTAGTCTATACAAAGTAATAGTAATGTTCCAGGATGACCAGTTATAAATGACTTTGCTATTCTCAGTAGTATTATCATCCATGACTACTCATGATAAAAAAAATCCTATCATACCCAGAAAAGGAACTAATTGTACCTGAATACAGACTGAAGCATTCTCTCTCTCTGTCTCTGTCTCTGTCTCTCTCTCTCTCTCTCAGGCTTAATTTTTCTTGAGAGTTTTTATTTTCATTAGGGTGGGAGATTTTTTTTCACAACTTGATTTTTATAGAAATGTTTTGAATAACTTCATAAGTGGTTTCTTAGTTGTGGGTGGGGGTAAGAGAGAAAATCTAGAACTCAAAAAATTTAGAAACAAATGTCAAAAAAAATTTGTTTTGAATGTAACTGGGGAAAAAATTAAATAAATAAAAATTTAAAAAAGAAATGATGAGCAGGCTGATTTCAGGAAAACCTGAGAAGATTGACACACACTGATGCAAAGTGAAGTGAACAGAACCAGTAGAACATTGTACACTGCAATAGCAATAATGTAATGCTGTTAGCTATTCTTATTCTTAGCAATACAATGATCTGAGACAGTTTCAAAGAACTCATCATGAAAAATGCTATCCACCTCCAAAGAAAGAACTGATATAGTCTGATTGCAAATCAAAGCATACTATTTTTCACTTTCTATTTTTTCATGATTTTTTTATTTGTGTTTTATAACATGACTAATGTGGAAATATGTAACCTATATCAAATTGCTTGTCCTTCCAGAGAGAAGGAAGAGGAGAGGAGGGAGAGAATTTGAAACTCACAATTTTAAAAATAAATGTTAAAAATTTTAAAAATATATTTCCTGGTGAATTAAAAAGAATACTTGGACTTGGGAGATTTAGTAGAACTTAGTTCTGGTCCCAATTCTATCACTTACTAGCTGGGTGACTATAAGCAAGTAGTTTTACCTTTCATTTCTCTGAACCTCAATTTCCTCATCAGCACAGTAGATTTCCAAATACCTACCATTCTTGCTTCACAGAATTGTCCTCAGTTCTTCATCAAACCAAATGAGGAAAATTATTCTTGCATTACTTTCTAATGGCAAATTGCTCTATCATCAGCTCCTAGATCTAGAGTCAATCCAGGCCAAGGAAGATTAGGTAGCTTGCTCAAAGTTATACAGATATACCAAAGGTAGGATTTGAACCTAGGCCTTCTAACTCCAAAGTAAAAGTTCTCATTATTCATTCATATTCTTTTGGTTGGCTTTCCATATGTGAAAAAGCCAACTAGAAAAGGCAGCTAACTGGTACAGTAGATGGGGCACTGGCCGTGGAGTCAGGATGACCTGAATTCAAATTTGTCTCAGACACTTAACACTTCCTAGTGACTCTGGTCAAGTCACTTAATTCCAACTGCCTTGTCAAAAGAAAAAAAGAAAAGCCAAGTAAGGTTAAGAGGATAGTCTGTGCTCATAAAATAAAGCAAAGTCAATTAGCTCACTCAGGGACAAAGCAGGTGTTCTTGACTTCTTTACAAGTATACTCTAGTTTATTGTTAGCCAACCTCTTCCCTTTCCTGCCAGAGAGAAATTTGACTAAAAGAAGCTAGAAATGTGACAACTCTTTGGGATTCTCAGAAAAAAAGGCTCTATAGAAATCAAGAGGATTATTATTTTTTTATCATTATCATAATAGTTTAATTTCCTGTCATATTTTTCCAGATCAGCTGGGTAGGGGGATGTTATCTATATTTTTCTCCTCTAACACTATACCCATCCCTCAGCCCTGCAGAAAATATTTTTTAAAAGTCTTTTCATTTGAACAAGTCCAATCTGAAATTGGAAAACAGAGCTATAAATACAAATGAGGCCACTGCTCAGAAACATTTTCTTTGTACAGGCCTAATTTCGATCTTTACAAATCCTGTCTGAAATACAATGTATTTGGAAGACTCTATTCTCTAGATCTTTCCTGTTCCAGGTTCAATATTAAATTTGTTTTTTCAATAACCTTAGAGATGATAATAATAACGATACTTCATATTTGCATATCTCTTTTAAGTCCCAAAGTCCTCATTTTTTCCCTCCTAACAACCCTGTGAAGGAAGCAGTACAAGGATAATCATCTGTTTTTCTTTTTTGTGTGTGAAACAATTAGGGGTTAAGTGACTTGCCCTGAGTCACATAGCTAGTACGTATTAAGTGTCTGAGGCCCGTTTTGAACTGGCCTTCTGATTCCTTCTAATTCAGAATCCTTCTGATTCCAGGGCCAGTGCTCTGTCCATTGTCATCTGTATTTTAAAGATTAGGAAATTTAGGCCTAGAAAGGGAAAATGACTTGCCCATAAATTGACTCACCTACAGTAATAAAGTAAGTAAGTAGTAGAACCAGAATGAGAACACATGGTCCCTTGCCTTTACCTTTTGAAAATAGGAATTATTAAAGAGATAGTATGTCATATGGCTTTGCCAAGAAAGGTTCCACGGAATCAGAGAAAAGAAAAATCTAAAAAACTTACTGCACCAGGTTCAGATTGTGGAACTGGGGTAAGTGGTTCAGTAGCATCCCAATGCTCTGATCATTCATGGTAACATGGGAGAATCTATGGAAGGAAAAATTTAGCAGCAGTTAGATTATAAGGATTGTTTTTGACATAAGAGGGCAAGGAAGTGGGATGATTAGCACAGTGTCACACCTGGAAAATTCAAATCAACAGTTATTAAATGCCTGCTGGCGAGGCAACTGTCCTAGGTGCTGAAGTATATAAATCTTAAAAGTGGTGGCATTTGCCTTTGAGGAACTTAGATTATTCTAAGGACACAACACCTCTCTCTCTCTCTCTCTCTCTCTCTCTCTCTCTCTCTCTCTCTCTCTCTGTCTCTCTCTCTCTGTCTCTCTCTCTCTCTCTCTCTCTCTCTCTCTCTCTCTCACACACACACACACACACACACACCCCTTAATATTAAACTAAGGGAAGAGGGATAAAGGGTGATCAGGGACATTTTTTATGGAGGAAGTGATACCTAAACTGAGACTTGAAGGAAGACAAGGCTTCTGAGAGGAAGAGATGAAGATATGGAGTATTCCAGAAAAGGGGAACAGCTTGTGTGACTCCATAAAAATGTGTGACGGGGAACAACTAACAGTTTAATTTGGAACACAGAGTTCATGAAGGAGACAGTATCAAAAAAGACTGGAAAGCCAGATTGTAGGATGCCTTAAATTCCAGGCTGAGTGTGTATTTTGTCTTGGATACAGTGACAATGGGATAGCCATTGAAAGTATTTGAGCAGAGAAATGACCTGTTCAGAGTCTTTTTTGCCTTAAGATAGATGATCTTAGTCACTAGGTAGAAGACAGAGAAAGGAAGTGAGATAAAAAATCCTTAGTCAGATGTGTTTGCCTCCTATTTGATTCTTTCTAGAGACCTTCTACAAGACATAAGTTATCCTAATTTGAATCTCAGTATTAGAAATCACAGAATATTGGAGTTGGAAGAGATATCAGAAGCCCTCTAGTGTAAGCTGTAATTAAACAAGAATGCCCTCTGGTCTCCCTTCAACAATTAATCATCCAACATGTACTTGAAGACTTCCAGTGAGGGAAACTGCCTTTGAATGAATTTAATTGATAGGAAGTTTTCTCTTGCAATGAACCCAAATTTCTCTCTCTGCAATTAACAATCCTGCTACAGTAAATCTTCATCATTTGAAGATGGATTTGATTTTTCTTTTTTGAAAGGGAGAAAAGTCAATGAGAGTCATGTCTGGTGAATAAGGTGAGCCACCCATAGAGTAAACTTCTTGGCTGAAAAATCAAATGGTATGATAAAGACATTAGCATCATCTAATTCATCAGCTGCTTCTGAAGATTTTATCCAAAGCATTTAATCTCTCAGGACTGTAGCAACCCTCCTGAGGACCCTTCCAGCTGCAAATCTGTGATTCTAAGAAGATAATTTTCAATGGGGTGTTCCCAGACTGTTCTGAGAAATGGTAGCATTACCTTTAGGATAAATATTTAACCTTTCAAGGAGATTACTGTGAAGGACAGCTCTTAAGTAGGTTAGGAACAAACCAAACAAAATTGGGTTTTTTAAGTGTAAGGGGGTAAATATAAGATAGGGAAATGAGCCTTGAAGAAGACTATGGCCTGCAGAAAGTGTTTTTTAGTCCTCTAAATTCAAAAGGGAATAAGATTCCAAGAAACTACTTTGCTCTGTCAGGAGAAGCCATGGCTAAGTTCCACAGTGATTTGGGTGTGGTGAAGAGAGTAGCCACCCAGAATGTGCCAGGCAGGTCAGGCCACCACTACTAACCATCATCTCTTCTTAGACACTGATAGAGATAGCTCAGGACCCTGAACTCAAGAACTTTGGTAACATTAATGTTTCCCTCTAGTACCTGTAACTTCTGAGAAGATGTGGTCTGGCAATTGCTCTTACATATGCTACATTCACTTCTGTTGAAGACCCAGAATAAAAAGTTCTTGCCACCAAAGTCCTTGGCACTGTCAAATGGTTCAGTTCCAGAAGTTTATAAATAGATGTAGACAAGTCATATCTATACATCTATATCTGTTATGTATGGAAATGACATTAGAGTAAAGGCATTATTATATAATTTGCTGAAACCTTGCATATAAGTAGTCTTTCCCCATTAGAATATGAGCTCCTTGAGAGTAGGGACTACTTTACTTTTTAATTCATCTTCCCAGAGCTTGGCCCAGTGCTTTGCATATATCAGTGCTTAATAGATACTATTAATTTATTCATAAAAAGCAGGAAGATAGAAATTAATCTAAGGCAGAAACGTTTTTCTTCTCTATATCCTTTTAGTTGACAGAACAATTACTTTTAGAATAAGATTAATTGGTGGCCAAGGCTAAACCCAATTCCTCTAAGACTGTGAGGTAATCAGCACATGACTATTCTTTACCTGAGTCTCTTTCAACAGGTGTTTTTGCAGAACACAGTCCAATTTTTTTGTTATTGTTCAGATATTTCAGTTAAGTCTGACTCTTTATGACCCCATTTATGGTTTTCTTGGCAAAGATACTGGAGTAGTTTTCCATTTCCTTCTCTGGTTCATTTAACAGATGAGGAAACTGAGGCAAAGAGGGCTAAGTAACTTTCCCAGGGTCACACAACTAGTAAGAGACTGAGAACAGATTTTAATTCAGAAAGATGAGTATTTCTGACTTCAGATCTGGTGCTATGTATAATTGTACCCCTTAGCAACCCAGTGTTTTGTTCATATAATAACAGGAATTCTGGCTGAAGTTATAAATGTGTCTCTGGGAATGGCAGGATGATAGCTGTTTGTATACAAAAGAAATTTTGTGATTTCCCTGAGAAAGTGCTTGGAGAAATCTTATTTAAAGATGGTTTCAGGCTAGTGGACTATCTCTCTCTTTTCCTTGGCTGTTGGGATAGGACTGGAGCAAAAAGGATAGGCCAAATCTAAATGTGCCCTGACCTGGTATCATTGGAGAGGCACCAAATAGCCCTTCCCTTGCCCAAAATCATCTTCCCTGTTGACTTTCTATAGGACCTATAATTTTTCCCATTCACCCATGGACTTGAGTTTTGAAGGTCTTTCTTAGAATGGAAATATATTATTTTCCAGGAGGGGAGGGCAACCCATTTGGACAAGATTGGCTTAGCAGGATCTTAAAATAGAATTCATAGGACAGATTTTTCTTCATAATGGAATGAATCAGAGAACGCGCCAAAGAAAAAAGACTCTAAGGGACAACACTGGTGGAGATCATGGTGTAGCCCTGGGTGAAGATGTTCAATGTTAGGTCAGTAGCTCCTGAAATTCAACAACAGACAAATTTCATGTCTTTTATATTTCAACTATAGGGGACTTGTTCCTTATATATGATATCTCTACACTTTGGTGCCTTTGTCTATTCCCCATTCTTTGAATTCCCTCCTCACCTCTGCTTCTTAGAATCCCTGGTTTTCTTCAAAACTTGGCTCAAATATCCATCTCTTTCCACATGAAGGCTTCCAGATCCCAACAGTTATTAGTGCTCTTCCTCCCAAGTTACCTTATATGTCTTTTGTATGCTTTCTGTGTATATTTATTGAAGTACACTCATGTTTTCTCCCCTGTTAGATATAAGCTTTTTGAAGGCAAGGATTGTTTCCCTTTTTGTATTATTATCTCCGGCACTTATTACATCTCTAGCATATAACCTGGGACATAAGAGGTGTTTTACTAATTGGTCCTGTGTGGATTGCTCTCCACAAGTTAATACTAGTAATAAATCTTTTGCTGATGGGAAGACAATATATTCACTCAGCATCTTCCAAGAAAATAAAAGGTGTGAGTAAGATGATGCCCAGGTAGGGCTGGACCATCCAGAGGTTCCTTTCCAGCATAAGACTTTGAATCAGGAGGCTTAGAGAAAGTGGTTGTGTTGGCCATGATGTCTGTTGGATAGTGTTGAATAGATTGGAGTTCAGCAGGTACTTCCTTGCCCTCCCCCAAATCTGTGGGACTGGCCAAGTGCATGACTATTTGGCACCCCACCCAGGAATCAGCATTTCTGAGCTTCAGGAGAAAGGCAGGGTTAAGGAAGCCTGAGGAAGGCATTTATTCTTCTACTCACTTGATCTCTAGTAGTCCCTGGCATGTCTTCAGAATCTGGATCAGCTTCTCTAAGACTGGTGGTTCCAATTGACACTCTCTGAGACTGAAGTTAAAACAGCAGGGTCAGGCTTGCACTAGTGCCAGCTGTTGTCCCAGATACCCTCTGCTGCTTCATCTCATTACGGTGCTCACCCTGACAGGCTCCTCCCATTGGGCGCAGTCTGTTACTCTGCAAACATTTCTCCTTCAAACCCACTTATCCCCAAAACTTCCTGTCCCCTAGAAAGACCTCTACTTATCATGGATTCATTAATTTAGAAATGAAAAGGGTACTGAAAACCATCAAGCCCACCCCCTCACTTTACAGATGAGGAAACAAGCTGAGAGGTTAAGTGACTTTTCCATCATCACATGGTTAGTCTCTGAACTCTTCTCCCTGACTCCAAGTTCAGCATTCTATTCATTGTGTCACCTAACTGCCTTCTTATGTCCACTAAGCAAAGCTCCACTTGGAGTATAAGAAGTTCCTGGGTTCCCTTTTAGTCTCTTTCAACAAAGGAAAAAATCAAGGGGGAGGTAAAGGGACTGTACCAAAAGCTCTTGGGAAACTGTGCACCCCATTCTAGAGATTCCTGCTGAGTCTTCTGCTTTGTCCACTCTTCAGAGACACTTCGTTTCCTTGGAAAGAGGAAAACACTTTCTAAGAACCCCTGTCCAAGTTCTAACCAACTAAGAACTCTAGCTCATCAGAGCTGGAAGGGATCCTAGAGCACAGGACGTGGAATGTTATAACTGGAAGAGATTCCAGAGACCTTTTAGTTCAATCTTTCACTTTACAGGTGGGTAAACAGGGTTCAGAGACTGACTTATAATCACACAACTAGGTAATGTGAAGACAGAGACAGCAGCTGTCCTTACATCAGGCCAGTCCCTACAGTGTCGGGGAAGGCAATTAGGCAACAGCTCCTCCCTCTCTCTACCAACCAAGACTTTTGGCATCTGCATCATTTCCCCCTGTTCGAGGGTTGCCCCATGGCCAAATCCCTATCTCTTGCATCTTTGAAGGTCTCCAGTGTCATGGCCTGCATCCGGTTTTGCACACACCACTCCTGGAAGAAGGCAGCTCTGTTTCCCCATAACTCAGTGTCATCTCCCATTCTTTGATATGTGTCTGTTAAACTGAGCATATCAGGCAAGTACAAAAACAACTTGTTATATGGTGTGTGCCAAGAAAATTGGGATATACTGATAAAGAATTACAGTGGGCTTCATTTGGGTTCACTTTTAATTTTAAAGTATTCTAGCTCTTTCTCTCTAAGATTTATAAAGCACCTGGCTGGGAAAGGAAACACTGAGAAACAAGTTACTATTAGCAGTTTGGGGCAAAGATAATGAAGTTTTTTCAGTGAACTTACTACTCTCTGCTTCTGAGGTGCTTATAATTAGTTACAATAATATAATACAGTAGTTATAATCAGAATTTAAATGGGGAATGAACTTATCCATACAGATCACTATCATTTGCCAAAGTAAGCCCCATGAGAAAGAAATTTAACTTTTCTCTTTCTGGTCATCATAGCTCTCTCTCCATTCCTAAGAGAACAGTGCATAAAGATATTCTGACAACCCCAGAGTCCTATAATGGTGAAGTCCCCCAGCATTCATGATTACTTTATTAGATATTAGTCCTGTCAGAATAACAGAAATCTGCCTTTAGGCATCTCAGATGATAAAATTTCTTGCTATGTGTGCAAGTAGAATGCACACTATGGGTCAATTTACCGATCATGTGGTGTGTGTGTGTGTCTGTCTGTCTGTCTGTCTGTGGAGGGGTCAGCAGTGATAACTTTTGCTCTTACCTTGTTCTCTCAAGGAATCTCACATGGATAGATTGTTGTCTTCCCAAACTAGAATTCAATTAAACATTATTTAAGTACCTACTATGTACTTGGCACTGGGGAAAATGTTAAATTTAGATAAATAAATAAAAATAAAATAAAATAAATTAAAACAAACAAATAAATAAAAATGATAAATTTAGATAAGACTTCGTCCTTGTATTTTGTGTAGTTGGGTAGCAGGTGACGATAAAACAGGTGACATAAAATTAAAACTATGATACAAAATTGAATCTAAGAGTAGAAAAGAGATACACAAGTAAAAATAGATGGAAAAGAGGGACTCTTGGAAAGGCCAGAGAACTCTTCCCCTCAGACATCAAAAAATTGTCTCTTAAAAATGGAAGAATATAATTATATCTTATAATTCATATTTGGTTTATATTTAGGGAAAACCAAAGCAATGTGAATTCTGGAATCTAGAAATGGAAGGGACCTTTGATGAAATTGGAACCAAGGAGGGAAAGTGACGTGATCAAAGTCACAGAGGAAGATGTGACACCTGAAATAAGAACCAAGTCCTCTAATTCCATTAAACCATGCTATTTTTTCACTTTTTAGAGGCCAAACCATCATATCATTATGATGGTGCTTGTCACCCTGCTAATATCCTTTATAAAATGTAAACCTAGTACTCCATTATCCACAATAGAGTGTGCATCTAGACAATGTAATTAAAAACCATGAATAATCCAAAATGAACTTCTATTTATCTAAGTCACAGTTCTTTTTGTCTGCAAGCTTCCTTTCCTAATTTATATCAGTTCAGGTTAATATGAGCATTAGTGTGCATTCCCTGAGTATAAACAGGCTGGATTAAACTGCCACAGATAATCCACAAAGTGAATGAGTGAGAACTGATCAAGTTCTGTTCTATGTGATATCTGGGGAATCTGAATTCCCCTATTGTCTTCTAAGATTACTATCATCAAAGGATCCCAAATACAAGTGGGTCTGGGAAAAGACAGAAAACTAAACTCACCTGATATCTACTTCATGGACCCACTCCAGGTCAGAGAAGGTTGAAGCTAAGCAGAACACAGCTTTCAAGGATACCCTATTATCATTCAAGCTGGAGAAACATTAAGGAGAAGGAGACCATTAAATCAGGCCTGTCCAAGACATATTATTTTTGGCATATTAAGGGAAAAGATATTTTATAGAGATCAGAAAAAAAATCTCATGGATTGTCAGAGAAGAAAGGGCCTGTGAGATCATTTAGGCTAGCTGACTCATTTCCTTGTTACTTTTTTAAAATAAAAAGTTTTACTGATAAGCTCCTCATTAAAAGAGAGAAAAACTATTAAGTGAACAAAACCACCCAACCCAATGAGATTATCTAGCACTGAATGCAGCATTCTGCATCTGCAGTCGAGTATCTTTCTATTGAAAGGCTAAAGATGATTTTCCTGATCTGTTCTCCAGGGCCAGTTTTAAAAATGGCCAAATTGGGGAGCAAAAAAGGAGAAAACTTGTCTACTATCACAAAGTAAGTCATTAGCAGAATCAGATATAAGAACCCAGATTTCTAGACCATCAGAACAGTACTGTTCCATTACATCCTAAGGCTTCCTCTAAGGAACTCTCCTTCCCCATTGCTATTTTCACACCTGGTGACTTCCTGAGGTTAGGGAGGACTTCCTTCATCACAAGCCACTGCATCTCTAGATTTCTGGCATTTTCACTGATTGCTTCTCATGTTTGGAATATTCTCCCTCTTCATCTTTGCCCTCTGTCTTTTCTGGTTTCCTTCAAGTCCCAGATAAAAATTTACCTTTGGCAAGAATCCTTTTTCTTCTCCCCCTTAATGCTGATGTCACCATCCTATTCATCATTCCTGATTCATTCCATATCTTGTTTGAAGAGTTTTTTGCATGTTGTCTCCCCTATTAAACTGGGAGCTTTTCAGTGCTTTAGCATAGCGTGTGGCACAGATTTAGTGTTTAGTAATATTTATTGATTGATCATCAGGACTTAACAGCAAGGAAGAACCTCCTTCAGGGAAGAAGATATTCTTACCTCTAAGGACCTTTCCATTTCTAAATCAATGAGCCTGAGATTTATTAGGTCCTGGACCAATGTTATCTAAGACAGAATCTTATTACGGAGATTCTGTCACTGTGTCCAATCATATTACCCAACAGAAGTTGGTTAGATTCTACCACCAAGGTTAGCTCGGCTTCTTCAACCCTTCAATGGATCCAAGATGTCATCAATTTGTAACTCTCTCTACTGAAGCAAATTGAAACCCAAACCCATAAAACCATTAGTCACGGATGACTAATATTGTAATTATATATAATGCACATTATATAGATTAATTCACATTGTAGTAGAAGATAAAAATAGTATAAATCAATAATAAGTATTGATACTTATTATTTATCTTTGATATTATCTATTATCTAATATCTATGATATTAGAATAAAGGCAGCATGATGCAGTAGGTCCAGATACAGAGTCAGGAAGACCTGGGTTTACCTTGCAGCTGATTTACATATTAGTTGTGTGACTCTAGCTAGACTATAGCTAAAGACTTTGCCTCTATTTTTTTTAACACTATTAATTGCAGATCAATTGCTGATTTGCATTGGTGGAGTTTCTATGTTTTCTATTCCACATCCCAATAAAATCACAAGTTAGAATCCCTTTTTCTCTCTCTCTCTCTTCCTTTTTCTCTCTTTCCCTTCTCCTTTCTATATGGATTTATATTGATATACATATGTGTATGTGTGTGTGTAAATATATATATATATATATATTAGATAGATAAATAAATCTATATCTATCTATGGAAAGAGAAATAATAGATCATATTCAAATATGCTTTATGGTTACAAAATTTTTACATATATTAATGATATATTACATATATAATTACAATACCAGTATAATACAGTATTAGTCCTCAAAAAAAAAAAAAAACCCTAAAATCCTGGAAGGCAGGCAGTACACATATTATTATTCCCATTTGATAGATGAGGAAATGGAGGCTTAGCAAAATAACTTGCTGAAGATCACACAGTTAGTAAAACCATGTCTTTTAATTATACGACTTTATTTGCCACTAAAAGCAGAGAATAACAAGGAGGCTTCCTAAAGGGATTCCCCCTGCCCTACCTCCAGTGGATCCTGAGCAGAGGAGTCTGTTACAAAGCCAGGATCTGAGGCCAAGATAGCTTAACTCCTTTCCTCATGCTGTAGTAAAACACTTTACCCCACTGACAGCCAAAATCCAGTCCCATCACTTACGTCAGGAATTGCAAGGATCTCAGGCTTGGAAGGAGCTGAATCAATTTCTCAATGCCTTTGTTGCCCAACCGGTTGTTGGATAAGCTAGGAGAGGGGGTGGGTGAATCAAAATGAAAGTTGTTGTTTTTTTTTCCTGAATAAAGACTGTTATGTGGGAATAGAAGCCAAGGGGCAGGGAACTTCCCTCTGTCCTAGTTTCTAAAGTCCATCTTTGAGGAACATTGTTCATAGCTTAAATTCCACATATTGATAAGTTCAATGTTTCTGGATCTGAATCTTGAAAAGAAAACCCCAGCCTTCTGCTCACTTTTACACTTGGCTAGCTGCCCCTTGCCAAAAAGTAACATCACAGATATTTGGGAATTGCCATGTAGTGACAGTGATGGGAGAGAGTAGGGGAAAGGTGCTGAGAATGTTTGTTGTTTCTCCTTGGCAGACTGGCTGACAGGTTAATTAAAAATAATCTATCACACCTGCCTAGTCCTTTTAACTTCAAAAGCCCATTCAGAAACATTATCTTATTTGGTCTTAGGAGGTAGGCAAGATTGGATTTATTATCTCCATTTAATAATTGAGGAAACAGACTTTTGAGTTAAGCGATTTGTCCTGTGTTACACTGGGTACTAGTGGTGTGGTTGGATTTAGTGCCAAGGTTGCTTGACCTCTCATGGTAAGCCTATTTTCAGTTATAGCAGAGGTCTGGTAAGAGACTAAAGGGATCAGAAGCTTTGGCTCATCACTGATGGGGGCAGCTGAGGCAAGATGGCTTGGGATTGGGTGACTTAAAAAAAATCAGTGATCCATGAGAAAGAGAGCCCAAAGGAACATGGTAGCTTTCCGCTCCTCAACTTGACAGATCTGCCATTGTTGGTATGGCTCTTCCTCTGGCCCTGGGGAGATTGTGGCCTGGCAAAGATAAATACACTCACTCAAGATGGCTGCAGTTGCCCAGCTTTAGACACAGCTTCTCAAGTTCCCTGCACTGGAAACCACAGTGTCTTAACCTGCACAGAACAAAGAAAACCAGAGGTCTCTAACTCTCCACTCTAAGAGACAAAGGGGAAGAAGATGGAGCAAGAGACAGAGATAGCAAGAAAATACAGATATTTAGAAGGAGGTAGTCATAAAAAAATCATGAAAGAAAAAAGGAGATGAGGAAATGGATGGGGGAAACAAGCTCAGAAGACCTTAGTTTTTCTGGGGAGAGGATTATTCCAAGTTTCTTTCTCTCTCCCATCTTCCTCCCTTCCATTAAAAAACAAAAAGAAAAACCAAACCCTTAGAACAAAACCCAAACATTTGTGGTCCAGCAAAACCAAGTCCCAAAGCACAGAAGGTCCAGAGACAGAGCCAAGAGCTCTGGAACAAAGGAAGATGAATTCCAACCCTGTCCCTTGGGGTTCTGGTTTCCTCTCAGCAAACAGGAAGGCAACCCTCATCCCCCGCCCCGCCAGAAGCCAGAGAAATGCTTTTCAGATACACAGATGGCAGCAATGGATTGAACTGATTCTGTGTTCTGAAGGAGAAAACTGCAGGATGAATGACAGAATGGGCCCATCCCTCTAAGGTTGCATAGAGCACCTGAGGAGGGAACACCCCTAGAGGGCAGCAAGGATTGTGTTTGGTCTGGGAGGAATCAGGGCAGAACCTTGCTCAGGGGGATCACTTCAGAGTGAGAGCAGATAGCACCTGTGGTTTGGGCCCCAGACATCACGGATAGTTTAATCATAACCTTGGCGACATCCCTGCTAAAAGGTGTTATTTCTCGGTTACTGCTATTTCTCAGTTACTGCTATTTCTCAATGAAAACTTGAAGAGGAACTAGGTTTCTATTCTGGCCAGTGACCCACCTACCTTCTGGATTTGTTAAAACAAGGATAAAGAATTAGAAACATTACACCAATCAAAAAAGTCCTACCTGATCACCCTGGCAGAAAGGGATGAAACTGGCTCAGAGCTGTTGCTGGATAGCTGGGGATTTGAAACTGCAGCTCTGCAAGGACACACAGAAAATGGCTTGCACCAACTCTTCAGCAGGCATTTACAACCTTCCATGATCTAGTCCCAAACTGCCTGCAGACTTAGCTCCTACTTCCCCTAATTTCCTTAGTATATACCTCACTTAAGTTGGGCTCCAAAAACACAAAAGATCTTCCCATCGAAGAGACTCTTGTTTTAGGAATCTCTGATCCTCTCCTGGTAGCCTCTCTCACCCCCCTCCCCCTTTTGATTAGCTAAGGGAACATGCAGCATAGGCTTGACTGTGGGACTTGAGAGACAACAGGAAGTTGAACCAGAGAAGTGGTCATATTTCCCGTATGGCTTTGTTCTGAATGGGACGTGCGCTCCATGACCAAGGTTCAGAGCTTCCTGTCTGCTGGGGGATTTACTATATTTCTCTTTAAAAGGCAGGAGGCAGGAAAGCTACTTGCTGTACAAGGTGAGGGCTGTGAGTGAGAGCATCTGTGCACCCCCCACACACACCCCTTAGTGGGCACCTTCTGATGCCACATGCCCTATTCCAGGGATGGAAACGAGGACAGAGATGGGCAGCTACAGCACACTCAAAAGCAAATAAAAAAGGAATCGCACTAGTCACAGGTCCCGAAACATTTGGGCAATACCCGAGTGGGGCTTGATCCTTCTCCTGGTCCCCAGCAAATTTGAAGACAGCAGTTTTGTTCTTCAGGCTGCAAAAGGAAGGAAAGCAGATGAATGAGGAGAGGAGACCCATTCAATCACTGCCTTTCACAGAAACTCAGGGCTGGCAGGCACCTGGAAAGATTATCTTAAATCATCCTCTTGACTCCATTTGGGACTGCTAGTTTATTTACAACAATCTATAATTCTTTTTAAAAAATTAAACTAAAAATTTTTGATTGCATTTTAAGTTCTGGACTGTCTCCCTCCCTCCCTCCCTCTTTGCCCCATACTAGAAAAGGTTAACTTTTCACACACACCCACACTGTGTGTATATAAATATATATGTATATATATTTATGTACACACCCACATATATAAATGTATATATATGTAAAAATATCCTTTGCATACTTCTATTTATCAGTTCTTTTCTGGAGGTGGATAAGATCTTTCTTCATAGGTTCTTTATAGTTGGTCTGAATATTTATAATAGAATAGCTTAGTCATTCACAGTTATTATTCAAACAATATTGCTTTTACTGTATGCAGCATTCTCTAGGTTCTGCTCACTTTACTCTTCATTATTTCATGTAAGTCTTTCCATATTTTTCTAAAATCAACCTGCTAATCATTCCCCCCCCCCCGCCCTGAGGCAATTGGGGTTAAGTGACTTGCCCAGGGTCACACAGCCAGGAAGTATTAAGTGTCTGAGACTAGATTTGCACTCAGGTCTTCTTGACTTCAGGAGTGGTGTTCTATCCACTGAGCCAACTAGCTGCCCCTGCTCATCATTTCTTATAGCACAGTAGTATTCCATCACAATCATATCCCACAACTTGTTTGGTCATTCCCCATTTGATGGATATCCCCTCAATTTCCAAGACAATGATTCTTAAATACTTCTTTGATCCTTAATCGCTCAACTAGCTCATGGTCTCAGGAAAGTTCTTTATAATTAACTTAAATCCAGCAAGTATTTGAAATTATGTGAGAATAGTGACTAATATGTCTATATCCTTTGATTCAATGATTTCACTATTAGGTATATTCCCCAAGATCAATGACAAAAAAAAAAAAAAAAAAAAAAAAAAAAAAGATGTCGCATACACTAAAATATTTATAGTGGCACTTTTGGTGGTAGCCAAAAACTGGAAACAAAGTAGATGCTCTCTAACTCAGTGATACCTCACATGACTATCATGACTATTCTTGTTCTGTAAGAAATAAAGGAAATGCTGAATGCAAAGAAGCATGGAAAGATTTATGAACTGACGCAAAGTGAAGTAAACAGTACCAGGAAAACATATACCTGATGACTACAACAATGTAAATGGGAATAAAAATAACAGCAAATAGTAAAACTGAATGCTATAATATTATAATGACCAAGTTTGGCTTCATTGCTAAAGTAGGGGATTATAGGTTAGGAATACTGCATTATAACACATCTTTTCTAATATGCTAGTTAGTTCTATGAGACTTTTTTATTTTTTGTTGTAAGGGATAGATCTTAGAGGAATTAATATGATGGAAAATGTAGATAACATGAAAACAAGAGACATCAATAAAATGTATTTTAAAAAATCTCTCAAGTATTTAGGCATTTCCTTTGGTTCAGTCCTCAGAAGTTAAGATTTTGCCTCTTTCCCCTGCATCCCAATCCTTTATGGATGACTTTCTCAGCTATGGGTCTCTTTGTTCTAATTACAGATAGTCATGACTCATGGTCTGAAACTAGCTGTGAGAAAAGGGGCTGTTCCACTCTACAACAGATGAGCTTTTGAAAATCAAATTTTTGTGAATACTATCCTCTTCTGAAAGTCCAAGAGAAACTGTGAAACATCATGTTCTAATATATCTATTGTGTGAATTTAGATTTTCAAATACCTCAATCGAGTCTGCTTAAAGCAGGTTCTATATAGAAAGCCATGTGCTAAGAATAATGTGAGGCTTGTTCAGTCATCAACAACATGTCCCAGACAAATCAATGTGGGATCCAAAGCCTAAGACAGAAGAAGTCGAGCAGATTAAGAAAGAGGAAAGAAAGAATATGTAAAGTGAGAGGACAGGATCACAGAGGAAGAGGTGGAAGGAAACTTAGAGACTGCCTCATTTACCCAGTCCCCATTTTACAGATAAGGAAAATAAGGCTCAAGTGATTTGTAAAAGGTCACCTAGGTAGCAAGTGACAAATTTATTCTTTTCTGCTGGTTTGGGGTTTACTTGCTGCCTTGTAGCCTTGGATGAATTTCCTCACCTCTAAAATTTGAGGAGTTGGATGACATCACCTCTAAGGCAGGTTTTAACCATACTGGAAGGGGTGGTCTAGTAGACATGACCCTGCCCTGAAAAAAGAGATTCCTTGGCCATTGGGAGGGATGGGAAAGACTGAAGTTGTCCCCCAACTGGGCTCACGTTACCTGATATCTAGCTCCATCACATTCTTGCAGGCATTGGCTGAAGTCAGCAAGTAATACACCCCGGACTCAGACAGCCCATTATCACTGATGCTGCAAAAGAGAACACAGAAATGGTCCCCAGCTCCTCTGCTGAAAGCACCTCCTAGTTTACAGAAGCACAGACTGAACTGGCCCAAGAAGAAAATGGGCTCTTATTACATGAACCTTATGGCTTGTTTTCTGGAAGTGTCTAGTCTGTCTCCCCATTTGGCTCTCCTCAGTGCACTGGGCAAGCCCTCCCTCCCATCCTAACCCCTCTCTATGGCTATAGCCACCTAGCAGAAAATGTTCCAGGTTGGATTGTGAGTTCCTTGAAAGCAGAACTTCTGATTTATTTTCCCTTGCATAACTAACTATATTACAGAAAGTCCTGTAGCAGGTGCTTAGAAAATTCATCGAAAGTTTCGAGGGACCTCAGATACCCTCTAGCTCAACTGGCACCTGAGTAGTAGTCTCTGTTAAGTAAATAGTTATCCAGCCTTCTCCTGAAGACCTCCAGTGAGAGGAAGCCCATTACTTCCAGAGGCAGCCCGCTGTCCTTATGAATAACTGTTAGGAATTTACACACAAACACACACAATTTACATATGCACACACATATACAATGTGTATGTTTACACAAAATACATGTATTCATATACACATCATACACACATGTATATTTCTGCAACATATACATATCATCTATCAAACTTGGTCTATTTTTCTGCCAATTCTGCTCCTGCTTTTTTCTTTTGTAAAAAGCAAATCTAATTAATCCCTCTTTGACAAGAGTCCCTTCAAATACTTGAGGCTAGTTATGATCCTCTCTAAATCTTCTCTTCTTCTGGCTAATCAACCCCAATTCCTTTGATTGAACTTCCTATTGGATGGCTTCCAGTACCCTCAGTACCCTCCTCGGCATGTGGTCTAGTTTTCTCACTGATTTTACAATGTTCTATACAGAACTGGATCCCAACTCCAAATCCAGTTCTGACCAGGGCAGAGGACACAGGAATGATTGCCCTTCTCACTTTGGATGTTTCATCTCTTTTAATTCAGCCTTGGGTGCCATGCTATTAACTCATATTAAGCCTGCAGCTCAATGCAGCTCCTATATCTTCTTCATCGGAACTGTGGCTTCTCATCTTGAATGTTTCTTCACCAAATGAATGAATGGTGAGAATTTGGGCAGAGGTAGCAAAAACAAGAGCTAGTATACATACAGATAAACACACATATAATAATTGCAAAGTGCTTTACAAATATTATCTCATTTGATCCTCACAATGATTATCATGTAGGTGTGATCATTCCCATTTTACAGATGAAGAAACTGAGGCAGAAAGGGGTTAAATGACTTGTTTTGGGTCACAAAGTTATTAAGTGTCTAAGGCTAGACCATTGGAACTCGATATGAAGACAGTTTAGTGTAGTAGAAAGAATATTGGACTAGGAAGCAAGATACTTGCATTCTAGCTTAAACTTGGTTGCCAAATCTAAGTGATCTTAATTTTTTTTCTTTTTAAAACTATGAACTGGACAAACACTGGAAACATGAACATTTCTACACACACACACACACGAAAGAATAGAAAAGGAGTATTTCATAGGAAATTATTCATCTCCACTGTGCTCCAACGGTGCTTCTTTTTAAATAATTCAGATTTAATGTGTTAGTTCCACCTCTGCCCTGCTTGTCTGTATCCCTTTCTGAACTTATTTCTGCTTGCTTCTATGCATTTTTAAAGGGATTCTTTGAAGATTTCTTTTCTGGCATCAATATCACTTATACCTCCATGTCCTTCCTTAGCTATACTCCCTCCATTCCCTCCCTTCTCTCCTCCCCCCATATACCCTTTCTTGTAGCTCTTAGGAATGCTCTTTCCCTTCTCTAAGCTTCATTTTCCTTTTCTGGAAATGGAGGAATATATGATTTCTAATGGACCTTTCAGCTATGACCTTTATCGAAGCTTATCCATTAGTTCTCCTGATGACTTTTAAGGTTATTTCATTGTGTGATGACAGCAAAGAACAGATATTGTGAATTATATATTTTAATTGCACACTCTGTTCCTGACCAAGGATCCTTGCAAGCCACGTGGTTCCCTACTATATTTTTTTCAGTATCTTCTGCTCCCCATTATAGAACTTGGCTTGGGACCTACTTAAACTGTTTGGCAATCTGCAAATCAGGTAGGGCCTCTGCTAACTCCCGGCAGCCTTCATCTTCCAAATGGTTTCCTGATAAACTGAGACACAGAAAACAGAGAAGTAGTTAGTGCCTTCATAGTGGGGAAGGCTGAGGGACTTGGAACCATATGTTCATCTTCCCTGTAGCCACAACTTTTCTATCTATCCCAGGGGTCCCAAATAGAGTTGGGAAGATTTACTCTCTGTCTGGAACAGATTGACGTAGTAGCACCTAGGTTCTATTTGATCACTTTTCCCCTCCTCCTATGTCCTAGTCTAAAAAGGAAAGGCAAGAAATTGGGTCAGAGTTAATTATCTGGAAAAGTATTCTCTCTTTTGCCCCCAGACTGTATTCTTCCTGAGAAAAGAATGAGACTCATGTTTGTGATCATTTTAAGTTCTACCCCTCCTGACATAACATGGTACTGCACCTACTCTAAAAAACCACCTCTGGTGACCTATACTTTCCCCTTCCTTCTCCCCCCAAGCTTCCAAACAAATCATTTGGGAATCTGTCTACTTTTTTGCTGGAAAGTTGTTCCACCTTGACTCAGGGAGGATGCTGTTAAAGTGTAGAGAGAGATAAGAGTATTAGAGTCTGGAAAAGCAGGGAGAACTGTATTCTACTCCTTCTTCACCTTCCTCTTTCCCATCTCCTCCCCTTCTCTTCTAGCTGAGAAATGTGCCTAATTTGCCACTAATCTAAAGCTCTAGATTCTCAGGTGAAATATTCTCACTTAGCTGGGAACCAGGCTACTACCCACACACATCATCTGCTCAGACACAGCTATTTGCTCATCCTTTCCTGTGATCTGGATCAAAAACCTTGGAGCAAAAGTACCTCTAGGGCCAGCCATCTAATGTCATTCTCTTGTCTACAGTATAATCTATAATGCCCAATGGATGTCTAGCCCCCCTCAAACCTTGGAATCCCTGGACATCTACCTCCTTTGCCATTATAACAATCCCTCTGCTTCTCCCCATCCTCCTGATCTTTTTCTCCTACCTCCCAATCTCACTCAGTCATTTGGGGTCCATGAAATCAGAGCTAGGGGGTTATACTTACTCCACTTCTTCCAAGTAGGGCCTGTGTTTGAGCATCTCAGCTATCTCCTTTGCATGGTGGACAGCAAGGTTGCATTTCTGAAGCCTGGTGATATGGAGGGAGAAGTGAGAAAGGAAAGGGACATAGACTGATGAAAGTACCCTAGCAAACCAGATGGAAATGATCTATTCCTTTTCTGAGCTAAAACAAGCCACACAAGAACTGGTTCCTCACTACTCATACCTCACTGAGTCCAGACAACTTTGTGTAGTATACCCTCCTCCACCCAAATCCCTTTCCTATGTGACTCCTCCCAAAGGTACCACTTTTCTCCTGTCTGAGAAATCAGCTACTAAGACCACATACTAAGGTATGGAAACACTGAAGTCCTTTGTAAAAAGAATGTATATGCTGATAAAATCAATGATTCTTGAATTATCAATAGTTCCAGTTTTCACCCTTCTTACCTGAATGTTAGCTTTCTGTCTTGAGTCACAATTTTATCTGAAGGCTCATTTTTCTTCACATTCTGGGATCTAAAGAAAAGAAACCCAAGATGCCAAAGGAAAAGAAACATTTTTAAAATACCTTCTAGAAGGCAGAAAGCATTAAACAAAATAGTCCAGGTTGTATTCCAATCTGCCAACTTGCCAGGATATCTGCTATAAATAATTACAGTAATTTTCAAGTTCATATTGGTGTCCAAGGGAGAAAATTAAAACACTGAGATCTAATAAAGATAGTGGTTAAAAGCTGCAGGACTGTAGAAAGTGGCTAGAATGGATTTTCTGAGTATAGCAGTAGTAATATTGCTGTTAACACTACTATAATAACTGCTTGCATTTACATAGCTAATTATTATGGTGCATTATCTTTGATCTCATGCCACAGAAACCTTGTCATTACTTATATGCCCTCAGTAGCAGTCCCTCATATACTTCTAGAGGAAATCATGTAACCATGGTTAAGACTGGGGCCAATCCCAAGCTAATGTTGGCCAATCCCAACTGGTCCCTCACTTCTACTTGCCAATCCTTTCCTGTTTTCCTCCATGCTTCTTCACGCAAATCTCTTGCCCTTTTCCTGTTGGCAGAGGATTTGGTGCCTTATGCTTTACTGAGAAAACTGAGGTCATTTGTTATAAGCTCCTTCTTAACAAATGCTCAGTTTCCTTCTTTTTCCCTTCCCTCAAGGACCACTTCAATGAACAGTTTTGCTTCAGTCACTTCCTGTAGTCAACCAGACATTATTGAGTGTCAGACTCTTGTGTCAGAAATATAAAGATAATCCCTGTCCATCAAGTAGAAGAAGTGAAACAAGTCTACCACTAACTATGAGAGGTGATAAAACCAGAAGAACTACAAAAAGCCTTGTAAATTGAAATGGATTGTAAATCTTTCTCTGATTCTGATAAATTCCCCTTCACAAAAAAGGTAAGAAAAATCAGTGCTATTGTTTATCACAGCCCCATCAGAGACAGAAGAGAATATAGATATTATCTCATCCATTTCTCTTATTTCAGAAGTGTGAAAACAAAGTCAAGATTAAATCATGAACCTGGGACCCCACAGCTCCTCAGGGATAGCTCAGGGATTCCTCAGCTGAATGAATTGGGAATTTCTTCCATGTTTACTCTTGGAATAAAGCCTTGGAATAGCTTCAGGTGTTCCAAATGGACTTATAATTTTATGAGCTTTCTTTACTCAAAGTTTTATCCAAGCTCTCATTCAATTGCTAGGTATAGTCAGCATTTGCTAACTTAGAATAATTTGCTAATTTAGCTAATTTGTAATTAAAGCCAGCCAGAATTAGTGAAAAATTTGAATCAGAATGAGTTTCACAGAAATGCCCTTTTTATTACTTTTCAACTTAGACTAGTTTGAAACATGCATTTACCAACTAACAGTTTTATCAAGAAGTCTTGTTAATTGCTTTAATAAAAAAATGTAAGGATCACTTGTAATTAATGCATTAGTTAAAATAGGCTATATAGATTCCAGACTAAAAAGCGTGGCCTAATCCTCTCATTTTATAGTTGAGGAAACTGAGGTGCAGGGCTGAATTCTCTGAAGTCACACGGAGACATAGCACAGGCAGGATTTGAACCTTCTGACCTTAGGTCCAGTGCCCTTCCATATACCACATAACTATTTTTCATGGTTTTCCCAAAGTACACAAAGCCTCTTGAAGGTTAAGGCTAATTGAGGCCTGCAGTCACCTGGAAAAGCCATGACAGATTTATCCATGCCCTCGTCTTACCTTTGCATTTCCAGAGCCTTTCCCGAAGATACAAAGAAGAGAAGGATCATTTGTGCTTGCCTATAAAAAGGAAATAAGAGAGGAAGAATAAAGGCTGCATTAGGCTGGCAGTCCACAAGCACACAGAAAAAATAATAATTAATATCAATATAAGGTTTACTGTGCTAAGTACTTCACAATTATATTTGATTTTGATTTGATTCTCACATGGGAGGTGGTAGGTACTATTATTATTTGCATTTCATAGAGGAGAAAACTGAGGCAAACAGTGCCTAGGGTCACACTGCTAGTTAAGTATCTGAGGTCAGATTTGAATTCAGGTCTTTCTGATTGCTCTGTACCACCAGAGCTGGTATGAAGAAACTCCTCACTGTGCACCTGAGTGATCAACCTTGTCATCCTTGAGGTTCAAGCCCAAGCATATGAAACTTGAGGAGCCGCATGTTGCATCCTCAGAGATCCCTGACCACTTTCTCCCTCGCCTCCATCCTCTGGCCCTTTTACTTCTCCTTGGCCCTTTTGCCCCATCTCTGAAGGTGATCTTTGGCTGAGACCACTGGCTCACCTAATCTCCAAGGTGGTGACTCGGGGATAAGAAACTGCTTCCTTTGCCAGGGCCAGGACTGTCTGGACAGAAACTGCATTTTGGCTTAAGCTGTAAATTTGAGGCAGAGAATCAAGGTGTCAGATGAGCTTTTCAAAGAATGGACAACCAGAATAGAAGTTCTTCCCAGTCCCAACTTCCCAGTATCATTTTTTCCTCCCATCTCTGTTTCCACCTTCTCATCTTAATGCATTAATTATCTTTTTTTAAAATGGTCTTTTATTTTTCCAATTGCATGCACAGTTTCCAACATTTACCTTTGCAAAACCTGGTGTTCTGAATTTTTCTCTTTCCCTTCCCTATCCCTCCCTCCTCTCCTAGACAGCAATCCAATATAGGTTAAACATGATGCATTAGCTATCTTATGTGAACTTTGCATACCCCCTTCACTATAATCTCTATACACACCCTTTGATTTAAGACACATCTGCCTGTACCCTGCTCTTGAGATCTGATCCTGAGGCATGGTTCACTGAGTCCAGAATCCTGCCTCAGGATTCAGTGTCAAATCCTAGTGGTGCCTCGGTTTTACCAGAATGATTCTAGGGGACTTTCAGGAACTTATGATAATTGGTGGAGAGCAAAGAGAGACCAGAACAAGCTGGTAAAGAGAAGCTTCATCTATGTAGGTCTAAAATGAGTTGGTAGTAGCATACTTACTCAATTTTCTGTAACCGTTGCATCTTATGAAGGATCGTGATGATCTTTAGACATGAAGAATCATTCAATCTGTTGTCTTGCAAACTGAAATATGACACATTATCTTGGGGCTATCTGATCCTGGGATTCTCCTTATTGAGTATCACAGAGCACTCTGCCAAGCTCAGAAGAGATGGACAATAACCATAACTCTTTCAATACAAGACATGAGGCCCAGGGAATGCAGGTGATTTGCCCACCTACCCAGCCTCTCTCCCCTGTGCTTTGCTTCTCCCTCTGTCAGTTATGTTTGACTCAGCATTCTCTTCTTTTTAGTGGGAGATTTTCTACTGATGGCTCCTTATCTCATTTCTCAGGAGCCTCACAGCTGGCCCACAGGATAAAAGGACCAGAATCTTAAGTTCTAGACTTTTCTGTTGCTTAAATCAGGTAGGATCACTGAGCAGCAGGGATCTGTCTAGTGGCTAAGTGAGGCAAGGCCAGAAAGGCATCATGAGGTCAGGATTCTAGTCTGATTTCTGTTACCAAGCAGCTCTGGGATTCTAAGCCAGTCACTTCTCACTGAGCCTCAGTCTTTTCTTCTATTGAGGAGAAGCAATGACTCTTCCCCCAATTGTTCTGAAGTACTGTTGTAAGGATCAATTGAGATATGGATGCAAAAACACTTTGAAAAGTCCAAAGCTCCATGACCTATGTTAGTTATGATCATTATTGTATTTCCTGGGCCATCATTTTCCAACCAACTTTTTAAAAATGCCACTATAAATTTGCATAAATATACTGGTGGGAGCTTATAATAACAACAGCTGATATCTATATAGTGCTTTAGTCAATCAATAAACATTTATCTAGGATTTAAAGGAAATCAGGGAGGTCTGTAGTTGGAATGAAGAAGGAGAGTGTTTTAGGAATGGAAGACATCCAGAGAAGATACTGGGAACTGAGAGAGAGTGTGGAATAGCCAGAACATTAGTGTCACTAGATCGAAGAGTACATGGAGGAGTAAGGTATAAGAAGACTAAAAAGACAGAAGATGAATGCCAAACAGAGACAGAATTGAAAGAGTGGAAAATAATGATTCCATGAGCCATCAAAACACAATAAAATAAAAAAAAATTAAAAAGAAGAAAATGTGAAATTTCTCACTAGAAAAATAACTGTCTTAGAAAATACTTTCAGATGAGATAATATAAGAATTACTGGACTGCCTGAAAGCCATCATCAATTTTAAAAAATCCTGGACAAAACCTTTCAAAATATTATATTAAAAAACTGTCTTGATATATTAGAACCAGATGGCAAAACAGAAATGGAAAGAATCCACTTATCACCCCTCTGAAAGAGATTCCAAAATGAAAACTCCCAGGATCATCATAGCCAAATTCTAGAGTTTACTGTTCAAAGAGAAAATATTGCAAGCAACCAAAAAGAAAAAAAAATCTAAATATTGTAAGATCTACAGTAGAAATTACACAGGATTTGACAGCTTCCACATTAAAGAAGCAGAGGGCTTAGAATATGATAAATCAGAAGAGTAAGGATTATAACCAAAAATTATCTACCCAACAAAAATTAATATAATCAGTTGGAGGGAAGTGGATATTTGATGTGATATAGGACTTTAAAGCATTTCTAATTAAAAGGTCAGAACTGAATAAAAAAAACTGACTTCCAAATACCAGACTCATGGGAAACATAAAAAAGAAAAAAAGGGGAAAAAAGAAAACATAAGAAATTCAATAAGGTTAAACTGCTTATATTTCTATATAGCAAGTTAATATTTGTAAGTCTTAACAACTTTATTATTGTAAAAGCAATTAGAAAGAGTATATGTAGGGAGAGGGTCTGGATATAAGATGATACCCCAAATACAAAATAAAGGGATGAAAAAAAACTACATTGGAAGAAGGAGGGAAGGAGATTGAATAGGGTAAATTATACCACATAAAAGAGCCATTTAAGAGCTTTTGTAATGGAAGGGAAGATGGGAGGTGGGAATGGCAGGCAAAGCTTAAACCCTATTCTCATCAAAATTAATTCCAAGAGGGAATACCATATAAACTCAGTTAGATATACAAATCTATCTTACCCTATGAGGAAGTAAAAAAGACTGGGATAAGAGAAGGGGGAGACTGATACCCTACATGGGAGAGTATATTGGGAAAGGTGGTGATAAAAAATAAAATACTTGTGAAGAGGGAAAGGGTGAGGGCTAAGAGGAGTGGGAATAAATAAACAAAAAAGAAGCATGAAGGATAATATACAAGTAGATATCACAACTATAAATGTAAATGGGATGAACTCACCTATAAAAAAGAAGTGGATAACAGAATTGATTAAAAAACTAGAATCCTACAATATATTGTTTACAAGAAACACATTTGAAGCAGAGAAATACTCACAAGAGTAAAGGTAAGGGGCTGAAGCAGAATCTACTATGCTTCAGCTAAGGCAAAGAAAGCAGGGATAGTAATCATCATCTCAGAAAAAGAAAGCAAAAATAGTTCCAATTAAAAGAGATGAAAAAGGAAACTATATCTTGCTCAAAGTACCATAGCCAATGAAATTATATCAATACTAATGCATCAAATGATATCTAAATAGCATCAAAAATTTTAAAGAAGTTAAATGAATTATAGGAGGAAATAGATTATAAAAGTATAGTAGTGAGGGACCTCACCTTTCTCCTCTCATAACCAAAACAAATAAACAAAAAAGTAGTGGAGGTGAATAAAATTATGAAAAAGCTAGATATTATAGCTCTTTGGAGGAAACTGAATGGGAATAGAAAGGAATGGCATTATATTTAGAAAATCCTAGAAAATCAATTTTAAAAGTACTTGAAATAAGTCTAGCAAAATTTCAGGATATAAAATCAACTCACATAAATCATCAACACATATATATTACCAACAAAATCCAGCAAGAAGAGATAGGAAGAGAAATTCCATTTTTAATAACTGTAAACAACATAAAATATTTGAGATTATGCCTGCCAAGACAAATTTAGGAATTATATGAACACAACTATAAAATATTTTTTACACAAATAAAGTTAGATCTAAACAATTGGAAAAGTAATAATTATTTATGGGTAAGCCAAGTCAATATAATAAAAATGACAATTCTATGTAAATTAATCTATTTATTCACTGCCATGCCAAACTATCAGAAAATTATTTTATAGTACTAGAAAAAAATAACAACAAAATTCATCTGGAAAAACACAAGTTTAAGTATGTAAAAGAAATCAATGGAAAAAATGCAAATAAGGTTGGTCTAGCCATACCAGATCTCAAAACTGTATCATAAAGTTGTAATTATCAAAGTAATCTGGTATTGGCTAAGAAATAGTGTTGGATCAATGGAACAGATTACGTACAAATTACATTATGATGAGATACAAGTTACATTATGATGATCATAATAATCTAGTATATGATAAATCCAAAAATCCAAGTTCTTGGAACAAAACCTTATTTGACACACACACACACAAACTACTGGAAAAACTGAAAAACAGTGTGACAGAAACTAGGTATAGATCAATATCTCAGACCATCTACCAAGATCACATGAAGGGCAACACCATAAGCAAATCAAAAAAGCATGGAATTATTTATGTGTCAGATTTATGGATGAGAGAAGAATTTAGGAGTAAAGACTATATAAAAGGATTACAAAATACAAAATAGATAATTTTGATTATATAAAATCTAAAAGCTTTTGCACAAACAAAACAAATACAATCAAGATTATAAGGAAAGCAGAAAATTTGCAACATGTATTTCTGATAAAAGCTTCATTTCTCAAATATATAGAGAACTGAATAAATTTTACAAAAATACAAGTCATTCTCCAATAGTTAAATGGTCAAAGGATATGAACCTTTTTTCAGACAAAGAAATCAAAGGTATCTATAGTCATATAACAATACTCTAAATAATTATTGATCAGAAATGCAAATTCAAACAATTCTAAGATACCACTTCATACTTACAAGAATGACTAACATGACAAAGAGTAAAAATGCATGGATAGGCATGTGAGAAAACTGGGACACTAATTCATGGCTGATGGAGCTGTAAACTGATCTAACCATTCTGGGAAACAATTTGGAACAATGGAATTAGAACTATTAAACTATACATACTCTTTGATACAGCAATACCATTATTAGATCTATATCCCAAAGACATCCAAGAAAAAGGAAAAGGACGTATTTGTACAAAAATATTTAGAGCAATTCTTTTTGTGGTGGTAGAGAATTGGAAATTGAGGGGATGCCCAAATTATGTGGCCAGTAATATTGATTTTTGTCTAAGCCTATGAGATCAGAATTTGACACTGAAGGGTTTCGCTTTTGGGAAAAAGTTTCTCTGATTTTCATGAACCACAGGCTTAGAGATAATTAATCACTGAGATGGTTTCTTTATTATGAGAATTTATGAAGCACTTCAGAATTTACTCATTTCATTTGACTTTGAATCTGATGAGAAAAAATAATAAGGTAATAAGTCAATAGAAGGAGTGGGGATTTGGATACTTGAGAGCATTCAAAGGGTATTGTTCTCACTTTGTACCACCCACTCATAGTTTCATTCATGGGATCTTAGCATCCTCATAACAGCTGCATGAGATAGTTAATGTATTCTTATCCCTATATTATTTGTAAAAAAAAAAAAAAAATGAGGCTCAGAAAATTAAAGTGATTTACCCAGGATCACATAGTTTATGATTGTCTAAGCTAGTATTCAAATTTAGTTCATCAAGCTATTTCATATATTCCTTCTTTCATCATATTTAGCCACATGTCTATCTATAGATGCCCAATCCCAAACACATGATACGTATATGTGTGTATGTACAAGTAATGTCCTTTTTACCATACTTCTTTCACCTCCTGATTACAGGGCAGGGGGAGAAGGAAATCCAAGCTATCCTGATGTACATGACTTAATGGTCCAAAATCCTGCCACAAAATCAAGGTTAAAAATGAAAAATCTCCTGTCTCTTCCATATGTCTCATTGTCCTCTATGATCCATTCTCACTACTTTTGGCACCATGGTACTCCCTTTGGAGACTACACTGCTTTGATGGGAAAAAGGCATCCTGGGCCAGCCAATGATGGGTGGAAAAAAATTAGAACAATTTCATTCACTTCCAAAGTCTTGGATTGGATTAATACCATCCCACTGTACCATACTTACTTAATCTCCTCCAGCTGAAGACAGTCTGTAAATGCTTGTGCCAGATGGTCAATGCCTTGAACTGAGATGTTATTTCCAGTCAATCTATAGAAATATAGACACAGATCTCAGATGGGGATTGAGAGAATGAATCTTGATCGAATACCAGAATAAGAGTTGCCCATAGACCAAAGAGGTCTGTGCTTGAAGGACAAGGGAAAGGGAGGAGCCTAATATGTGCTCCTCTTCCCTAGGGGAGCAGGGGGGCAGTTTTAAATTAATCTCTTGATACAACACTCCATATCCTGTCTAGCAATAGACCTGGTCTGATGGAGGAGTATGTCATATGCTCCTGGAAGCCAGTTGGGTTTTAAGAAAAGAACTCACTCAAGTTTCTTCAGATTTCCCATTGTTGGCAATATCTTAGAGAGGGCTTCTGCAAAAGCATCTCTGCACTTCCTACTTCTAACTCTAGAGGAGGTAGAAAAAAGAAAGTGAGAAAGAGTTCAAAAGTTTGCAGCTATATAGTTGAATATAAATTAAATGCATTAGATATAAATTAAATTATATAGATCAAAATTATATAAAATTATTGAATCATAGATGATAAGGAACTAAGATTCACAAGAGAATCTGTAGAATCAAAGATCTAAAGCTTGAAGGAATCTTTAAGCATTTAATCCATCCCCTTTATTGTACAGATGAAGAAACTGAGAGCATGGGATATTAAGAAATTGAGGTCACATATATTAAGCAACAGAGATGTTATTTGGACCCAGGATCTCTTATTCCAAAGGCTTATTCCTTCCACTGTACCATATGGATACCTAATATTAATTTACATTTTTGTTGCTTTATGGTTCATGACTTGCCCCAAGTGAGTAAGCACTAGGACCAGAACCCAGGTTCTCTGACTTGTAGCCCAGAGCTCTTTCTACCATACCACACTGGAGCTCGATTCCCAAGGCTACAGAGCTTACTGTCTTCTTTTGGCAGATGAGGAACTGGAGTCTTTGAGAGATTTACTGATGTGACCCAAGGTGCAAAGTTAGGGCTCCCATGTTCAATACTTGTGGCCAAGATCCATATATTTAAAACGTTTATCTAGGGTTATAATGTCTGTGACTCCCCAGTTTTGATACCCATGGCCATGAACTTAATACCTCCCATTGCACTGACCTACTTCATCCAAGCACTCAGTCCCCCAAAGGCCATGTGTCTCCCATAAAACTGTGTTTCAGCATAATACTCTATTTTTCTCTATAGCTTACTCACCTGAAACTCTCAATTTTCCCACAGCCAGTTAGGGCATTGAGGCACTGGGACTCTAAAGAGCAGCCAGAAAAATTGAGATATATAGAAGCAGGAGCATGGTTGATGAGAGAAGTCAGGGCGGTCAGATCGCTGTGGTTCAGGGGGAAATTATGGAAGTCCAGACTGAAAGGCAGGCTCCTGCCAGCCTGACCCATCAGCTCTGGGTCCTGAGTCTCGCCCACACAGTGGCACAGCTCTATCATCTTGGGGCCTGTCAGGCTCTGGGTGGCCAGGCCCCGTAACACTTGCCGCACGGCCGCTTGCTTAGTACTGACCCAGGCTCTGCCCTGCTGGGACAACCGGGTCAGGAAGGACAGATAGGTCTGAGAGGAGAAGCCCGACAAGAAGGTGTGGAAGCGATCCAGGAGCTCCGTCTTAGCTTCAGTCCTCAGGGGCCATCTGGACTTGAGGTAGAAGTGGTGGCGCAGCTTGCTGCTGTCTATGGAAGGGCTCACCATCAGGTACAGGGCTGCAAAGAATTCTTGTAGGCTAAAGTGGACAAAGGCATAGCATGTGTCCCGCTGCCCAGTCCCTGTCCTGACTGAGAAGGAGGACAGGAGGTTGTAGGTGGCTGCAAAGGCCACCACCTGCTCAGGGATGTGACCTGGATAGAAGACTATCTGCTTTTCATTCAGCCCCTTGAAGGCTAGTTCTCCAAGGCCCAGCAGGGCCTGGGAGTCCTTGCTCAGCCAGGTGCCTTTGTCTCCAGGGGTCCCCTGTTTCTGACCTACAAAGATATGGAGCATCTGAGTAAAGAGCTGGGTGACTGTTGTGGGGAACTTAATTGTGTGGTCCTGGCATAGGAGGTGGTGGAGGCAGAAGCAGGCGATAGAGCACAGAGCTGGGTTGGAGCACAGGCTCTGGAGCTGGGCACTGGCCCTGAGGCAGGCCAGGGCCCTCTCTGGGGAGATCAGTCCCTGGAAAAAGTTGTTGACGTAATTCTCAATCCGCAGCTGGTCAAACCCCCAGACCTCAAACACGGATGTGGCTGTTTCCAGCAGGAAGTCTGGGATCTTTCCGGGGCGTGAGGTGGTTACCACCCAGCAGCCTGGCAGGAGGGATCCACTACAGAGGCTGCAGAAAAGGCTGGCAACAGGCCGCGACAGGAAAGGGTCTTGGGAATCCCGGGCACAGGGCCCTCGGCCCGGCCAGGGGAAGAGGCACTCATCCAGCCCATCAAAGATCAGCAGAACCTGATGGTCGTTCTCCTGCAGATGCTGAAAGACGGCGCCGGGCTCCTCCTCCAGGTTCTCATATACCTCAAAGAGGAGCTGGGGAAGGGTCAGCTCCTGCTTCACCAAGTTGAGCTGGCGGAACTCAAAAAGGAACACCTGGCTGAAGCGGTCCAGCTCCCCACGCGCCCACTTCCGGCAGATACGCTGCACCAGCGTGCTTTTCCCTGTCCCTGGCTTCCCCAGCAGGACTGTCACCTTGGTGCCTGAACCCGACTGGCCTCTGAACAAGTCCTGGACTTTGAAATTAGCCCCATCCTCCACCTCAAGAGGCTCTGCCAGAGTCTCAACCTGCGACTTCTCTGGGCCCTCCTTCAGCCAGGCTACCTTGCCCGGCCGCACGACGGGGTCCACATAGGTCTGGCTGAAGCAGAACGGCCATTGTTGCCACTGCCCCGACGTCCTTCCTGGTACATCCTCATACTTCTTCAGGAACAACGTCCGCAGGCGCTTCTCATACTTTCTGACCAACTCTGCATGAGATCCAGGGTCGGGGAAACGGGGGAGGGGGGTGGGGGAAGGAGGGGAATTGATAAGTTTCAGGTCCCCCCACCCCAGCCTCTCCCTCCCAAGAAGATGGGACTCTGCAACAGATACAGAGGAGAAGAGCGGTCTAGGGAAAATGAATGAATCTCTTCCCTTTCTATTAGCTTGCATGGAATCACAGAATTTGAGAGCTGGAAAGAATCTCAGCAGCCACGAAGTCTCGTCTAACTCATAAAGCCCCAAAGAATCCCCATTAAATGCATTTGACAACTGATCATTGAGCCTGTACTTAAAGACTTCCTGTGATGGCAGGCCATCTTGCACCTTTTTGATTTTCACTTATTACTCCTAGTTCTAAAAGCTCCCATCTCAGTTGGGGTACCCTTACGCAGGAAGGTCCCAGAGCCACCTCTGACCAGCTCATGAGAGCCAAGTGTTAAAAGTTTTAGTCTGAGCATTTCCACTTTGGGACTTTGCAAATATTACAAATTGGGACTTAATTGTTTTACTGAATGTATAGACTTAAGAAAATAATTAAGAATATGTTAATAAACATACTTAATTTTAAAATATATACCTTAATTTTTTTTTTCTGGAGACCAGGCTGTTTAACATCTACCAGCATATCTCTGTTTTAGGACTAACCCAACATTTCTTTCTCTACAACTCATACCAGGGAGGGGCTCTGGTCTTTAAAGGAGAGCTACCTAGGTCCTCTTCCCATGGAAATCTCTTATAGAAAAGCCCAGCAAGAACATTGTGTCTTCAAGGCTTGGGTGAGGGAGATGATTTGGGAAAAAGGAAAAAATCTTTCAAAATAGTGTATTACACATTGTACACAGCAACAAGATTAAGTGATCATCAACTGTGATGGATTTGGCTCTTTTCAACAATAAATGATTCAGGTCAATTCCAATAGACTTGTGATGAAAACTGCCATCTGCATCCAGAAAGAGAACTATGGGGACTCAATATGGATCACAACATAGAATTTTCACCTTTTGTTGTTGTTTGTTTGCTTGTTTTTTTCTTTCTCATTTTTTTCCTTTTTGATCTGATTTTTCTTGTGCAGCATGATAATTGTGGAAATGTTTAGAAGAATTGCACATGTTTAACCTGTACTGGAATGCTTACTGCCTAGTGGAGGGGGGAGGTGGGGAAGAAAGGAGAAAAATTTGGAACACAAGATTTTGCAAGGGTAATTGCTGAAAACTATCTTTGCATGTATTTTGAAAAAAAATAAAAAACTATTATTAATTTTTTTAAAGTAGTATATTACAAAGCCAGTCACTAGAAGAAATAAGTCAACTTCCTAGTACCTCAAGTTGTTATTAAAGCCTGCTCTGGAGAGTTCTTTCTGGAACAGGAGGAATAAGGGAACAGAGAGGTTCTGGGAAAAGGATAAATTTCCCCTACTTGTCCCAGGACACCACTCCACCTCCCAAAGCCAATCTGGAGAAAAGGTTTTTCCCTATTGTTTGGGGTCTTCTTGGGTCACTGTTTAACATCAGCTAGCCAGTAAATACATGATTCAGGAAAGTGCCTTTGATAGATGAGACCCCAGTATAGTCTGGGGTCTCTAGTTTGTTTTTCCTCTTCATCTCCACTCTCACTCCCCTATATACATATTGGCTAATGGAGCTGAGTTACCCAGCTGCTGCTGCCTGGACCATTTTCGAGGAGGTGAGGATCCTATCTCAGAGGAAGGTCTCTTGACGCCTAGGAGAGAAGGTGAAAGAAATAGAGATGTAAGCTATGAACCTGGAGCGATGAAGAATCTCATGGGCATCCGCTGAATTGTCCCTATCTCTTGGGGGTGAAGGAAGAGGGGCAGGGAGTGGGGAGAGGCACGGGAAGACAGCTTCCAAATACAGAAGGACGATCCAGAATGCTAGAAGAAACCAGAGAAGGGGCTGGAAGACAGCAGAACCCTCCAATTCTCTTCTTGATTTTGCATTTGTCTGCAGGAAGTGGGATCTGGTCTAGAAGGTGGGAGGTAATTCAGTGTGTCTGTAGTAGGCAGAGATCCATGTCTTAGTATGGCAATAAGAGGAGACAATAGTGGGACAATATGAATGAGGGTCTTCCATGTCTGACAAGCTGGCAGACCCTACAGACTACAGAAGTTATTTCTGATGACCTCAACCCTGCTTGATTCACAAAGGGCAGAGCCTGTAGGCAGGAATTTGGGGACCATTATATTGTTTCCTCAATTCCTTCAGTCAGGAAAAGTTACAATCCTATTATTCTCCCTTTCCAAGTCTCTCATAGAGTGACAATAAAGTTCAGATCAGGAAGGGACAATGGAGGTCACTTGTCAATGCTTTAAGTGAAGGACAATATTTTAACAAGTGGTCATTCTGCTACTACACTCCAGTCTGAGGCAGATCATTTTACTTTTGAACATTCCAAATATGAAGTTTTCCCTTACACCAAGCCTAAATCTGCCTTATAGAAACAGCAAAGTGGTTCAATAGAAGTAGGCCAGGAATCAGGAAGACCTGAATTCAAATTTGAACTCAGACTAGCTGTATGACTTTGGGCAAGTCACTTAATCCTATTTGTCTCAGTTTCCTCAATTATAAAATAGGATTGATAATAGCAGCCATCTCCCAGGATTGTTGTGAGACAAATGACATCTTTGTAAAATCTATTTATTCAAACTTTTCATAGAAGTAAAATATAAAGTAATATAAATATAAAAATAAAATATAAGCAGTAAAACATAAAGTAATATAAAAGTAATCACCAAAACCTACATGCAAACTAAATTAAACTGTGGTATATGAATGTAACAGAATACTCAAACACAGTTAAGACTAACAAGTATAGGTGCTTAATAAATCTATGTTTCCTTCCTTCCCATTATTCAAGCCGTCAAGCTCTCTTTTTGGTCATGAGTCTAAATCCTGCTGGTCATTCAATGTAAGTATGATTTTAGTCATCTGCCTTCTAGGCAGCTCTGTCTCTGACAGGGCGGCACTGAGGAACAGAGTGGAGAAGCCAAGCATATGATCTAAACATCCTATTTTCCTTTAATAATCCCTTAAGAAACTACCTATTTCTGTTTTCTGGGGGTAAGCAGAACAAGTCTAATTCCTCTTCTATTTAGTTCAGTTCAGTTGTTCTGCGGTTATGTCCTATTCTTTGTGAGTCCATTTGGGATCTTCTTGCCAAAGACACTGTAGTGATTTGCTGCTTCCTTCTCCAGCTCATTTTACAGATGAGGAAACTGAGGCAAACAGAGGTAAGCGACTTGCTCAGGAACCAGGAAAACAATATATACTTTGATTATAACAATGTATAAAATTATTTTTTCAAAAAATATTTCACAAAATATTTTTTTCAATGTGTTTTTGGTTTTGCTGAATTTTTTCTTATTCCTTTTTTTTTTTTAAATTCTTTGTCAGAATGAATGATTCTCTGAAAGGGGAGAGAGGGGAAAATATAGGAGGAAATGAAAACAACATGAAAACAAGAGATACTGATAAATAAATATATAAAAAATATTTAAAATACCAACTCAGCCTGCTAAACTGGCTTAGCAATTATTTATATTTTAATGACTCTGATACATACCATATGAAAATAATTTTTCAGGCATTTCCTCTAAATACTCATTGGCATTTTTGGCTAACCATTCATTCTTGTACATAGTAACAACAACATTATGTGATAATCAATTATGATAGACTTACTTCTTCTCAGTAATACAGTGATCCAAGATAATTCGAATAGATTTGTGGTAGAAAATGCTATCCACATCCAGAAAAAGAACTACGGAGAATGAATGCAGATTGAAACATTCTTTTTATTATTTTGTGTGTATTTTTTTCTCATGGTTTTTCCTTTTTGTTCTGATTCTTCTTTCACAACAGGACTAATATGGAAATATGTTGAACATGATTGTGTATATGTATAACCTATATCAAATTGTTTGTTGTCTTGGGGAGGGAGGAGGGAACAGAGAGAGGAGAAAAAATTAGAACTCAAAATCAGTATGTTAACAGGGTAGACAAAGCTTAAATATATCATCAATGGAACTGTAGAGTGGTGCACATATTTTGAGGAGCACTATGACAATTGAAGGATCACAAAATGGCATACTTTTTCTATTCTATTATCAGAATTCTATCTCCAAAACTTCATTAAAAGGGAAAAAAAGGACTTATCAATTAAAAAATATTCATTGATGCTCTAGTTTTAATAGCAAAATAATGAGAAGTGACTTTTATGTACAACAATTAGAGAATGGCTAAGTTATAGTATATTCATGTAATGGAATATTATATCTTTTAAAAGAATAAACATAAATATACAAAAAATGACCATACAAAGTGATACAGAGTTAAATCAACAGAATATAACTGTATAAACATGAGCAACAATTATATTTTTTAATTGTTGGAAAAGAAGAGAAGGAAGAAGGAAAACAGGGCCAGCAGTATTTTCTTGTAAGAATTTCTTACAGGAATAGAAAGAGAAACAACATAAACATTTGCTTGTTAGTGATTTACTAATTCTCTTGGTTCCTTCTTGTTATAGATAAGAGGGTTTGGCCAAGATTTTGCCCCTTGTTTATATATTATTTGATTGTTTTTTGTTAATTATTAAGTTGATGGTTTAATTTTTAAAAAAAGACTAGGACTAACATGTTAATAGTTCTTATTTCTATAGCATTTCTCCTAATCTATTAATTATATGAACTTGGGAGGGACCAGTAAGCCTGGTCCAGAAGAAAATAAGGTTAATCTGACTTCTTGATGAACCCATATTGACTCTCCATTGTAGTTTAGCCCACTATTTATAACTATTTAATAATTACTTGAATTTAAATTAATTAATTAATTCAACAAATCAAGTCTCATAACTTTTCCCTCAGATTTCATCAGGACTCTGTCCATTCATTCTCAGTTGGTCATTTGTAATTCAGTTGTTAACTAATGATCAACGAGCCCATTAGTTGGCTAATAAATCATTTTTGGAAGTTAGCTGCTCAATGAAAAAATTATTCAGATGACTAACCTTTAATCAATGGATCAACCAATCATTTTTTGAGAAAGCTGGCAGTTCAGCTTATATACTTGTGTTCAAGTTTCTTAGAAGGACAACTTCCCCTGATCTAGAATATAGGCACAAGGCCCTGAGGTTTAGTGACAGAAAAATGAAAACCAATTTCTCTAAGTGAAACCAGACAGGGGAATTTTAGAGGACTTGTGAACTAAAGGAGAGAGTCTGAAGTCAAGCAAAACCTCCCCTGCTGTGCCCTGAGAAAATGCTGGGGTCTCTCAGATTTCCCAGAAACCTCTAGATCCACTCCAGAAGACTGGCCTGTGCATCTAGGGTTCATAAGACAGCAAGCAGGTCTATATTTTGAAACAATATTCTCTTCCTCTCTGTTTTTCTTACAATTTGTTAGTCTGGGAAGAAAATTCTCATTCCTGATGAGTAAGATGCAGGAGCACCTATGTTAGAGCCAATTCATTGGGAATTCCCCTCCAGTTCTGAGGGAGTCTGGAAGGAAAAAGGAAAGCAAAAAGGCATAGGAGACAGGGGGAATGTCTCCTCAGGCACAATTCAAAACTGAAAGAAAGACAAAGGGATGGTTCTGGGAAACTCTTGAATGGCTCTCCATTAACTCCTGCCAGGGAATGGCCCTTTAGAAAGTTTTTCATGACTTCTCAAGTGTCATAAGTCTGAGGCGCATGGGATTTGTAGCTGTTCCATTAAGGATCATGGAATCCAAACCTTCATTTTACAAATGAAGAAATCAAGACTCAGAAATAATTTCTTCAAAGTCTTTCAGGCAGAAATGAGTCATACGGAATCATAGAACTAGCGCTAGAAGGAATCTTAAAGAAATCTTAAAGACTATCTTTCCAATCTCCTCATTTTACAGATGAAGAAACTGAGCCTCTTAGGGTTATTATGATGGCTTCGAGATTAAATAACTTGTCTAAACTCACACAGATAAAAAGCATTAGAGTCCTGAATCAGGTCATCTGATTCTAAATTTAGCAGTGTTTCTACTGTGCGAGATCTTGGTGCTTTAGTGTATGAAGAAACCTCTGGTTCCCTCTGAGCCCACCCATCCTGTCACCTTAGACTCACCTGAATGAAGGAGCTGGGACTTAGGAAGGGCATCTTTACAGAAAATGTTCTGGCTTGGAATCTCTGAAAGAGTAGAGAAATTAGGCAAATGTCTCATGGGCACAATGGTAAACTGAGGCACAGGGTGTATTCTATCTCCAATACAGATATGTCCCCCTCCTAAGGTCTCTTCTGCTGCCTTGCTTTGGTATGATGATACCTGTGAGTTTTCAAAGGCAGTGCCAGCTCAGCAAAAGTTCTAGTAGGGTCTGATCAACTAGAAACATCTAGTCAGAGCCTGGCTAAGATTGGGGAATGTCTCCATCAGAGGATTGGCTGCAGCAATTTGTGAACCCCTCTTCTAGGTCCCAGAGGGGCTGTGATCTAGGTTAGTGACTATGTAAGAGGGAGAATGTACATTGGCGAAATCATGGGTTCTCCATATCTGGTAGTAAAGGACTTACTAAGTCTTAGAAAAAGGTGTCTGAGTGGACTCCATCCCAGAAGGGGAAAAAAGAGGATAAATTGGAATGACAGGATGCTACAGTAACAAAAAATAATGGACTTGAGTTTGGTCTTAACTCTGTAGGGTATAATTACTTAAGTATATGACCTTAAGGAAAGTCACTTAAATTTTCTGGCCCAAATTTCCTCTTTGGTAAAAAGATAGCGTTAGCAAGAGATCATTATACATAGCAACAGCAAGATTATATGATGATCAGTTCTGATGGACATGGCTCTCCTCAACAGCGAGGTGATTCAGACTAGTTCTAATGGTTTTGTGATGAAGAAAGTCATCCAGAGAGAGGAGTGTGGGAACTGAATGTGGACCACAACATAGCATTTTCACTTTTTGTTATTGTTTGCTTCCATTTTGTTTTCTTTCTCATTTTTCCTTTTTGATCTGATTTTTCTTATTCAGCATGACAATTGTGGAAATATGTATAGAACAATTGTACATGTTAACATATATTGGCTCACTTGCCATCTAGGGGAGGGAAGGAAAAAATTAGAACACAAATTTTTGTAAGGGTAAATGTCATAAATTATTCATGTATATATATTGAAAATTAAAAGCTTTAATTTACAAAAAGAAAAAAATGATAGATGAAATGTTCTCTGAAATCCCTTATAGCTCTAAATCTTTGAAGCTCTGAAATGAGAGATGATAGACAAAGAAAAGTCTGGAATAAAGGCAATCTCCAGGGAAGCCCTATCCCCTTTGGGTAGGCTCCAAATTAGAAGCTTGAACCTGCTTAATGGAAAGGGCCTATAGCTACTTTCTCTTCTCAACATGTAGCCATAAAGTAGCCATGAATGAGATAGCCATGAGTAAAGTCAGTAACTCTACCTTAAATGTACTTTTCCTTAAGGGTAATTAGCTCTGAGTGTCTCAACTGGGCTTGTATCCCAAAGAGATCATAAAAAAGATAAAAGGATCCATATGTACAAAAATGTTTGTAGCAGTTCTTTTTGTAGTAGCAAGGAACTAGAAACTGAATGGATGCCCATCAGTTGGAGACATTATGGAACATTATTGTTTTATGAGAAATGATCAGCAGGATGATTTCAAAGAGATCTGGAGAGACTTACATGAATGCCAAGTGAAATGAGTAGAACCAAGAGAACATTGTATATAGCAACAACAAGATTATGTGAAGATCAATTCTGATGGACATAGCTCTTTTCAACAATGAAGTGATTCAGGTCAGTTCCAATGGTCTTGTGATGGAAAGAGCTACCTGCACCCAGAAAGAGGACTGTGGGACCTGAAGGTGGATCACAACATGGTATTTTCATCTTTATCTTGTTGTCTGCTTGCTTGGTTTTTTCTTATTTTTTTCCCTTTTGATCAGATTTTTCTTATGCAGCATGATAAATGTGAAAATATGTTAGAAGAATTGTGCATGTTTAATCTATATTGGATTACTTGCTATTTAGGGGAGGGATAAAAGTTTGGAACACAAAATTTTGCAAGGGTGAAAGCTGAAAACCATCTTGATGCACATATTTTGAAAAATAAAAAGCTATTTTTAAAAAAGTAATTAGCTATGAAAAATATTCAGGTGATTTGAGGGAACTGAATTCTCACTGTTAACACAAGAGAGTCCTTTCTTCCATACTCATAATACAAATAGGTAGGTAACCTGAGCAACACAATCACAATTCTTCTGTTACTGGACTACAAATAATTTCTGTTACTGGACTACAAACTATAAGAATAGCTCACCTTTTAAAATGTGAGACCAAGCCTCAGCCACTCACTACCAAGACAAATTTCCAAGAGCAGGATTGTCATGGCTAAGTGATGTCAAATCTGGCAGTACAGGACAGGAGAAAGGCTCTTTGGCTTTAGCTTAGCTTTGGACAGTTTCTTGTCCTCCAGCTCATGGCATTCTATTAGAGCTCCTAAAAATAGGCTGCAGTGTCAGATAAAACTCTAGGAGACAGACATATATGTCTCTTCTCCCCTTCCAAAATGCAAAAGGCCCCTTAGAGAGATGGGATGGAGGTTTAGAGATAGGTATCTGTTAATTTTCTGGTTTATTGGATTAAAAACGAAATTTGGCACTTGATGAAACCAGGAAAGGGTTATAAGAAAACCAAACTGCTAATTAGGAAGCCTGGGCTCCTTGTTCCTGTCCCTGATTCACCATGGGAATTTGGGTACCTTCATCTTTCAGTTTTTCCAACTGTAAAATGGGAGATAGGGTAGAAAAAACAGATTAAATGAACATTAAGATCCCTTCCAACTTTGCTAACCTATGTTCTATGAGGTATATCTGCTCTGGTGTTTTATGTTCTATGTTCTAAGATGCCTCCTAGCTCTGCTCAGTCCTATGTTATGTTTTGTTTCAGGAGCCACCTGCTAGTGGCTGCTGGGGATCTAATCCTGACCAGCAGAATAGATCCCTTCATAAGAAAGTCTAACGATACAAGGAGACTGAGAGGCAGTTGTGTTGTCTGACCTTTCTCCTCTTCCCTCTTGCCTCAGATTTACTTCATTCCCAATTCACAAGCAACATCTGCTAGTAAAAGCTGATTTGCAATTCCTTCAAGCGTGTTATGATTCACAGCTGTGGGGACTTTCTGAGAACCGACCTGCCCCTTAATAGTATACTTCCCTTTAAATTAACCCTTTACAGGGTTTTTGGGTTTTTCACTTAAGCATGATCCTTAACAATGTTTTAAGACCTTTGCCATCATATCTCATTGAAGAGCACTTCCAGGCCCAACATCCTATGTTCTGTAGTATACAGCAACCTACCTCTGATATTTTATGTTCTCTGTTCTAAGGTCCCATTTGGCTCTTCCATCCTAGGTCACATTCTAAGATCTTTGCCCCTCCACTTTCTGATCTAAGATCTCTTCCAGGTCTGTCATTTTCTGCTCTTTTCTAAGGTCCTTTCCTCCTATCTCTGCCAATAGAGAGTACTTACCACTATGCATACCCCAGACACTCAGGAGCATGGTCTCCAGGTGTAGGGGCATGGTGTGTTCCATGCAGACACAATGGATGAAGGTCCGCCATGTGGAGAGGCTGTGGGCTCTCAGTTTGTCAAGGAGCAGGGAGACTTTCTGGGTGGGATCTGGGAGGTCATCCACAGGAGTCAGGTCTAGGTCAGGCAGGAAGAACTTGACCTTTAAGATCAGCCATTCAAGATCCTTACTGAGAAATCCAACCAGATGCTGTTGAAGGCTTTCCTCATCATTCTGCCAGCTTAGGGAGTCCATCTGGGTCCACCACTAAGAGGACTAAAGAGGGACAGGTTAGCTGATGGAGGTGACAATATCACCTGACGATGGAGAAAATCTCTGGCCAGGTTATAACTCTTCTTATTTAGCACATTTGAGAGGCCGTGTGCTAAAGGGCACCAAGAATACCCCAAATGGAGTCATGAAGAGTCAGACACAATTGAAATGACCAAAAAACAAATCTGAAAGTGCTATCGTATAATCATAAGCTACAATGCTGATGGTGGTGATGATGATGAAGATTATGAAAATGATGATAATGGCATGCTTTCCCCAAGTTTACAAAGAGAGAAGAGCCAGGACTTGAGCCCAGGTCTTTTGAGAACAAGCCCAGTGCTCTTTTTTCGATTCAGCAATCAATTATTGATCCACTAAGTGCCCCATGCCAAGTCCTGGGGGATGGAGGGTGGGAATGAGGTGAGACATGAGGGAAAATAAACAGCATCTCTTACCTTAAAAGAGTTCACAATATAGTTGAAATAATCAGACTGATACACATAAAACAACAAGAGAGTACATCATTAAGTACTCTAGAAAACGGAATTGACAGTCTGTGCTATAGGAATTCATAGCAGGTAGAGGGCACTATAACCAAGATTCATGGGGGGAGGGGGCATTCTGGAAGAAGTGGCCAGGGAGGTCACTTTTATTTCTTAAAGTCAATTTTATTTCTAAAGTCTCTGTGGTTGGCCTAAGAAGGGACAAGGGGATAAGGTTAGGGTGGGGTGGGAGACTAGTTTGAAAATGTCCTACCTGATTTGTAGAATGAGAAGATTCATCATCAATGTTTTAAGATCCCTGTCAAGAGAGTAGCAAGATGGAAGTTCTTGTATCCATAAAAGCCTAGGTTCCAGTTCCTGAGGATATACCAGGACATGGTGTTCTGAGAATCACTCCACTGTAGATGTCCTAAGGAGAGAAAGAGAGAGAGAAAACAGAATTGGGACACCTCAGAGGCAAGGGAACTACAATTCCCCTTCCTTCTTCTTCAGTCATACTCCCAATGAGCTCCTCCCCGACCAGAGTCAGGTGGAAGTCACAGGCTGGTGGTTCTGGGGGGAAAGTGAAGTAAAGAAGAGGGGCTTTCCCAGTGAACTCCACTCCTTTTCCTATTTACACTTAGCATTATGCTGGATACTTAATAAATGTTTGTTGACTTATTGATTACATTTATATTAATTCATTTCAGGACATAAAATATTTGTATATAAGTAATTTTTTTCAGCTCCAACCACAAAATCCCTATCAGGAATTTTCTTTGTCTATTCTTCTTTTTTTAAAATTAATATTATTTTATTTTTAGATGAGGTATATTTTTATAAGATATATCATATCTTATATGTAAAGATAGCTTTTAACATTAATTTTTATATGATTTTGAGTTCCAAGTTTTTCTCCCTCCTCTTTCCTCCTTCCGTCCCAAGATAACAAGCAAAATGATATAGATTACACATCATTCATATTTCTCCATCCAATTACTATTAATATAAACTCTATTCTCCTAATTCTGCCTTTTCCCTCTTTGCATTGTTTCATAATGGTCTTTCTCAATCTTTGCTTTCCTCATATTTATACATCTTATTTGAACCCCAATTCATTTAACCATTACCTCTGTTGCTTCCAGTTTTTTGTTTTTTGTCTTGAGCAAATTACAAAGTGTGCTATGGAAATCTTCAAACAACTCTTATTTGTTAATTGTTTTGGATATGAATTTTCATATTTGTCTACATGCTGTCATCTGGGGATAACCTATGGTTCTCTGCTATGGGCACATTTTCCATTTAAAGGCTATATCCCTGGGTCCTCAGCTGACTTAAGCGAAGTTCCCCATTCAGCTTGTTCTTAGTGGCACTGTGGATACAGTCCAGACTGGAGTGAGAAAGATCTGAATTCAGATACTTACTAATTGTGTGATCCTGGACAAGTTATTTAACTTCTGTTTGCCTTGTTTCCTCATCTGTAAAATAGCACTTACTTTCCAGGGTTGAGGTGAGGACCAAATGAGATAGTAATTGTAAAATGCTTAACATAATGCCTGGCACATAGTAGGAGTTATATAAATGTTAGTTATTATTCTTATTAATAATAATACTCTCTGCTGTACAGGGGTAGTTGCTCACTACTATCATACCCCGTTTCATTCTGAAAGTCCAGGATGCACACAGGAAATAAACAGATAAAGAGGTGTTAAATGAATCATATAGCTCTTTCTACCACTCTAAATTATTTTTGCTAATCATGAAGTTTAACAAATTGATTTGCAGGATACTCAGGTCACCAGCTCTGCAGCTAGATCCAGCAGCAAAGAGGGATATAGTTCACAAAGGATTGGGGAAATGGGAGTCTCAGTGGGAGAATAGAATGTGACAAAATCATGTGTTGACAAGATATTTTGTTAAAATTTCCAAGACTACAGATCCACAGACAATTATTCTGTATTTTTTTTCTCACTTTGGATTTCTCACATTTGGATTCTTACATGTGATGTAAGAGGCTTCATTTGGGAACCTCTGGTCAGGATAAAGTCTATTTGCTTTTCTTACTTTTAAATACATATTTTGTCTTTGCCAATAAGGTTAATCATAAATATTTGCTAATTTGGACTTCTAGGGAATGAAGTTGGGAGGACACAACTGAAAAAAAAGCATGCCAGGAGAAGAGAGGGAACTAAAACTGAGATATTCTGGCAGGTGATGTCTTTGGCTAAGGGCTTAGAGCTAAAAAAAAACCAAAAAAACAAACAAAAAAAAAAAAAAAACTTAGAGAATTATAGATTCTTTTGTCATGGCTTCTCAAAGCAGAAAATATTTATAATGAGTCAATAGTAGGATGGAAATGAATGAGAGAGGTTGGACAGCCCTTCTCTCTACCTACTCCTACTACATGTAAAAAACAATTTGCAGACTTTGAAAGACTGTTTGAATATCAACTATTATTTATCTTTAATTATTACTCAACTAAGCTTGTTCATCTTAATATATTAAATAAAAGCTGGGCTTTTGAGGAACAACTTCTCAGCAGATATCAAAGGAGTTTAGAAAGAAGGGAGAGAAGAGAGAAATGAAAGACATTACTCTGATTTAGTACTAGGTACAAGGCAAAGCCCCTAAACTTTTTTGTGAGCATCACTTCCTTTCTTGGAAAGTTTGTTGACTTTTGGGCTAAGTGGTGGGGAAGAAATTCTGGAATCTGCCATATTTTCATGAAAAGAACAATGGAGATTTGGATTTTAGTCCAGCGCGATAACTTACTGGGCATCTCTGAAAATTGTTGTCCTTCTTTGGGCTAATACTACGTGTCTTCAAGTCTGACCTGTTGTGAAAATTAAATGAATCATTAGATGTAAAGGCTCTTTAAAGAATGTAAGACTGTACATAGAAATCTCTTTTATCCTTCAGGAAAATAGGAGGGGAAGAGGATTAGAGAAAGAGGTGTATGTAATAGAAAAGAGGGAAGTTTGGGGAAGGTGGTAGTCCGAAGCCAAACACTTTTAAGGAAGGAGAGGGTGAAAGGAGAAAGAAGAGAATAAATGGCAGCAAGAGGGGGAGGAATAGGATGGAGGGAAACACAATTAGCAATGATAACTATGAAAAAATTTTGAAGCAAATTTTTCTGATAAAGGTCTCATTTCTCAAATATATAGAGAACTGAGTCAAATTTATAAAAATAAGTTTTTCTCAATTGGTAAATGACCAAAAGATGTGAATAATTTTTAGATGAAGTAATTAAAGCTATCCATAGGCAAGTGAAAAAATACTCTAAATCACTATTAATTTGGGAAATGCAACTTAAAACAATTGAGGTACTGCCTCATACCTATTAGATTGACTAATAGGACAGAAAAGGAAAATGACAAATGGTGGAGGAGATGTAGGAAAAAATGAGACATTAATGCATTGTTGGTGGAATTGTGAACTTTTTCAATCATTCTATAGAGCAATTTGGAATTATATTATGTTCAAAGATCTATAAAGGGCTATTGACCTAGAGATGCTATGTCTGTATCCAAAAAAAATATTAAAAACACAAAGGAAAAGGACCTATATGTACAAAAATATTTATAGCAGTTCTTTTCTGGGGGCAAGGAATTGGAAATTAAGGAAATGCCCATAGATTGGGAAATGGCTGAACAAACTGTAGCATGTGATTGTGATGGAATACTATTGTGATATAAGAAATGATGAGCAGGATGCTCTCAGAAAAACCTGAAAAGACTTATAGGAGCTGATGCAAAGTGAAATGTACTGTGTATAAAATAATAGGAATATTGTAAGATGATCGACTGTAAATGACATGTATTCTCAGAAATATAATGATTCAAAACAACTCAGAAGCATTTATGATGAAAAATGCTCTCCATCCCTAAAGAAAGAACTAATTGTGTCTGAATACAGATTGAAGCAGCCTTTTTCTTTCTTTCTTTTTTTCTTTCTCTTTTCTCCCTTTATTTTTCTTGAAGATTTTTTTTTGTCTGTTTTCTTTCACAACATGACTAATATGGAAATATGTTTTGCATGACTATACATGCATAACCTTTATCAAATTTCTTGCTTTCACAAGGAAGGTAAGGAAGAAGGGAAAGAATTTGGAACTCAAGTTTTTTAAATGAATGTCAAAATTGTTTTTATATGTAACTGGAAAAAATAAAATACTAAGTAAAAAAAGAATACAAGTCTCTTAAAGACCCTGTGGTATAATAAAGAAGGATATGGCTTCAGCGTCAGTAAGGTCTGAGTTCAAATCTTGCTTCTGACATATGCTAGTTGTGTGATCCTGAACAATCATTTAACCATACCATGAGCCAAACATGAACAGCTGCTGATCTGCATTCCTAGGGAAATTTTCCTCACTGGGAATTCCCTAAAACAGTGAAGTCACAAGTATATTGTTTCTTCCCTCCTAGTCCCCCAAAAGACTTTGTGCACCCATATGTTGACCTTGAGTGTTGGAGTGAAGGGGAAACTCTCATAATGTCTATGGTTTTGTGAAAAGAGAACCAAACCGAGAGAGGAGAAATTACAAGCCAGTTTTGTCACACAGGAGATGAGCACAGATAAGGGGTCTTAGTACCTGCTGGGTTATCCCCTAGTCCTTCCTCCAAAGTCATAAGTTATATGACTTTAATTAAAAATAGAGAATGAGAAGGAACAAGCACCAAAGTATAAAGAGAAAGCAGTGGATGAGTCATCTGGTGCCTCTCTCCTTTAACGGCTGCTAGAGCAGATGAAAAGGATCTATATGTACTGGAAGAATGAAGTCATGGGGAGGTGAGAAATCATAAGACCACTGGATCATAGACTCAGAATTAGAGGGGAATGAGAACCATCAAGTCTAACACCCTCATTCCATAGATGAGAAAACTGAGGATCACAGAGGCAAAGAGGAGTCCAGTTTCCAAGTTTCCAAGTCCAGCACTCTTTCCACAGTCCACAACATGACAGATTCTCAGGTGCATAGACTGAGACAGTAGTAGTAAATATGAAATGGGAGGGATGTATCCTACGGTGGTAGGATTGGAGACCTCCAAGGGCATCCTGTCATAATTAAGCGGTACCTAATAAAAAGCCCATCAGACTGCTTCCTATTCCCCAACTCCTTATCCTGAAAGGAACTTTTAGAAGAATATTAATTGACACATATAGAAGTCTTTAAAGTCTGCAAAGCATGTTGCAAGTAATACGTCATTTGAGTCATTATACTGTTGTTTAGTCATTTTAAGTTGAATCATTATATAAATGGTAGTTATTACCTGGAAAGCTCTGATTCTCCATTGAGAAACAAATGTGGTATGAAGCAGAAATGGTCAGATAGTCATTAATTAGAACCTATTAATTTCTTATTATGTGCTGGGCAATGTTCTAAGCAGTGGAAATACAAATAAAGGCAGAAAATAAATACAACCCCAGCTCAGTCCCTGTACTCAAAGAACTAGTAAAGTAAAATGAGGGTAGTCTCAGAGAGAGGGCATTAAAATTAAGGCTTTTTTCAGAAGGTGGGTCTTTAGCTGAGACTTAAAGGCAGCTGGAGTAGCCAGAAGGTATAGCTCCGAGAGGGGAAAATTCCAGGCATGGTTAAGATATGTTTCAAATGTGTGGAGTTGAGAGATATGAATGTTATATGTGAGGAACACCAAGGAAGCTATTGTTGCCAGAATGCAGAGCATGTGAAGGGAAAAAAGATATAAGAAAACAGGAAATGTAAGAAGAGGCCAGATTATAAAAGCCAAACAGAAGATAAATATAAGGAGCCACTGAAATCTTTTGAGAAGAGTAATAGAGCTAGACCTTTGTTTGTTTTAGCTCAGTCTGACAAGTGAGCAGAGAATGAACTGGAATGGGAAGAGACTTGTGGCAAGAAGAACCAGCATCGTCATTATAAGAGTGTGACTGCGTGTGTATGTTGAGGGAGGAGAAATGGTAGGTGCTAGACCCACAGGAAAACTTCAAGCATAAGTGAGGTACCAGTTCATCTGAAAAAGGTCTGCAGGTTTTCTTGGGATCCAGGTTTGAAATCAGACTCTGTAGTCTGATATCTCAATCAAAAAGCCAAATGTAATCTTTGAACTTGTTAAGAAAGGTCCAGTTTCTAGGACTGAGGAGATTAGTCTCCTTTGATCAGCCTATATCTGGCAGGCAATGTTTTCTGAGTTTACCACTTAAGGAAGGGCATTCACTGTTAACCTGGGGAGCATTCAGAGGGTGGGGGCAACAACCAAGATAGTGAACTTTCTTGAGGTCATGTCATACAGACTCCATTTTAGAGAACTTGAGATGTTTAGCCCAGAAAAAAAGACTTAATAAAACCATGGTAGCTAACTTCAAAGCATTTGAAAGGACCCTGTATGAAAGAGGGAGTAGATTTGACCTGTTCAGCCCCAGAACCAGGAATAATGGTAGAAGGTAAAGAGAACTGATTTAAACTAGCTTAATTGTGGGGAAACCTTTGGTAACGATATAAACAGGAATGATTGCCTTAAGAGGTCATAGGTTCTTTTGAGGGGAGGTCTTCTTGCAAGTCTTCTTGACCATTTGCTATAGTGTAGTGGAGTTAAAGGGACCAAATGTAACTCAAATTCCATAATTTTGTGATTCTGAATATCACAACAATCCTTTGAGGGAGGTATTACAAGTATTACTATTTTTATTTTAATGATAAGGAAACTGAAGATAGAGACAGAGCAACTTGCCATTAGTTATATATCTAGCAAGTTTCGAAGTCTATGTTTATATGTAGGGCTTTCCAATTCCAAATTCATCACTACATATTCACTATATCACACTGCCTAAAACATCAGAGGTAGAAGGGATCTTAAAAGATCATCCAGCCTAGCCCTCTCATTTTACAGAGGAGACAATGACTCACCAAGGTTATATAGCAAGCTGGGAGCAAAACCTAGAATCCAGAATACTGTTGATTTAATTAACATGCATTACATTGTCTACAATGGGCAGGGCACTATACTAGACACTAGAGATAAAATGAGGAAAGGTCAAATTTGTGATCCTTAAGGAGCAGACATTTTGCTAGAAGAATATAAATATATAAATATAAGCAAATACAAAGTAAATGCACAATAATTTCTACTGGGGAAAGGGTAAAGCGGGAAAGTACTAACTAAATCAGGTATCACTATCTATTCTTTGTAGGAAGTGGCAGTTTGACTGAACTCTGGAGGAAGTGAATGATTCTTAGAGGGAAGTAAAAATTCTAGGTGGGGTGGAGATATTTGCGAAGGCAAAGAGATAAGATATAGTATGCTATGGATCAGGAACAATATGGAGGCCAGACAGTGGGAATCCAGAATGCAATGGCAAGGAATGAAGGGAATTAAGTCTAGAAAGATGGGGTATAGCCTGAAGCTTTTTGAGCATATTAATCAGCAGCAGGGAGAAGGTATTGGGGAGAGAGATAGACAGAGAGAATGCAGAGTTCTGTTGTTAAGCCTCTATTTTTGAAGACTAATGACATCACAGGGGATGTCTTGACTTGTGTGTGGATTAGATTAAAGTTAAACATGGTTGTGCAGTTATCAGCCTCATTTTCTCTTTCTGAGTCACCAAAGTTGGACACAAGTCAAGATGACTGGTCATGGCCCAGGATACAGCGGATGACTTTGGTCTCTGACCCTGACCGAACTCTTATGGCTCTGCAGAGCCTGCTTCAGCTTTACAGCTGTAGGACAAACTGTTCTCATCTACCCATTCTGCCTGGGTGAGTCTTCCATGGTGGGGATAGACGTGCCCCTAACTTGCCAGCAGGTCTATCAGTTACCCTCTACCTGGTTTAGCTCATCTGCCAAGATAGTTTTGCTGGGCATGCGGCTGAGCAGGCTAAGCTTCTTGGAACTACCACTTGGAATAGGAGTCACCAATTACCATAAGAACTAGGTGAAAGGTGGATAAGCAACCCTGACAAGGACTTGGCAAACCTTCACGCTACAGGTGTCAGACCTCCTAGAACACCCCATATGTCCCATACCGAACTCTGCAACAAAGTTAACTACTACAGGTATGGTTCTGGAACATTCATTATGACCAATTTGGATTTATACTGAAGTTATTCTAAGGACGTGATACTCCATATTCTTTCTCCACGAGTTTGCAGTGCCTGTTACCTAGGTTGAAATGCTCTTCCTCAACACCTCCATCTCCTGGAATTCCTTTCTGATCTTCTTCACAATTCAATTCAAGAACCACCTTTTTGCATGAAGCCTTTCTTAATATTATTTTATTTTTTCCAAATGCATGCAAAGATAGCTTTCAACATTCACTTTTGCAAAACCTTGTTTTCCAAATTTTTCCGATTCTCCTCACCAAGACAACAAACAATCCAATATAAGTTAAACACATGCAATTCTTCTAAACATATTTCTGCATTTGTCATGCTGCCCAAGAAAAATCAGAGCACAATAAAAGTGAAAATATGTATAGAAAAAGTGTACATGTTGAACATATATTGGATGACTTGCTGTTTAGGGGAGGGGGGTGGGAGGAAGGGGGGGAGAAAAATTTGGAACACAAGGTTTACATAGGTGAATGCTGAAAATATCTTTGCATGTATTTTGAAAATGAAAAGCTATTATTTAAAAGAAAAAGAAAAATCAGATCAAGAGAAAAAAACACAATAAAGAAAAAAGTAAAAAACACAGAAAAGGTGAAAATACTATGCTTTGAATATAAATGGCACTTTCCATCTTAAGTGTATTGGAAATGCCTTGAATCACCTTATTGTTGAAAAGAGCTAAGACCATCACAGTTGATCATCACATAATCTTGTTGCTGAGTATAATATATTCTTAGTTCTACTCACTTAACTTAGTATCAGTTCATATAAATCTTTCTAGGCTTTCTTGAAAACTTTCTTCATTACTAAGTTGCTAATACTTTACCTCCCAAGACTACTTTGTATTCATCTTGTATTTATTCTGTCTGTACTTATAAATAAAATGTCTCCTCTGTTAAGAGTTAAGCTCCTTGTGGGCAGGGACTATTATTACACTTTTGGTTTTGTATCCCTAATGCCTGTGTACATAATAGATACTTAAAAATGCTTATTGATTGATACAAAATAGTTCAACAATAAACATAATCATATCAAAAACATCAAAATCACACGATTATATGAGCAGATATAGGAAAAGCTCTTGACAAAGTACCACACTCATTTATGCTATAAGCCTACAAAGCATAGGCAGAGAAAATACTTTTTGTAAAAAAAAAAAAATACATATATATGTATATATTTTTACATATACATATATACATATACATACATACATACATATATATATATATATGTATCTTGAGGATCTGGCACATGTCCAGACAAGCCTGTTTGATCAATTTAGCCTTTATACATGGAAGATGCTGGGACGTGAATTTCAGAATCATGGCATATATGAAAAGCATATTGAAGAGACTGAGACAAGGTGGGCATGCGGCTTAGCCTGCTCAGCCGCATGCCCACCTTAATAATATCACCTAGATAATATAGTAAATATAGCACTGAGCTTGAAATCAGGAAGTCATCTTCATGAGTTCAAATATGATCTCAGACATTTATTAGCTGTATGACCCCAGCAAGTCATTAAACCCTGTTTGCCTCAGTTTCCTCTCCTGTAAATTGAATTAGAGAAGGAAACAGCAAAGTACTTCAGTAGTATCTTTACTAGGAAAATGCCAAAAGGGATCACGAAGAGCTGTACTTGAGTGAAATGACTGAACACTATAGTAAAGGGACTATGGAGGATTAACATACATTTTGTTTATGCTTTCATTTGGGAAGAGTCTGTTGATTGGCTGAATAGTCAAAACTGTTAGTGTCATCAAAAAATTTCAATTTAGTTTCTATCTTCTCTTTACTTCATTCCCATCACTGGGAGCTCAGTGACTCTCATAGTATTTGCTGAGAGACTGTGTTAGGAGAAAGTCTTTAGGCCTTCTTTCCTTCTGAGGTCACATGATTCTAATAAATGGGTCCCCATTCTTGGTCTCTTTATTTATTCTAAGTATAAGGGATGACAGCCTCACAACCGAGTGAGTTTGAAGGTTATTATGAATCATTCTGATATGCTGGTACTCCAGGCCAGGTGTTCCAATTAGCCAACTAGTTAGGGCCTGAGGAACAAAAAAAATGACCTTCTGGAGCTAGCAGCAATAATACCTTTGGAAATGAGCTTGATAGAATCTATCCTAAGTAGGAGTTGACTTAATTTCTGAAAATACTTCCCCTGAGACCTTGGTATAGGGGAGAATATGCTTTGTAGGTATTAAGGAAAATGCTTGTACATTTATTTATGCTATATCTTTTTTTTTAATTTTTTTGCAATTGGGGTTAATTGACTTGCCCAGGGTCACACAGCTAGGAAGTGTTAAGTTTCTGAGACCAGATTTGAACTCAGGTCCTCCTGACTTCAGGGCTGGTGCTCTATCCACTGCGCCACCCAGCTGCCCCTATGCTATATCTTTGAAGTAAAAATCACTTTGTAAAAAGTGCCCATTGTTAAATAATTAAATGCAACCAGATGCTAGATCCTGGAAGGAATGGATGGAAGGAACAGAACAGGTAGGGACTCAAGCCAATGGCAGTAGAGGAGAAACACTCCAGAATTTTCAGTGGGAATCTTGAGAGGCAAGCTAACAAGCATGTCTCTGAGAAAGACTATAAAGAACATACATGCTACATGATTAAATAGTATAAATCTAAGCCAAGAATGAACATTCTATACAATGGAAAAACACTGGACGTTTTCCCAATAAATATGTGAATAAAGCAATAGTCACCATCATTATTGCTATTTGGAATACTATAGTTCTAAAAATGCCACCAATAGCAATAAGAGAAAAGGACTTCCTGCCAAGATGGCGGTGAGGAGGCACACAGCTGTGTAAGCTCCGCATTTTCTCTCAGAATCCATCTCATTACAAGCCTCTGAAGTAATGCCTGACTGAAAAAAAACCTCACAAATAGTTACCAAGAGAAGACATCCTTGAGATTCACCAGGAAAGGTCTGTTTTTGCTCGAGGGCAGGATGGTTTTAAATCGGGCACAGGCTGAGGGCAGGCAGTGGCAGTGGGGGCTTGGCAGGCAGCTCACAGCTGAGCAGACTGGAGAGGGTTGGGGTGTGATCTCAGCTGTCTCTGTGGGGAGAGCTTCGCTACAGGATTGGATACTTTGCCCTGGCAGCAAGTCAGTAGCCCAGCAGAGAAGCTAAAAACACCGGGGGTAAAGAATACAACCCTAAACAGTTGGAGTTTCCCCTGACCTGGCCACCCCTCCCCCACAGCGTCTCAGCATGGTCTCAGAGCCTCAGAGCACAGGCGCAGCACAGTCCTGCTAGTGCCTCGCTGCTGCCCCTGCAGTCTGTAGAGGAAGCTCAGTAACACCACCCAGCCCTTCCCCCAGAAAAGCAGATTCCATTTGGGTTTTTTTTCCTTTTTTCTTTGCTAGTTTGTCTCTGATTCTTCTCTAACAAAATGAGCAAAAAACCGAAAAGGACCTTAATGATTGACAGCTTTTATACGGACAGAGAGCAGACTCTAAACCCTGAGGAGACTAAAAGCAGACTGTCTCCAGGTGAATCCCCAAAGGAGGAGATCATCTGTTCCTCAGCACAGATGAATCTCATAGAAGAAATTAAAAAGGTTCTCACAAGAGAGCTAGAAGAAAAATGGGAAAAGGAGAGGGAGGCTTGGCAAGAGAGTCTGGAGAAGTCATCCCACTCATTTAAAGACAGAGTGGATAAAGAAATCAAATCCTTGAAAAATAGGATTAGTGAACTGGAAACAGAAAATAGCTCTCTAAAAAATAAAATTGGCGAAATGGAAAAACATTCCATAGAACAAATTGGACAATTAGAAAAAGATATAAAAAAAGTGAATAAAGAAAATACTTCATTGAAAATCAAATGGAATTGCATGACTCGAGGAGACAAGAAGAATCAGTCAAGCAAAACCAAAAAAAATTAAACAATGGAGAAAAATGTGAAATACCTTCTTGGGAAAACAACAGACCTGGAAAATAGGTCTAGGAGAGACAATCTGAGAATTATTGGACTCCCAGAAAAATATTATGAAAAAAAGAACCTGGACACTATTTTCCAGGAAATTGTCAAAGAGAACTGTCCAGAAGTCATAGAAACAGAGGGTAAAATAGACATTGAAAGGATCCATCGATCACCTACTGAAAGGGATCCTAACTAAAATCAAAACACCAAGAAATATAGTGGCCAAATGCCAGAACCCTCAAACAAAGGAAAAAATACTCCAAGCGCTAGAAACCCAATTCAAATATAGAGGAGCCACAATAAGGATCACCAAGATCTAGCAGCATCACATTAAAAGATCAAAGGGCCTGGAATGATATTCCAAAGGCTAGGAACTCGGTATGCAACCAAAAATAACTTACCCAGCCAGAATGAGCATCTTTTTCCAGGAAAGAAGATAGTCATTCAACGAAATAAGTGAATTTCACCTATTTTTGATGAAACAACCAGAACTTAACAAGAAGTTTGATCTACAAATATAGAACTCAAGAGAAATCTAAAAAGGTAAAAAGAAATCTTGGGAACTATATTTCTGCTGTAAAGATGTATAAAAATACATGTATACCTTGTTCTAGAAATTAGAGGTGGAAAGGACATTGTACCAGAAAAAAGGGTAAAGTGGGTACACATCTCACGAAGAGCAAAATCTATTATATCTGAGAGAAAGAATGGAGGGTGATGAATATAGTGGGTATTTTACTGCCATCAAATTGACTTTAAGAGAAAAATTTTAGACATATTCAATTTATGGTGAAACTTCTCCATCTCATTGAAAAGTGAGAAGGAAAAGTGAAAAGGGAAGGAATAAGCTAAGCGAAGGGAATACAGAAAATGTGAGGAAAGGAGTAAGATAGGGAGGAACTCTAAGGTGGGGAGGAAGGATACTCAAAAGGAGGGCTGTGAGAGCAAGGGTACTCAAGTTTAATACTGATAAGGTGGGGTAAGGGGAAAGAGGGAAAACCATAAAGAGGGGTTAACAAGATGGCAATTAATGGATGGTCATTTTAACCATAAATGTGAACGGGTAAACTCCCCATAAAGAGGAACAATTAGCAGAATGGATTAAAAGCAGAATCCTACAATATTTGTTTACAGGAAACACACCTGAACAGGAGATACATGCAGAATAAAGTAAAAGTTGGAGCAAAATTTACTATGCTTCGGTGAGTAAAAAAGCAGGGGTAGCCATCCTGATCTCAGATCAAGCAAAAACAAAAATTGATCTAATTAAAGAGATAAGGAAGGGCACTATATCTTGCTAAAGGGTAGTAGCAATATCAATATTAAACATATATGACCAAGTGGTGTAGCATCTAATTCTTAAAGAAATTAAGAGAGCTGCAGAAGAAATGAATAAAACTATAATAGTGGGAGATCTCAACCTTTACTTTCAAATTAGATAAATCAAACCACAAAATAAAGAAAGAAATCAAAAGGTAAAATAGAATACTAGAAAAGTTAGATATGATAGATCTCTGGAGAAAACAAAATCGAGACAAGAAAGGAGTAATTTTCTTTTCAGCAGTTCATGGAACCTATACAAAAATAGACCATATATTAGGACATAAAACCTCAAACTCAAATGCATAAGGCAGAAATATAAATGCATCCTTTCAGACCACGATGCAATAAAAATTACACTCAACAAAAAGCCAGGGAAATGACCAAAAATATTGGAAACTAAATAAAAAATAATTCCATATAAAGAATGATTGGGTGAAACAGCAAATCATAGACATAATAACTTCATCCAAGAAAATGACAAAATGAGACATCATACCAAATTTGGGATGCAGCCAAAGCGTAATAAAAATTTCATATCTCTAGAGGCCTACTTGATAAAATAGAAAGAGAAGGTCAACGAATTGGCTTGCAAACTAAAATGCTGAAAAGGAACAAATTAAAACCCCAGTCAAACACTAAAGAGATCAATAAATTGGTAAAAACTATTGAATTGATTAATAAAATAGAGTTGGTTCTATGAAAAAACCAACAAAATAGACAAACCTTAGTAAATCTGATTAAAAAAGGAAAGAGGAAAATCAAATTTTAGTCTTAAAAATGAAAGGAGAACTCGCCACTAACAAAGAGGAAATTAGAGCAATAATTAGAATTACTTTGCCCAACTTTATGGCAATAAATTCGACAACAAATGAAATGGAAGAATACCTTTAAAAATATAGCTTGCCCAGATTAACAGAGGAAAGTAAATATCCTAAACAGTCCCATCTTAGAAAAAGAAATAGACAAGCTATTAATCAATTCCTTAAGAAAAATCCCCAGGACCAGATGGATTTACATGTGAATTCTACCAAACATTTAAAGAACAATTAACTCAATGCTATATAAACTATTTGAAAAATAGGATTGAAGAGTTCTACCAAACTCCTTTTACAACCAGACATGGTACTGATACCTAACAGGTAGCGAAAACAGAGAAAGAAAATTATAGACCAATCTCCCTAATGAATTTGATGCTAAAATCTTAAATAAAATAATAGCAAAAGATTAAAAAATCATCCCGGATAATACACTATGACCAAGTAGGATTTATACCAGGAATGCAAGCTGGTTCAATAATTAGGAAAACTATAGCATAATTGACTATATCAATAACCAAACTAACAAAAACATGATCATCTCAATAGATGCAGAAAAACTTTGATAAAATCCAACATCCATTCCTAATAAAAACACTTGAGATATAGGAATAAATGGACTTTTTCTTAAAATAGTCAGACATATATTTAAACCATCAGTAAGCATCATAGCAAGGGGAAAAACTGGAACCTTTCCCAGTAAGATCTGAGGTGAAGAAGGTTGCCCACTATCACCATTATTATTCAATATTGTATTAAAACACTAGCTTTGGCAATAAGAGTCAAGAAAGTTAAAATAATCAGAATAGGAATGAGGAAACCAAACTATCACTCTTTGCAGATGATATGATGGTATATTTAGAAACCCAGAATTCTACTAAAAAGCTATTAGAAATAATTCACAACTTTAGCAAAGTTGAAGGTTATAAATAAATCCCCATAAATCCTCAGCATTTTTATACATCACCAACAGAATCCAATAGCAAGAGATACAAAGAGAAATTCCATTCAAAATAACTGTCGACAGCATAAAATATTTGAGAATCTATCTACCAAAGGAAAGTCAGGAATTATATGAGCAAAATTACAAAAAACTTTCCACACAAATAAAGTCAGACTTAAATAATTGGAAAAATATTAAATGCTCCTGGATAGGCCAAGTGAATATAATAAAGATGACAATACTCCCTAAACTAATCTATTTATTTAGTGCTATACCAATCAGACTTCCAAGAAAATATTTTAATGATCTAGAAAAACAAAATTCATATGGAATAATAAAATGCCGAGAATCTCAAAAGAATTAATGAAAAAAAAATCAAATGAAGGTGGCCTAGCTGTACCTGATCTAAAACTATATTATAAAGCAGCAGTCACCAAAACCATTTGGTATTAGCTAAGAAATAGATTAGTTGATCAGTGGAACAGATTAGGTTCACAAGACAGAATAGTCACTATAGCAATCTAGTGTTTGACAAACCCAAGATCCTAACTTTTGGGATAAGAATTCATTATTTGACAAAAACTGCTGGGATAACTGGAAATTAGTATGGCAGAAATTAGGCATGGACCCACACTTAACACTGCATACCAAGATAAGATCAAAATGGGTCCATGATTTAGACATAAAGAACAAGATTATAAATAAATTGGAGGAACATAGGATAGTTTATCTCTTAGACTTGTGGAGGAAGAAATTTGTGACCAAAGACGAACTAGAGACCATCATTGATCACAAAATAGAAAGTTTTGATTAAATCAAATTAAAAAAGCTTCTATACAAACAAAACTAATTCAAACAAGATTAGAAGGGAAGCAACAAACTGGGAAAACATCTTCACAGTTAAAGGTTCTGATAAAGGCCTCATTTCCAAAATATATAGAGAACTGACTCTAATTTATAAGAAACCAAGCCATTCTCCAATTGACAAATGGTCAAAGGATATGAACAGACAATTTTCAGATGATGAATTGAAATTTAACCCTCATATGAAAAGTGTTCCAAATCATTATTGATCAGAGAATAAATTAAGACAACTCTGAGATACCACTACACACCTGTCAGATTCTAAGATGACAGGAAAAAATGATGATTGTTGGAGGGGATGGGGAAAACTGGGACACTGATACATTGTTGGTGGAGCTGTGAGAATCCAACCATTCTGGAGAGCAATCTGGGTTATGCCCAAAAGTTATCAAACTGTGCATACCTTTGACCCAGCAGTGCTACTACTGGGCTTATACTCCAAGGAGATACTAAAGAAGGGAAAGGGACCTGTATGTGCCAAAATGTTTGTGGAAGCCCTGTTTGTAGTGGCTGGAAAATGAATGGATGCCCATCAATTGGAGAATGGTTGGGTAAATTGTGGTATATGAATGTTATGGAATATTTTGTTTCTGTGAAATGACCAGCAGGATGAATACAAGAGGCTTGGAGAACTTACATGAATTGATGCTAAGTGAAATGAGCAGAACCAAGAGATCATTATATACATCAACAACGATACTATATGAAGATGTAATCTGATAGAAGTGGATTTCTTTGACAAAGAGACCTAATTCAGTTCCAATTGATCAATGATGGACAGAAGCAGCTATATCCAAAGAAAGAACACTGGGAAATGAATGCAAACTGTTTTGCATTTTGTTTTCTTCCGGGTTATTTTACCTTGAATCAATTCTCCTGTGCAACAAGAAAACTGTTTGGTTCTTGCACATACATTTACATTATCTAGGATATACTATGACATATTCAACATATATGGGACTGCTTGCCATCTAGGGGAGGGTGGAGGGTGGGAGGGAAAAATCAGAACAGAAGTGAGTGCAAGGGATAATGTTATTAAAAAATTACCCTGGCATGGGTTCTGTCAATAAAAAGTAATTATAATTTAAAAAAATTCACATAAACAAACAAACAAAAAAAGATAAGAGAAAAAACTAACTGCATAAAGATATACAAATAGGAAGCAAAACCATTCCTATTTACTGATCAAACTGAAATTCAAGAAACTGAGGCAATAAAACTACAAAGAGCATGCTTTATAGAACTAGCCCAAGTAAAAATGAAATTCATTTGGAGTGATGAAATATCTAGAATATTAAGGAAAATAGTTGCAAAGTAAGAAAATTATTTAACAATGGGAATATTTGAGAAAAAAAAATTGGAAACTTTTGTCCTAGAGGGATGGATTGCTTTCCTCTGATTCTTTCCCAATAAGGCAAACCTTTCCTGGCTCAGGGAAAAGAGAATGGGGAAAGTGTTAACTTTTCAGTGTGTCTTTCTCTCATTGCCCTACTAAAGACACCCTCAATTTCTGTTCTGCTTGATGTAGGTATCCATTCAATTACCTGATCAAGGATTCTCACAGAGGTATACTCTTCCATATGTGAAGTTTTGAACCCTTCAAAGTATTTTCACTTTGATTTGGTCATTTGATTATCACAATGAACAGTAAAGAAAAATCGGCAAGTATTATCATTCTCCTTTTACAAATGGTAAAATGAAGTTCCGAAGGGAATATTGAGTTGTCCAAGGCCATCTAGACTCTATAGTCCAATGCCAAAGAGTATGTGGCAAAACTTGGACTGTGATGCAAGCCTCCTAAATCTCAGTCTCCTGTTTTCTCCATGAGAACACATTAATAAGAGTACCTCCTCTATTTTTTAACCTAAATTTCAACAGAAGAGCAGGAAGTTTTAATATATAAAAGTGGAAGAGCTGGGCAAAGATTGCAGGCACTGAAGTTAAAAGATCTGGGTTTCAATCCTACTTCTGCCACTTCCTACTTGCATGACTTTTGAGAAAATTTGAGGGTGTCTGTGCTTTGATAGAAGTTAAAGTTTCCATATGTCTAACATGATTGTATATGTGTGACCTAGATCTGATTTCTTGGGTCTTGAGGAGAAGCAAGGAAAGGGAGAGATGGAGAAAACTTTGAAACTCAAAATTTTACAAAAATGAATGTTGAAAACTATTCATGTAATTGGAAAAAATACCATTAAGCACAAAAAATTATTAAATAAAAAATAAGGCTTTCCAACTCAGAAGCCTATTAGATATGTGATCCAAGGCAAGTCATTTAACTATTTGCCTATTATCTCCTTTATAAAAATGAACTGGAGAAGGAAATGACAAATCACATTTGTTTTCTTTCCTGAGAAAACCCCAATAGGGTCATAGAGAGTCAGTCACAACTGAAATGACTCAACGGCAAAAACAAAAAGGCTACCCCAGGTTGAAGTGGGAGGTGGGGAAAGGATTATATTCCAGTCCTGTCCTCTCTCTACAGCCAGTGCCAAACCCTGGAATTGTCCTTCCTCAATCTATTCCCTCCCCCACTTTTGGAGTTTCCCATCTTACCTAAGAAGATGTTCCTCAAGAGCAGAGCTAGTTAGTTTACATGAAGGATGAACAATAAGCAAACCTCAAATATTTCCTACCCCTTCATACACGGAGATAAATGTAGCACCATAGAACACTACAACTGAAATCAAGCTATTCTAGCCCAGTATTTTAATTTTATTGAGGAAAAAACTGAAGCACAGAAAAAGAAAGTGATTTTTCCGAGGTCATTTGTGAATGAACAACAAAAGCTGTAGCAGAACCTGGGTTCAAGTCTATAGTTTTTTTTTTAAAATCCTATCCTGCCTCCTCCATTTAGGGAGTTTATTTACTTTAAATCCTGGGTTCCTTCTAAGAAAATTTTGCAAAGCTTTCCCTTCTATTGTACTTCTATCTATCAATGCCAGAATCACTTTTTGAAGGGAACTTTCCTTTTGTGGATCTCTATGTCCTAAGTAGGCTACTGGACTACCAGGTTATAGAGGTCATTGAGGTTGTTCCCAGGTTGGGAAATAGGACAGTGTTTGGTTTATTCCAGCTGCCTTCAGGACTATAACTGCTTCTCTCCCTTATCTCCTTACAATGGTAATATACACTTCCTCCTGAGACCTGAAGAAGTCACAAAGTGAGTACCAACTCCAGGGAACTCCCAGTCAAGGGCAGTGATGATAACAGCAGTGACCTGTGGCAGAGATGATGGGCCCTCTTTATGGTAAAAACAAGAGAGTAGCTGTGGCATGACTCTATATTGCTTACCTATCTGGCTTTTGACTCTGGGGATCATGGCTCCCCATTTTAGTCTCATGCTCCAGATAGTTTCTCTCAAGGTAATTCAGATTTCTGCATCTCTTTTATAAGATTTCAATACAGATTAAAAAAAATTTTTTAATTGTATTTTTAGGTGCTCTAAATCATTATTGATCAGAGAAATGCAAATTAAGACAACTCTGAGATACCACCCACACTTGTCAGATTGGCTAAGATGAGAGGAAAAGATAATGATGAATGTTGGAGGGGATGTGGGAAAATTGGGACACTGATGCATTGTTGGTGGAATTGTGAATGCATCCAACCATTCTGGAGAGTAATTTGGAATTATGCTCAAAAAGTTATCAAAATGTGCATATCCTTTGACCTACTGATATACTGGGGTTATATCCCAAAGAGATCTTAAAGAAGGGAAAGGGACCCACATATGCAAAAATGTTTGTGGCAGCCCTGTTTGTAGTGACAAGAAACTGGAAATTGAACGGATGCCCATCAATTGGAGAATGGTTGGGTAAATTGTGGTATATGAATGTTATGGAATATTGTTGTTCTGTAAGAAATGACCAGCAGGATGAAAGATTTCATGAACTGATGCTGAGTGAAATGACCAGAACCAGGAGATCATTATAGACGGCAACAACAATACTATACAATGATCAATCCTGGTGGACATGGCTCTCTTCAACAATGAGATGATTCAAACCAGTTTCAACTGTTCAATGATGATGAGAGCCATCTACACCCAGAGAGCGAACTATGGGAAATGAGTGTGGACCACAACATAACATTTTCACTCTCTCTGTTGTTTGCTTTCATTTTGTTTTGCTTCTCTCTCTCTCTCTCTCTCTCTCTCTCTCTCTCTCTCTCTCTCTATTTGTGCAGCACAATAATTGTATAAATGTGTATACATATATTGGATTTAACATATATTTTTACCATTTTTATATATATTGGACTATTTGCTATCTAAAGGAGGGCATGGGAGAAGGGGGGACAAATTGGAACATAGGGTTTTGCAAGGGCTAATGTTGAAGAACTATCCATGCATATGTTTTGAAAAATAAAAAGCTTTGAGGGCAGCTAGATGGTGCAGTGGATAGAGCACCAGCCCTGAAGTCAGGAGGACCTAAGTTCAAATTTGGACTCAGACACTTAACATTTCCTAGCTGTGTGACCTTGGGCAAATCAATTAACCTCAATTGCCTCAGGAAAAAAAAAAAGAGAGAGAAAGAAAAAGAAAAAGCTTTAATTAAAAAATGGACTTTTAACAAACAACAAATAAAATGAGCATTTCTACATTTATAGTAGCTCAGAAAAAATGTGTATGTGAAACCGTGACATTACATGGAGCTTGCTTTTCTTTTTAAGCATATATAAATTAAATGTATGACTTTCAAAGAGGTGAGTTTTCTTCATACCTGTGGCTTCTCTGTCAAAACCCTGGAATTCCAACTGAATTCTTCCCTAGGGCTGTCACTTTGGGTTATACTTAGTCCCTTAGAGAACCAACAGCTTTCATTCTAATCACAACTTATTGTTCTTAAAGGTATGATCTTGGCTTACCAAGATTCCACTGAAAGTGGTCTGTCCTGAGCCAACAGCCAATGAAATTGCTCTCACTGATCACCAACAGCACCCCACCATTCTACAAAGGCAGAATATAGTAAATAATGACTTGTATTCACAGGATTTCAACAGAAATTTCTGATCTTTTGCCTCTAGCATTATAATGTAACCTTCTTTCCTGTGCTCCTCAGACCTTGTGACAGAAAAAAAACAAAACACAAAGCAATGATAAAATTAAAGCTTATTCAACTACTTTGCCCCAGTTCTCTAAGTATGGACACTCACCTTGGAAAATTTCCTTAAAAAAGACTCTGAGACTGTGGCAAGCAGGACCTCTGTGACAAAGTGAAAGGTTTAGGTAGAAGATAGAAGGTGGAAGTGGGGGAACCAAAGCCAGTGTGCCAATTAATGAGAGCCAGTGGGATCTTAGTAAGTAAACAGGGGGATTGGAACTTGCCAACCATGATTGAATGAGAATTTTTGATGGCTTCCTCAGGACTCCGAAACAGCTTCAGAGATCCATAAGGGGCCCTTGCTACTTATTAACTTTGCAACCCAGTGCCAAATGTCTCCTCCTTCCACCATACTCTTCCCAATAAGAAATGGAAATCCTACAGCTTCAGCTGGCAGCCATAGATTTTTCTCGCCTTGATAGAGTAGGTAAAACCCTCCAAAGGCATACTGCCAAGATGGTCAAATGGTGACTTAGAGATGGGAGTAAATGGAGTCTCTCTGAGCTGGGTCTCTAGCCAGTCAGTTCACCAAGTGCCCTCCTCCAGCTCTGATTGCCCACGTCTCCACCTTTTTATTAACCCAGATCTTGCTGGCTTGTTTAGAGACATGGTAATTTAGCCAAACTGAAAGTAAAAGTGCCGGAAATCCCCTTGTTTATTAGCAGAAGGCATGGGATGGGGCTTCTAAGCACAAGGAGGAATCAGTAATTTTGTCTGAACAGGGGTCTTCAATGAGACTTCCTCAGATATTAAGGGACTGATGTGGCTTTAAGTCAGAAGACCCAAATGAACCAGGTCAGTCCTGAAGAATCTTGAAGGTCAGATTAGTGACCTCAAAACCTGAAACTATGGAGAATTTTTGGGAATTCAATTCCCATGGTGGGGAGAAAGTGTCAGCCAGTCATTCTGAAACACATAATCTGTTTTTCAACCCACAAAAACAGTCAGATGAATGGCCCTCAAAATTTTCCAAATTCTCACTTCCTATAACCACCAAAATTAGACAGTTTCCATTCTTGTTCCTGAGAGTTGGGAGAGACCAAGAGTTATGTAAATGAGATTAAGAGATAAGAGGTCCAATCATTTTTTAGGGCCACATCTGCCATTATTTAGCTGAGTGATTGAACAAACAAGCCCTGCTTCTTGGGGAAATCTTAAGTTTCTTCATCAATAAAATAATGGGAGTGAGCACTTATCTAACCTAAGGAGAATGACTAAACATAATGTGGCATAGAAAACCAATAGAAGACTATTTCCCCTTACTTCCAGAACATGGCTAATTAAGAAATTTGTTTTGTATGATTTCATATTAGTAGTAGGTCAAACAAAAGAGAGTGAGTCAAAATTTTCCTGCTGATCAGCAGTGGGATCGGGCAAAAGATGATTGCTTCTCTTCCAGCCTGAGCAAGATAGAGAAGCCAGTCTCAAATACATATGTACCTACATACATATTACATATATAACTATATTCCATTATAATTGGTTTTCTTTATAATACTATGTGTTTTATCCATTTAAAAAATATTGTTCTGAAAGGGGTCCAAAGATTTCATCAAAAGGGCCCATAACACACAAAAAAGCTTAAAAACTCCTGGAGATGGTCACTCATTGCCAAAATAACTGAAATGACCCTGAAACTTAGGATTCATTTAGTACTCATTATTTTTTCAAGGCCTTTCACAAGCCTTAGTTTCTATTTCTATAATACCTTTGTAAGGGTAGTAGAATGAGAATTATTATGTCCACTTAACTTTCTGGATATAGATGTCTCTTTCTATCACAAGTCTATTGGAATTGACCTGAATCACTTCATTGTTGAAAAAGAAATATAGAAAGTTTCCAGAAAGAGAACTATGGGAACTAAATATGATCACAACAAAGTATTTTCAGCTTTTTGGTTGTTGTTTGCTTGCTTTTTGTTTTCTTTCTCATTTTTTCTCTCTTTAATCTGATTTTTCTTATGCAGCATGATAAATGTGAAAATATTTTCAGAAGAATTGCACATATTTACTTATATTGGATTACTTGCTATTTAGGAGGGGGAAAGGGAAAAGGAAGGAAAAAATTTAGAACACGAGGTTTTGCAAGGATGAATGTTGAAATGTGAATATTTGTATGTATGATGAAAATAAAAAACTATTATTAAAAAAAATTTTAAACCCTGCCATGAAAATAGCTATAAAATGTATAAAATATCTTGGAATCAATCTATCAACATGATAATAATAATTATAATAATAAATAGGATTTATATAACACTTTATAAATAGTCTCATTTTTCTCACAAGTCTGATAGGTTCTATTATTTCCACTTTACAGATGAGGAAAGTGAGGCTGAAAAAGGTTAAAAATTAAAAATATAAGAGTGAAAAGTAACCAATTTAGTAATTCTAAGCAACACATATGTCTTGTTTGATGATATATATATATATAATATGTTACATTCAGCATCTGGAAAGAAGGAAAGAAGGCAAATTTTCTCAACTCTTCAAGATGCTCAAATTTGGTCAATATAAGTACTCAGCATTCAGTTTCTATTAAAAAAAAACTTTCCACTTTCATACAAAGCAGCTTTAAAAACTCAAGTAATTTAAAGAATATTCATTGCTTGTGGTGGCAATTATGTAATACAAATGACAATACTGTTTAAATTAATTTACAGATTTAGGATTATTTCACACTATTGTGGGGGATTTTTGTAGAACTAGGCAAATGTTTTTAAAAGTCTTATTTGGAAGAGAAAAAAATATCTAGATTCTTATAATTTAAGAAAGGGAGAACAAAGGAGAAATAGCAATTCCATATCTAATTTATATTACAAAACAGCAATCATCAAAGCTATTAATTACTGATTTTTTTTAAAAAGTAGAAAAGCAGATCAGGGGAACAGAGTAGATCAGAAAGCACCAGCAATGCTACCAGAAATAATCTACCATTTAATAAATCCAAGAACATGAATTACTCGGAAACAAACTCCCTATTTGACAAGAACTTCCCAGAACACTAGAAAGCAATTGAAAAGAAACTGGATTTAGAACAACAGCTTATATCATGTACCACAATAAGTTTGAAATGAATACACAATCTAATTATGTCACAATAATTTTTTAAATGAACAGATAACAAGTTTTAGAACTTTTCATTGTCATGATTAGGGGTGAATTTTTAATAGAACCAAGATCAAAGGTGGTCACAACAGAATTTCGATTTTATGAAACTGGTAAATTTTCACATAATTAAGATTAATACTGCTAGAATAAGAATAGAAGGTGGCAACTGAGAAATAATATTCATATTAATTCTCTCATTAGTGTTTGATACCCAAGATATGGAGAGAACTAAAGCAAATATATAAAACCAAGAGCCATTCCCTAATAAATAAATGATCAGAGGAGGTCAATAAACAGTCCTCAGTGGAATTATTGAGAATGCTCCAAACACATGAAAGAATGCTCCAAATCAGTGATAATAAGAGAAACACAAATCAAAATAATTATAAAGTTTCATCTCTTTCCCAATAAAGTTTCAAGAATGACACAAGATAGGAAGTTAGTTTTGCAGAGCCTGCTAAAAGACAGGTACATACTAACACACTGTTAGTAAATCTGTGAATTAGTCCAACCATCTAAAAATGCAATTTGGAATTGTACAAATAAATTAATTAAAAGGACAATTTTCTCTGGCCCAAAGAACCTAGTAGGCACATATTAGAAGGAGGTCAAAGGGAGAAAGAAAGGTTACATAAGACTAGGTCAACTTTGATGTGTTCAGATGATATGAAATTCAATCAGTATGAATTATAAAACAATGACAGGTTGTTAGTGTGAACTAAAATTCTATTGAGATAATGTGTCCAAGCTAATTTAAGGGTTTTAACATGATACTACATCAATTTGCATTTGCACTTTGTCCCATGCAGATGTGATATATTGCTATATACCACATTACCAATAGTTGCATTAATTTTTTTTAAAAAAGAACTTACAAAAAAATGGACAAAAAGCAGGATACTTCAGATGGAAACACAACCAGTGGAAAAAGTTGCTTATTGTTACATTAGAATAAAAATTTGATGTAATTGAATGGCATGAATATAATTATAATAATTCTAAAATAGAATGAAAATTAGAACATATGAAGCTATGGAATATAACATATAAAATTAATAAACAAAACAACAGAAAAAAGGCAAAACTATACCAGTTTTTTTTGTGTTTGCAAAAAGCATAAGGAACACAATAGTATTATAATGATAGAAATATGCATTTTTAAGAATATGGATTGAAGATTGCAATCCAAAATGTATTTTTCGAAACAGCTGCCATTCAGACAAAAGCTTCCAAGGTTAGTTAAGACAATGAAAGAAAATGGAAGTAGGTAGTAAAGAAACTTTTACTGCAAGAATTTATTGGTTTGACCACTTTTAAAATTGAGTTGAATTATATAATGTTAAAATTATCAGGAAAGGTGGCCAGTACAAATGAGGAACTGACAATTAAATTTTGTTGCTCATTTTTAGTCATGTATAAATTCATTGCCACATTTTGAGATTGTCTTGGCATAGATACTGGAGTAGCTTGCCATTTCCTTCTCCAGCTAATTTTACAGATGAGGAAACTGAGGCAAACATTGTTGAGTAACATAGGTCACATAGCTAACAAATATCTGAGGCCAGATTTGAATTTAGGAATATGAGTCTTCTTGACTTCAGGCCCAGCATTCTATCCACTGCATCACTTAGCAGCTAATCCTGATACTGTGAAGAAAAAAAATTTAATATGTATGAAATAAGTTTATTCTGGAAAATGCTATTTTCTAGAACTTATATTTCTAAGAAATGCTCTATCTGGTTTTAAAATGTCTAAGATTCACCTAACACTTTTGTTGGGAGTGATGCAGAAGGGGATTTTTATGCAACAACCAATACATTTTTTATTGGTCTTAACGTTTTCAAGTTCTCTGAGAGATTACAATCAGTCATCATTTTGGTACTCAAATAAGAAAGCAGAGGTGACAAAAACTATTTAGAGACTGGTTTTCAAGAAAGTTAAAGCTCACTGATTGGGAAATGGCTAAGTAAACTGAGAAGTTGTTTTTTAAGATGTGAGGAAACATGAAGATTTCAAGAAGAGTTACATGAATTGGTACTAGATGCAATAAGTCGACCCAGGAAAGCTATATGCATGACTGTCACAAATCAAAAAGAAAGAACAAAAAGATGAAATTGAGCACTAATTACAATGATCAAGTTTGGTCTAAGAAGAGTTAATTAAATACCTGGGAAGGCATCCTTCTTTGCAAAGGTGAGAAATAATAGTACATTGCATTTATTGTCTGACATAGTTGTGTGTTTGAATGACTTTATTAAATGGATATTTTTTCTTTTTATTTCAATGTGTAGTTTTATAGGTAGACAAGGGGGTTACTATATATTTGAAAACAAAAATTACATTAAAGAGATATTAGCAGAAAATAAGATAAACTTTTAAAATATAGAAGCAGAATATTAGGGCATGCCAAGATTTGGGAGAAGAAAAGAGGAAGCCAAACAAAGTCAACTAGGAGCAAAGATTTAGAAATCAACTTCCAAAGGGCATTTTTGGATGTCAGTGCACATCATCAGCTTTTTCATACCCAGACATGGTAAAGGATAGTAAGGATTCAAACCCAGAATAAGACCATTCCAGATATATACCCTATTCTGATATATTATTGTATTCACACACAGACCATCCGAAGACCAAAGGATTTTTTAAATTTGCAAATTGTATCCTATATGAATTAAAATTCACACCTTAGTAATATGTGCTGAATCAGGAGAAATTATCTTGGTACTGCTTGTCAAATTTCTGCTCTTATGATATGTAAATTCCAGACAAAATTCAGACTTCCACAAATCCAGACACAGAACATCAAAAAAAGTACTGACTTTGATAACTTTGAAGTTTTACAGATAACTTTGATATGATATGAACGAGTTTAATCGGTTAAATCTATGCCAACATGGCATAGATAGGAATTAGTTTATTTCCCCCCAAAAAACCTATGAAAATGAGATCTCAACCTCCTGTACCCCACCCCCACCCTTGAGCACTCTTCCATGTCCATCAGATACTGCTGCAAGCTCTCACTTTCTGCCACACCCTTTTCTGTAAAACTTTCTGCCACACCCCTTACCTATCCTCTTCCTCATAATGCCTTCCTTCACCTCTCATTCCCAGTCCCTCTGCTGCCATTTGTCTCTATATCTCCATTTTTCATTGTTTATCTTTGTATTTGTTTTTGCTGTTGGCCCTTATACCTGTCGTGCCTTATTATTAAAGTGTGATTGTACCCATTTCCTACTGCCCTTTAGTGATCTTTCTCAGCAAATACCCAAAGAACAGGATGTGCTACCACCATTTCATAATTTTACAAATTAATTATCAGTTCCATTATTTAGACTCTCCTTATGTTTATAATAAAAAAGATGCTAGGAAATAATCTTTGTTTTCTCAGAAAACACAATTTTCCAGCCTAGCCAATTTTCTGTGGGTGGTAACGTTTCTCTGCATTTAGCCAATTACACAAACTGTGAAAATGAGTTTATACCCAGTTTTTAAAAAATTATAATAATGTTCATACTATCCAGTCAGAGAAAAGTATTTTTTTTTAATGAATACCGATCATTTTGATAATATGATAATTCCCACTTGGCTGGTGAGTTCAAAACTACCCCCAAATTCCTATTTAATTTCTTATGCCAACTCACAATATATCTAAATCTTGATGGGGAAAGTCGTGATACGAAAGGGATAACTAGAAAAAACTGGGTCCCAGATTTTACAGGCATACAACGTCAGTATGTTTGTAGACTTACAGTTTGCTAAATAACCTAATACGGAAGCAATTCAGACAATATTTCAACGTCATGCCAGGAAATAGAATTGCTTCCATTTTAATTGTGTTGGGAAGATCCTGGGGATCACATGGCAAGATAAAATATGGGACAAAAAGGTCCTTTCTCCATGATAGTACAACTCCAAGGGGTTGGCCACTTGTTCAAATACCAAACATAAGTTTGCCGAAAAGACTATTTTACAAAGAACTCACAAAGACAAGTGCTTACACAGAGGTCAGAAGAAGCAATAGAAAAACACTCTCAAGATCTTTGTGAAGAACTCTGGAATGGATTGGGAGATATGGTAGACACTGGCACAGGACTGTCCACCATGGCCTGCCTCCATGAAAGAAAGCACTGTTCTTTGAGCAAAACAGAATATCAATAGTTTGAAAGAAATATGAGATGCACAAATTTAGAGAGAGCTCTATTCCAAATGTTCCTATAGACTATTTGTGCTCAAGCTGTGGTAGACCCTTCCACACTCAGACCCCACAGCTGGACACACTGAAGCTTGACTTTGACATAGCGATGTAATTTCGACCCTCTTCAAGAAAGGACAATGACTGACCAACCATATGGCTATTAGGACCAGCAAACATATTAGGATTCAGTTCAAGAATGGGGGAAAAGCAGGCAGGATTAGAGAAAAAACTGGCCCAACTTCTTCCTTTGGAATTTCCATCAGGTTAACCCAAATATTATAGAAATGTTACAACACAGTTCCTTATCCAGAAGACTCAGACAAAACTCACTTAGAGAGTTACAATGTGAGAGTAGGAAAAGTGCCAATTTAAAAGCCGAAAGACCTGGATTCTATACTTAACTCTATTACTACTAGCCAAGTGACCACTTCATTTCTGAACCTTGGTTTTTCTCCTCTGGGAAATGAGAATGGTGAAAATTACTCTGCTTGAATCAAAAGTTTTCTGTGAAGTTCAAATAAGTCAAAATGCTCAAAGTATGTGTGTGTGTGTGTGTGTGTGTGAAAAAGCTTTGAAAAGTTATACAACTCTAAATATATATTTTATGTATTGTGATCATGAAGAATAACCCTCATTCTGGCTATACAGGAGGAATGGTTATCCTTATTTCCCAAGGATCTGGTGTCTCCAGGAGGAAGGCAATCTACTCTGTTGGAAAATCTTAATTCCCTTCATCTGTGAAAAGAATTGACATTTACAGAGTACCTTAAGGTTTGCAAAGAGTATTACTATATCATTTCATTTGATATTTACAAAACTCCTGTGATAGAGAGGATATTATTATAACCATTTTTGCAGATGAGGAAATTAATGCTGAAAAAGGTTAAGGGACTTGCCCAGGGTCACACAGCTAGTAAATATCTAGAGGAGGAGATTAAAATTCAGGCTTTCCTGACTTCTAACCCCCTATCTACTGGTCTCTGCCAGTTCTGAGACTTGGTCTTCTAAGTTTCTTTCCAGCTTGACATACTGTGTGACAAGATTTTTTTTTTCAATTCTGATATTCCCTATTCAAAGATCTCTTCCAGAACTAACCTTGGCTTTCAGTCTATTATTCTAAAACAGTCCCAAAATATTCTCTTTACCCCTAAATGGTAGAAAAGAGTCCGGCAGACCAATAAGAAAGAGGCGTCTCTTCTCTGTTAAAAAGTCTGCTTGCTCCTGGTCTCTTTAGCCATTTGGTACTAAAACATAAACTTATCTTTAAGGATACCAAAATAAGGAGTCAGAAGAAAGGATCTTTCGAGATCTAACTTGAAGAAGCCAAGATTTTAATTCAAAATGTAGAGAGTAGGGATCCAGTCCCAATTCTGATCCACTTTCCTTATTCAAGATGTCCCTCAGAAGAGGCAAGTCAAAACGGCCTGGGCTTCCAGAAGCGCCCTTAGTTTTGTTAAAACAAGTATGCACGGTTCGGAAACCTGAAGCCCTTTCCAGGAAAGTTATTGGAAGTCACCCCCTTGACCCTCAGGCCAGATTCTCTACCGGCAGAGAAAAGTTTTCCAAAGTTCGCTCCTATGTTCGGAAAGAGGGATCCCTCCCACTGGAAATGTTTCTTTCCTAAAAGAACCCTCCCAACCTCAGGAGAGGTTGTTGTGATCGGCTTTTACCCCCATCGATTACCCCCAGGACTGGGCAGACCTCCCCTGACTCCCCCAACCCCACTCACAGTGTTCCATCCTTGAGGCTGAAGAAAATGACATAGACCGGACGCGTCAGAGGGAAAGCGTGTTTCTGGGGAATGACTGCCGGGTTCCAGTCGGCGCCCTGACCGGCAGATGCGCGTCACCCCCCAGCAGGACTCACAGAGCGCGTACCACTCCGGCTTTCCAGAGGCTCTCTGACCCTTCTCAGCATCACTCTCCGCTGCTCCCCAACGCCGCTACTGGCAGCTGAAGAGCCTGCGACCTCAACCATTCACAGCTGCAAAAATGAAACTTCGCGGCTCAAAAGCAAGCTAGTAGCTGCAACCCAAACCCAGCCAGTTGCCGAGAAATCACGTGATTTATTTTCCTAAGCTAGGAGCACGCCGATTTCTCCTAACTTCCAAAGTTACTGTTACTATTTTAAGTTTTCTCCGGGGCTTGGCTTTCTTCCCTTCCTTGCCGTGCCTATTTTCTATCTCCTTGGTGCGGTGATAGAATACTCCACGAGGGCAGGACCGGAAAGACACCTAGTTGTAGTGGAAAAAGGACTGGATAAAGTTTTAATTCTGATCTTGTCACTTAATGACTGCATGATCCTGGAGAAACTCATTCCGCAGCTCTGAAACTCAGTTTCCGAATCGGTAGAATGGGGATAATACTTGATCACTGTAGATATAAAACTAGGAGAAAGTTTAAAAGTTGACCCATCTGATATCCTCATTTTGTAACCATGAAAACTGAGACCCACAGAGGTTAAGTGATCACTTAAAGTTTTGAAAATAGCAAAGAACCCAGGTCTTCTGCCCTAAGATCCAGACGCCTTTATATCATATATTTTTGTAAACCATAAAACATTCATAAATGTGAAGTATTTTTCTGAACTCTCCATGATTCCAGACATTATCTTCCTTGTCTAATAAATATGTATGGATTGTTATAACAACAGGAAGATACCATATTTGCACACCTTTCTGAATTCTTTCAAAGCACTTTCACTTTCATTTTATATATATATGTGTATATATATATATATATATATATAAATAATTTGATCTTCACTATAACCTAATAAAATGGGCAAACCCTCCTCCAGAATCCACATCATGATGAGGAGGTAACTTCAGGTTCTTGGAAAGTTATGCCAGAACAGCAAAAGCCCAGGTAGGTTCCACCAAATTGGAAAGGATTTAAATATAGGCTCAGTAATGGATTGAGATCTGTAGTCTGAGAACAATTTTAGCTAACTCAGAGAGACTCAGGTAATAGGTTGGTGACAGGGTGATGAATTTGGGGCCTATAATGATTCTGGAGAGCTATCTACTAAGTCATGGTGGGCTTATAGTTTACTCTGGCCCATAATAATAAAATCATGGATCCTTGAAATTTTAAAGTATGGAAGAATTTGACAGCATTCTTCTAAGCATAGTCTGTGCTGAACTAATAAGGAAATTGCTTAATCAGGGTCCAGTTGCTGAGCTACATCCATCTCAGTGTTCTGACAGCAGTTACTCATTTGTCTAAGACTGCTGCTGAATTTTGGAATGAACAGGAAACAAGGTTTCGAAGGTTTATTGGTGTATGCAAATTGAAGACTTTGAAAGTTAATATCTGGGGAAAATATCTATGCCAAACCTCTTCCTCTGTAATTATGAGAATATAGTTTAGCACAGAGCATGATTTTGTTAGTGTAGGTTCAAGCATATCACAAATGCTTTCTAACTTAGTAGCAAGCTCACCAGAGTCTATGTAGCCCCACATTCTTAATCCTGTGACCAACCCATTGCCTTAACCTCTAAGTATTTTTATTATTGTTTGTCAAATGTACTTTACTATGACCTAGTGACAGAAAATGAAAATTTTGTTCCTATGAGATAAAATAAGGTCTCTTGCAGAGAAGACCCAGCTGATGAACCATGAAGAGAGAAAAGAAAAGATTTCAGAGATGTGTCCAAAAGAGGTTGCAACTGTCTCACTGTCACCTGGCAGATTTGGTTGGCCAGAGAAACTGAGCTTTTCTCTCTGTTGCCATCTGCTGCTTAACGAAGAAAAGCACAGAAGATATTTTCATTGCTTTCTGCTGTACTAAGAGGTCAAAGGGGAAAAGAATCTTAGCAAAGGAACACACAGAGTTGGAGAGGCTTTTGCTAAATTTAGAGGCATTGTTGTTCTTTGGCTTTCATTTTTGAAGAAGACCAATGAGTATTTAAAGGAGACAGAGTTGTATAAAGTTGTCAGCCTCCTTCTCTCTTCCTGAGTCATCAAAGTCTTGTGGCAGGAGGAAAGTCAGGGAGACTGGTGATGTTTGGGATACAATGGATCACCTTGGCATCTTTCATGTATGACCAAGCTCTAAGTGCTCCATAGCACCCACTTCAACAGTCTTTGTGACCATTGAAGCAAATTCTTCTCATCTGTCCATTCTGAAAAGGGAAGTCTTCACATGCTCAGGATAGACATCTACATAACTCACCAAGGGGTTTGAAGCCTGTCGGTTACCTTTACCTGTCTGCCCATTTGCCAAGACAGTTTTCCAGAATGTGGCTCTTGATCATGCTACAGTTTCTTGGAGCCACAGGTGATAGTTAGGTAAAGGTGGACACCAAAGGTGGATGAAGAGCCATGAAAAGGCTCAATAGCCTTCAAATCAGAAGTGCTCCTCTGAACACCTCATAAATCCCTGACAAATTTAGAAGCATAGAAGATATTGCAGTAGCTACCTAAGAGCAAGCTCAAATTAATAAAGAAATACTTAGAAACAAACCACAGGGGAAGCAGCTTGATAGATTGTCTTATCTAGCTCAGATGCTATAATCAATCAAATGGTCCAGCATAGCATAGATTAGCATAGTTTGACAATGGAAGCATTTCCCCCCATATTGAAGCTCTTCTCATCAAAAAAATAATTTATAGGAAGTTCTCAAGACAGAAATAGGGCATTGAAGTCCACACTTCCAGGGTTGTGAATTGTTCTGGTCACATATGTTCTCTACCCTTATTTTACTAACTTGGAACTTTTATGTTTATGCTTTCTCTTCATAGATACTGTAGGCATTAGAGAAAAATGTGATCCATGTTTATGGGTAAAATATCATTCGAATTCCATATGTTTGATTTGTATTTTAAGTAATGTTTTAGTTAAGGCTAATTAAATGTTACTAGGAAAAGTTACTCACAAAGGTTATCTCCAGTTATATCAACTGCCTTCTTTCTGAAGAAATCTCAATATGAGACTGAGGGAAAATGAGACAAAGACTAAGTCACTTTGGAAGAGACTGTGAATAAAGACACCTGCTACATTGTCACAAAATGAAACCATTATTGCAAGGGCTGTCTCTCACATGTAGCATAGGAATGTCTTTGTGTGACTCAAATAAAGCAAGAATAGAAATCTCTAGTCTCTTCTCACCCTTCTCCAAAGGAGACATTAATACCTGCCAGGAGGTGAAACAGGAAGTTGAAGCCAGAGGCTGTCATTCTACTCTCTTAAGGAGAGAAATGAGTCACCAGTTAGAATAATCTCTATCTGCTCCTTTAAATTTTATTAATCTAGGGGATATTGTCTTCAGGTTCAAGCTAACTTCCGTTTGATGTTTCATTAATGGAGGAAGCACTACCTCAAGCTTTATATTCAATGTTTGGATCCCTTCCTGCTGAATGACAGTTCCACAATGAACACACACACATACACACACAGCAATTAGCTAAGAAATCCGTGTTTTTTTTGGCTGACTTGTGAATTGAGCCAACCATTCTGGAGAGCAATTTGGAACTATGCCCAAAAGTCTATCAAATTGTTCATACCCTTTGATTCAGCAGAGTCTCTTCTGGACCTCTATTCCAAAGAGATCTTAAAGGAGGGAAAGGGATCCACATGTGCAAAAATGTCCTTTTTATTAGTGGCAAGGAACTGGAAACTGAGTGGATGCCCATCAGTTGGAGAATGGCTGAATAAGTTATGATATATGAATGTTATGGAATATTATTATTCTATAAGAAACGACTGGCATGATGATTTCAGAGAAGCCTGGAGGGACTTACATGAATTGATGCAAAGTGAAGTGTGTAGATCCAGGAGAATATTGTACACAGTGACAACAATATTATATTATATGATGATCAATTCTGACAGACATGGCTCTTTTCAACATAGGAGAACATATACCAGACAACACAGAGTGAAGGATCTCTCCTTAAAAATAATTCTGTTTTTGTTCCCGTTTTGGCTACATTAATTTCTTTTTTAATTTAACTTATATTTAAATTATTGTTGAACCCACATAACTCACACACAAGTAATTCACATGACCCAAGTTATTGTTCATAAGAATGGATTGAAGGAAATAGGAATGTTTAGAGAAATGACATCAAGGACTCTGTCATCCACCTCTTCTCCTTGATCTTTGCCATAGCTAGAACTGATGAGCAGCTTGGAACTCCCCTTCTCCTCCTCTCCCCCCCCCCCCCCCCCCCAGAAAGTCAGGAGGGCAAGCTGGAGGAGGTTTAGGGAGACAATTCATTGGAAAATTCCATATCTGAATGCTTGGCAATTTTCATTGTATTCTGATTATGTTATTCTTCAGTATATTGAGAGGTTGAGTTATCTGAATGTAGAATCAGGAAATACGAGGTTTAAAAATGGTGGTTAAATAGTAGCAGAGCCAGAGGCTTTCTTAAAAATTTCCAAGAATTTTAAGTCAAATGGCACATTGTTTCCCAGCCAAATTCCAGCCAATAAGTATATACAAATATACATACGATATATGTAATACATATGTATGTATAATACAATTCAAGTGTGCATAACATATATAACATGCATACATGTGCATGTACGCATGCATGTGTGTGTGTGTGTGTATTTTTTACATTCTCTCTGCCAAGTGATTTTTCTCAGGTTGGCTATTTGGGAGATTCTTCCTCAACAGACTGTCAAAATTACTGGTTTTTAGTCATCTCCCAGAGTTCTTTTTCTGGGCATAGCTGGTTCAGTTCATTACTGCTCCATTGGAAATGATTTGGTTGATCTCGTTGCTGAGGATGGCCACGTCCATCAGAATTGATCATCATATAGTATTGTTGTTGAAGTATATAATGATCTCCTGGTCCTGCTCATTTCACTCAGCATCAGTTCGTGTAAGTCTCTCCAGGCCTTTCTGAAATCATCCTGTTGGTCATTTCTTACAGAACAGTAATATTCCATAATATTCATATACCACAATTTATTCAGCCATTCTCCAACCGATGGACATCCATTCAGTTTCCAGTTTCTAGCCACTACAAAAAGGGCTGCCACAAACATTCATGCACATACAGGTCCCTTTCCCTTCTTTATAATCTCTTTGGGATATAATCCCAGTAGTAACACTGCTGGATCAAAGGGTATGCACAGTTTGATAACTTTTTGAGCATAGTTCCAAACTACTCTCCAAAATGGTTGGATTCGTTCACCACTCCACCAACAATGCATCAATGTCCCAGTTTTCCCGCATCCCCTCCAACAATCATCATTATTTTTTCCTGTCATCTTAGCCAATCTGACAGGTGTGTAGTGGTATCTTAGAGTTGTCTTAATTTGCATTTCTCTGATTAATAATGACTTGGAGCATCTTCTCAGATGAAGAAATAGTTTCAATTTCTTCATCTGAGAATTGTCTGTTCATATCCTTTGACCATTTTTCAATTGGAGAATGGCTTGATTTTTTATAAATTAGAGTTAATTCTCTATATATTTTGGAAATGAGGCCTTTATCAGAACCTTTGACTGTAAAAATATTTTCCCAGTTTATTGCTTCCCAGCAGAAGGTTCATTTAAGGGAGGTATAAGGTGGGGACTTTTCTTTCCCTGACCCTCCCTATCCCTAAAGTTCCCTTGAGAAGCACACTGCTCTACCCTTCCCTACAAGTGCCAAATAGTCTTTTTCTTTTACTTTTAAAAAATTTTATTTTTTAATACATATTGCTTTATGAATCATATTGGGAGAGAAAAATCAGAAAAAAGGGGAAAACAGAAAAAATAAGTGAACATAGCATGGATTTACATTTCATCTTCATAGTTCTTTTTCTGAATGCAGATGCATTTTCTATCCTAAGTCTATTGAAGTGGCAAATGACAGTCTAATAATTTGAATAATCATAAAAAGTTGGCCCATGGAAGATTGGAAACATATTGGGGCATTTTATCCAGCCCCTAGACTTGCAGAAAGCTCTCCTTTAAATTTCTGCCCAGGTGGCAAAAAAAAAAAAAAAGAAAGATAACATTGTGTAGCAAACTTTTGCCAACAACCAAAAAACCTCCCTCTACCAATTCAAACTGACAGTGCTCTTCAATTCTGATTGTTGTTGAGGGCATTGAGAAGTTATGACTTGTATAGGATCATACAGTCAATATGGTAAAGAGACAAGTCTTGAATCCAAAACCTCCTGATGTCTAGACTGACTCTTTATTCATCATAATTCATATTTGTAGTTTATCACAACTATTTGAGGAGAAGTAAGAGAGTTCCTAATTCCTATCCTATCTTTTGGATAGATATTGTTAGGAACTTAACAATACATGGGAGATCTCCAGAGCAGCAGCCTACCTTTTTTTGAAGAGTAGAGCTTTGATCCAGGAGTATCTAATTCTTTGGTCAAGACAAGGAAACTACAATGTTCCTTTTTGCGGTGGCAGAAAAATGCCCATAATAGGGGTGGTTTTCAACCCCTCCCAAAGTATTTATGTTATATATACAGCATCCACTGTGTAAATGCATTGTGCTGAAGGTTGGAGGAACGTTACTTTTACTGTGTGATCTTGGACAAATTACTTACATTTTTGTGTTTGATTTTCTCATCTCTAAAATGAGAGAGTTATGAATGAAGGCCTCCCAAGTACTTTCTAGTTCTAAATCTATGTTTCTTTGATAACTTCTGAACTACAGTGATGTGTAACCATTATGACTACTTTGGAGAAGCTGAGTAGAACTATAGGACATGAGGCAGCTACGTGATATAGTAGATAAAGCACCAACTCTGAAGTCAGGAGGATCTGAGTTTAAATCTGGGCTTAGCCACTTAGAAGCTGTGTAATCCTAGGCAAGTCACTTAACTGTAATAGCCTTAAAAACAAAATAAAAAATAAACTATAGGAGACAAGTGTTGTACAGTGGAAAAATCTTGACGCTGAACTCAGAGAACCTAGCTTCATATTCTACCTCTGACCTTAGGTGTCACTTAATTTCCTTTGACCTGCTTTCTTTTTTTTTAATTAAAGATTTTTATTTTTATAACATATGCATTGATAATTTTCAACATTCACCTTATAAAATCTTGTGTTCTAAATTTTTCCCTTCCTTCCCTCCACCCACTCCCCTAGTTGGCAAGTAATCCAATATGTTAAACATGTGCAATTCGTCTATAAATATTTTCATAATTATCATGATGCGCAAGAAATATCAAATCAAAAAGGAAAAAATGAGAAAGAAAACAAGATGCAAGCAAACAATAACAAAAAGAGTGAAAATACTATGTTATGATCCACTTAATTCCCATAATACTCTCTCTGGGTGCAAATAGCACCTTTTCATATGACTAGAAATGCTTTGACTTGTTTTCTCATCTGTATACTGAGGAATTGGATTAAAAATCTATGGACTCTTCCTGCTGTAGATCTATGTCAAAAACGAAAAACAACTCTCCTAGAGTTTATCTGAACAATACTATTCCTTGCTCAGTAGCCTAGAGACAATGCCTGCTAGGCATTCAACTCAGGACTATGAGTGATGGAGATCCTATACAGGCCTCTAGGGATGAGGAATTCATTGGAAGATGTCTTTATTTTCCATGAACTTTGCTGTGTATTCTATTTTGTTTCCCAAAAAAGCTTTTTTTGAGCTTTGTGGGAAATCAGTGACAACACATTAAATAGGATCATATAATATTTTCCAAATTTTTGATGGAGCTGAGGGTAGGTATGGATCCTATGAATAGGAGAGGTGAGAATATTCCCAAAGTAGACTGGCCCTTTGTGAGAGGGATACAAAAGTTAGATAAGCTGAAGCTAGGTCATAAAAGACTTTGAGTGTCAAGCTGAGAATGCCAAATGGGCACCACTAGCTCAAGGGCATCACTAGCACTTCTCAGAGTAGTGACATGACTAGAATCTTTCAGGAAGATGAATTTGGCAAGCCATGGTGTACTAAATGATCCCCTTAATCACACCAAATCAATACCAGAACCCTTATGCTTTAGGATTCTGCCACAGTCTTAATCTTAAACTCTTACTTATAGGAAGCCCTCAATCCATGGTGGTAACTATCATATGACCCCAGCACTGGAGGAGGGAAGGTAAAGGGAAATCTTACAATGAAGAGCATTCATCTTGAAATAACAGGATCAGAGGAAGTGCCATGAAAACAGAAACCACAAGGGAACACAAGAAAACCCATGAAGGACAAAGAACACAGAGGTGGCTGAGAGGGTGGAGTCTGACTACCTTATGGTTTTTGGACAGAAACAGTCACCTCTATCTTCCTCAGTCTCCCACTTTTGGCTTTAATAACATTTTGACTGATATGAGTTTCTGAGGGCTTCTACCTTCCTTATGGAATAGGGATGGGATTTGAGGAGGGCAATGAGAAGACAGCACATACCACTCATATTCTTTCTTATTTTCTTGCAGGCAAGGAGGGAACCAAACAAAGAATACTGAGAATAATTAGAATAATAACACTTTACAGATTTACAAAGCAATTAGGATCCATGAGCTCATCTGATCCTCCCAACAACCCTGTGAGGTGCCATAACAAAAGTATTCATGATCATCCCTTTTTGATAGGAGAGAAGACTAAGGCAGCCTTCCCCAATTTCTCTTTGGTTCAGTTAGCCAGGCAACCTCTCTCTGGCTTTCTTCTAGATGATGGTTTGGAGGAAATCCTCTAGCAGATGCTGGGGGAATCCAAAGTCCATCTGGAGTACCAGGTAACCCTGAGGGAAGAAGGAAAAAAGAAGTAGTGAGGGAGAAAGGCCATAAAATGAAAGATTTAGATCTGAAGGGGACCTCAACAACAATCTGGTCATCCCTCCCCCATTTTATAGATGAGAAAACTGAAGCTTAGAGACCTCAAGTGACTTGCCCAATGTATTGTGTCAGAAGAGAGATATGCAGTCCTGACCCCAGTCATTGCTCTTTCAGTTTTTGCTCATGCCCTCCTATCAGTCCTCTGTAGGTACACACACACACACACACACACACACACACACACATCACAGACTGGGGGCTTTCCTCTAGGAATCAGCATCATAAAACCATCACAGATCCATTAAATTCCCTTCATAGTTTGAATAAATCATCAGGACGCTCAGAGTTTTCAGGAGAGGTAATCTTCTTTCCTCTACTCTTCATGAGGAAAAAAAGTATGGCTTCATCTACAGTCTGCCAGGGAAGTACCGAATCACTTCTCTGGGACTATCTTACCCTGGGACAAAGAGGTCTAGAAAGTCAGTGAGAGGATGAATGTGATTAGAAGTTAGAAGGAATCTTCTGTGTCCACTCTCCTTTCTTCACCTCATCTCCCTTTTAGAGATGAAGCAAGAGAGGGCCAAGGAACTTGAGTGCCCTACCCAAAGTCATATAAGTAGTCAATCAGATCCCCTGGGCCTATGGGAGCTAGGAGAGCACAGGGAGACTTTGATTCCCATCTCTTTACTCACCTCTTTGGTGATAATTTCAGGATTGATGATATCAAAGAGATCCAGGCCCTTACTGTTCAATAGTGTTGTGAGTGCTGGCTCAAGCCCTAGAGAGAGAATGGGCAGTAGTAGGTCCTTGAGATCCTAGAATGTACAGCAACAGGAAAGCACACAGCAGGTATACCTACTAGTGTCATTGTACAGACAGGAAAACCAAGATTTGGGGGGCTGAAGGAGCTAGGTGACACAATTCAGGAATGGAGCATTCCTCTGAGGACAAACTTGGCTACTCCAGTAGGCAATTCTTTCAGAGCCCAAAAGATGTGTGCCTCCCTCATCAGAGGTTCCTCAACTACTCCTGCAATGAGTCAAGGGGCATAAATCTGGAGCTAAAAGGAACCTCAGTATTCAAGACCTTGTTCAAATGAAATAGGAAACAGGCTGGGGAAGGTTAAGTGATCCAAGAAGTCATATCAATAGTGATCACCAGTGTATGAGAGCGACCCAGGTTCTCTGACTATATGGTCAGAGTTCCTTCCATTGTCCCAGGCAGCTTAGAGGTTCTGGACTTCTTTCTTAGCCTTTCTCTTTGGCTTGATAGTGCAAACCCATCAAGCTCCTTCCTTCCTAACCTCTACGAGAACACTTACAGGAGATGATCACAGGGATGCCCACCATGATTGTAAGGGTCTTCAGGAAGTCCTGGATCGACTCTTGGCTCTGCCAAATGGAGAAATTACAAGTGAGAAGGGGATCGAACTAATCTGGATACATGGATCTTTCAAATTTCTAGGGAAGGGAGAAGGCCCGCATGTACATACTTCTTCCCCACAATTTCTCATCAGCTTGGATGTCAGTTTATCATTATCAAATGACCAGTCCTGTTTTTATCTCCTACCTTATTCATCCTTTTCCCTCCTCCCTTAATTACTCCTCATATATTAAAAGCAGCTGACACCTATACACTATGCAAAGTGCTTTGTATAAATTATCTCATTTGATTTTCACAAGTATTATTATGAAGTAACTTGGCCAGGGTCACACAGCTATTAAATGTCAGAGATGAGATTTGAACCCAGATCTCCTTATCAAGATTCAATATTCTATTTAACCAGGCTGCTCTCCCATAACACTTCTCCTCTCCCTGTCCCCCCCACCTCCCATTTGTGCAGGTGTTTTGTACTTTTCAAAGTACATTCAGAGTGATTCTTTCATTAATCCTTAGATAGGGCTGGGGTTAATTCTTTCCATCCCAGAAGTGGGATGGATGAATGAATGAAGTGACTTTGCCCAAGGCCAAACATCAAGTTAGAATGGAGCTAGGAGACACCTCACATGTCCTGTTTGATTTCCATTATGTTATGGCTCTCTCCTCACAAACATAGATCATCATGTTGAGTGATTCATTAAAATAGGGTACAAAAAGGGGGAAGAAGCCAATTTCCTTTGGACTCAGTGCTTGATTCTTTTCTCTAGATTCCAGTCATGAGGATATCAGCACTTTCTTTTTTCTGTCTTCTTCCAGAGTCAACTTACTGTAGATAATGTAGAGAAAGATCGGGAAGACTTATGTTGAATCCTGTGAAAACAGTGGGAGAGAAGTGTTGACCTTTCATGGCTCGCTGCTTTCCAGCCTGCCCTTCAGGGCTCTCTACCCTCTGGACTCCTGCTTACTTTGCCAGTTGCTCCCTTCCTCCACCCCACTCCAGTCAGATCAGTAGCCTTTTACACATTATGCATGCACACTCTTATTTTAGCATCTTCTTGGATTTTCTCTTTCTACCATCTTTACTTCTTTGATGAACTTTTACTATCTATGTCCTTTATTGGGTACTTAGAAGTTTCATTTTTGGAGTAACCATTGCATTGGCATAGAAAATACCCTACTCCTTTAGCTAAAGCAGCAACTCTTTTGCAACCTTTAGACTTAGAGAGTTGCTTGTGATACTAGAAGTCAAATAATTTGCTTTGGGTCACACAAATTTATTTAAAAGAAGCTTGGGATCAGGTTTTCCTGACTGGAAGCAGGCACTCCATTCACTCCAAACACAGAATATTATTAGTTCTCTTATAAGTTATGTCTCAACTCTCTTACTCTTTAAGAAAGGAATTATACCTCCTCTTGTGTCCCAAGGAGCATCTGACACAGCACTGGACACATAGAAGGCTCTCAGTTTAAATTAACTTAATTAATTAATGAGTTAATTAATTAAAGGGATGGAACATCAAATTAAAGGGATCTCCTACTCCACTACTCTCCCTTTCCCCACTCAGGTGGGACTTACTGGAAATCAGAGAGATCTAGAATCAGTTTCTTTTCTTCATAGGATGCCTGAATGACAGTCACAACGTCCTGGGGAGAAAAAATCCAAAGACTCAAGTCCTGTCTACATATGTCTGCATTCTCCATTTGATGCCTAAAGCTCAAATTCCAGGCCCACAAGCAACATTTTGTCTAGGGTTTCCTTTATTCTTTTCAGTTTCTGGAAAGATGCTGAAGCTGTTTCAGAGCCAAGCACTGTCCCTCTACCCAATTCATCTCACTCTAAGATTAGTCCTCATTTATCTCCTCCCTTACAAAAGAATGAGTTATATAGAGTAGCCTCTGACTCTTTCATGATCTCAGGGTTGAGTCATAGGTGACAATAGTTGACATTTATAGAGTCCTGTAATGTTGTCAAGTGTCATTATCTCATTTGAACTAAACATCATTTAGTCTAAACCTCTCATATTGTGGATAAAGCTCAGAGATGGGGAGTGACTTGGCTAGGATTACTCAGGTATTGAGCAAACATGTTCTGAATCATTTTTGTGAGATGGGTTGTCTGGAGAAGCCTATGGGAACTTTCTCAGAATAATTTTTTAACATGTAAAATGTGTAGGATTACAAAGGAAACCAGTTACACTGAAATATAGTTATTAAACTATATTTTTAAAAGTTTATGGATCACAAGTTAAGAAGCCCTATTAAAGAGAAAAATTCAAAGAAAAAGATGTCCCAGGAATCCTGTGAATGTTTTTCCAAATCCTTCATTTTATCAAATATTTTCCTCTTTTGCCTTAAGTAGAATACAAACTCTCAGAGCAGGGACTACCTCCTTTTTACTTTTGTGCCTAGTACATAATAGGTGCCTAACATCCAGCTCAGAGCTGGCTACATAGAAGATGTGGCCAACAAAAGCATAATTGTGCAAGGAAAAGTATAGACTGAATGAGCTTGGGGACAAGGGGTTTTGGATTTCTTGTGAGTTCTTCCTTTCTGATGAAATGTGTACTTTTGTCCCAGTGCTAGTTGTCTTGTGTTTCCTTATAAGTAATTAAGTATTTGAGAGTGGATAAGAAAATTATAGAACTAAGAACTCTAGTAAGAGAAACCATAATATTACTATTATGGCACCGGGACATTGGATGGATTCCTTGTAATGAACTTGAGGAAAGATAGGAGCAAAAAGAAGGATGAGCAGATGTAGATGGAATATGATCTGCATTATGGGGAGGGGACTCCCAAATCAAGTAGATCACAGATCCATTTCATTCAATTAACTCATTCAATAAATATTTCTTGAGTGCCTACTGTGTGCCAAGCACTTTGCTAAGTTCTAGGGATACACAAAGAAACAGAGACAGCCCTCAAAGAGCTTATAATCTAATGGGGGAGACAATATGCAAACAAATCGATACAAAGCAAATTTGAGTATTTAAGAACGAAAACTAACATTTATACAGTTATAATCTTTTTTTTCAAAGGACTTTACAAAAGTAACATAAAGAACCACAGACCTAAAAAGGAAATAAATCTATCATGAACAAAAAAAAAGCATCAGACACTAAGAAGGGCTGGGCATTCTAGTACACAAAGAATAAAAAGATTCTAACATGAAAGGAACTGGCACTTGAATTGGAAAACAAAATACAGATATAAATCTGTGCAGTTTAGATCCACCTGCTGGAGAAGTGAGGGATTAAAATGCAGAAGGAGACATACAATTTTGGACTTGACCAGCATAGTGATTTGATTTGCTAGCCTATGCATATTGGTTAGGAAGGTTTTCTTTCCTTTTTTTTTTTTTTCCAGTCAATTGGGGTAAGGGAGGGAAGAGGGAAAAAAAGAAATAAATACTTTTAAAAAATAAAAATAAAAGGATGGACTGGGAGAGAAATGTGTATGTATATATACACATATGTGTGTACATATATACACACGTGTGTATGTATTACAATGCATATGTATATACATATGTGTGAGAATAGAGGAATATATACATTATGCAAATATGTATTTATATGTAAATATACACATATGTATGTGTATATATAAATATGTATGTATAAATCAATGTAAACTTATACTAAGTAACTAAATATAAGTTTGGAAGTAGTTAAATATAAGGTAGTTTGGTAAAGATGGTAATCATGTTATAAAGAAAGAAATCAGAGGGGAAATAGCTTGTCCAGATCACACAGCTCATTAGTAGCAGAGGTAGGATTAGAATCCTGTTCTCTATATCATACTATGTATACTTGGGCCACAAACCAAGGAAGAAAATCTTTGACTTGGGTATACTTGATGAGAACAGAGTCTTGATACCAAGGGCAACTCCAGAGTCCAGGTTACTCTCTGAAGACAGAAGATATGTTTGCTAATGGCATGCACCCACATGGGGCAGGGTGAGTCAGGCCTGGATTATCAGAATTGTAAAGGGGAGTCAAGAATGTTTTCAGCTCAAACCAGAGCTTAAGGCTCTGGTGACATCTGGGGAGCAGAATATATTATACCTACCTCTTCAAAAGAGAATGCCACAGTAGAAGCCTGGTCTGGGTGGAGTAGCTGGATCTCCACACCCACAGAGGACTTCACTATGGTGCCCTCTGGCTTGCAGGTGATGACGGGGGCAACTAGACTTCGAACAACCACCTGAGAATCTCTGAAGGAACCCTGGAAAATCTGCAAGAGACATGAGCCCCCACAACCCACCCCCATGCCAGAGACAGAGGTCAGAATTCTGCTCTCTCAGAGGGCAGAGATGAGAACGTTTGTTTAGCAACAGCTAGTTGAACTCCGTAGGAGTTTTTAGAAATTAGAAATCATGATATGGCTAATCAATTCTCAGCCTACCCGTCCTAGAAGGAGCTGCTAAGCTGCCCCTTCCTTCGAACTGCATATGCAACAGAGAAGCATTCCTACCCTGGAACATACCTCTGAAGGACATAAAGTTCCAGAATCCTCTTATTTCTGAGAAGAATTGCTAAAAGAAAATGAGTTTCAGAGAAGTATATCTTGCCTTCAAAAAAGTCAAAGCTCTGAAGAGCCTTTTTTCCTTGGCTGAAAAATGGTCAAGAGGACTACCTTGCCTACCATTTGTTCCATACAACTAGAAAAACTCCATAATTGATAGGCTAGTTTTCTTACTGCTCTTGCACTCCATCATCCAAGTCTGTACCTTTTCACTAGCTTTTTCTCGTATCTAAAAGGCTTTCCCTTCTTACTTTTATATTCTAGCTTCCTTGGCATTCTTCAAGATTCAGTTCAAATCTGACAGCTTTCTGCAAGAATTTCATGTTATCTCTCCCACTTCATCTGTTCTTATCCCCTACCCTTGCCCAGTGCTATTATTTCCCATTTATACTCTATATATCTCTATATATTTATGTAAGTTGTTTGCATATGGTATGTATTATATGTATATAAATAATAATCATTATTATAGCTAGCATTTATATAGCACCTACTATATGCCAGGCACTGTTCTAAGTACTTTACAAATATTATCTTATTTGAGCCTCATAACAACTCTGAAAGGTAGGTGCTATTGTTATCCCCTTTTTACAGATGGAGAGACTGAGACAAATAGACATTAAGTGATTTACCAGATTATACAGTTAGTAAGTTTCTGAAGCTATGTTGACATTGTTTTGCCATTCAAATATGAATTCCTTGAAAGTAGGACCCTGCTTTTGCTTTAATGGGTGTCCCCACAACTTGGCACAGTGCCTGGTACATAGTAACCTCTTTTTGACTAACACACATGGACTTTTAGAACACCTGCTGAGGTGGCAATAGTCCTTCACTGAGGACTAGACCTCCCTAGCAGTTCTGCCTCAATGATATCTCTGATCTCATCAGCACTCAGAGAGCTCACAGGGACAGAGCTGGACATTCTGGAACTTGGGACAGATTCACTGGAGGGAAATTAGAAACCATGATAAGGACAATCAATTCTCAGCCTGCCCATCCTAAAAGAAGCTGCTACACTGCAGCTTCCTTCAGACTGAATATGGAACAGAGAAGCATTCCTCGCCTGGAACATGGCTCTGGAGGACATAAAGTTCTAGAATGCTTTTATTGCTAAGAAGAATTGCTAAGCGGCCCTGAAAGAAAATGAGTTTCAGAGAAGTATATATCCTTTCCTTCAAAGAAGTCAGAGTTCTAAAGAGCCTTTTTCTATGGTTGAAAAATGGTCAAGAGGACTACACCCTTGCCTACCACTTGCTCCTAAGTAGCCCAGGAGCTGACTCTACTTTCTCTATGCTTGAGGTTGCATCCAATAAGAATAAGCAGCCTCTCTTTATCATACAAGTGCTCCTTATTCCAACACTGAGCTACCAGGGACCTGGTATCTGCCTTCTTTTTCCTTCTCTGCATAGAGGGAAATCACATGATAGGAACATACCACCCCCAAATGTCAGTGATGCTTTAAAGCATCAAACACCCCAACCCTAGGTATAGCTTTGATGGTAGTCAGAAAATAATGATATATATGTGTGTGTGTGTGTGTGTATACATATCTATACACACACACATATATATGTTAAGGTTTGAAGTTTATTTTATATGCATTATTTCTTTTGAGGTAACAAGTCTAAAAGGGATAGGATTCATGATTTAGGCCTTCTCAGCCCTGGGCTCTGACTCAATGGCTTAATCATCTGATCATAATGATCATAACATGGCCAATGTAGGAATTTGTTTTGCTTCACTATGCACATTTGTTACAAGTGTCTTGTTTTCCATGTCTTTTTTTTTTTTTTCCCAATGAAGAGAGGAGGTGGCAAGGAGAGAAAATAGATTTTTGCTAATTAAAAAAAGAAATTAAAAATATAAATGATTAAAGAAAAAAGTTTGACTACCATGTACTCTGAACCCTTGAAGACTCTAGTTCCGGGGAAAAATTGTTTTCAAATGACTGTGGGTTGGATTCCAAAGATGTGGGTGTTCTTGGCAGGGTTTGCCCTTGGAAAGGCAGTTAGCTAATTAGCTTCCTGGCTGCCTCTGCACAAGCTGTTCAGGATTGGGCAGACACCCACTACTAACAAGATTGCTGATTCTCAATCAGAGGCAGTTAGAGGCATGATGGATAGAGTATGAGGCCTGGAGTCAGAAAGACCCGAGTTCAAATCTAGCCTCAGATACATACTATCTTTGTGACTTTTGAGCAAATTATTTAATCCTGCCTTGGTTTCCTCATCTGTAAAAGAGAAGAAAATGGCAAACTACTTTAGTATACTTGCCAAGAAAACCTCCAAAATATATATCCTATATTTGGATTAGAAATCCAAATGGTTTCTAATTTCTAAGAAGTATATATAGAGAGTATAAAGGGGAAATAATAGCACTGGGCAAGGGTAGGGGATAAGAACAGATGAAGTGGGAGAGATACCATGAAATTCTTGCAGAAAGCTGTCAGATTTGAACTGAATCTTGAAGATTCAAATTTGAAGATTCAAAACCTGTTGTGCAGAGAGTGCACAACAAGCACTCTCTGAGTGCTGATGAGATCAGAGATATCATTGAGGCAGAACTGCTAGGGAGGTCTAGTCCTCAGTGAAGGACTATTGCCACCTCAGCAGGTGTTCTAAAAGTCCATGTGTGTTAGTCAAAAAGAGGTTACTATGTACCAGGCACTGTGCCAAGTTGTGGGGACACCCATTAAAGCAAAAGCAGGGTCCTACTTTCAAGGAATTCATATTTGAATGGAAAAACAATGTCAACATAGCTTCAGAAATTTACTAACTGTATAATCTGGTAAATCACTTAATGTCTATTTGTCTCAGTCTCTCCATCTGTAAAAAGGGGATAACAATAGCACCTACCTTTCAGAGTTGTGGAACCTTGGTTCCACAAAGAGTCAAAAATAATTGAACAACAAATTCTCAATGATCTACAGTTTTCTCTGATCTACAGATCAATAATCTACAGGATTATCAACTTTACTGAATTCTGTTTTTGCCAATGCTTCCCCTTCTCTCCTCCTCAAGAAGACTCAATTGAATTTTCTATCATATTCCTGCTTCTTTATCAGTGGGCTTATAAGTAACTTCAGTTGCTCAGAATTAGAGGGGTAGATGAATAGCCAAAGGAAAATTCCCAATATAGCCAAAACTAAAAAGAAATGGCTAGGATTGTGCATCATTTAGATATCTGCATTTCCCAATGACTGACTAACACTGTGTCCAAGATGTTGAAAAAAAAAAAAAAGCTCGTTCCTTGCACTAGAAATTTGAATGGTAGGTTAAAGAGTTTTAAACCCAAAGTAATTTCACCTGATTTTGAAAGATGGTAAGCAATCTAGCCACACAAACCCTTTAGGGAGGATCTGAGGCTTTAGGACCCTCTATCAACTTTGTGGAATAGGTTTTCACCTAGGCTCAGTCCTATCATTGAATCAGGAAATTAAGGGAGTTGCTATAGCATGCCCAGATTGAGAGGTATGACATGGTCTGAAAAATCTCCATCTCCCCCACTTCCCACCCACTGAATTTATCAAGCACATTCCATCAAATAGTAAAATTACCTCCTGCAAAATATCCTGAGTGGTATCCAGGCCTTTGTTCTCCAGCAATGCCTACAAAATAGACCAGAATGGGAATGGTAAGGGATGACTTGGGGAGGAAATCAGTCTGATGGAAAGACGGATTGTAAGGAGCTACTTGCTCTAGATTTCACTATTCTTAATTGGAAAATGAGAGAATTTACTAGTCAGATGATCTTTAAGATTCCTTCTAGTTTTGACATTCTATGAAACTGGGAGATGATAGGGGTCTTATCCCTTGTAAATTTATTGCCTCTTTTAATCTACCTCAATTTTCAATCCAGATCAGAATAAGTTTAGAAGCTCTTAAGCAGGAATAACTTGAGCATGATGTAGTGGGGGGGGGGGGGGAGAAACCCAACAACATCCGTTTCAGAACATATGTATTGCTTCCCTTTCCATGCTCTGTTTGGCTTGCTTGCTGAGTCTAACACGTGACATTTGATAACTCATTTTTGTGTCCTTGCCTGGAATGCAATCTCTCTTGACCTCGGCCTCTTAGAATTCCTATTTTATTTCAAAGCTCAGTACAAAAATCTGTTCCCTTATAAACCTTTCCTTACCTTCTTAGATTCTAAGGCACTATCCCAAATTACCTTGTATTCATTTTAGATATACATATGTGCATTTGTATATGCTATTTCACTCACAAAATATATGGTAAATTCCTTGAGGGCAAAGCAACATATATTTTTTATTCATTTTTAAAATTTGCATTGTTTCCCCCAATAGAATGTAAGCTCCATAAAGGCAAAGACTGATTCATTTTTGTCTTTGTATCCCCATCTGTAGTGTGGTGCCTGACATATAGCAGGAGCTTAATAAATACTTGTTACTTGATTTGTTTGGAGTCAGAAGTTTGAATCCTGTTTTTTTTGGCAATTACAATAACTATATGGCTTTGAGAAAGATAACTGTTGTCTCTGGTTTCTTCATCACTAAATGAATAGCAGGATTAGACTATGCAATCTCAAAGATTCAATCCTACTCCAAAATCTTCTGATGCCCAGAGGATGACTCCTACTACTAACATATTCATTTACTCATTCAAAAAGCACTTATTAAGTATCTTGTATTTACCAGGCACTGTGCTAGGAACTGGAGATACAATTTCTGTCTTCATGGAGTTTATATTCTATTAAGAAAAAATATATATGTTTAGAAAATAAGAACAAAATATATATGGAGTGTAGCCCTCAAAGAACTATTTTTGGGAAAAACTTTCTCTTTTTCTGTATATGTGTGTGTTCATAAACAAGGAGACCATATATGTATGTGCCCATGTATTTACATATGTATGTATGTGTGTGTGTGTGTGTGTGTGTGTGTGGGAGAGAGAGAGAGAGAAAGAGAGAGAGAGAGAGAACAAAAATATATATTAAATGACTTCTTAGGAGGTAGGGCACTAGCAACTTGGGGGATCAAAAAAGACTTCCTATAAGAAGAGGAATTTGAGTTGAATTTTGAAAGAAGCTAGCGTCTTCTTGATATAGAGGTCCAAAGATGGAGTGCATTCTAGTAATAGGAGACAGTCAGTGCAAAAGACACCAAGATTAGAGTTTTAATGTTGAGTTTGAGTTGCCTATGATATGCCCAATTAGAGATATCCAACAGATATCTCTGTTGGATGATATGGGATTGTTAGTGATTTGGGATTAAAATTCAAGAGAGGAACTGGAGCTGGCTACCATCATATATATGGAAGTTGTCTGCATGGAAGATAGTTGGATTATTGAGAGCAGATAAGATTCTCCCAAGAGTGTGTAGAGAAAGAAGAGAAGAGGACTCAAGACAGAAAACTAGAATCACCCATATAGTGTGTAGGAAGGTATAGTGGAGAATGAGATGATGACAAAAATGATTATCTGGCAAAGGAATCTGAGAAGGAAATGTCAGACAGGTAGAGAGAGGCAAGCTGTAGTATGAAAACCAGGAGGAAAACATGTTCAGGAGGAGGAGATAATCAATACCAATCAAATGTTGCTATTGAATCCAACAATTAATAGATCTTTGGTAACCTTGGAGAGAATGGTTTCAGCTGAGTGGTGGGGAGGGAAGCCAGATTGCAAGAGATTGAGGAGTGGGAGGTGCGAAAAAGTGGAGGCAATGACTGTAGGAAGCTTTTTTTCTATGAGTTTGGATATAAAAGGGAAGAGAAGTGCAGGATGGAGATTTGGGAGGAGAGTTAGATCATATAAAAAGTGCTTTATGGGGTTAGAGAAGCATCTTTATAAGCAATAGGGAAAGAGGCAATAGATAAGAAGAGACTGAAAATTAGGACTGGAGAAGGAAAGATAGAAAGAGGAAAGCTCCTGGAAGAAATAAGGATTAAGGGCACAAGTACAAGGATTGGATTGGCAAAGTGAAGGGCTATCTCTTCAACCTGAGATTGGACCATAGAAGAATTAAGTTGAGGAGGGGATAATATGGAATTAGACTGAAGCCTAGCGATAAGGGAGAAGAGAGAATTCATGGTACATGGTCTTCTTAACTCAATTAGCTAATAGTACTATTAAGAATTAATTTTTCTCTAGCTCTTCAAGACTTTCAAAATGCTTTCTTCATAATCCCTTGAGGGATTAGAAAGATATGACCTGCATTTTTACAAACAAAGTAATACAAAAATAGAGTAGTGAAGGGGCTTGTCCAAGGCCACTCAGCTATTTAAATGTCCAAGCCAGGTTTTGAACATAGAGCTTTTCTAATGACAGATCCAGTGCTCTTTCTATAATGCTTTGCTTCCTAGAAATGGAAAGAACCCAGAACTAGAATTTAGAAATCTGAATTCTAATCAGTCAACTTCTGTGCCTCAGTTTCATCACCTGTAAAATAGATTCACTAATTCTTGCTCTGCCTTCCTTTCAGGGCTGTTATGAGAATCACATGAGACAATGGAAGGAAAAGTGTTTTGGAAGCGCTGGGTAAGAGAAGGTTATTGATCTCAGTGGACATTCTAGATTTCAACAAACTTTGTGATTGGTGTCCTGGAACTCCATCTATCAAATCAGAAAGAAGAGGAATTTTTTTGTGAAGATTTTGGAAAGGGAAATAACTGGAAACATTTAGCAACTCATTGACTTGTGAATAGGCTAGAACCTTAATCACAGAAACGCCAAATTGGAGTTTTAAGTGTTTTCCCAAGTCACCTATTCCAACCCATCTTCAGGAGCAGATGATCCAGCAAGGGTTATTCAGCCTTTGCTTGGAGACTCCATCTGAGAGGGAAACACACTACCTCCAAGTACAGCTCACTCCACTTCAGAAAAGATCTAATTATGCCCTGCCCTAAGCCTTCTCTTTTCCAGATTATACTTCCTTACCATTCCTTCAACCAATCTTTATATGACCTTTTATCATCCCCATTGCCTTCCTCTAGATTCTTTCTAGGTTCTCAATGTCCTTTTTAAAACACTGTGATCAGAACTGGCCAAAATATTTGAGATTTGAGATGTGTTCTACCAGTGGAGTAAATAGAGTACTGGATCTGTGGTCAAGAAGATCTAAATTCAAATTTAACCTTAGACACAGATTAGTTTTATGATTCTGGGCAAGACACGACCTCTGTCTGCCTCAGTTTCCTCATCTGCAAAATAGGATAATGTTAAATACTTATCTACTAGGGCTGTTGTGAGGAAAAGTGATATAATATTTGGAAATGCTAGTTGTGGCTACTATTGCTACTGCTACTATTACCATTATCAGTACCCACTATCATTATCACAACTACTAATACTGCCACCATGATTATCATCACCACTACTATTATTACTACTACTATTACAACTACTCCTACTTCTATTCCTACATCTACTACTGAAGAGTACAGAAGCATTTTGACTTCATTGGTCCTGAATATTATGAATATTACACTTTCTGTGCAGTCCAACATTGCATTAGTTTTCACTTTTTTGGCTGCTATGTCACCCTGTCAATTTCTATTGAATTTGTATTTCACTAAAACTTCCAGATCTTTTGTTCAGACAAACTCCTCTCTAGCCATTTGTGAAGTTTGGTTTTTTTGCACCTAAATCTAAGACTACATGTCTTTTCTAAGACTTTTCTAAGACTACAAGTCCTTTCCAACTCTGAGATTCTGTGATTCTAGAATTATTCTACCCTAAATATTCTATCTGAAATAAGTTGCATGCCTGTAAGTTTTTCCACATCTATCTCTCTCAACCCAGCTACAGATGGGTATTACACTTTCCCTCAGACACAAAAGCCCATCTCTTCTGACCTTGAACTCATTGCCTGTCAGGGTCAACATCAGTCTCTTGTCCAGGAAGGCAGCCTTAGCCAGGGAGCTCAAGACTTTTTCAGAAAACCAAAAGTACAACATGCGGGAGTCACCCAGCATGTTTGGGGTGTAGCTGGAGTCTTGAAAGCCTGAGGATTGGTTCTTGTAAGTCAGGAAACCCTAAAAGAAAAACCAGAGGAAGGTAAGAGTATTCCAAAACTTTATTTTGTCATGTTTTGCCTACTGTTTGGTAGATTCACTAGTCTTCATATTAACTGTGGACAATACTAATTCTCCCTGTCCTTCAGCATGTCATTGAGGTCCCCTCTATAGCTAACATCAGCCATTCCACATGCAAATAATCAAGATTGATTGCAATATCAGCAGCATGATTCTTTTTACTGTTTAGAAGTGAAAAAGATTTAGATTCAGAAGTCCTTGGTTCAAACCTACTGCTAACGTACTACCTTGTGACTGTGGATAAGCTGCTTTACCTCTCTGATCCTTCAGTTTTGTCATCTGTAAAATGGGTAGGGATAGTGGACTAGATGATCTCTGAAGTTCCTTCCAGCACTAAATATATGATCTTATGATCAGCTCAGAGAAGACAGGGAAAATTAGAAAGAATAATTCACTGTCTTGCTCAAATCTTGTTATATATCCACAAACCTCAAAATTAAGTCGCATCCTCCAAAAAAGAGATCTGTATAGTCAGAATTTTAGAGCTGGGAAGGACCTCAGCAGTCATTTTGTCCAACCCATAATTCATAAAGAATCCTTTCCACAGCATACCCACTACACAGTTATTCAGTCTCTGCTTAAGACTTTTATTGAGGTCCTCACCCATCACTTCTGAGGAAGCCTTGTTAACTTTGGGGAAATTCTCATTGTTAGTTTGCTTTTATACTCACCACCAACCTAAATTTGTTCCTTTGCTAGCTTCTCCCTATTGCTAGCTTTCTCATGTTAGTATGGCTAGTCAGGTGGTTGGATTTGACTTTGAGATGAAGTTTTACCTCTGCCTTAATTCAATGGTGATGGTGAGGAGACAAATAGGGCAGGGGCTACAGTAAGACTTGGGACAGCTGTTCACATTGGGAAAAAGTCCTACTGAGAGTGAAGCAAATTGGGTCCCATGCAAAGGAGGCTAGGTTGCCTATCATAGGATTTAGATTTGGAAAGCACCTTAAAAATAATCTATTCCAGCTCATTCTACAATTGAGGACTAGAGAAAGCAAATGAACTACCTAAAGTCTCATGTATAGTAAATTGCAGTAATAGGATTAGAATACAAGTTGTCTGATTCCAAATGTAGTCCTCTTTCCATCAAATCCAATTCTTTCCCTTGATGCTATTAGTTTGAGCTATCCAGCAGTAATTCAGAATCACGAATGATGGGACTGAGGAAAGAATAAAGAATTCAGGCTTATCCTAGGCCCAGCATCTCCAGAAGCTACACCTCCAAATGCCTTTCCTGTCTCATTCCAACCTTGTGATGTGACTCCAGGTAACTGTCTTTGATTACTGGGGGTCTAGTCAGAGAAATGTCCACACTAATGTCTCCATCTGTGAGGAAGTTAGCTGAAAGGAAAAAAAAAAATTAGGAGCTAGTTTATGAATCCTAAATACCCTCTTGACATTTTCTTATGTACTGAGACTGTCTCTTTACCCCAACCCCAGCCATTACATATACTTCCATGGAGAGAGAGCAGGACTATGGGATTTCGAAACCTAGTCTAAAGGTGCCAAGATGCTATTGCTATTTCAATTCTGATTTAGAGAGAAAAATGACCTCTTTTCTCTGGCATTAGGTATGATCTTTATTCCCTTTCTTTCTGTCCCTACAAAATGGATCCAGGTCAGGTCCTATTTCTCAAATGCAAAGGGGCATTTAATTGGGGGTGGGGAGGAGGGGGGGGGGAGTTACATTGTCTGAATTTTTCTCAGTGATTAAATAGGGTGTGGCCATGATCTGAGTGGATTTTTCTTCTCTTTAAGTCTCTTGGCAAAGCTCCCAGTCCTTGTCCATGGTACTACCATTCTTCCAGTCATTCAGTCTCAGAATCTTGGGGTCCTGTTTGATTCTTTCTCTCTTCACACTCTGTACTTTACTTTACCAAAATCGAGTTATGGGGAAGGGGGGGAGGAAATATTTTCATCTATTCTTTCTTTTTAAGTCCACTCAAGGTCAAGTTTATGTTTTCCCTTCTCTATGAAGTCTCCCTTTGTTTTTTCTCACTGATCTCTCTTGTCTCTGGATTCCTGAAGCATTTAGAGTGTGTATCCTTCAGTGAAAACTGACTAATGTCAAAGGATATGAACAAACAATTCTCAGATGAAGAAATTGAAACTATTTCTAGTCATATGAAAAGATGCTCCAAGTCATTATTAATCAGAGAAATGCAAATTAAGACAACTCTAAGATACCACTACACACCTGTCAGATTGGCTAAGATGACAGGAAAAAATAATGATGATTGTTGGAGGGGATGCGGGAAAACTGGGACACTGATGCATTGTTGGTGGAGTTGTGAACGAATCCAACCATTCTGGAGAGCAATTTGGAACTATGCTCAAAAAGTTATCAAACTGTGCATACTCTTTGATCTAGCAGTGTTACTACTGGGATTATATCCCAAAGAGATCATAAAGAAGGGAAAGGGACCTGTATATGCACGAATGTTTGTGGCAGCCCTCTTTGTAGTGGCTAGAAACTGGAAACTGAGTGGATGCCCATCAATTGGAGAATGGCTGAATAAATTGTGGTATATGAAAATTATGGAATATTACTGTTCTGTAAGAAATGACCAACAGGATGATTTCAGAAAGGCCTGGAGAGACTTACACGAACTGATGCTGAGTAAAATGAGCAGGACCAGGAGATCATTATATACTTCAACAACAATACTATATGATGACCAGTTCTGATGGACCTGGCCATCCTCAGCAACGAGATCAACCAAATCATTTCCAATGGAGCAGTAATGAACTGAACCAGCTATGCTCAGAGAAAGAACTCTGGATTACATTGAATTCCCAATCTCTATATTTATGCCCACCTGCATTTTTTATTTCCTTCACAAGCTAATTGTGCAATATTTCAGAGTCTGATTCTTTTTGTACAGCAAAATAACAGTTTGGTCATGTATACTTATTGTGTATCTAATTTATATTTTAATGTACTTAACATCTACTGGTCATCCTGCCATCTAGGGAAGGGGGTGGGGGGTAAGAGGTGAAAAATTGGAACAAGAGATTTGGCAATTGTTAATGCTGTAAAGTTAGTCATACATATAACCTGTAAATAAAAGGCTATAAAATAAAAAAATAATTAAAAAAGAAAAGAAAAAAAAGAAAGAAAACTGACCAATGACATCTGTCTTGTTTTATAAGTTAATTTTCCTCCTTGAGGGAAGGTACTATATCTCATACAATGATCAATGATCAATGATCAAGACCTGGAAAAGGTCATCTTCTCTTTATTTTATGGAGAATAAAAATAAGGCTTAAGAGAGGTTATGTACTTTTTACCAATCATCCAGGCAGTCTTTCTTAGCAGCCCTTAATAGAAATGGTAACAGAAGAGATCTCTCACCAATATTTGCTGTTGTTATTAACAATAACAAGAAAGGTCTAGTTCAATTCATACACTTTTCCTTGAACATCTCAGCCTGCAGGTAACTCTTCTGACCTCCTATAGTTTTTATTATCTGTGCCTCTCACATATTACATATCCTACATCGATCCTTCAGTAATTCTTGTACTTCCTCATTAGACATGGACACATATTCTTTTATAGCCACCTATAGTTTCTAGGATACTATATGGCTATGTATATTTGGTGTCACTCACTGGCTTAATCTGAATAAGAATTTTCAGTGCAAGAAAGAGCATTTTCTGGAATCAGAGCCACATCAGCATGAGGCAGGTGGAGCTTTCCCCACAAGCAACAATATAGGGTAAAGGATATGCTTTTTTGTGAATGGGCATGCTTTTATGGTTCCTTCCAAACTAGAATCCCTGTTCTTTGCCTTGTGCTTTCCCTAGAGGTAGAAGGCACAATGCCTTTCAAGACTCTCTGGGGGAGAGGCTATTCCTTCCTAGCAGTACATCTGTTCTGGATACTCCCACCACCTTGTTGGATTGTGTTGTGTGTGTATCACTGTAGCCACTTCTTCCCTAGCAGGCTGTCTTCTAGCCTACAATCTCCCTTCCCTTGTTCTCACTACTAAATTTGCCCCAAGTTAAATTTCTCTTAGCTACAACCCTATCTGTAAGTCCCCAAACTTTTGAGCAGAGGATAGAAGCAGAAATTCATTCAACCTATAGTTATGTTGAGTGCTGAGTGGATAGAGTACTAAATGTGGAATGAGGAAAAGCTGAGTTCAAATCTAGCCTCATATACTTACTAACTGTGACTTTAGGCAACCCACTTAATCTCTGTCTGCCTTATTTTCTACAAAATACTAAAATTATTACTATTCCTCCTTTTCCCTCTACTATTACTACAATTAAACTGTTTTCTCTATGGTTCAGAGGTACAATCACTTAGACCTTCCAGGTAACTCTTAGAAGGCATGAACACCATCATTTGACCCACTAGTTGGGCTAACTGGCACAAACTCCTGGGGCACTTCTTTGGAGTCCTCCTATAATGTTGATAAGGACCCCAAAATAACTCGACTGGATCCAATTATTCAGGTGGACCCAATGTTGCACTATTGCCTAGCTCAGATGATTAATTATTTATGAAGGATGGAGATGCAAGAGGTCAAAGGGAAAACAGATGTAGGATTTAAAAGAGTCCATATTTTACCTGCTTTATCTTGGACAAAAGTGGCCATGATGTTGGCAAGAACACTGATTTCCTTACACACCTGAGGAGTGAGAGACAAATGCAAAAAGGGAGATGTAGGGGATACAGACTAGACAAAGGGAACTCTCTTGATGGCATTATAGCTAGTTGAATCCTTCCTCTTTTCTAAATCTCAGCCCATTATGTACCTCCACTACCCAGTAATGAGATATGGATCGAGTCAAGTGAATCCCAAGAACAAGTACAAGGAATCAGCCATATTTCTTTAGAGGTTAATGGCATCTGTAGTCAGTTGTCTAGGAAGCTGTTTTATGGCCCCTTTTCAAATGGCTTGAATCACCTGTTATTACTCTATAGCCTCCTCTCTAGGGTCAGCTCAGAAGAGGGTATAACCTGGTGAAGGATCATCTTACCACTATGGAAAACTTCTTACCTGCCCTTTCAGGATCAGCTTCAGGGTGAAAGAGATGAAGTCTGTAAAGAGCTGTTCAATCCAGCCTGGTCTGTTGGAGGTAGAAAAGCATCTGGTTTTAGTTTGCTCATGATAAAAGGGAAATCCTCCAGTTATGCTTCTGGTCAAAGTCATAACTTAAATGGGGTAGCTAGGGCTTTGATCTGAGGACTAAAGAAATATTCCTCCATACTACATACAATGTGGAGTTCAGCCTCAGTTAGAGGTCCTCCACCAGTACCCTTAGCATTAAAGAGAAAGGTTATTCAGAGTTAAGGATCACTAGTGGTAGAAATTTGGTAGGAATATCAAGGGAAGCAGTTAAGTAATAACCACCAATATGTGGGAAAGATTATAGATAGAGAGATGGGGTAAATCTGTAGAAGGAAGAAATGAAAGTATTAACAAAAAACAAGAGCTATATTTATTCTTCCTCTTCCTGGTCCACTGTGTCAGGGACCATGAGGAAGGATAAAATAGTACTAATGTAGGAAGAGTAGTCAGACATGCATGTCTTCTTGGGGAAGCTTGGTATACACAAAAAAGTGTAGGAAGAAATATAAAAGGCAAATTGTTATCAATGAAACCAGCATTCCAAAGGGCACAATGGAAGGAAAGGCAGAGTAGCATAAGGGCTTCAGAGTTGTTCAACTAAGGAGAAGGGGCTTGAAAGAACAAGGAATAATAGCAGGAAAAAGGATTTTTTTTTTTTTTCTTTTTTTTTTTTTTGCTCATGCAGCCTATAACTCTCATCAAAGGAATCTGAAAAGGAAAAGAATTCACAAGCCCTTTCCCAACCTTCTTCAACTGAATTTTCCCTAGAAGCCAAAATTCCTGATTACAGCTCTTCCACTGGTTATAAATCCTATATAAAGATCATGGATTTAGAGCTAGAAAGGGTCCTTGAGACATCTAGTCTAGCTTCCTCACTTTCCAGATAAGGAAACAGTTTCAGAGAGCTGGTGACTTGCCCAAGATCATACAGGTAACATGTGGCAGAGACTTTCACTTCAAAGCCAGTGTTCTTTCCACTTTAGCACACTGGGTCCCCGATCCTAAAGAGCTATATGTGCAATCACACGCTTTCATACAATATATGATTGTAACATGGGTCAGCAGCTGTGTGTGTGTGTGTGTGTCTGCATGCAGTTGGGGACTGACGTACACCATGCCTATATAATTTTATTTATTTTTAGAAAACAAAAGTGGGGAGGGACCTCTGCACCCAGAATATCAGGGCCGAGGAAGACCTTAGGACACAGGATATCGGAGTAGGAAGGGGCCTCAGGACATAGAATTTCAGGGCCGATTCCTGAAGTCAGAGGCGCACTTACTGCTTTTCTCCATGAAGATTCAGGTGCAGCTTGTGGAAAGACAAGAAGCAGTCCGAGGTGTCCGCCTGAACGCGCCCTCCATCGCAAGCTGCTCTCCAAAAATAAGCCCCAGTTATAAGCAGCCTAGGCCAGCAGAGGGAGCCAAATTACCGCCTAGGCCACGGCAGCACACCCACTAGGCGATGGGTCTTGAGGGGTTTGGGGGGAGCCGCCTTCCCCTTCTAGGATGGCAATGGGGGAGAGTGCAAAGGAAGAACCGATCCCTCGTGGCCACAGTGTGATTCCTCCGTATGTTCCCGATCTGAGTCACAACACTGTGATCAAGTTAGATCTTATTTCTATCTGAAAGGAAATTAAAGCCCCAGAAGGGGTGACGAGGGGTAGAGTGGAAGCCAGAGCCCAGAGTCCCACTGCCCAAGTTCATCCCCAAGTAGCTGCTTCAGGCTTCTGGAGCTAAGTAAATCCCAGATGCCAAATCCAGGGTCATGGGAAAGGTGCAGGGCTCAAGTCACAAGGCCCTTGTGACTGACTTACCCAGCTGGGTATTGATCTGGAGGTCAAGGGAAGTGCCAATTTCAAAGTCAACAGACTGATGAACTGCCAATCTAACAAGGAAGATTAATAAGGAAAGTTAAGATACACTTCTCTGGCTCCATGGAACCCAAAGACTCAACCCTTCTCACCTTAAAGAACTTAGGGATCTGTTTCTATAACCAGCCTCCTTCACCATGGCATACTTAGTATTCCTGGCAGGAAAAAATGCTACCTAACAAACTCTTAAGTCCCCACAAACTCCTATTATAAAATAGGAAATAAAACATGGGGCCCAAGGAGTGGGGGACCTGCCAAGCTCGCAAAACTTAGCAAGGTACAGGGACTCCAGAACAGATCAATCAGAAATCACATTAGGTCCTTGCAGAGGTATAAGTAACATAGAGTGTCTAGGGCTTTGTGCCAGGTTACCAACATCAGAGAGGGTACTTCTTCCCTGAGGCTGTATGGGGAGGAAGTCAATACACACACACACACACTTCTCAAAGGTCTGAATCCTACAAACATAATCTGTATTCAGCTGGAGCACATTACCTTCATACCACCTGGTTTGGGAATCATGTTATTCAGGGCACCAGGAAGCAAAGGCAACAGCAGTATGCATTTGCCTTGGAGTGAATCCTCTTTACTCTGAGTTTGTCCCAGGTTCTGGAATTCCCAAATATAGCCAGGAATCTTTCCCCAAAATCCTTTAAGTCTGAACTTTCAAGTAATATAATTTATTTTCATCTATATGTTTCTACGCTAGTAGGATCCAATAAAGAATTGTTGGAAAATGAATACCTGCAAAGAAGCTTCAAACATTACCTGGGAAAACTGGGGACCTAGAGAGGGAAAGAAATGTGCAACTGACAGCTAAGCTAGAAATGCTTTTTTGTGAAGTATTTGCTCGAAGGTATATGCGATGATGGAATAACAGGCCTTCAGAGAAGGAAGGTACCCGGGAGAAAATCTAGAGCCAGAGGTCCTCAAACTTTTTAAATAGGGGGCCAGTTCACTGTCCCTCAGACTGTTGGAGGGCCGGACTATAGTAAAAACAAAAACTTTGTTTTGTGGGCCTTTAAATAGAGAAACTTCATAGCCCTGGGTAAGGGGGATCATTGTCCTCAGCTGCTGCATCTGGCCCGCGGGCGTAGTTTGAGGACCCCTGAATTTCTAGACCCCCAATTTGCAGATGGAAAAAACTGAGGCCTATAGGAGAGAAATGTCTTGCTCAATCTCATGTTGCAAATTGGAACTCAGCCAATCAATAAATATTTATTAAGCGTTTACTATGTGCCAGTGCTACATGCTAGGGCTACAAAAAGGCAGTCCCTGCCCTGGAGCTAGATCTCCTAGCTCAAGGAAGGTCTCAGAAAAAGTACTTACAGCCATCCCCCTTTGTACTCATATTGGAGGGTCCCTTTGAAGATCACGGACACATTCTGAATCGCAATGTTAATGCTTTTGTCTTTCTTCAGCTCTGCTTGACTGCTGCTGATGGACAGGTTGCTAATCTGAATGCTAGGAAAGGGAACAGAGGTCAGACCTAGTAGTGGTGGAACAGAGTCCAGGATGGAAATCCAGAAGAGCCATGCTCAGTCACTACTCAGACTAGTCCAAAAATCTCAGAATATCGGCGTTGAAGGGACCTGAGAATAAAACAAGTAAGCACTGGGGACTGCTTTCATTTGTATTAGGAACTTCCCTCCATTAGAAATTGGAGGAAAATTCCCTCGCCAGCCACACCTACTATAGTCATAACAACTTTATTTGTGTAGCCTCATAAAACAAAGATGAATCATAGGGAGATCTTGAACCCAGGTCTTCCTGAGCTTTGAGTCCAGATCTTTCTCCACTAAGCCACTTTTAGAACATGGGATGTCAGAAGAAAAAAGACCCCCAAGATAATCCCTGTCCCAATTCTCTCATTTTAGAGTTAAGAAATTGGCTCAGAAAGGAATAAAAGTCAGAACATCAAACACTTACATATGGATATATGAAGACTGAGATGTTTCTTACTATGAATTCTTCTCAGACCAAATCTCTAATTTCACTGGGATAGGGGACACACCTTGAGGAAATTGTCTCTCCCTAGGTAGATAAGCTAGTCTTAGAGAGCTGCCTGTGACAAGTAGAGGTTAACTTAGCCAGAATCTCACAGCCAACCTGTAGCAGAGGCAGAACCTGAGTCCACCTCTTTCTAACTACTCAAAATCAGATGACATCATGGCAACTCACACTGAATGTACTAATGATTCATCAGCTTTTAACAAAAATGGCATGTATCTATGCAGGGCCATTAAATGTTCCACTTGTTTTCAGAGTATGACTTCATGCAGGTGGGAATATTGGCTTTAGAGTGTAACATCTCTGTCTAGACAGGATGGTGCATCTGGGGCTTCTTCTCTGGTTCAGTGAGAGCAGGAAGAAAGGGATCGGGAAACTGCTGAGCTCCGGCTCTCTTATGATCTTGGGCCAGTGATTCCCAGCTTGTCCTTTTCCCACAAGATCATCTTGGCCCTGAATGTATCAAAGAATGACCTGGTTGGTCTCTAGGCCCTTGGACTCACTTGTATAGGCCATAGTTGACTTTGCCCAGGAACAATATGACTCTCTCTCCCTTGATGTCAGGATACGTGGCGCGCTGGAATGCCTTCTGAATCAGTTTTGTGGTTTCTTGGTTCACTAGAAACAAAAGGATATAGGACCCTAAGACTTCCTACTGCATTCCCCAAGCACCAGCATCTAAATCCTTTGTGAAATAGACTTCCATGGGGTTAAGAAGGTTGTCAAGGTGATAGGATCTTTAATCCTAGCTATAAAATGACCTCTACATTTGCCAACAGGCTGACTTTTACCACAGGTTAACCTCTCTGGCTTTGGTCAGTGATTGTTGTTCAGTCATTTCAGTTATGCTCAGATCTCTGTGACCCCATTTGGAGTTTTGTTTGCAGAGATACTGGAGGCGTTTGCTGTTTTCTTCTCCAGCTCATTTTACAGATGAGGAAACTGAGGCAAACATGGTTGAGTGACTTGCCCATGTTCACACGGCTAGTAAGTGTCTGAGCCAGATTTGAACTTAGGAAGAGGTGAAGTGTTCCTGATTCCAGGTTTCCTATCCCCTGTGCTATCTAACTACTACTTGTTTCAAAACCTTGACCATATATATGTATGTATATATATATATATATATATATATATATATATACACACACACACACACAATACATACACACATATACATGCATATATATATACACACACACATACACACACACACACACACACACACACATATATATATATATCCCCTAAAATAGATATATATAATGACCTGGAAAGTCTGCCCTGCTGGTTCTCCTGTCCCTGGTTGGTAACCAAGTGAGTCTGAATGTTCTGAGTGTACACTTGACTCACAGCATCCACCAGAGATGCGACAGAGGCCAGGTGGAGGTAGTCAAGCTGAAATTTAGTAGCTGCCTGGTTAAGCCAAGTGTGGCTAATGGAAAGTTGTTGTGGTATGATTTGGGGTTTTTGTCACAAACCTAAAGAGAACTGATGTTCTTAAGACCCACCCCTACCTCCCATTCCCATGTCTTAACCCATGCCTAAAACCCACCCTTGGTGGTCTCCCATGTTAGCAGTGGCTTGGCTGAGCGGGGGAAGAGAAGCCCACCTGTGCCCCAAGCAGCTGCCCACAGGCGCTCAGCTCAGAGGGGCAGAGCACCATCCTCCCCCAGGGAGGGACCCACGATTGAAACTTACACACCAGGATGGCTGGTCTGGTGATCCTACATACAATGCCCGTCTGGGAGAAGGATGAGCGCCCCTTGCAGGCCTCCGTGGTGCCCAGCAGGGCCAGCGAGAGAAGAGCAGCCAGCAGCATGGTCTCTCGGCCGGGAGAGAGTGGTTGGTTGTCCAGAGCCTCCAGTGACTCTTATGCTCCGAAGCAAGGAGGAGTGACGTGACTTCCCCCCTCCCTATGGGGCAGGGTGTGTATGGGAGCAGGACTGGCTTCCTTAATAGCTGGGCTACTTCCTAAAAATGTCAGTCTCTATCCCCCAGAGAATGGCAGCCCCCCATCCTGCTAACTGCAAAGCCCAAGTTCAGATAAGGTTCCCACCATGGGTTCTTGTGTGGGATAAGCCCCTAGAACCAGAAAGAAAAATACCCACTACCAGGCCGGGAGAGGAGCAGGGATTTAGGGGGACTAGGAATGCCTAGCTATCCTCCCCCCCAAAGACCTCAACTTTTGCTCTAAAGAAACACCACCAAGGCCACTCTCCGGGACAGGACATTCTGTTGGAGAGAGTGGGAACCTGGGTGGGACATCTCAGAGTTTGTTGCCCTGCTATCTAATCACTTCCCCTTTCCCCTCATTGTTCCCAAGGCCCTTTTATTCCTGGTGCAGTGCTTGGACTTGAGAACATTCCTATCTTCTTTTTAGGTCTATTATTCCCTCAGTCTTCCTTCCTTATCAGTCCCTGGGGATTATTCCTTCCTTTCTGATGTGATCTGTCCTGAGGTTTCCTCAGCTCTGTGCTGGGGTGGAAAGGATGTCTTCTAATAATATCTTACAAATAGCCAAGATTCTGACCAGGTGCCTCAAGGCCCGATTTAAAGTCCAGGTGAACTCCAAGCCTTTCCTGAACACGGTAGCCTCTAACTTGTGTCTGTTCTCCATACGTCCTCTGAACTGGAGACTAACCAGCCATCATTTTTTGTTGTTGTCATTGTTGTTTATCGGTCCTATCTGAGTCCTCGTGATCCCATTTGGGGTTTTCTTGGTAAAGATGATGGAGCTGATTGCTATTTCCTCCCCCAAGTCATTTTATAGATGAGGAAACTGAGACAAACACAGAGTTGCCCAGAATCACACCGCCAGGCAATGTCTGTGACCAGATTTGAACTTAGGAAGGTGAATCTTCCTCTGCCTACTGTACTACCTAAACAGCCAACATATGATATAAACATTCAATGCACATTTATGAAGTGCTTATTCAATACAGAGTACCACATGAAGCACGCTGTCAGCAGCTCACTGAATAGCAGAATTGGGAGGGAGCTCATAATTCATCTGGTCCAAAACATGCCGAACATTATCCATGACAGTGGGAAAAAGGCCTGGTTTCAAATGCTACCTTTCACCATTCCTAACTATGTAATTCAGAACAAGTAACAACCTCTCTGGGCCTTAGTTCCCAGTTCCATTAAATGAGGGTGTTGGGACGGATGGTTTCCAAAATGCTTTCCAGATTCCAGTACTTGAAAATCTCTAGAAACAGGGAACACACTACTATTTGAGGCAGCCAATTGTACTTTTGGACAGCTAAATCATTAGGGGTTTTAAAAATATTTTACATATTTAAAAAATATGTTTTACCCATATTATTCAGTCATTTCTGTCATGTCCAATTCTTTGTGCCCCTGATATAATGTGATTTTGTAGTCCCTTGACCTTGGGGGGCTTCTGTTCTAATAGGTCAATGGCCCTGGGTCTTCTGGCTTTGGAGTCTGCCTCAGGAACTCCTACCTCCCAATCTATATGATTCTAACCACTCTTTAGCAAGATAGCTTCTGGCCTCAGGAAATTCCCATACTTCAAACTCCTGAGACAATAGTGAATAAGACCACTCCAATTTATTGCTGATTGGTAATCTTGTCAGTAATAATCTGAATCAACCAAGAACCATTCCTTCTGGAGACCACTGCTTCCTACTATGAGCCACAGAATTAGCATATCTGTGATTGAAAGCTGTATATCTCCTTGCTTTAGTTTCTTTGCTGGATTCCCTTATAATTCAGTTTGCTTTGCAATGGCATATCATTACTTTCAATAAAACTTTGCTCCTTGACTAAGAGATAGGTTCAAGCTTGCAAATTCTTTTTAGACACCTCATAACCTCAGTCTGGGACTTTCGGAGTCCCCCTTCTATCCACTGCACCATCTAGCTGCCCCAATTTTTTTCTATACTTGAACCTAAATTTATACCTAACACCTACTGTTCTTAGTTCTGCCTAAAGACTAAGAAAAATGGATCAACCCCCCTCTTCCCAACAGCATTTCAAACATTTGAAGACAGTTATTAGTGTACTTAAGTCTTATCTTCTCCAGATGGCTCCTTATAGGATATGGTCTCCAATTTCCTTGCCCTCCTTGTTGTCCTCCTCAGGAATCACTCTAGCTTGTCAATTTGAAAGGAACAGAATACTAGATCTGTGATCTCATGGGTAAAAGGAACTCCAAACTGAACAAACTCTATTGTGGGTTACTACTTTCACTGCAATTTGTAATAATAGAGATGAGCTTAGAACACTGAAAAGTAAAGTCACTTATCAGGTCACATAAGCCAGTCTGTGTCAAAAGCAGGATGTAGGCTTCTTGACTTCCCCTACACAATTCTGCCTTTCCTGGACTGACAATGTCTTTTTTTCCCCTATAATATGATACATAAAACCAAACAGAATATTGCAGAAATTCTCTTAACCAGGAAGGAATACAGTGATATTTTCACTTCTTTTGTATACAACATGATATTTCTACTAATGTGGCCTAGGATCAAATGAGGTTTTTTTTTTTTTTAATCCCCCTATTACATTTGTCGCTAATACTGAGTTTGTAGGCTATTTAAACTCTCAGACATCAATCACTGCCTAACAAAGCTAAGCTTTCCCCTTGCTTTAGTAAACCCAAGTGTAGAGTTTTGCTTCCTTATCCTTAAAAAGCTTACTTCTTCTGTTTTAGATTATTGAAAGTTGATAGGATACCAGTTTTGTCAAGCATTATAATTGCTTTCCTTCTTCATTCCTCCGACTTACCTATGAAGATGAAGCTAGTCTGATCCTTTATAAATCCAGGCAGGTTTATAATGATCGCTTCTTCCTTCACATATTTACAACTGTCATTTTTAATCACTTGTTTTCAAATACTGCCAACAATTGAAATTTACCTCATGGGCTAAAATCTTCAAACAACAAAGTTACTGACAAAAATAGGTATCTAAACCACTAATTCCTTTCTGTGATGTCCCCAGCTGTTCCAAATTTAGTAGCAAGTTCTTTATGCATATATACAAATATGGATGCATCTAAATCAATATAATACTTATATGTATGTGTTTGTACATGAATTTACATGACTCACATATTTATGTAATACACTTATACCTGTATATTTACATAATTTATATGTATTATTATATACATAATATATTTATATATATGTACATAAATATATTTACATTAGATATTACATAAACACATATCAATATCAATATATGTAAATATATAATGTATTTTTGTGTGTATTATATATGATCTCAATATACACATAAAATATATAAAACATACAGATGTGTGTGTGTTAGTACCCTGTACTACTTTGAGTATATTATACTAAAGTTGCAGTTCCTAACACAATTGTGGATTATCAATTGCCTTTTTAAACAATGACATATAAATCCACTTTTAGATTTTCATCATCATGAAATCTTCCTCTGAAATTCTCCATGTGTGATTTCTAAAATAAAAGAATACTCATTTAAAACTAACCTTCCTGTATTCATATACTTAGCTATATTTGGAGTCATATATTACTTTATTTGTCCACAATCTTCTGTCATTCCATCTTTCCCTACGCCTCAATGCTTCTAAAGCTGTTCCTTATTTTTTATTAAGATCTCCAATCTCTCTACACCATAAGGTAGTCTCAGACCATTACCCCTGACTCAGATTTTACTTTCTCTTTCTTCCAAGATCAACCGTATAGTTAGCTATTTTGACTTTACACTATCCTATTGTCATTCACCTCTTGCCAATATTCAATCTTGAATAATGCCCATCATCATCTTCCACTCTTACTCACCAGATGCTGAGTGGATCTGGGGGAAGTTTCATAACTAGATACATTGTAAATTTATATTATTCAACAGGATAGTCATTGCAACAAGGCAGTCCTTTTTTTCTCTCCTAAGTGATTCCCTATTTACTCCCCATGGAAGCTACTCCAAGTTTTTTCTTTTCTCCTTAAGTGTTCTATATCTTACCATTCCACTCTTTTGGCTGAAGACCTTGCCTCTTATTTCACTGAAAAAACTGAGATGATATGCTTTGAGCTCTCTCTTCAACTTTCTTCTCAAAATCCCTTGACATCTTGTTCTTTCTCTCTTCCTTTCCCCATGGAAATGACAAAGAGATGGTCCTTCTTGACAAGATCATCTCTGTTAGACTACTATGTTTGATCCCAAACTCTGCCATCTTCTCTATACAAGCGCCTTTCCTACTGTTCATAATAGGATTTGTATGACTTTTTAAGGTTTACAAAGCACTTCACATATAACTCAAACATGTCCAAGTTTCCTCCGTACTTTTTTCCCTAAGGCAATTGGGATTACATGAGTTGCCCGAGAGCATAGAGCTAGTAAGTGTTAAATGTCTGAGATCAAATTTGAATTCAGTTCCTCCTGACTCCAGAACTGGTACTCTAATCACTGAGCCATCTAGCTGTCCCAGTTTCTTCCCTTCTTAAAAAACTTCACTAGACCTAACTATTCCTTAAGTTATTATCCTTTCTCTTTCCCCATTTTCTTAAACTCGTAGGAGTAAAAACTGTCTATATTCATCATTTCCATCCTCCTCCCCCCACCCCCCATTCATTCTTTAGTTCCTTGCAATTGGCTTCTGACTTCATGACTAAAGTGAAAATATTTTCTCCAAAATCACTAAATCTGATTCTTCCACTCCCTCATTTTTCATCTTTCTTAACCTATGCTACCTCTTCCCCTTCCTAGATATTTTCTTCTCTGTGGGTTTTCATGCTACTTCCCTCTCCTGATCCTCCTACCTGTTTTACAGCTTCTTCTCAATATCCTTTGTTTATCTATCACTCATATCATGCTTCGTAATTGTGGATGCTCCTCAGGGTTCTGTTCTAGATCATCTTTTCCTCCCCCTGTCTGTCTGTATCTGTTTCTCCCCTCTGATTTTCTAACTTTATTACTTCACATAAGTTTAACTATTGTCTCTAAACAGACAACTCAAAGATGTATATATGTAGCCCCAGTCTCTCCTTTGGGCTTCCATTCTACATCACTATTTGCCCCTTAGATATTTCAAATATCTCATGAATATAATGAACCCAATGTGTTTAAAATTTCACTTATCTGCCATGGATTTTTTCAACAATAAGGTGATTCAGCAAATTTCAATAAACTTGAGATGGAGAGAGCCATCTGCATCCAGAGAGATAAATATGGGAACTGAATTGGATCACAACATAATATTTTCACCTTTTTTGTTGTTGTTTGTTTGCTTTTTTTTCTTTCTCATTTTTTTTCCTTTTTGATCTGATTTTTCTTGTGTAGCATGATAAATATGGAAATATGTACAGAAGAATGGCACATGTTTCTAACATATTGCTTGTCTAGGGTAGAGGATGGGGGGAAGAGAAAAATTTGGAACACAAGTTTTTGCAAGGGTGAATATTGAAAACTATCTTTACATGTATTTTGAAAATTAAAAGTTATCAAATAAAATAAAAATTTTAAAAATTTCACTCATCTTTTCTCCAAAACTCTTCTCTCTTCCAAACTTCACTATTTCCCTTGAAGGTATCATCATTCTTCTAATCCCTCAGGTTCATAATGGGCAATCACCCTTAAGCACTGATCTGACCATGTCAATCTATCTACCCAGCAAACTCCAGTGGTTCTTTATTACTTTTAGGGTAAAATCTAAGCCCCTCTGTTTAGCTTTTCCTTCACATCCTGACCCCAGCCTTATTGGACATTTCTCTCCCTGGCACATTATGATTCACTAAACTTGCTTCTCTAATCCTCAGGCTCAACACTTCATCTCCCAGTTCCATGCCTTGATACTGGCCATTCTCCAAATCTGGATTGCATTCCCTCCTCACCTCTGCTTCATAGAATCTCTTTATTCCTTTAAGACACAGCTCAAGTATCACCTTCTAAATAAAGCCTTTATTGAATTCCTGCCCACTTGTTTGTGCTCTCCCTACCAAACTGCCTTGTATTCACCTACTTTATGGTTATTTGCATTGATTCTCCTCATATTTGTTCTGCATCCAAATGTATGTAGTTGTCTTTCCCATTGGAATATAAACCCCTCGCACATAGGGATTGTTTCCTTATTTATACTAGCATCTTTCAGAGGGTCTGGCTCAAGTACTTTTAATAAATACTTGTTGATTGCTTGATTGATAGAGGGATGTTGGTTTTATCAGTAGTGACTCATGAATTCACCTGGAGTATAATCAGAAATAATTTCACCCTGACTCCTGACTCTGGGAACTTCAGCACTCTGAGAAGCATCTTCACTTAACAGCCAATATCTTCCCCAGTTGCTCAAGGATTTCCTGATGGGTATTGTCTTTCCTGATCACTGGAGGGGGGAGAGGGAAGTGGAGAGTGGAGAGAGAAGAGAGGGAGGAGTATGTGTATAGGCACAGGGCCAGTGGCACAAACACATACTGATTGTTTATGCTTTGTTCTGGGGCTGAGACTGTTAGTGAACCCTCAGAGAGGGTACTATAGGTCACTGCTTAGTGGGTAGGAAGCAAGCGCAGTGGGGAGACTGGCTCACCCTGTCTAAGGCTGAGCACTCATAGCTAATGAGTTGATGAAGCTCCTTGTTGTGGAAAGGGTTCTGAAAGAGTCCATGGGGTTATATCTGGGAAAGGATATATATTATAAATTAATTGGCTAACAACAAGATTATACGATGATCAATTCTGATGGACGTGGCTCTTTTCAACAATGAGATGATTCAGGCCAGTTCCAATGATCTAGGGATGAAGAGAGCCATCTACACCCAATGAAAGTGGGAACTGAGTGTGGATCACAACATAGCATAGCATTCACTCTTTTTGTTGTTTGCTTGCATTTAGTTTTTTTTTTCTCTTTTTTCCCTTTTTGATCTGATTTTTCTTATGCAGCAAGATAATTGTATAAATATATTGGATTTTGTTATGGGATCCACCTGCCAGTAGCTGCTGGGGATCTATTTCTGATCTGCAGAATAGATCCCTTCATGTGAGAGGATGATAACAATACAAGGAGATTGAGAGGCAGCTACATTCTCTGACCTCTCTCCACTTCCCTCTTGCCTCCGATTTATTTCATTCTCAGTTCACAAGCAACATCTGCGTCAGTAAAAGCTGATTTGCAATTCCTTCAAGTGTGTTATGATTCACGGCTGTGGGGGCTTTTGGAGACTCCACTTGCCCCTTCATACTTAGGTGTGGTTCTTAATAGGATTTAACATATATATTTTAACATGTTTAACATATATTGGATACTTGCCATGTAGAGGAGAGGGTGAGGAGAAGGGGAGAAAATTTGGAACATAAGGTTTTGCAAGGGTCAGTGTTGAAAAATTATTCATGCATATGTTTTGAAAATTTTAAAAAGCTTTAATTTTAAAAGATTAATTAGCTAGTATGTTCTTCTTGGACCCTACTTTCCCCAATTACAAGTTAGAAGTGACCACCTTCCTCTCTCCCTGAATTTCACTTCAACTAGAAGAGTTAGAGGTAATTTTCTTTATTCAAGAACTATGTGGTTTTTCATCATTGGATTCCCAATATCTAACATATCAAAATGCTCAGAAGAGGTGTTTAATCAATCTTTGCTGAACAGGAATGAGGTGATAATGATGATGGTAAGTGATGATGGTCACATTGGGCAAGGTCCAAGATGTGGTGTTAGGAATATTCTAGGCAAAGGCCTACAAAGGGGAAGGGATATATCTATCTTATTTTGAGGTCCATTTTTTAAAAATAAAGTTTTATTCATAACTCTTGTTTTTATATTGTTTCATTTCCCTTTATATTTTTTCCATAGACCATTCCTTAGAATAAAGAATTTTTTTTTTAATGAGACAGAAGAGGGAAAAAATCAGTGAAGGAATTGCTTCTCCTGCAAACAAATTGAAAGGAGAAGGGGGAGGAAGGAGTTGTCTCTAATTTTCAACTAGCTGCTGTCTTCCAGTTAACATTCCCAAGAAGAGCATATTGCCTCTTCTGTGTTTCTCACAGAATCTTAGAGCTAAATCAACTTTAAAAATATCTGGTCCATGAGTTCTTAAATTAAACTCCATAAACATAAAACAAAAAAATTTTTTTCTGATAACTGTATGTAGCTTGTATGTTCCATTCACTTTCCCTTAGTCTGTAGGCAGGTTACATCTCTCTGTCAGGACTCTAGGGTCCCCTGATGGGGTTTTAGGGTTTCCTTGTCTCTAAAGGCAATAGCTTGAGTTACCATAAGCTGTTTCCTTCACTTTGGGGATCAGTGGTATGCCAATTTCATTTAACCATTTACCTCAACTAACTTTGATCAAAGGATAATTTCTTCAAAGATAAAATAAAAACAAATAGGCAAACACTTCCCCTAATACTTCAAGGGCATATTCCTCCCTATCACTACCACTTCAGTCTTTGAGATAGTAAGCACAAAACTCATTTCCTTTACAGTGTTGGTCTTACCTATGTCACATAATCATATATGTTTCCTGTTTTCCCTCAGTAAGAAGAAGCAATTTTGACCTGAATCATGAATATGTCCCTAGGAATTAGTCCCTAGGAATATTCTACCAGTCCTGGGAAGGATTAACCAATTCCCACAGCTGTGGGAGAGAAAGAGTAGAATAAATGGTAAGAGGTGACAGTGCTTGTCCACAAGCACTTAGAATCACAGGTTAAATTTGCAAGTACCCTAGAGATCAGTTAGCTTAGTGCCATAATTTTACAGAGTGAAGACCTTTTCCTTTAACATTAATATGTTTTGCTTCTCTTCTTTTAAATTGTCATCCACTTCTGTATATTTGTATTCATAAAGTGTTGTTCTCTCTTTTGTTTCTTTCTGTCTATTATATTTGCAGTGCAGGTTATTAATTCTGATCTCATAATTCTCATTTATCTTTTGAATCATTGCATGTTCCATATTTTTCTCAGATTCCAGGGGGTTCTCTGACATTACGTGCTGGATCATTTTTCTTTGTTTTGTATTATTTATTCATAGATGCCTAAACTCATTTATTAGATCTGAAGGCCATATTTCCTTCTGCTGTTAATATTTTCCCTATTGATTTATATGCTTATGTTCAAAATTTTTGAGTTTTATTTTTCCTGAGATTTTTGGTAATTTTAGTATTTCTGGCCCCCCTTTTATTTTCCCCCTATTGTTCATGTTCTGACTCGTGATCCATTGATGATTTTTCCTTGGGGGCAAGTCAACTCTTCCTGTGCTAAGCAATTCATGATTTGCCAACCAAGGTCTCTCCTCCAAGTGACTTTTGGGGAGGACAGAACTATCTGTATGGATAGATCCTAGCTGGCTGCTGAATTCCTTTTCACAGGTGTAAAGAATGACATGGCAATCTCATATAGTGACCTATAGTCCAGTCCTTGGACCTGGAGTCCAAGGCAGCAAGGTGACACCAAGGCAACTAGGTAGTACAGTAGACAGAGTTTGGGGCTTGCAGTCAGAAAGTCCAGCCTCAGAAATTTACTATCCGTGTGACTCTGGGCAAATCATTTAATCTGTCTTTGCCTCTGTTTCCTCAATTATCCTCAAAATAGATAATAAAAAGCACCTTTCTCACAGGGTTGTTATGAGGTTCAAATGAAATAATATTTGTAAATCACTTAAAACTGTGCCTGGCACAAAATAAGTGCTAAATAAAAACTACATAAATGCTTATTTTCTTTCTCCTACCTATACTGCTTCAGTATGGTAGCTATGATGCTACATAGTCAACTTCTAAAGTTTGGGTCTCTGAGTCTCTTGAAAGAAGTGGAGAGGTGTAGGATTGAGCTCCATTTCAAGCGCAGATATATGTTCTCCCTCTTTCCCTTTGTTCCTCAATTCTCCTGCAGAGACCTTTTGAAGCACAGAATGCTGTCACCATGAGCATCTGACTGTCATGGTCCCAACTAGCTTGTGCAATCTGGAGCCAGGATCTCCACAGTACTAGAAAGCATCAATGGGGACAGGATGTGGGATTTGGATATTTTTGTGTGTGTGAAGTCCTGGGATTGACTAATACAGCCTCATTATTGGTACCATAGGGGACAGTGAGGCAGGTAGGTGTGTCAGTTCCTAAGTGTTTATTGATCTTCCTTTAAATTCTAGGAATTCTAGACCATGGAAACAGCTGACGTCATTTTATCTTTGGCGTATAATTTCTATTTTGGAAAGGTCTGAGAGATCAGAAAAAATGTCTAGTCCACCATCTTGTTGATCACAGGACCTGGAAGATCTCATCACTAAAGCAGATTGGTGTAGTAGCAGGCGCAATAAATAAATGGCCAGATGATATTGAAAGACATTAAAAAAAAAAATCCAAACTATAGACAATCATATAAAAATGCTCCAAATAAATAAAAAATAAATAAACTCCAAGGTTCTACCTCATACTCATAAAAGATGAAAAAAAGGAAAACAAATGCTGGAAGAGCTGCAGGAAAATAGACCTACTAATGTACTGTTGATGGAACAATGAATTGGTCCAATCATTCTAAAAGTTAATTTGAGACAACGCCCCCAAAGTCACTAAACTATGTATATTTTTACGTAGGGAATTACTAGTCCTGTGTTCCAAGGATACCAAAGAAAAAAGAAAAAGACCCATATTTACAAAAGTAGTTCTTTTTGTAATAGCAAACAATTGAAAACAAAAGGGGTATCCACCATTGAGGAAAGGCTAAACAAATGCTATATGAATGAAATGGAATAATTTGAGGCCATAAGAATTTATTAAATGAATAGTTTTAGAGAACCTGAGTTCTCTCTCTCTCTCTCTCTCTCTCTCTTTTTTTTTTTTTGCTGAGGCAATTGGGTTAAGTGACTTGCCCAAGGTCACACAGCCAGGAAGTGTTAAGTGTCTGAGACCAGATTTGTACTCAGGTCCTCCTGACTTCAGGGTTGGTGCTCCATCCACTGTGCCACCTAGCTGCCCAGAACCTGAGTTCTCTAAACATAAAATTCTTACTTTATGAAATGAGGAAGAGTGAAGAGAGCTGAAGAAAGAGGACAATTTATTTAGTCAACAGCATAAACGAAAACATCTTTTAAAGAATTTCAATGACTAACCATAATTCCAGAGGATGGATGAAATAAGCTACCCACCTCCTGGCACAGCAGAAATGGACATCAAATGCAGAATGAAACATACATTTTTGGACTTGACCAATATGGGAACTGATTTTGCTTCACTATCCCTATATATAAAATTATCTAAAGTCACATGGACTGTAGTAAATCTGAGCCTAAAACACAGATCTGGACTCCCAGAACAGAAGTTTTTCTCTTACCTTTTGCTGCCTCCTTAATTCTACCCAGGGAAATTTCTAATGCAGATTCATCCTTCCCAGAGGAACTTCTGGCCTAGATAAATGACCTCAGGTTTCCCCCTTGGAGTCCATGAGTGAGAAGTCGATTCAAAGAAGACATTAGTCTGGAAAGTTGAGGCCAAAAGTTATTCCTGGTCATTGACCTAAGGCAGGAATGCTACTCAGCATACTCCCAAAGGGTTGCAAACAAAAGTCTTGGCCAAGTTCCTTTGTGAAGGAGGGAAAAGTCACAGTTCTGGACAGGGTGTGTCGGGTATCTGCTGGCCATCCTGTCCTAGCTGGCTGACCCTCTGTCCTGATTTCACCCTTTTGTTAAGAAACCTTTAAATTTCCTTTAAAGTGACTGAGATAGAAACTTCAGGCCAAGATGAGGCAGGATTTAGGGGCTCCCAAGAGGCAGAGCACCAGTGGTTAGAGTGTTGGACCTGAAGTCAGGAAAACTCAGGTTCAATATTACTTTGGAGATAAATTAATTGGGGAATCATGGGGAAATCACTTGAAACTGAGTGAGCTTCAGTTTCTTTACTTATCAAATGAAGGAGTGAAACCATCTCGCCTACAAGGTTCTTGCCAACTATTAATCTAGGCTGCCATGTTTATTTACCCTGGGTACTTGGAGCTAATGGGATCCTATGGGCCATCATGTCCATTTTCCTACCTCTAGGTGGGGCTGTTCCAAACCTCTTGATTGACACCCTTGGAAAAGGATCCCCTAATTTCCCACTTCCATTTTTTTGGGGTTTATCACAGGCCAGAGGAAAGGAAACATTCTTCTTTCTGAGACACTCAGAATCACTTCACAGTGATTGTGGCAATCTGTGTATGACAGAAGTTCTTAATCTTTTCCATGTCTCTCTAGGACCTTTTGGCAGTCTAGTGAAGATTATGGACCCCTTTTGTTTGTTGTCTACATTCATAATTAAAAGAAATGCTAAATTTCAGATAAGAAGTTTATAAAAATAAAGATGCAATTTCTTTTCTCATCCAAGTTCAAGGCCCCCCAAATCTATATTCTTTAGGGTTCTATGGTCCCCAGGTTAAAAATTCCTTATCCATACCAATGAATTCTCTCCTTACCATTACCCGAGCATATGCTACTAGTGATGTCACCACTGGTAGAGAGAGCACCAAGGCAGCTGCATTCTATTGCCCTCCAAGTATACACACTCTAGAGAGCCTGATTTTACAAGATGAAATTTCTATGAGTGAAGCTGACTGACCTTTACAAGATTTGAACCCACAAACTGCCCATTACTAGCCCTGGGTTCCAACACACTGAGAACCTCCTGGCCCAGTGTCTAATTGGAGTAAACTCAGACATACTGGCAGATTTGTCCACCATTTTGCCTTTCACACCTTAGAGCAGGTGAGAAAGAGATTAGAACTTTTCAAAACATCAGACACATTGCTATGGAAAAGCAGAAAAATAGCTGATGAAGGCCAGCAAATGGGCAGTACACTGGTGAAGCAAGAAGTGTCCCACTAGCAGGCGTGACTGACTGCTGCTCGCCTGGTGGTCTTGGTCCCTCAAGTTCCAGAGTCTGAACCCTCTAATCTGGTGCCTGCCAGGGTGTCTTTTCTTTGGCAGAATTCTTTATATGTTACAAACTGGGCTCTATTCTTTTATTTATTTTTTTTAGAGTGGTGGAACAACTCAGCCTGTTCTCCAAAGCCATGGCTCTAACTCCCATCCTAGCCAAGGCCTTAAGAAGTTGAGGATTCAGTCTTTATTTCCTGCTCACTCAGGGGGCACTAATCAAGACAATAGACTTCTTCTGGCTAAATTCCCCTGTGTGGAGGTGGGGAGGGGGGGTGTACATCCTTCAAGAGATACAGGAATGAAGGGCAAATTCCATTCTGGACATGATTGTTACAACAAGAAAAAATTGGCTGCTGAAATAGCCTTGGTGAAAACCTTTTGAGGAAGTAACTGCTTCAAATTAGAATTTGTAGATCAACAATTGCATGGTAGAGTCTGGTAGGAATGAATAGTGACTATAGTAAGGATGCAAAATGAGCTCAGGCTGGTGAGCAGAGATTAGGAGATTACTGGGGAGTGGGGAAAGATACTATAGGAGAGGAAAAAAGGAGGATCAAGGAAGAGCAGAACTGCTACTTGGAGTAACAGGATGATAATACTTGATAACAGAGAATTTTCTTCCTTTCCTTTCTTTCTTTCTTTCCTTTCTTTTCCCCTCTATTCCTTTCTTCCTTCCTTTTCTTTCTTTTTCCCCTCCATTTCTCTCTCTCTCTCTCTCTCTCTCTCTTTTTCTCTCTTCTTCTCTTTCTCTCTCTCCTCATTCTTGTTTTGCATCTGTTTTCTCTGTCAAGGAGAATTTTTTTTTAACCAGAAAGAAAATAAAAATAAAAAATGACCAAAGGATAATTGATAGCAAAAATAAGCAAGATAGTAGAAATGGCAAGAAAGTATCTGCTTTTTTGTGAGTTCAAGTCACATGGTCAAGATGAACTAAATCCCATGGATCACAAGAGAACTGGATGATATGATTATTGAGCCACTGCCAGTCAATGATTGTAGAGGGCCAGAAGGTAAGAATCCATTTCAGGTTTTGGTACTTACAGTAACTTGGCTCACCAACTTCCTTTTTCTTATTGAATAGCAAAGACATACTTTGTTAATGATTAGGAAACTAGCCACTGAAGCAAAATGTAAAAACTACTATACAATGGATCAAAGGCTTACCTTTGATCTTAGGACAGGAAAAACAGCTCACAATGGAGACTAAAGGCATTTGTGAGAAAGGTACTTGAGGACATTGGCATGATGTTTACTCTGATGTGTATCTCAACTATTTACATCTCTGTCTAAGTAACCAAAATTAGGGCTTAATCATTTACATCTCAGTAGATTGTTCTTGTTAGATTTTGTATCAAGTCTATAAGCATTGGAGGTATATATATTTGTCTTTTTGATCAATAAAATTTGAAGACTTCATATCGAATTTCTTTCCACCTGGCCCTTGACTGACAGACCCTTAAAATTCACTACTGGATCTGGACTCTAATAAGTGATGACCAAATCTTTGCTGTGATGGTTTTGATGGGGGTGAACTCTGAAACTATGTCCCCTTTAATCTGTAAAAGAAGGGAGATTCAGAGTCTCAGACCCTCCTCTGGGAAAGCATATCTTCCCAGACAAGTTAAGTGGCTTCATTCAATTAGAGATCTTGGTCAAATCAATCTTCATTGATTTTTGGGGGGGGGGGTGGCCCTGATCTCCTTCAGGAAATTCCCAAGACTCTGGGGAAAAAGCCTTCAAAAAGATTTTATTCAGTTGGAGATCTGGGCCTGATAGTACTATTTAGTACTTGGAGTACTTAAGTACTAGGAACTTAGAGCTTGAAACTCCAAGGTAAGCACTCTCTTTTCAACTGGAAATCTAGGCCTGGAAGCATTGACAACACTGAAGGAATCTTATTCAATGGAAGCCCTAGCCCCAGACTGCCAATAAAAAGACAATTCTGAAGCCCAAATCTTTGCAGAAGTCCAAACAAAGCAGGATTATGCTTTGCCAAGAGGCCTCTCTTCTTGGAACAACTGCCTGCCAGTGATGAGAGTAAAACTCTGCCTGATCTGAGTCAGCCCTGTAAAATTATATAAAATCACCAACAAAATGTCTCCTTTCATCTACAAACCCAAATGGTCTTGCATCCTTCTGGAGCAAGATAAGCTTTCTTGGAGGAAGCCCCCCTGGCAAGATTTCACATCCACTCAAAGACTCCCCTTAGACTCATGTATAAAATGGGTCTTCAGAAAATGACCCTTTGCAGATCACTTCTCTCTTGAGAATAATATGCCCACCAAGAGAATCCCTCTTGGTGTTTCTTTAACAATAAAGGTTTTCTGCCATAGCCTTTGGGTTTAGCGAAATTCCTTTGCCAACTGGTGCCTTGGATAGCTGAACCTCACCCATTCCTGCCTAGCCTCTTCTTTGGTACCCTCAGCCCTCATCACTAGGACTCTTGCCCACTATAAAGATACCCTCTTCTCAGTGATAACCTTCATTATTTCTCTGACAGGACCTTACCACTGAGGAGTCTGTCTTTCTTAGCAAAGCTGGCTTCTCAGTGCCAATAAAAATCCCTTTTGCCATTTAGACTTTTCAGGTGTGTGAATTCTTTCACATTGGACCTGTGTGGCCACCAGAGGGGATTCCCCAACCTCAGTTCTCACACCTTTCCACTACCACTATACCTGCATCAGTTTCAAATATAAGGCTACTTTCTGTTCTGCACACACTGAAATATTCATGCTTCTTAAGTATATGTGTATATATATATGTTTTTATATACACACACAAATATATATATATATATATATATATGTATGTATATATATGCATATATAAAGTTGGTGGTGAACAGGAGTACCACCAGAGTATTGGAGAAAAGAATATGTTCTGATTTGCAAAAACAGGAAGGGAATGAAGTCTATAAAAATTCCAAAACATAGTTAGAAAGGTGGTTAGTAAATATCTAGAAAAGGAAATGGTAATAACATATGAAACTTGATTTGATCAGGAAGAAATCATGCTTTTTGACAAGGTTACTGACCAGAAGAATGCTGTTAAAACTATTTTCCCTAGATTTTAGCAAAGCATCTGATAAAACCTCCCATGTTATTTTGCTAAGATATTGGGGAGTGGGAAGAGACAGACACACAGTCTCAACACTAGTACAGTTGGGTGGATCCTTAATATGACAGTAGAATAATCAGTCCTCAAGAGGACAAAAGAGTAGTAATGGTCTGTTTCAGCTTGGAATGAGATCCAAGTGGAATGGAGTGCTCCAGCAATTGTGCCTGGATGGGTATGGAACATTTTTCTCGATGAATAAAGGCAAAAATAAGAATCCTAAGCAAATTTTCAGATGATAAGGGAAGAAAGAGTTTGACAGGATTTGAAAAGATCTTATCAGACTAGGACATGGGGCTGAATTAAATTAGATGAAATGATATATAAATAAATGCAAAAGCTTACACTTGAGTTTAGAAAATAAATTTAAACTTGTATGGAATGATTCAAAGTGAAGGAAAGAGAACTAGCAAAACAGTTTACACAATATCTGGGCAACTCTTCTTTCAAGCTTCCAAGGACTGAAAGCTCCCGGGGTGGGAAAGATGAACAAAGTACCAGCTGCAGTTGTGGGGACTTTGAGATGAAAGTATGTGATCTTGCAATCACATGAAGTTTGAAGATAACCAGGGGACAGATGGAAAGAACAGACTATGCAAGTGAAACCAGATGTCCACAGAAGGCAAACAGAATATTAATAGAGAAGTAGAATAAAATATTCGCAGTGGACTTCTCCCTCACAGGTGAGCTTTCTACTCCTTTTACATAGATCTTTAGTAATCACCGTTCTCTGTACCCTCAGTTGCCTATTCCTCCCAAAGCCTTCCTTTATAGAAGGCTTAGAATTTCCAGTTACCTCATTTGTCACCACTTCTTTCACTTGGTTTTGACTCCACCTTCATTGTGATGCTCCCAAACTGAACATCCTCTATATGTTTCCTCTCCTTTCTGTCCCCCCCCCCCAAATCCTCCTTTTGTGACTTGCCTTAGATTGAACACTTTTTCTGGGGAGACTTTCTTTTTTTGTATTTCCCCTGTTATATAGTAGGCATTTAAAAATTGTTTATTGACTCTTCACTGTTTGACTTCCACTTGTTTCTTTTTCTGCTTTTAAACTTGTTTCATTTAAAAAATACATCTTGCTCGGTTTCACAAACTGTATTAACCAGGACTCCACTCCTGGTATCGAGGTCAAGGAGAAGACCTGAGGGCACATTTTGTGAGTCATTTATCCTGAAGGTTACATAAGGAAAATCTGAAAAGCAGAATCCAGATGGAATTTAGGGCTTTCTGTCTGTCCTTCTTTGACCAAGAGATTATCTGCTATGGGGTGTAATCACCAGGTATGGTTGGTTTACTTGGAAAGGAGGTTAAGCATTTCCTTTCTATTCCTTCTCCACCTCCCTTCCCCCACCCTGCTCCCACCAAGAGTGGGAGTGATGAGATAGAAATAGACCAGACCCGAAGGAAGGGAGAGGGGAAAAAAGGGAGAAGGGAAAGGACTGGAGAAGGTCAGATCCCAGCTGTCCCAGGAGGTGGAGAGCTTGGGAAGGTGGGAGGTTGATACAAATAGCCTATCCTACTGTGAAACCTGGGGATTACAAAAGAAAGCTAAAGTAAAGGCAAAGACTATGTAAAGACTGATTGGTCACACAGACAGGAAATGAATTCTTTTTGTAGCACAGTCTGGAGGTTTGGGGAAACGAAGCTGTGAATATACTATCAGATGCAGTCACTTGAGTCATTTGATTTGGCTTGTTTTCTGAGTTAGTGGGGAGGACTCTCTGGCTTTGGAACATTAGCATATCTTAAAATGACTCGGACATAAAAAAGGCATTGAAGATGGTTAGTTTGAGGAAAAAATAAAGATTTGGGTGAGTGGAATAGGTTTCAGCCCCTCACCCCATAAAAAAACCAAAAAATCCCCAACAAACAGCTGTTGAGCTCAGGATTATCACAGCCTAATTGGAGAGTCAACATACAAATAATTAATCAAAAATAAGATATGTATGAAATTTTGCCCATATTCAGATTCTGCTCAAGGGAGTCTCTTTCTTGTTCAAGAACAGAATTGGGATATTCTAATTTTATGCCACCTTGTGGCCAAAAGCCATCATCAGTGAATCAGCCAAACATTAAACAACCTACTATGTGCCAGGTTCCTATTCCACCCCCCCCAAAAAAAATTGAATTCAACATTCTCACAACCTAGTGAGGGACCTAATGTACAAACAATTAATTAAAAACAAGTATGAAATAAATTGTATAACATTTTAGTGGAAATGTACTAAGATTAAAGAAGCCTGGGAAAGGCTTCTTCCAGAAGATGAGATTTTAACAGAGTGGTGAAGGAAACCAGGGAAGCCGGGAGGCAGAGATGATTTTGGGGTTGAAGGGAATTGGAGAAAGATTGAATTTTCTAATTCATTAATGCTCAGAAAAAACTTAAAGATCATGTCAAACTCCCTCATTTAATAGATGGAGAAACTGAGGCAGAGAGAGCAAGTGACTTGCCAAAATTCATATAAATAGTAGACCTGTAATTGTGCCAGGTCTTTTCTCTTCTAGTCTGGACTGGATTATCGTGCCTTTTCTGTCAGTTATTATATTCATTCAATTAAAACAAACTTTCTTCACTACTGCTAATTTTTTCCAGTTAGCAAAATGTTTTTCTTCAAATACCTATTGATTTGTAATCCGTGTTTTTCCTGCTTTCCATAAAAAATAAACATTTTTCAATGTTATTTAATCCTTTCATTCCACTTTCCTCTCTAAATCTACATTTGGACATGGTTGCAGTTTCTAAAACAGATGAAATTCATACTGGTTTTTGGCATCATAATAAAAGCTTTCTTCTTCCTGCCAGAATGTTAGATTTACTATAATTGTGCTGTGAACACAATTACATAATAGTTCATAGAATCTTAAAGAGACTAGTTCATCCTTAGTTGGAAATATGGCCAGCCATGGATAATTCCCAAAGAGAAAAAACATATTAAAATTAACACAATGGGAATGGGAAGTCAATGAGAAAGAGTACTATCAGCATGGACATCTGATCCTCCTCAGACAGTATTGGATCCATCAGTATATCCAAAGGCCCTCATGTTTGAACTTTCTAGGACATGTTATATAGTTTCTCTTCATACAGAGGACTGAGGAAGTGTAAGAGAATGAAAGGGGCCAAAGGGTTGGAGACAGTAAGTAATTGCCCTGGGAGAAAGGGTAGTTTCAAAGAGACCTACCTATTCTCAGGTGAGGGCTTGTGGAAGAGGAAGGCAAGTCTCTGGGACAGGAGCCTTCAGGTGAAGGAAACTTGGAGAGAGATAGAGCTAACTTGTTTGAAGGCTAGTAAAATTACAGAGCCCTCTAGATTGCTATGGGGAGGAAGCATGCCTCATTAGATCAGGATCTTGGATAAACCATTAAAATTCTGATGCTGGGTCAAGCATGGAATACAGTGGTACCTGTTTTTGAGTATTCTCTTTTCCCTACACCTTAGCCCTTTTAAATTCCATAATGGATGAGAAAGAAATATCTTCCAGACCTTCACTGGAAGAAGCTTTCTCAAACTTCTTCCTTTCCTCCATCATGCCCTTTTCTATTAGTGGTTGGATGCAGACTTCCCCCAATGCCCAATTTCCTCTTCTGTGGGAAAGAATACAGAATGTCAGCTCTACATGGACTCAAGAGATCCATTCCCCACTTCTCAAAGTTGATGGGTCCCCTTGATTCCTGCTATGCTGCAGAGCAAACAGCTTCTCATATTCCTTGGACTGAAAGCTCTCCAGGGCTTACCATCTGTCTAACTACTGTATTTTAAGGTCCTCTGGGTCTTACCATCAGCCTTATGACTTATCTAGAACCTAGGTACTGTTATCTGACCTGTGAATGTCTAAAGACCCTTGGGGCTTACCATTGCCTGCTCCTACCCCCAAAGACTTTAGTTTTTCCATCCTTTCTGTGTTAAACATCTCAGTGTCTATTGTCTTCTCAATTAGAATGACAACTTTTTGTAGAAACTTTTCTGTACCCCCAGTTCTGAGCATATTGTGGGCATTTAATGCTTTTCATCCATTCATATCTTTTCATACTTCATTTTGATTTCAAGCCCACATTCTTTTATGTATCTATATTCATAATTTTTCTGAAAGATCACATACTCAGACCTTCAAACTTCTTAGAATTCCTTGACTTCCAGCATTCATTTTAAAGAACATGGTTAAATAATATGCTGCTTTCCCAATATGTGAGTTGTCACCTTAAATTAACCTTGTAGATCTAGTTTCCTCATCTATAAAATGAGGGTGGTGGACTAAATAAGGTTCCTAAGGTCCTTTTCAGCTTTAAATCTATGATTCCTATAGGGCATGTCATCAGCCCACTTACAATTTTCCCGAAGATTTTTCCTTTAAAAAAAATTTCTACCACCACTGAAATCTGGAATCTCACAGCCATAACTTGCCTATATGTCAAAGAAAACAATATATCTACAACATTCAGATGTTTAGAAACAAGTCATATTAACAGCTATCTTGAGCTTTTACACTTCCAGCCAAATGCCTACATTATATATGGGGAAAAGAAAAAAACCTAAGTTTTTTTCAACATTTTTTAAAGGCCTGATAGTAACTACAACTTTCTTGATGTTCCTAAGAACTGCAAAATACACCAAGACTTTTTATGCTTAGAACCGTTTGAGATTTCCTTCCCTATTTCTCACCATTTTCCAAAACCCTACCTAGTCTGAAACAATCCAAATTCTGATGCCTTCATACATTTTCTCTGATTAGCCATGGAGATTTTTTTCAACTTCTATAGTCATGTTTGTACAATCTGACTACTAGTTTGGCAAAGCATTTTTTATTTCCTCCACCATTATGTACTGCTACCTCAATGATTTAAGTTAATGTGTATCTGCATGAATATAGGCTGAAGAATTGTCTCTTGTTACATTTTTGACATATTTATCATTTTAAACTTTTATAAACTTCTCGAAGGCCGGATGTTTTAGATTTTGTAAATAAATCACTCTAGTACTTAGTACAGTGCCACGTATCTAATACTTTTTTTTTTTTTGCTGAGGCAATTGGGGCTGACTTGCTCAGGTTGTGTTTGAGACCAGATTTGAACTCGGATCCTCCTGACTTCAGGGCTGGTGTTCTATCCACTGTGCCACCTAGCTCCCCCTTTAAGATTGTTTTTTAACCACTAAATTGCCACATATGGATTGATTCTATTTATCATCATCTTTGACTCAATAATTGCTTTATTGGATATAACTTTTACCCTACTATTAGGATCTCATGCTTAGGAGTAGGCAAGCCTAAGCTTGACTTTTTCTTCAGGATTCAAGACTTTCACACTTTCATCACTTTAGCCCTTCCAGCTTTCTACTCTTGTCTCATTTTCACAGCAGTGATTCTATGCAGCTAATCAGTATAATATGCCAGGCTGTTCTTGCATCCCTTGCTGTTATACTGAGGAAGGGTTACACAACATACTTTCTCTGCTCCTTACTACAGAACTACTATTACTAGATGTATGACAAATTTGGTACCTAATTTTAACTGGACCTTCACTGCTTTCACAAGATCATTTTGTTCTTCCCCGATTATTTTACTTCCCCTAGTGGCTTTGCCAAACCTTGTGAATCTTCAAGCTCTTACTTCACCCCACTCTCTCCCCCTCTTAGCAAGATATTTCCAATTTTAACTAGTCAGTCATGAGCTCCCTCCATTTCCATTCTTCTCCCAATTCTTCACCTCTTTTCTCCAATCAATTCTGCACAAAGCCATCAAAAGATCTTCCTAAAGAACCCATCACTCCTCTTATCCAAATTCTTCAAGGTTTACTTACTGCTAGGGCAAAATATAAAGTCCATAGCCTTTAAAAGCCTTTCATGGTTTGGCTCCAGAATGTCTTTCTGGATAGATTTCTCTTTATATCCTGTGCTTTTGCTTCCAGATGAATTGGCTGATCTCTTAAATCTATATTCTATCCCTGGACTCCCCCCATGCCTGGAAGGCATTCTCATCTCTGCCCCTTAGAATTTTAGCTTCCTACAACACTTATTTCAGGGGCTGCCTCTAGTAGTAAGCTTACTTTCATTCACTTAAGCAGATTGTAAAATCCTCGAGGGCAAAAGGACCATTTCACTTTTTCTTTTCTCTTAGTGTTTCCATTTCGAACACATAATAGCTATTTAATAAATGAATTGCATTGAATTCTCCCCCTCAGAGATCATCTCCAATGATCATTTTTTGAAGGCAGCAACTGTTTTTCGTTTTTTGCTTTTGTAACCCCAGAACACTACTGCTGCAAGATCTATCATTGGGTTGGAAAGTAGTGCTTTCTTAAATTCTTTTCAATGTTTGATCCAGCTTCAGTAAGAATTATCAATATTGCTGCTTGAACACACAAAAAAGGAGCATAATGCCGGTAATGTTCTTAACAGGTCCAAAAAACTTGCATGCATATGTACAATGTTTCATTTGCAGAAACAATTCTTTTAAAACAGCCAAATATAAATTAAGGCTACCTAAAAATTCAGTTACAATCTCAATTGTGATTACAGTAGACACATTCTAAGCTGTTAAGATGAAAGGAGTCTGTGCTAACCTCATTTGTAGGAAAACTTTATTGTACAGAAAACCCAGCAAAGGTTTCCACCTCTACAAATTTTCCCTTGGTTTAAAATAAAGCACTGCATTTAAAAAAGCAATTTAGACATATATCTTCCCTAGAAAAATCTTGCTAAAACATGTCTAGCAATTTCATTGATTATACAAAGTACTACACTTAGTGTAATTTAAACCACATTTAAAACATTCCAACAGGAATCAAATCACATGGGCAGAACCAAGCATTCTGCTCCTATTACATCTATGTACAAACACATGCAAACACACAACCTTAAGTGCTCTTCAGGCAAAACAGTGCAACACTAATGCCTTCTACTTAAAATGCTTATTAAACTAAATTCAGCATATATTAAGCTCTTTGGAATAAAGACATAGTAAGCACGATGTACTTCATGAAGTCCATAAACTCGTAACATGGATTCGGGATCCTGCTTTTTTGTATTTGCTTGGTCACAAAAGAACATCCCTGCTGGTTCTTTTAATTATTCGGAGTCATAGCCCTGTCCAGTTGAGAAGACAAGTAAGTCGTTAAGTTGGAGTTACACGACCCAGTCAGTCCACACTTGGAAAACTATCTAACAGCTAGGCAATCGAACTGGTTAGTTCACTACTGCTGGGGGGCCTTCTGGCAGGAGAGAGGCAAAGAATGTTTTGAAGACAAGCCATGCAGTGCTCATAATTGAAGGGCTGCCTTGTTGACCTTCCAATAAATCCTGCTGGGGAGGAACTAATCCAGGTTCTCCATCACCATCAGCATTTTCCTCCTATGAAGTGGTAATACATAGAGAAAACCATTAGAATTGACTATTTAAAAGTCAGCTTCCACATTTAAAGTAGCTTCTTCAGGAAAGGTCTTATGAAAAATTTATGACCTGGAGCTTTCTCCTTGCCTTCTCACCACAACTGATTCTCAAGATGATAGTTTGTTGATTGGCAGTGCCCATCAGGAACATAAAGTCAAAGACTTAAAATACTACAATTTATACTTTAAACAATTACTAAACTACCAAATTGCTACTTGATTAAAGACTACTTTATTTTAGGTCCTGAATGGCATGCTAAAATATATTCCTTATCTTTTAACAAACTCAAAGAGCATGAAAATCCCCAATTGTATAAATGAATGAAATTGGGAGGTGATTATTATTTAAATAACCTCCCTTTGTCATACACTTAAAATGACCTTTTTCCCAAAACATATCTATTCATAATGTGAGATATCCATGTATCTGAAATTCTTAAATTAGCAGAATCACTCTATATACTATTAGTACCTGTGACATCGTATGCTATCACGTTTTGCCACTTCAGTCTTGTCTGACTCTCTGTGACCTCTTTTGGAATTTCTTGGCCAAAATAATGGAATGCTTGCCATTTCCTTCTCTAGCTCATTTCACAGATAAAGAAACCAAGGCAAACAAGGTTAAATGATTTGCCCAGGGTCTTAAAAGTGTCTGAAGTAGGATTTGAACTTCCCAACTTCAAGTCTGGTGCTCTATCCACTGCATCACTTAGCTGCTCTGTATACTATCAAAACATAATCCTCCTTTAAGGATTGCTAATAATCTAATAGATAATGGATGAATTACTAGTTTTGAAGAAAACAAGTATTTTGCTTCTTATTTTTCTACATGGTTAAGGTATTGAAAACCAAAGGTTGAGATTTTATAATATAAAATGTCATGGTTAATTACTTATTTGTCTCAATACATAGAGTAACATACCTGTAAATTATTGTTCGGATCTTGATTAATAGGTACTCGAGGAGGCATATTATTTGGAATTTGTGGAGCTGGTCTTTGTCTAAATGGAAACCACCCAACGTGATGCCTTAAAACAAAGAACATTAAAGTAAACTAAAATGAAATGTCTTGTACAAACCTCGAGGCACATTTTGGATTTTCTCCTTCTAAAGAAGGAAACATAGCAGGCACAGTCTTAAAAAAATGATACCCGAATTTGGTAACCCAAATAGACAAATTCAAAAGAGAGCAAGAGAACTGAGCAAAATAGTCCTTGAGGAGTACACAATTTGACTGAAACACATCCCTCTTAACAGTGTCTTGGAAAAGTGATGCCTTCTAAATTCCTGACAACGTTAGAAAAGACTGGATAGCTTCATGCCTCTTTAATGTATAAGTACGTAGAGACAGACAACTGACATTGATGACATTAATTTAATAATCCATGACCTGGTCAGCTTTGCTGGCAAAGATGGACACATAAATATGCTGTTAACTCAAAATTGACAGTCTCTGTATTTTTCAATCAGGTTATATTTTTATGGCTTATACATGTGGACCATTTCATAAGAAAATAATTTTATCAATTTTTTTATAGCATATTTAAAGTGTTCCTAGCAAAATGGAAAATAAAATTGATCTCACAACCAAGCTTACATTTCCTCATTGCACACTTGCCTTGTAATAACAACTTACATCTATCAATTTCCTTAAGTTAACCAAGTAATTTCTTCATAACATCTCTGTGACGTAACCAGTGTCAGTATTACTCTGTCTCCATTTTACAGATGGGAAATGAAGCTTCAGGCAAGGTAAAGAATCTGCCTATGGCTCAAACAGCTAACCGTTGTGTTGGAGCCAATGATATGAACCCAAATCACCTAGTCTCAATCCAATACTTCTTCTCATACACTCTTATGCCCAAGTACCAGAATGATGGACAATTAGAAACATTATTCAAACACAGCCCTTAGAAAATGACTGAGACCAGCCTGTAAGGAATAAAAACTTCAATTGGTTTGAGTTACTGTGGGTGTGTATGTGTGTCGTTTGGTTTGAAGAAGTGTTTGGGTTTTTTTGTTGTTGTTGAGGCAATTGGAGTTAAGTGACTTGCCCAGGGTCACACAGCTAGGAAGTGGTAAGTGTCTGAGATCAGATTTGAACTCAGGTCCTCCTGACTCCAGGGCTGATGCTCTAGCCACTGCCTCACCTAACTGTTCCTGGGGAGTTGTTTTTTTTTTTTTTTGTAAAGAATATCTTGTATCAGGAAAAGAGAAAATTGTTTACTTACAGGTACATAACAAGTGTGGCACCCATAACCATGAGGAATCGGCTCAGAGAGGAGTAGAAATAGAGGATGCTAAGGAAGACCGAGAATGTGGTTGCTGAATAGATCCAATCCAACCAGTCACGATTCATCTCATCATCCTCTTCTACAAGAGGACCACCTTGTGCATTCATCCGCAAATTCTGATTGGCTCCTGGATTAACGACCACTTGAGCAGCAGCATTCTGATTGCCAGGCTGGTTTTCAGCAGGAAACTGATTGTGAATAGGTGCTGGAGTTGGTGTGGAGACTACAGGAATTTCTTGTGCACTTGGTGATGATGTAAAGGCCCCTGAAGCAGCAGTAGCTGCTAAACTGAAATTTTAAAAAAAACTAGTCAGTTTGATATATATATGTGTGTGTATATATGAATATGTACATACATAAACAAGTACATAAACATGCATATATATATATATATATATATATGCATGTATGTATGATAACCAGCAATTTCCAATCTGTCCCTGCTCCTGAGTGTGGAGGAATTTGATAAAAATGTAATTTGGAAATGTTTAACAATGTTTAACACAATGCAATACAGATAATGTTAATTTGTGGTTTTCTAAGACAATATGTGATCCTCCAGGGACCATTTCTTGAGTTTGACACAACTGATGGAAATAATGAAGCCAAATATTTGTGGAACTAATTTCAAGATACAAAATCCACTTACATGCATATATAACTAATACTTAGCCACCGAATTATAGGTTCAGTTCCTATTTCTATTCTCTAAGGTTTGTATTGCACTTAATTAATGTACATGGGTTTGATTCTCATGCAGATGAGGAAACCTGAGACTCCAAAAGATAAGGTGAATTGCCTAATAGTGTCAGGAGGAGGACATGAGCCCCACTGGTCTCTCCAGACTTTGTGTCCCAATTGTTCACACAATGCCATGGGTCCATTTTGACAAAACAATTTTTCCCCAGCCTTAAGGACATTTCATGACAAGGAAGCAGAATAACATGGTGAATAGGTAAGAACATAAGAGTTTAGACTGATGAGATGGGATTTCAAATCTTGCCTTTCATTTTTTTTTTCTTTTCTTCCCTGAGGCAATTGGAGTTAAGTGGCTTGCCCAAGGTCACACAGGTAGGAAGTGTTAAGTGCCTGAGGCCAGATTTGAACTCTGGTCCTCCTGACTTCAGGGCTGGTGCTCTAGCCACTGCACCAACTAGCTGTCCCTAGCCCTTTATTCTTATTGGCTGTATGTCCAACCCTCAGGAAACTCTAATACTAGAAAAACTAAAGAAAACAAAAAACTGCAGGTCTCTCTCTCTCTCTTTTTTTTTTTTTTTTTTGACATTGTGAGACTACAAGATGCTTTTAGAGATTAAAATGCAACAATACATTTCAATATCAATATTCATTACATGTCCACATACATCTCTCATTTATAGTCCATCTAAAAACATTTTTGGAACAATGCAAAATTTAGATTTGCAATATGAATTCTGAAGCCAATATCATTATTTGGATAGTTCTAGGAGATCTTATTGAGGTGAAAAAAATGAGTAAAAATACTTACTATTGCATGTAATATTGCCTGGCATAAATCTGTTGGAACCAGGAGAGCTGTAGCCAGCCATAGGTAGTATAGCCTGAAAAGCCAGGACTCACACCTTGGAAGGTCTGTTGAATTGCTTCCATTCTTATATTTGGAAATAAAAATGGAATAAACCAGTAAGAGTCAGAGGAAAAGAACTGATCAGATTATCCTGCAAAGTTCCATCTATTTATAAATCTCTATGTAACATGATTATTGGTCAGTACTAAACTGACACAGTAGGTAAATTTCTTTTCTTTCATCTTTTCTTTATAGAAATAGGCAGACATTATTGTCAATAGAAAATCTACCATCAAAAAGTTTACATTCTATCAATATTTATATTCCAGCTGTTATCAATATCTAATTCTTTTTATATCCCTATACCTCTTCCTCTCCACATTCATTAGGCAGAGGCTATGAGAGGGAATCTATACTTTGTTTTTGATGAATGTTTCTAGAAAGTGATCATTTTTGTTTCTTTTTTAAAGCTATCCAGAGAATAACAAAAGAAGCTCCACTTCAGTGAAATGGCAGCCCTCTGCTTAATTCAAATTGAAAGGTAAATGAAAAGATGACTAACACTGTAATTTTTGTCCCTTTCCCTCATTGCCACAAAAACCTTTCCCCCTAAAAGAGTAAATATGACATTCTAGATTTTCAGGATGATTATTTAACCTTTAGAGGATTGTTCTATAATGCCATTCAAACCCAAAAGACCTTTAAGCTTATTTATAGATCTTGCATAAATAACAAAGCACAAAACCCATCAAGCTTCCCTGCTCTTATGCAGTTTGGTCACATACTTGCACACCCAGCCATTCTCAAGACGGCAAACAAAATTTAAAAAAAAAAAAAGTCTATTCTTCCAAATCATCCCTGTCACATTGGCTGAGAGAGTATATGACAATATGAGAAGGGCCTTGATATTACTCAAGTTTGAGAGAATGAAATAGACTTAAAAGAGGTTTTTCATGTAACTGTATAATAAAATAAGACAACAATTGTCAAGAATAAGTTACTTTTTCTTCTTCTAGAACTCATAGGTTTGTAACTTATTTGTGAAATATTAGTAACTAGAAAAGATTACTATATTTATGGCAGTGGCTCCTAAACTGGGTATGGAAAAAATTGTATCTTTATTTCTATTAACTTATACCAGAAATTCACCAATTTCTTCAAGTATGAATGTGGGCAACAACATTATAAGAAGCAGTCCCTACCCAAAGGGGTCCATGGCACAAAAGGGATTCCAAAGTAAAGAAGGACTTTGCAAAACATTCCTTTTGTGATAAATGCCAAGTAGTTGCCTTTGAATTTATCAATTTCTAACATTCAGATTTATAGTGTTTTCATAAATTAGAAAGTATATTTGGTGTTTGCAAAAAACAATCTCAGGGTATAAAGAGTATACTTACCTTGAATTATTTTCCCATGCAAGTGAAGAAGGATTATGAAGAACATCCCTTTGCCTTAATCCACTACTTAAGGAATCCACAGAAGAATGTTGGTCTTGATTTAGTCCAGTAGGCTGCTCACTAGATTCAGAAATCTAAATAACACCAATATGTATATTGGAGGTTTAATTTAAAACAATGTAACTGATGTAAAATTGAGAAATTGAGTTTAAAGTGGTGTGGTTTGAGAAGGGGAAGAGCTTACAAATATTTCTTGATCTTGTGATATTCCTTTCTACAACTTAAATTTTTTTTATGCATAAAGCAATTGAAAATGATTATCTTTTCAATAATCTCCCCCCCCCTCCCCCCCGGCACCAAAATATTGTAGAAAGAGAACCAGATTTGGAGGCATTTAACATACTGGGTTTGTATGTTGGCTCTGACACTTACTAGCTACTGGTCCTAGATAAATTAAATCCTTTAGCATCCCTGAACCTCAATTTCTTCATTCATAAAAATGAAGTTGACACTTGTACTACCTCACTGTATTGTTATGAGAAAAGCTTTTGTAAAACAAATGAGTTTCATGATTATTAAAGTTTCAATGTCTAAAAGAGGTTCTGGAAGTTTTTTAAATATAGTACTTTATGGCTACTAAACAGTTTATACTTTCTTAATGTAAGCATTTTTTTTTTTTTTTGATGTCAGTCTAACAGACAGCCTTAAATTAGATGGTAATAAAAAAAAAATGAGGTGGGAAAATCCTTGGATATCATTTGCTTCAACTCCTTCATTTTCAGGTTTGAAAACTCAAGTCTATTGGCGAGAACAATTCCTGATGCTGCAGTGCATCTTTGTTACAATTGTGTAGGATAAATGCCAAAGCCAAATGAAATGAAATTCAAAACAATCTTTCTTGTATTTAATCTATCATATTTATGCAACACAACTAGAATTTCTAGAATATGGAGGTAGGTTATATGTCATGTTACATATCATGATATTTAAAAAAAAAAACCCTTAAGACTTCTATTTCTAAGAACAATTACTTTTGAAGTAATAAATAAACAAATAAATCTTGGGAAATAATGCTGAATGCCTAAGGGTTCTATAATCTGTAAACATCTTGTTTTTTTTGATGCCCAACTGAATATCCCATTACATACTAATGTCAAGGATAATAATTTGCAAAAGATACATACATAGTCACTCATTTACCTTCTATCAGTAGTTGAACACTATAGCCATGTCATACCTTAAAATGGTCTAATGCAATAAAAATATATTATAAAATCCCTGCTAGTCCATGAATTTGATTATGCAAATATATGTAGATCAAATCATATTCTTGTTCATATTAACTGTTTTCTTTCCTGCTGATAACTGTATATTAATTTTTATAAACTTTCACTTTATTTTTAAGGTACTATGTCTAATTTCTGATCCTTCCTGGGAAAAGAGAAAAAAGAATACATTACAACTAAAAAATTATTAACTTTAAGTTTAAATTCAACTCCTTTTTGCTTAAGAGTTTGGGTGACATTTTTCAAAGCAATACTAAAAGTTAGACTTACCTTTTCTGGCATTTTTGAAGGATTTCTTATACTGCAAACCAAATGAAGGACATGCCGTTTTTCATGCTAAAGTTAAAAATAGGTAAGATTCTTAAAGCTGAATTGAAATTGGCAAATATTTTGAGTAAATTCAAAGTTAATTTATAAGTAACATACCTTAGGTAGTATATCTCTGAGATAAAGGTGATCTAACAGCAGCTTTCCTGAATAAATTAATCTCTGGTCCTCTTCTCGCTTATTGAGGGAACAAAATGATAATCACAATTCAGTCTTTTATTATGGCAGGTCAATTCCCTATATACTGAAAAATCACATCTGCATAAAGATGTTGAATAAGTTAATTTTCCTCAACTCTCAGAAAAATAAATCCCTCAAAACATGCTGCTTTAACATAAAAATGTTAAATTTAGAAAGCACACTCAGTTGCTCAGCAGTTCTTATTGATAAATATTTAGTAATGCAAATTTTTTTCTACTCCCCTAAAATGCACAGGAAAAATGGCTTTATAACCTCCTAGTTATCTGACCACTGATTAAGTACAGTTGAATTTGGAACTTGTCCCAGGAAATACACAACGTGTACTTTTCACTCAATAAAGCAGAATTTGAATTGGATTTCTGAAACTATGCTCTTAAACTTTATTCTTCACAAAAACCAGGTAAGGACAATGTAACACAGAATTACTTTATCATTTTACCCCCAGGAAGAGGAAATTTCCAAATAACACTTAAAAGATGCCTGGCAGTTAGTTCCCTGAAATATGACAGATAAATAGATTGACGGATGGACAGACAAGAAACACAGACGTAGACACACACATACAGACATCTGGCAGTTTCTTGTCCTTGGGCACCTTTTAGAAGTGGTTTACAATTTTTTCCTAACTGGCCTTTTGTAAATAAATCTTCATAAGTAGCTATTAGTCCTTGCATAAAAGAGTTATATTATTTAATATGTAATGTTTGATACTGTTGGATAGAGAACCCTCAAATAAGGAAAATGTCTCTTCCAAATTCTAAATAAAGATAATCCCCTTTCCTTTAAAAATTGCTATATTCTTAGGAAGTCAGTTTAGTAGAATGGAATTCAAAAAGATTTTAGTCCAGAGCTCATCTCACCATAGATATGACTACTCTGGATCTCAGTTTCTCATTTGTAAAATAAAATGGTTGGACTGGAAGAACTTTATCTCTCTTTTTCATAGAGTACTACTGATTATGAGGCTGCTATTTAATCTGCAAGCCCGTTTGAAGTCTTTCCTTCTTCCAAAACCATATTTTCCAACTTTTTTTTCCAAAAATTTATTTTGCTGTGTCTCAATGACCACCTTTGTATTTTATACTACTGATATAATTTAATTTATATGCTGAATTTGGAGGGAAGGAGAACTTTAACAAGTTCACTGAATTTCTCTACCTTCTCAGCTCCTTCAATAGATGTTGGTGCATAAGCTGGAGTTATCTTCATGAAGACCTCTTGCAAATGTTTATCATGAATACTGAGATAGTAGATGACAAATATTCCATGAAATGATGTTTTTTGTTGTTGCCGTCTTTGGATGTACACTAAAACCAACTCCATCAATTCCTTCATTTATTTCTCCAATGAAAGCCATTCTTCTATTTAAATACAAGTTCCTTTTGTTTTCTGATTTCATTTTGAAGAATGTCAAGATTGACATGTTTCATTTCTAGTCACTAAATAAGGATTTCCCCTCATTTAAAATATCAACTGTTAAAACCTCTACGTAATTCTTAAAAACTCTGTAATTCTTAAGATTCTTCTCCCCTCTTCCCCCTTTCTCTGCCATTCTAAATATGAAAACTAAGCACCATTTTGGATTCTTATGTTTACAGGCTACTATGGCCAAAGAACTTCTCATCAAGGAGTCAGCCTTCTGGGGATGAATTGAGTCTCTTGAGTGGCTGAACTGTGCCAGAAAGCTGACATAATCTGTTGCTGGGACTCTCCTCCAACCCTTTCCTGGCAGAGGCTGTCAAGAGATTGTGCTTTGTTGACTAAGCCTTCAAGAACCCAGTTACTTAAGCAGTGCAATAGGACTTGCATGTGTTTGTAAACTCAAACGTTCTATAAATACCAGCTTAACACAATGCTTGATACAGAGTAGGGGCTATTTAATAAATGCTTGTGGCCTTGCCTTACCTATTATTATTACTTTATGCCACTAATTTACATGTTTAACAAAATCAAATGTTTTCTTACAAAATGTAAAAGAGCAAGCAATGAATTGAACAACAAACCAAACTAAAACTAGAAGGCTGGAATGAAAGCAACTGCATTAAAGCAAAGTAAAAAAATAAATCCCAGATGTTACTAAGTTTCGGAAAGTTTAATTTCTTTTTTCTTAACTTTAAATAAAATTGAACATGTTAAGCTGTGACAGTTTCTAAAAGAGATATTCTGTAATCTTTTCCTGCCCCTTTGGTTCTTTTTGCTCCCAATAATTAAGAACTATATAATTGGAAGCAAACATTACTATTGCATATTACATAAGGCCCTAGGGTAAATAAAGGAACTCACACATGATCACGTGGGGAAGGAAGGGCTTTAGGGAAAAGGCAATATTTTAATAACCCAAACAAGAGAGGACTCTGCCCTTCTGGCACAAAGTCCCATCACCTCGGGAAGAGTTCATCTCAGATAGCCACACAAACAAGAAAATGCCTCTGTACCAGAAAGAACACTAACTGATCTAAGTCCCTGTGATTGGAATAAAGAACTAGGAGAAAGAAAGGTGGGAAATAGGAGATTGGAACTCTTAAGCCAAGTCTCTCCTAGTGAGGGCAAACTCAGGATTGTTATAGTAACACTGAAAAGGATCAAGACAAGTCAGTGTTAACACTGAATATGGAAACCCACTGTTTACAAATTTGCAAAAGAAATATGTAATAGTTATCACCAAAACATTAAGAAACTTTATAATTTAAAAAAGAACTATGTCGAAGACGTTTAAGAAGATCTAATCCAGGCACCTCTTTTATTAGGCAAGAAACTGAGGTCAGAGAGGTGAAGCTTGATGAAGGTCACAGAATCATAGGCAGAACCGGAACGAGAAACCCAGGTTCCTTAACTCCCTGCTTTTCCCGATCCCATATGGCACTATTTCGGCTTCGTGGGGGTGGAACAGAGAAAAAACTGGGCTGGAGAAAGGCGGACAAACGGGCTGAGGCTGATGGGAAGATTAAAAAACTAGGGCGAGAGGTGGATTGGGTGGTTGGGAAGTCATGGGAAGAAGGGAAAGAAATGCAGGAAGACTTTTGGGTGGAGAAGGAATTGGAGGGAGGCAGACTCCAGGAGGAAGGGGAACTGGAGGGAGGGGGGAGGGGAATGGAAAGAGGAGTTAAGGGAAGTGGATTGGAGCGGGGAGGAGATGGAGGAGAGGAAGAGGCGGAGGTGGAGGTGGACTGAGAGAAAGAGACTCGGTGCGAAAACACAGAGCCTCGGAAGTGGGGAAATCCTGGCGGAGACAGCCATTGAGGACGAGACCTGGGGGCGGGGAGTGGGGTGATACAGATAAGAAGGGAGCTAGGAGCAGGAGAGAGGAAGAAGGGGAATCTGTGACAAATGGACGAGAGGACAGAGGGGCAGAGAGGGAGGTGGGGGAGAACGGCGATGGGGAAGAGGGAGAGCAGGTGACAGCTGCTAATAATCGGAGAGAGGCCTAGCCCATCTCTAAGGCTTTCCCCCTCCCCCTTAGCTCTAAATCGTCTCCTGGGAGCGGCGCAGAGGCCAGGCCGGCCAAGGGAGAGCACAGAAAAGGAAGCGGGGCCATGTCCCCCGGCCTCACCGGTCGCTCAGGGTAGACGCGGCTCAAGTGAGCCTTAAGGCGGCCCACGCTCCAGTTCAGGTCCCCGCTCAGTTCCAGGTCTCGGTGTCGTTGGTTGGGGCTCTTCACCAACAGGGTCACGGGCTCGGACTCCATGTCTTCTAGGTTCCCAAGGCTCGGCTCCGCCCGAGCGGCCTGACCAGACCAGAGAGACGAGAGGGCGGTGCCGGTGCCTCTGCTCCCACCTTCGCTGGGGACACAAACAGCCAGAGGAGCGACAGTTCCCAGATCTGGTGCGCGCGACCCCAACCCAGCTGCCTTTTATGGGCAGCCCCTCCCCACCTCTGCGAACGAATACACTGGATACACTGTGGCTGATGCCTATTGGCTAAAGCCGAGGTTCAGCCCCAACGTGGCCCAATCGGAGCCCAGATCCACGGATGGGGAAGAGAAGCTGGACTGCTGTGCATGGCCGCTGGCCCAAGTAGGGCGGGGCCGGGACGAACTCTGAGGAGAGACTGATGCAAGAGACTGGAGTTGCGTCACCCTGGTGCCCAGTGAGGCTAGGACTGGGACTTGGGGCTCAGGGGTGTTGGGGCGGGCCTTCCTTGAACCTCATCCCACCGGGCGGTCGAGCTCTGAAGTGACCATGGCCAATATCGCATCCTGCATCCATGGTCTCGAAATCTCTTTAAATTGTTTCGTCACAATGCACGCCTCTGCCCAGCCCGTCCCCTGACCACGGACTCCCCCCCCCAACCCCCCCAGATGGTAACTTTCCCCTTCGCTTCAAACCCCTTCTGTCTGATTTTTGGCAATTTTCCTCAAGTATTCTTAAAGCATTTTTATCTGGATCCCTCTTTCGACCCTATTACTTCCTACCTTCTAGTATATGTTATCTGTGTAGATAGATGTTAGCTCCTTGTGTCTTCGTTGTCTTTGTAATCCCGGAGCCTTGCAGTGCTTTACACGTAGTTGATGCTTGATAAATGTTTATGACGTCAGGTTGAATTTGATGCTTCAGCCCACCTGCCTTCAAGAGCTAGTATGTCAGAAATGACATAGGATATGCCTTAAGAAACCCCAATATCATAAAATAGAAGAATTTAGATCTCGGAAGGATCTTAGAGATCATCTCATTCCATAGAGGCAGAAAATGAGAGGGCAGAGAGGGAAAGTGACTTGATCAAAATTGCAGAGGTGACCTAGGAGATCGGGAGTATTGAGTTGTAAATCCAGCCTTTGCCACTTATATTTTACCTGTGTGACCTCATCAGATCACTCAACCTTCCTGGGCTGGTCAGTTTTCTTACCAGTAAAATGGACTAGATGGCTTCTAAGGTTCTTATGATAGACTTGTGATTCAAACAAGTTCCAAATGTCAACTTAATGTATGCTTTCATTATATCTGAATTCTTATCTTAAGAAGTTTTGAATTCTTTGAATTAGCAATTCTTAACCTTTTGTGTGTGTGTCATGGACCTATAAACCTATAGATTTCTTCTCAGAATCATGTTTTAAAATACATAAAATAAAATACATAAGATTACAAAGGTAATAAATGATACTGAAATAGTTATAAAAATATTTAAGAAATAAATTCACCATCTTCAGACCAAGACTGCCTGATTTTAAAGATCTCCCTTACAAGATTTTTTTCCTCCAAACAGTTTTCAAATTGCTATTTCTAAAGCACAGATCTGAGGATGTTACTTCCTTGCTCAAAATACTTTGATATAAAATAAAGACTCCTCTCTTTGGAGTTTAAGACTTTTTGACAATATGTTCACAATCTACCTTTCTGGACTTAGTTCACTTGACTTCCCATCAACATTCCAGTCATACTGACCTGTCGTAAAACATTCCATCTTTTTTTAATTCAGTGCCTTTGCACAGTTTTCCCCTTTGCTTAGAATGTACTCCCTCTTATCTTATCTGTACCTCTCCAAATCTTTTAATGTCCTTCAAGGTTCAATTCAAATGTCATCTCCTAAAACTTACTTTTTCTGATTGCATTCCCAATTAGCCCTCCCTCCATATTGTTGTTGTTGTTTATCTGTGGTGTGTAAATCTGTGATGTTATTGGTATTAAGAAATCCCAGATAAGGAAAATCCTTGTATTGATACAGATCTGCACCTCCTCAAGGTCTTAAAATGTGTCAGAGAAGTATCTGATTTGCTCAGGATCACACAGCCAATGTGTGTCAGAGCTAACAACTTAACTCAATATTTTCTCAAAGATTGCCTCACTTTTGAATATACCCTCCTGTCTCTCTTTGCATTTTGTATTTACTGCTCCATGGTTCCTGCCCCTAGGTCACTTAAATACAACCTCTTTGTGAACAAAGACTTTTGTTTTAGCTTTGCATCTCAATAATAGAGCATTATTATTGTTGACTCCTTTGAGATTTTCTTGGCAAAGATACTAGAGTGGTTTGCCTTTACCTTCTCCAGCTCATTTCACAGAAGAGGAAACTGTGGTAAATTGGGTTAAATGACTTGTCGAGTCACACAGCTAGTAAATATCAGAGGTCAGATTTGAACTTGGGAAGATGAGTCTTCATGATTCCCAGCCCAGTGGTCTACTCACTTAGCTGTCCTATTACAAGGCATAGTGCCTAGCATTTAATGAATGTTTGGAGTATGACTAGAGTCAATGTTCTGATATAATCTTCTAGGATAGGAGAAAGGAAAATAAAAAATATTAGGGAAAAATCATTCATTTCTAGTTACTAAGAAAGTTTCATCATTTTTAGAACTTGAAGGGACTTAGAATGTCATAATAAAATCTCAAAACCCCACCAAGAAAAAAGAAGCAAACTCTCTAGTACATTCAGTCTTCAAAGTTCCAATGTCACCACATGATTTTCCAAAAGAATTGATAGCTACTTTATCAAGAGAAACAGAGGGATGTTTGCAGGAGAACTGATAAAGAGGTAGCAGCAGAAGAGCAAGATCAAGTTCCCAGAATCAGAGTCATAGGATTTAGAACAGAAACAAGATTTAGAGATTATCTCTTGTTATATCAAACTGAGTTTTGATGGCTCAGAGTGAGTGTAAATAGCAACTGTTTCTGTTCTGACCAGAAACTTTGAGGGTCTTCCCCTCCCAGTTTGATTCTTTTGGGAAGTCAAATTAGGCCATCTTTTGCTTCACTTCTTATTTATCCTCAAACTTGGTCTTGTTGTTGTTTGTCATTTTGTTCTTGAAGAGAACAGAGACATTAGGGAGGCGAACTGGATTTAAGAGAGAGAGAGCTATGCAAGATCACCTGCCTCACTTTCCCATCCAGAGCCGTCTGGAGTCCAGTGGCAAGATATAGAACAAGACAATTGGAAATGACCCTGGATAAAATGGGAGAACTTGGCCTTTTTAAGTTAAGGTTTTCAACAGGTCTCAGATTGAAGCTGCACCCATTCAGTGATTAAGACCGAGGCAAAGAATCTCCTCTTTTACCCAATCAAAAAAAAACCCAAAAAACAAAAAACAAAACTAAATAAATGAATGAATCACTGAATTTGAACACTATAAAGGTTATGTCTTTCCACAGGTCCCACAGGTAATAAGTAGCACTCAGAATTCAAACTCAGGTCTTTGTACTGTAAATAAAATGCTTTTTCTTAAGTCCAGGTCAATTGAATGATAAACTCCTGATGGAATCATTTATAATTTATCATTTTGATTACATACACTCTCAAGTGGGCCCCAGGACTTTTATCCTCACCTCCTCCATAATAACACACAAATACTTTTCCTAGGACATAAGTTCTTGCTGTTTTCTTGGGCTGGTTGCAGGAAGTGAACTGGAGTTTGGGGAGGAGAGAGTTTTCTTTCTCTTTTCTCATTAACTTTTGACTATTGAAATATTGTAAAAATTTTGAAAGGCCAGAAGATTTGGCTCTGATTGGAGAACTGTATCTTACACTAAAATTCCTCCCAAAGCCTTCCTTTATGCAAAGCAGAAACTGAACTCAATTCATTCTACTTAGCATCTGCTGCCCTGGCTGGCTTCAACTCCTTGGCACAAGATATATTTGCATCAGATAGCACCATTTTCCTGCCTTTTAAAAAATATGTTGTCTCCCTCCATTCGAATGTAAGCTCCTTGAGGGCAGATACTATTTTTCTTTTCACTTATTGTTTTCCCAGTGCTTAGTACAGTGACTGGTATATAGTAATTATTGATAAATGTTTATTGAATTGGATTGGATCTCAGGACTCTACATGAGCCCAGTTCTTCAGACCTATCAAAGAACTGCATGGAAAGGACCCTTTCATGAGGATTCCTCAAGAGAAGAAAAGATTTTCAATTAACCAGGAGCCATGAATTACTTATGTTGGCTACATATATCCTCTGATTTTGAGTTTGTACTACCTAAGCATCTTGCATATGGAATGCTGGGTTCCAGTTTGGGGAAAATATTTAGTACCAACTATTCTTACTATATAACTTTCATAAATATCTATTTCTAAAAGCCAGTTAACTCTGGCTAGCTAATTAATAATCATTGGGGACATTATATAGGAGCTTATGAGGAATAGAAAAAAAAAAGACCTTCTTTTCCTCTACCCCCTTACCTCATTTTTGAGTTTCCCTGTGGGGACCTAGTCTGCCAATGTCAGTAGAGGTTGGAGGAAGTAGATTTGGAGAGGATACTACAAATGGATGTGGTTTTATTAAAGGAAATAGCCGCTAAAGCATTTCCATCTGCTTTGCTGCTGTACTCTAAGGACCACTGGGACTTTCCATCTGACTTTTAGCTCAAACCCTCCTGTTTCCTGCAATTAGAATCTGAGATCCTTGAAAACAGGGACTATTTTGCTCTTTTAATTGTACCTCTACTTTATATACATATGTGTTTATTAAATGCTTTTTTACTTATTCATTCATAAGTTTATTCATTCAATTTGAACTCTTCTGATCTAGTCCTCTCATCTTATAGCTGAGTGAAATGAGGCCCAGAAAAATAAATGAAGCAGTTTATTCAATTTACAAAAGTAGTAAGTGGTTCTGACATTAAAATACATATCCTTTCATTCCAAATCCCGTGTCATGTCCACAGCAAGATGACTCAAATGGGAAGCAGCCAATATAAAGTGTATCAGATAACAAGATAGCTTAGCTAAACAATTTTAATTTAAATAGGAAAATTGTGGGGTTTTTTTTTCTTGACTGTAGTATAATGAAAAGAACACAAATCTGGAAATCAGAAGACTTAGATTTAAGCCCCATTTCTGATAGACTCTGTCTGACTATGTGATCTTGGGTAAATCACTTAACATCTCTGCACAAGAGTTTCCTGATCTGCAAAATGAGAAATGTGAGACAAAATGGAGTAGAGGACAGAGTACTGGATTTGGGATCAGGGAGTCCTAAATCCAAATCCTGCCTCAGATAGTTATTCACTATATGATCTTGGAACTTCTCTGGATCTGTTTCCTCATCTGTAAAATGAGGCGATATGAACTTGATGACTTCTTAAGCTTTCTTCCTTCAAATCTATGATCCTGTGTGGGTCAACATGATTCAGAAAACACAAATGCTTGCATTGTTTATATTATGGGATTGTTATGAGAAAATTGTTTTATGAACATTAGAGCTATAGAGAGCTGAGGGAAGGAGGAAAAAATGAAAGATACGGAGAGAGAGGGAGAGACAGAGATACACACAGAGAGAAAGAGAAAGGCAGAGACACAGTGGCAGAGAAAGAGAGATGAATGGGACTGATTGGATGAAGTATTTCTCAGTATTGAGTCACATATTCCCCATTTCCAGAACTGAGACCTTGGGGAGGTCATTTACTCTCTGGAGGAATGAACTTTGAACCTGAGATACAGGCAGTTGCAGGGAGTGACATGACCTGTGGTCATTAGTGATCATTGGTCAAGGATGATTACATCCTGTTAGTCTATCAAATGAGAAGGCTCGAGCCTTTTACTTTTAAACCCTGGACAAGGTGGAAGCAGGTCAGGTTCGGTTCCAGGAGCAAGGGATGTCTCCCAGTGTGTGTCTGGGCCTCTCCTGGCAGGGATTAAATAAATGTTTTTTCTTTGTATCTGATGATGTCTTCATTTAGGTAACTGGATTAGGAAGGGGGTCTTGTACCTAACCCATCCCACACAGAGACATACATACAGAGATAGAGAGCAAGCAAAAGAGAGAGACATAAGGAGATACATATAGACAGAAAGATACAGAGAAATACAGAGACATAAAGAGGGAGAGACAGAGAGAGGGGGAGAGAGAGAAAAGGAGGAAGGGAGGGAGAATGAGGCCTAGATGAAATTTTAAAAGGTAAATTCTTCAAGGTCATTGATGGCGTGTCTTCTTTTATTCTGTTGCGTTATTTGAAGCTGAGTGCTGGGTCTAAAGACTCAAACGTATTAGTTACAATAAGGAAAACGATCCTATTCGCAGATCTGCTCTTTCTCAACATACTTATAGAATGGTCATGTGGTGACCACTCACATTGCAGCACAATTTCATGTAGAACATGTAGGACCTACCCACTTTCTGGGCCGGCTTGTTCACTACAGCCTGCTCTAACATTGGCAGGTCTGGGTTTCCAGGGAAGGAACTCACACTACATAGTTATTCATAAATTCTCTCAGGGTTCTAGCAATAACTTGTCTTATTCACCACTCTAGCTCTTGAATCCCCATTGGTATGCTTCTATTTCTTTCTTTCTTTTTTTTTTTTAAATTAACCACTTGTAATAAAGACATTTTTAGATGATTTAGATTTAGGTAGCATCATCTACTTAATAATAATGCAAAAGAAACAATGTTAACATCATAGGTGCTTCTATATATTAAAGTATATTCAAGAATAACATATGCACCATAATCTAAACATAAATCTGGGTCATTCTTCCATGAATGTATTTAGTATCTGTGAAGGAGAGAGGCTACATACTTACGGAAACCCGGGAAGGAGACACATGAGTGATATAAAGTATATGTACTAACTTGTTTTATTGGCAGAAATATTTGGAGGGGTTTGCCATTTCCTTCTCCAGCTCATTTTACAGATGATGAAACTGAGACAAACAGGATTAAGTGACAACCGGGATTACACAAATATTAAATGTTTGAGAACAAATCTGAATTCAAGTCTTATTAAGTCTACCTACCGTGCCATGCCACCTAGATAAAGCATATTTGTCTTTTAATTAGAGAATAGTTCTGACACCCAACTTGCCAGTGTACTCCAACTTGTTACATTAAAAAAAACTACTCTTAGAACTCTGACTCAGAGAAACTGTAACTCTTAGAACTCAGAGGAGACTAAATTTAGCAACAAATGGGCAGTATCTCATACTTATTCAGGTCATGAACTCTAAACTGATTTGTACAAAAGAACACTGACATTAGAGTCAGGTTCAAATCCTGCTTCTGGCAAGAGAAGACTCTCACTTTGGGCAAGTTGCTTGAGCTCCCTGCACCTCAGTTTCTTAATCTTTAAAAATAATGAGGTTACTAAATGGCTTATAAGGCCCCTCCCGGTTCTAAATTTATAATTCTATGCCCTGAGTTCAAAATCTAGCTCCATCACTAGTAGCTGTGTGACTTCAACCAAGTAATTTTACCTCTGTGGGCTTGCTTCTTCTTTTTTTTTTTTTTCCTACTGTAAGATAAAAGACTTGGGCTAATTTATTTCTAATATGCCATCTGATTCCAAATTCTATGTTTCTGTAATTCTTTAAGTATGGAGAATCACAGATATTGCTACCCATTCTGTCTTTGTCTCTGAGAACCAGAAGCAATATCTTTTTTTTTTTTAATTTAGTTCAATTCAATAAGCATTTATTAAATAACTACTATGTGCCAGGCACTGTATTGGACACTGGTAATACAAGATAAAAAATAAGAATCCCTGCCTCTAAGGAACTTACCTTTTACAATGAAGACAACATATACAGCAATAAGCAAGCACAAATCAATATAAATTGAGAAAAAATTTCAATAGTAACATGTTAAGAGAGCACTAAGAAAGCTTTCAAGTAGGAAATGGTACTTGTGCAGATTATTGAAGGTAGCCAAGGATTGTGCCTGGGAGATTATAGGTTTATGGATTTAGTGATGGAAGAAACTTTAAAGGGAATCTAGTCCAACTTTTTTTGTTGTTGTTTTTGTCAATCACTTCAATCATGTCTTGACTTTTCATGACTCCATTTGGGGTTTTCTTTTCTTTTCTTTTCTTTTCTTTTCTTTTCTTTTCTTTTCTTTTCTTTTCTTTTCTTTTCTTTTCTTTCTTTCTGTCTCTCTCTCTCTCTCTCTCTCTCTCTCTCTCTCTTTCTTTTCTTTTGCTGAGGCATTTGGGGTTAAGTGACTTGCCCAAGGTCACACAGCTAGGAAGTATTAAGTGTCTGAGGTCAAATTTGAACTCAGGTCCTCTTGACTTCAGGGCTGGCGCTCTATCCACTGTGCCACCTAGCTGACCCCTGAGGTTTTCTTATCAGGGATTTTGGAGTGGTTTGCCATTTCCTTCTTCAGGGGTTAATATTACAGATGAGGAAACTGAGGCAAACAAGGTTAAGCGAACCTTACCACTACTAAGTGTTTGAGGTCGGATTTGAAATTAGGAAGCTGAGGCTTCCTGACTCCAACCCCGGCACTCTATCTACTGTACCACGTAGTTACTCCTAGCTCCCTTATTTTGCAGATTAATAAATTAAGGTTGAGAGACTAAATAACTTGTCCAAGGTGGTTTAATTAATAAATTGTAAAGCCTTAAATTTGAACTCAGATTCTCTGAATCCCAGTAATAAATTTTTCCTACATGAATTTTGAATTGGTGGAAGCAATATGAAATAAGTCTGGAAAGTGAGAATGGAGTAACATTATATATTCCCTTTTCAACTTCCTTTGGGGACCAGCTCAAGTACCTCTCCAATAGAAAGTTGTTTCTGATTTCCCCTATTTGTTGGTGCTTTCTCCAGGACAAAGAAATTCAACCCAAACCTCCAAAAGATCCTCTCCAACTCACACCCACCAAAGGTATTCCAATCTTTAATTGAAAGCTTCTGGAAAAGGGGAGCCATTGTCCTTTGAAGTATCCTACTGCTCTCATGTCCAGTTCTAATTATTTTTGTTTTTTTTGTTTTTTGTCTTTCATTCTTGAAGAGAACTATGATATCAGGAATGTGATGCTATGACATACAAGTGATTTGGATTTAAGTGAGGGAGGGCTGTGCAAAATCACCAGCCCCATTTTCTCCTCCAGAGCCATCTGGGTCTGGTGGCTAGATATATAAATCAGGATGACTATAGATAGAAGTTACATCATTATATCAAGCCCAATTTTGACTTCCATTCCTTGATCCTTGCAACATGACCCTCTAGAATGCTATAAGTTCTATAACAGAAGGAAAGAAATCTTTGAATTATACTGTAATAACTAGAACAGTGTTCTGTACACAGTATGGACTTAATAAATGTTTAGTTGAATTGAATCAACTCTTTACTCTATTTTCTATATATCCTACTTGATCTTTCCCTGGGAGTGGGGTTATGTCTCCCAGGTTCCCAGAAGATGGATATCACCATCAGCATCTTATGGCCCCTCTTATCCATCAGACCCATTAACACAATGTGCCACTAGTTGTTGTGTCCCATTTTATGTCCATAGCATCAAACATTGAGAACTGGAAAGGCTCTTAGAGGCTATGGTCTATTTCCTCATTATGTAGATGAAGATATAGTCCCAGAGAGCTTAAGTGCAAGGAAGGTCAAGCAGGTAATAAATGTCAGAGTCAAGATTTGATTCTAAGCTTTTTGACTTCAAATCTAGTGGTTTGGTGTACTGTACTACTTCCCCAAAGAAAGTGTCAAGATACTCTGTGAGTACACATAGGCTCAGTGCATGACCAAAAATGACCTGCCATGAAAAGTGTCCTAAGAAAGTCATTGAAGATTAGAATGAGGACTGGATTTGGAATCAGAAGTCCTGGATTCAAGACCCTGGCTCTTCCACTTATTACCTGTGAACTTTAGGCATAGCCTCAGAATCTGTTTTCTTTTCTATAAAAAAAAGAAAGGTAGAATAGATGACTTCTAAGGTTACTTCCAGCTCTCAATCTAAAGTCCTATATCTGAATGGAAAAGGCCAATCATGTAGCAAGATTGAAGGATAACATATGGACAAAGCATAACACTGTTATATAGAAGTCAAGCAGTCAATAAATATTTATTAAGCAACTACTATGTGCCAAGAAATGTTATTTTTTGTAAGCTGTTAAAGAAAAGGCACAGGGTAAATTTTCTATGAAGGACTTATGAAAGGACATGGATAAAATTTACATAGGATAAGAAGGTTGAAATTCAATGGAGGGAATGTTGAAATCCATGAAAACATGGGTATGGAGAAATATCAAAATGAATCTTTAGTTTACAAAGCCCAACTTTCATGCTTCATTAAAATATGATGATAACCCTAGATTTTTCTTTTTCATTTTTTGACAAGGCAATTGGAATTAAAAGACTTGGCCAGGGTCACACAGTTAGCATGTGTCAAGTATCTGAGGCCAGATTTCAGCTCAGGTCCTCCTGACTCTAGGGTCAATACTCTATCCACTTTGCAAACCAATTGTCCCAATAATCCTGGGTTCTTGAAGACTATGACAACAGAGGGATCAGCAGACTCTACCATGCTAGAAAGGCTTAGATTGGAACAGAGTCCTAGCAACAAGTTACATGAGCTTTCCAAGAATCCACTGAACCAAGTATAAAAAGGATCATCCTTTTTATTAAGCATTCTTTTTTTTTCTCTCTCTCATGCCTGATAGGGAACATAATCCTGAGGATTGACCTGCTGGATCTAGTCCATAAACAGAGCATGCAGGCAGTCATAGCTGTGCTATGCTATGTTGTGTTTGAAAGTGAGATTGATGGGATTGGCTACTCTCCCATGAGAGACCTTTGAAAATACAGTGAATAGAGTGCTGGGTCTGGAGTCAACTTAGTTCATATCCATCCTCAGACACTTACTACTTCTGTGACCTTCAACAAGTTATCTTACCTTAGTTAGTCTTAATTTTCTCAACTGTAAAATGGGGGTTATCCTATCACCTACATTGTAGCATTGTTGTGATTATCAAATGAAATTACATTTATATGGTGCTTAGCACAGTGTCTGACACTTAATAGGCATTATAGATATGCTTTTTCCCCTTCCAAAGAATCAAGAGGTAAAGAGGTGCCTCCAGTTTGGAGGATATGTTTGCACTTCTGTTCTTGTAATAGTTTCTCAATAAATGTTCTTTTGTGAAATCTAATTGATGTCCTTTTTAAAAAATCTATGATATGCAGGAGCTATCAATTGGGAAAATTATATTAGAATACTAATCAATTGCAATTGATAATAGGAGGAACACTTTAGAAAGAGGACTCATGCTCATAGCATCATAAAGAACCTTCCTGTCCCTTGGGAGTACTCTCAGTACCCAGCTGGTAGAATGTAGACAATTTAGGGACCCCAACCTGCTAGTGTGACTGTGAGTTGAGAATGTAAGTCCAGAGTCTTGCTAGGAGAATATAATAATCTCCTTTCTCACTTTATGATATTAAACTCCATACATATTGAGGGAGTTCTTGATGAAGGTATAACAATAAGGCTTATTCTAATTATCATCCATAGCAGCCCACTGAAAGGTGATTTTTGAAAGGTGAAAAGAATGCGAGATTCCCCAATTGTTGTTTTTGTATTTATTGTTTCATGACTATAAAAAATATCTTGATCTATTAGAATAATATGTTACCTAAAAGACTCTCTTTGAGTTAGATCCCCTAGGTGTCTGTCAAAATCATACAAGGTTCTTTGAAAGATGAAACAGGTTAGTTGCACTGTTCATAGTTATCTTCAAATCTGGGTGACCTTTAGTTAGATATCTAACCTTTCTAAATCTCAGAGGAATTTGGATTCTTCTTTCTAGCTCTATATCTATGATCTCATAATCTTATTAATATTAACTGAGATATGAAACAGGGAGGAGTATTCTGACCAAAAGCATTTTTCACAGTCACAGGGGATATTATGACACAGAGTCCAAATGGAAGAGATTCTCTGCAGGAAGCAAGGCCCTCCAGATGTTCCTATGTATATGACATCATGCTGACTTGACAAGCCCTAGAACATTGTAGAATTTCTTGACCAAGATACAAAATCGCTCAAAAAAGCTTGGCCTAAATACTCAGGAAAAAAACCCAAAAAGAATGAAGAACGCATGTTGTCCAGACTAGGCCAATAAATGGCTAATCTACCTAGCTGGTCTATCAATGCATTCCCTCCAATGTTAAATTGTTAGGACTTTGGGGAAAGACCCCCCCACCCTGGGAAAGAAGCATTGGTTCTGCATTTCAAGAGGTGAGATTCAAATTCTACTTCTGATATTTGTTTACTCTGTAGTGTTGGGCAAATCACTTTACTCATCTGGAAAATGAAGGGATAGACTAGGTGATCTCTAAGGTTCCCTTCTGTTCTGAACCCACAATCCTTTGATCTATGTGTTTTTTTTTTTCCTCCGTTTTCTGGTGCTGTCACCTAGCTTTCTCCCAAAGATACATCTCTTGGCAGCATGATCCATGTTCTCTGTTTCTTCCTCTCCCCTTTTCTACCCACCTGCTTTTAATCCTTCCTCTGTCATCATGACCCAGCAACACCCCTCCTTTAAACTTTTTTCCATCCCACAATCCTTGTTGTTATTATCATAGATTTCCAGGTCACTCTCTCTCCTCCCAAATAAGTTCAGTTGATGACTCATAGCTTTCTTTTCCACTCCCTTTCCTCTCCCTTTGAACACACTAGCTTCCTAACTTGTCAAGATTTTCATTTACCATGATGGCTGTCTTCAGTCTACCATAACTCAACATGGTAGTTGCTGTTCTGTCATTTTCAGTCATATCCGACTCTTTGTAACCCACACTGGTCTGCAAAATCAAGTTGTCAGGAACCCAGGATCTTCCAAGATAGGTGTTAGTTGCTATTTGGATAATTCAGATATTAAAAACTGTTTTTCTTTCAGAAAAATAGCTTATTTGCCCTAAGCCCTTATTGGAGGTTGGAGGAAAATTTGGATAGAGGTGGTAGAGAACACAAGTATCAGGTTTTGTTTTAGGTCAAGGGGTTATAAATGTAGCACCTAGGGTAACCTGCTTTAACTTTTGGGGGCCCCAGAAAACCTCCTCTGGGTTCAGAGTATTCTAGGGTTTATATTACCTCAAAACTTCTGTTCATAAAACCTACTGATATGTTTACTTTTTCTTTAATCAACCAGAGTATGCAATTAGTTCAAAACAAGGGAGAAAAAGAAGGAAGAGGAGGAGGCAAATGAGGAGAAGAAGGAAGAGATAACATAACAAAACATTTCCCCTATAAACCCAGGGCACATTCTCCAACAAATAGACACACCATTAGCAGGAAGAATGAACACACATGGTTATCTCACATAGGGAGAGTCGGAAGTTATTTTGTCTTTGACCAAAAGTATAGTACTCAAACATTAAGCTTTGTTTCTGCATTTTTTGACCAGCAAAAAACCTCATTCATATTACACAGGCCCTCATTTTGAAGCTTCTGTGGATCTCAATTTCCTTATTTGTAAAATGAAAGTACTGGAATAAGTAATCTGTAATGCCCTTTCCAGTTTTAAATTCTATAATCCTATGAGATCATGGATTCCTTGAAACCCTGAAGAATGAATATGAAATATTACTTAGCACTTCAGTCAACAAAGCTGATTAACACAAGGGAAATCTGCCACTTGTACTAATGAATCCTGAAATTTAGAGCAGAAAAGGAGCAATAGACAGGAATGGCAAAGAGAGTATCTCCATTTTTCAACTACACAATGAAGGTCAAGAAAAGAAAGGGAGTTATAGGGAAAGAGTTGATTTTGTGTTGAAGAAAGAAACCACTAGGCCTTCCTGTGTGCATAAAAACTCAGGCTTTGTTTTTTGTTCTTGTGTCTCTGACCCTTTTGCGTCCTGAACTCCAAATGAAAGAGGAAACTGCAGTTTGTTTTGTTTTTATAATACATGCACTATTTTTATTTGGTTTCTAGGATTGTCAAAGATAAATCAAGCTGCAACTACAAACTCTAACTTTTGTGGCTTTTTCTGACATCTTGGCCAAGTAAAGAGGAGCTCTATAATTCTTTATAGCTCTCTCATAATTGGCTATCATCTGTCTCTTTAAAAAAAAAAAGGTCACTTATAAGAAATCAAGCCATTCTCCAATTGATAAATGTTCAAAGGATATGAACGGACAATTTTCGGATAAAGAAATTGAAACTATTTCTAGTCATATGAAAAGATGTTCCTTTTCATTGTTGATCAGAGAAATGCAAATTAAGACAATGCTGAGATACCACTACATGCCTATCAGATTGGCTAAGATGATAGGAAAAGATAATGACGAATGTTGGAGAAGATGTGGGAAAACTGGGACACTGATGCATTGTTGGTAGAGTTGTGAGCAGATCCAGCCATTCTGGAGAGCAACTTGGAATTATACTCAAAAAGTTATCAAACTCTGCATACCTTTTGATCCAGTAGTGTAACTATTGGGCTTATATCCCAAAGAAATCTTAAAGAAAGGAAAGGGACCTGTATGTGCCAAAATGTTTGTGGCAGCCTTGTTTGTAGTGATTAGAAACTGGAAATTGAAGGGATGCCCATCAACTGGAGAATGGCTGAGTAAATTCTAGCATATGAATGTTATAGAATATTATTGTTCTGTAAGAAATGACCAGCAGGATGAATACAGAGAAGCTTGGAGAGACTTACATGAACTGATGCTAAGTTAAATGAGCAGAACCAGGAGATCATTATATACTTCAACAACAATACTACATGAGGATCAGTTCTGATGGACATGGCTCTCTTCAACAATGAGAGGATCCAAATCAGTTCCAATTGATCTGTGATGAACAGAACTAGCTACACCCAGAGAAAGATCACTAGGAAATGATTATGGACCACAACATAGCATTTCCACTCTTTTTGTTATTGTTTGCTTACATTTTTGTTTTTTCTTCTCAGATTATTTTTACCTTCTTTCTAAATCTGATCTTTCTTGTGCAACAAGATAACTGTATAAATATGTATACATATATTGTATTTAAAATATACTTTAACATATTTAACATGTATTTAACCTGACATCTAGGGGAGAAGGTAGAGGGAAGGAGGGGAAAAGTTGAAACAGAAGTTTTTGCAAGGGTCAATTGAAAAATTATCCATGCATATGCTTTGTATATAAAAAGCTATAATAATTTTTAAAAAATGTTCATGGCCACCAACATAGCAAAGGAACATTATAAGAAACCAAACTTAAAATCAAGATCTATATCAAGATCTAGGGATTTATTGTCAAGGGATACACCCATCCACCACTGGAATCTTCTCTCAGGTCAGTGATAAGAAAAATGAAGAGAAAGGATGGGAGAGACTAAGGGTTTTCCCTAAATAAATGGTTCTTGGTTTTTGGATGCTTTTGATACTCACGGCTCTGCCCCCTTTGTCATGCACTGAATAGCAGATAGTTTATCTTATTTCAAATGTAAGTGAATTTTTTAATGTATTTTATTTGGTGGGGAGAGGAGGCAGAAGCTAGATGGAACAGTGGATAGAGTTCAAACTAGCTTTAGATACTTTCTAGTGGTGCACCACTAGGCAAGTCACTTAATCCTGTTTGCCTCAGTTTCCTCATCTATAAAATGAGCGAGAGAAGGAAATGGCAAACCACTCCAGTATCTTTACCAGTAACATACCACATGGGGTCACAAAGAGATAGACACAACTGAACAAAAGTAAAGTTATAAGTGGGTTGACCATGGTGTATGTGCCTTCCTGTGTCTTGCTTTTTTCTTTTTTTTTTTTTTCTTTTGCTTTTTTCTAATTCATCAAATCCATTTCTAAACAGTACTTGGTTAAAAACAACAAAATGTCCCATGATATTGTTTTGTTTTGTTTTGTAATATCTTTGGAATTCTCCTAATACTGATAAGGCTTGTGGAAGGGGAGGAAGAAGAGGGGGAGGAAAGTATTTCCCAGTCCTTCCTTCTTTTCCAAGAAAATATCCACCAAATTTAATTAAACAGAATAGCAGAACACTACCTCAATCCCTACTAGATTTCCACAAGTCAAAGGTAACTGAATTGGGGAGTGGGGGTTAGGAATAGGGGAAGACTCTATGAGACTTAAATTCTCAATCCAAAGAATACACTTGGCACCCTCAGATCACAATGGGAGACACATGATGATCCCAGGCTTACTGCATTGTTACCCTCAGCATTAACTTGCTGTTCCCTTCCAGTATGTAAACAAGGGCTGTACTTTGTACACTGGCCAGCCATTCAGGGGCCAGTTCAGCTGAACTTTGGGTTCCCAGATGTCCAGCACAAAGCTCATGTCCCTCCTGCTCTCCACTAGATTCCTCAGGCTCACTAGCAGTTTCAAAAGCTTTTTTACCCAAAGAACAAACATTGTTTTCAGTTTTCAGTTTACATTTCATTCTTCCTTCAGCTCTTAGGATCAGAAGATGCGCTGCTTTGTTTACAAGTAGAATTTTTTATTTGGAGTTTTCTAGCATTTTACAAAATGAATCCTTTTTCCACTTCAAAAAAATTGGAATAGTCAACTTGGCCTAGCCATTAGAAATTTGTCCCTTATTGCCCTCCATTTTTCCACCCTGCCCTTCAATAGATGTCTGGTTACTGTAGCAAGAGCCCATAAGGTATTTTTAGCAGCTGTGCAGGGTGTGGGTTTCTCTTCAGCAAAATGGGCTCTTTAAACTATATTCATACTTTCAGTCAGAGTATGGAATTTCTGTCCACACTGGCAAATTACAGATGACTGCATCTGGTGGCTGGCTTTCCCTGAACTACTACTCTTGCTTATACTCCAGAAGTTGGTGGAATTTTTCTGTCGTTTTTATCCATACTCAGCACTGAATGAGCCTTTTTGGTTTAGTTTTGTTTTGGCCCTTACTTCAGTGTTTCCATGAGAGGTGTTTTTTCTAAATTACTTTTCAGCCCAGACTGGCCTGAGTCTGCCTTATTTCCCGAACTTCTCTTTGCAGGTGAGAAGGCATCCACATCTCAAGTGAATTAGGCTAGCCCCATTCCTTCTTTCAGAGCAAACAGAACCCTCCCAGGCTCTCTCAATAAGGTCCTCTCTGTTTTTTCTCCAAGATTTAGAACTCATCGAAGCAGAAAATCTGCCCATCTCAGAGGAAACCGGAGCAAGGACTGGATTTGCAAACTTGAAATCAGGTTTGGAAAGGAACCAAAGCTGAATTCTACATCCTGGAGCAAGATTTAGGGTACAAGAGTGAGAAAACAGGTTATAATCAGGTGACAAAGTATAGAGGAGTGAGAATGAATAGAACTCATAATAGAAAGTCTTTTTAATTCAGAAGAATTTTTAAAATTTAATAATTTTTTTTAAAAAAACAAAGCTTTCAATCAATAATCAGTTAAAATTTTTTTTTGTTTTGTTTTGTTTTTATAATGTCAGTTGTTAAGCTTGAAGTTGTAAGCTTTTCTATTGTAAGCAAGACTGCTTGACCTTGGTTAAAACAATCATTTGTCAGATAAACATTTGTCAAATAAATTTGTCATATAAAAAAACTGAAACCAGTTTGGAGGGGCTGGAAGCAAAATACACACAATTATCTCCACTAACTTAGTTTCTGAGAGCCATAACTAGCATTATTTACAGTCAAACCCATAGAAATAATCATTAGAACTTAGGATCACATATACAAGAGTAAACCCATTTGAAGTAAGGGAGATCAGAAGACAGAAATCATTAGCAAATTTTTGTGCAGAAAAGTCTGAAGTCTCTCCCCAGTAACTCTTGAAAAACACTAGGTCATAAGGTAAGGGGTCAGATCTATGAAGATAGGAAGCAACTGCATAGAAACCATGTACAGAAAAAGGCTGATTGACACATGGCAACGATCCAAGTACAAAAAACAAAAAACCATTCAGGGTTTAAAAATCAAAGTTAATTTTTAAAATCACTTCTCTAAAGTTGGAAAACAGTGAGTGAGTTATGAAGCAATTAAGTTAATGAAAGTCTTACTGGCATAAAAGAAAATCAGTGAAAATGTTTTTCTTAATAGGATTTAAAGCCAGAAAAAGTTTTCTAGAAAAACCCCTTTATTTTTACAATTTGGGAAACTGGAATACAGAGTGATTTGCCCAAGGTCAGACAATTCAATCACACTTCAGAGGTGGGATTTGAACCTCTCCTCTACTTCTATATCCATTAGCCTGACTATTCATCTCACTAAAATTCAATGAAGGTGATGATTACTTTTTTTTAAAAATTCAAATAGTTAAAAAAAACTAAAATGTTTATGTGTTTTTCATCCTGAAATCAAGGTTTTACTTGCATGCTGTTAGATCCACTCAGCATTTGAATTAATGCATTTGCTAATGGCCTGGTTTCTGTCCACAGACCTTAAAAGAAAACCCTTCCTGTTCTAAAGGGGTAGTCTCTCTGCTCACTCTCTTTATATCTACCTTAAGGAAATGAACTAAATGAGAACTCCTGTCCTCAATTATACAGAGTGATGACTATGTACATTTTCCATGCCTATTCACAAAGGAGATATCATCTACCAATAAAATCACCTCCTATTAAGATTATAGGATTATAAATATATCTATATATATATATAATATACAATACATACATATATATTATAAATTTAGAACTGCAAGGAAATTCTAAGGGCAATGCCCTAATTTTACCCATGAGGAAACTGAAACCTAGGGAAGTTATTATGTCCAAGATCACACAGATATAAGTGGTAGAGTGGTGATTCAAATCCAGTTTCACAAGTGAGATATTCAAATGGTTCTATAATTTCCTCATTCTTCCTCTGAACAGCTTCAAACCTTTCTATGCCTCCAGATCTGGAGATCTTTGCCTTTGTCTCTCTAGGATTTTATAACAGGATCTACATATCCAAACAATGTTGACCTATGCAGTAAGAGTCAATAGCAGGATCTAATATAATTTAGGTCTTCAACTCAGAAGGGGAGATCTGCACAGCTGAGTAGGAACTGTGTCTTCACAGGGAAAGTGACACCACACAGTAGTTATGCAATTTACACACCATTTCTCTGGCTGTATAAATGTCTTATTCTGTCACTGAGCAGGTAAGAAGGAAGAAGGATTAGAGGATCATAATCTAAAGCTGGAAGGGATTTAGTACTTAGACTCATACTTGACCTTAATCATATCATTCTACTTCCTTTTTTACGTTATCTGAATGTCAACTAATTGACTGGTATGGTCAACTCATCAATTCAGTCTCATTATATCATATTTTTTAGGAGCAGGATTAACATTTGGACGTTTCTAGAGTAAGGGAGTCCCAGTGTGATAATTTCCTCCTCCACTGATGTAGATTGGCAACTTTATGGTACAGAGAATCATTGAAGCCGAAACTATTTTTAATATTAACACTAAAGTATTTTAATTTCTAATAAAGTAAATATCAATAGACATAGCCCACATAAACAAAAGCTCTCTGGGGGTCCTTAATAATTTTAAAGTGTATAAAGAAGTCCTAAGACCTGAAAGTTTGAGAACTGATTTCTTTGAGATGAATGTTGGACATTGAGGCATTGAATGATTTAGCCATGATATCTAGTATGTGCCCAGTATTCCTGACTCTAAGCCCTGTCCCATGCTGCCCCCTTTATTATTTGATTAGATCATAGAATCATGAATTTTTAAATTTTTTTTAAATTTTATTTTTTTGCTGAGGCAAATGGATTAAGTGACTTGCCCAGGGTCACACAGCTAGGAAGTGTGAAATGTCAAATTTGAAATCAGGTCCTCCTGACTTCAGGGTTGGTGCTCTATCCACTGGGCCACTTGGCTGCCTAGAATCACGAAATCTTAAAGCTGAAACATCCTGAAAGAATATCTAGCTTAAACCCCTTACTTTTTAGAGGAGGAAACTGAAGGTCAGAGAAGTAAAATGTCTTGTCTGATATCATACTGCTATTTAAAGGCAGACCATTGGTAAATGCCAGCTAGTCTGGCTCCTAATTCAAGCCTTTTTCAACATATGCCTCATATCCCATGTCTTGTATTATACTTGATTATACTTATGATTGCACATATGATATATATGTGAATATGTGCTTGAAAGTAACTATACTGTTTCTATTAGCCTTCTTTGAGCCATATTCAGTTGCCTTTGGTCTGCCTGCATCTTTTCATCTTTCTAAACTCTTTTCTTCTTCTGATTCCTATAATTTACCCTCTTCTCACCACTGTGTTGATTCCCTTTCTCATTCTTTTGGTTTGGTGGTTATTCTTTGCCCCTTTAACTAGTCTTCTTTGGGGTCAACTTTGGTCTCTCATCATTGCGCTTATATTTACTCGTCACTTTCTTCTCTTTTACTCTCTCTTCCTTTCTACTTTATCACCTCTACAATATAGATACCTTAAACCTATCCCAGATCTCTCATGTCTTCCAATTTTTTCACACATCCCAATTTTTCCTTCTATTAGTTCTTATATATTTTATCACATGATTTTCATGCTACCTTTCCTTTGCCTCCTCCATTTACCCTGTTTCTTTTCTTTTTATTTCTTGATTACCACCAAAGTTTCATAGCCAGCTTCCCCCCTTTTTTGGGTGATGATTAAGGCACCATGCTGAACTGGGGTGTTTCCCCAAAATAAGTCAATGTCAGAGAACAAAACTAAGTGAGAATCCATTGGCTGAAAGATCACTAGAGAAATATTACAGAATTGTTCAGGATATTGATTTAGAACTGAAAGGCACCTTAAAGGTCACTTAGTTGGGCTCCTCTCACAGATGTAGAGACTGAATCCAAGAAAAGTTAAATAGCTACAAATCCATTCAAGTAGTAAGTGATAGATTGGGATTTGAACCCAAGTTCTCTTAACATTATGACCACCATTCTTGCCACAACACCAACTTCTAAGAGTTTTCGGATAATGGGCAGGGGTCCTGATGATCTTTTCCTGATTCCACAATAGAAGTACTAAATTGAAAAGTACTTTAAAAAAATACCAGCAAACACACATGTGACTTTGACTCAGGATCTTTGCACTGAAACAAATTATAAATTTAAAATAGCTATAATGATGACCAAGAGAAAACCTCAAAAAGAAAATGTGGATCAAGACATTTTTCCACATACTACACCACACCTACCCCTCTTATTTGGTACCTTCTAATAGTTTCCTAATCCATGAGGACCATATAGCAGAGAATCTTGATATAGTATTTGTGAACTTAGACTTTAATATTTTGATGACTACATCTCAATATAATTTGCTTCCTTTGTAATCCTACATATTTTATGTTTAAATCCATAGCTCATTCTGGTGAAAGATGTCTCTGGCCCAAAAAAGGTTAAGAAGCATTGTTCTAAGATAAGATCTAAGATACACATTGGCTAAGGGAAATAAAGTTGAGTCAGTGCTTGGAAATCTGCTTATTATGGTGTCCCTGGTCTCTGCTTAAACTGCTGTATAAACATAAATCCTCAATGCCTGAGAAAGAGGACCAGCCAGTTCTCATACAAAGACAGTTATAGCAAGAGTTGAAGTCCCATCCTGGCCTTATTGGCAGTAAAATGTCAGAACATTTTCTTGATTTCCTCTGGTCAGGATGATAGGAGGTCTCAGATCCTGAGAGAGTGTCTCCAGCCAAGCCATGTACAAGGAACTTGGGCATTTCCCCTTCCTTCCTATTGGCAAGGTTCTGTAAGACAGAAGAATGATAAAAAAGAAGTTACTAATTGACTTTTTCCCATTTATACTCAGCTTCTTAATTTGTCTTTCAGTCTGGCAGTTGGGCTTATTATCCCCTCCATAGAGTTTATTTGGCTTCTCATACATCACTTTCCCACTCTCTGGAAATATTTTCCCTCTCTCCTCTTCATGGTTTTCCTACTTCTTTAAGGACTTGCTCAGAACTTACCTCTTTTTTCACAAATCGTAGACAAATCGTAATTATGAGTCACTGAGATTATTTCAGCATCCTTTTCTAGGCACCTGCATATGTAGCTCAGAAGAGCTGTGATAATCTGGGTATATATTTAAGTTCTGTGGTTCTTATATAGCTTGTCCTGTTTCCCATTTCCATTCCCCCCATTCTCCACCCCACCCCATCTCCATTAAATTTAAGGCCCTTGAATATAAGAAGTGAGTCTATTGTCTCTTTAGCAATGTCCCACATTCAAATCACATGATACTTTGCAAACACTAGGCTGCTAACTTCAGAGAGAAAATCCTGCTGGTTCGTTTGTGTTTGCCTGTAATTCCTCTGGATGACCATTTGAAAATTGCCAGGGATATATTAGCTGGAAGAGTTAGAATTTCTATCATTTTAACAGTCTTTTTTTCCCTTTAACTTTAATATAGAATATTTAGCCAAATATTTAAGCTTTTTTAATGTAGTGATATCATAACAGCACTATGGCACTAGTTGAATTGTTCAGAAAAAATAAAGTAATCTATCATTTAAGCTCTTAGGAAAATGTGAGCATTGCTCTATGGATGGAATTGATCTAAAATGTTGGAAGAAATCGGGGGCCACCTACCTAGTATAATTTGAGCAGGCCAGGATATTTTGGATTTAAGGCCTACTGCTCTTAAATCTTCCCTTACCCAAATACCACAGCACTTGCTAAAGATTCTTCCTTTGGAGTCAAACCTTATCCTCTGCAGTCACATCTCCTTTGACAAGAGGACAATAATAGGGTGAAAAATCACCAGAAGGGATCTCAGAGATCACCTAATCGAACTCCTTCACATTACCAATGTGGAAATTGAGGCTTTTAGAGGTCAAAGCTGGAAGGGATTTCAAACTCCATAATTTTATTAATAAGGAAACTGAGACCAAGTAAGAGTTACTGACTTTACCCCAAAACACTGAAGCTATGAAATTGAATTTTGAACCTAGGTCTTCAGACCAAACCCAATCTACTTTCCAGTGCATGCTGGCGTTTGGTATTGTGCAGAAAGGAGGATGGTTGTTGAAATCACTTTGGCACTGACCATGACCATGAATCACAACAGTCTTCAGCCCTTCCAGAAATTTTGGATACTCATACATAATTGAAAAATATGCACTCTGGGATTTTACATACTCCAAGATAGCATTTGGCAATATATTGAACTTAGACCTTCTAAGCCTATCTGGAACCATTGTATTTCTAAATTATTAGCAAATGAGTTGGGGAAGAGGAGACTATCTTCTCTAATCATATGCCAAATTTCCAAATTGTTTTCTTTCATTTGCTTGTAAGGCATATAGATATGAATTCATTTGGAGGACAGAGGAGCTAGATTGAAATTTGGACTCTGCCACCTTATAACCTTGGGTATTAATCAATCAAATAATGAGCACTTAATTCTTCCCTATGTGCCAAGTAAGCCTTTGGGCCTCCATTTCTTCAACTCTGTGTAGCAGAGGGGAGTAGAGAATTTCTGATTAATTTGATAAGCCCCTTCCCCCTTCTATCCCAGGTAACTGGTTTAAATCACCTTTGTAAAAAGAGGGAACTTCCATAAGGGGTTATTCTATGTACCACTGAGGCACCTTTCAGTTCTAAATCTATAATCTGGAAATCCCAACATCCAATGCATATGTCAATCAGGGAATCTTTATGTTACTGCTCAGGAATACAATCAAAGCCAGGTTACTTGATCCCTAAAAATAAATTCCCTTCCTTTCCTGCCCCTCTTCCCTTACCCTCTCTTCTGATCCAATGACAGGAATTTCTTGCTTATATAGTCAGTCACTCTTGGCAAAAAATAATTTGGGACATGGGATCTTTAAATATTACTTCAGGGACAATTCCTTACCTCTAAAGTCTCTATTAGGGTCACATGAAAAAAGTTCCTTGTGGCTGTTTCTAAATTTTAGGGAAGTAGATTTTTTAAACTGAGAATCAAGATTTCCTACTGTATAGCCAACGCCTTCTCTGTCTCAGTTTTCTTATCTGTAAAATAGGGGAAGTGAAAATCACCTTTCTCACTAAATATGAACTAATTATCAGAATTTATTTTGGAACCATAAAGTATGATGAAAGTCCCAAATAACAAGTATTCTTCACAACTCAGCTCAAGTATCACCTTCTATTGAAAAACTTCTATATCCACCCTGCAGCTAGTATTCTCTCCCAAAATCATTTTGTATTCATTTCAATATATCCTGAATGTACTTACTTATTTATGAATATATGTCCTTCATTAGAATATAAGTTTTTTGAGGCCAGGGACTATTTTACTTTTGTCTCTGTATCTTGGGGCTTAGTATAATGCACAATAAGCATTTAATACATGTTTGTTGATTTATCAATCAGTTGATCAATTTAACTGTGTCACTGGACTTTGGTAAATTAGATTCCTTCTGGGAAATGACCCAGAGTCACGAGGGTAACTGGAATTTTCCTCCCTAGAGATTTTAAAGAAAAGATTAAAAACAGTTTTGTACAGGACTACTTAGGAGCAGAAAACTCATGGAGCTTCTTGCTAGTTAGCTCATAGAGATAGAGGATTCTATAATCATTGCTATTTGATGGCTAAAAAGATAGTCCTACAGAATGTGAATCCACTGTCCTTTATGACCTCCAGGGCCCACTGCTGTGAGTAGTTGTGTGCTCCTAGGAGTAACTTGTTTTACAAGCCTTCAGACACTGCTCAGGCTGTCATTGTGAATGACTGTTTGGGTTTCCAAGTTAGATCCTTGGATTGGAGCTCCCAACTGGAGTATTGGCCTTTGGAATAAAGATTTATACCTCTTGGCTTGAGTGGGTGACTTGAGTTTTGGGGGCAAACAAGCTTAAATAAAAGCAAAATACATCAGGCTATAATTTTGTACACCTACCTGAATAACTATCTTAGTACATAATAACTAATGCTTTCTTTCCAAGAGGATATTTATTATTTCCCTTCCCTACACAATGTTCTGCTTCTGTATTGCCTTACAATTACTTCTGCCCCACTCCCCTAACTTCCTGCAAAGAAAATTGTACCTTATTTTGAACCCAGGATATTATTATACATAAGAGAAATGAATACTTTCCAATATTATGTCCTCCCCTCTCCTACAAGCCAATCTACTACCTCTGGCCAAACTCCTTCTGGATTGATTCATGTTCTCTGAACTGGCTAGAGACTTGTAGCTAAACCTCAAATCCTCTGCTTGTTTCTTTAGGCACAGCTCCCACAAAACTCTACCAAATGGAGTACCCCGGGGAGAAATTAGACTAAAGATGTCTTTATATCAGGCCCTACGAATGCACCATTCATCTCAGGGCATTTTTAGGAAGGAGGCAGGACATAATCTATTCTGGGAGATTAGGAGACACTGTCTCAAAGTATTCATGTCTATCTTTGTTCATTTTTGCCCTTTTGTTCAGTTTTGCCTGAAGAAATATAAAAAGTGTTAATTAGCCTATTGGGAAAATACCTAGTTTCCCATGGGGTTCAGAAGTTAGAACTGAAAGGGATCTCACATAACATCCAGTCCAACTCCCTCATATGATGAAACTAAGGCCCCCAGATGTGATATGATTTGCTCAAGACTATAGTCAGTCAATGATAGAGCCAGGATTTGATTCTAGGTTTTCTGGATCTTTTCATTATAGAAGGGCTTACCTCCCACCAACTTCAACCTTTCCAATCATGCTTTCATATTTCTACTAAACCCAATCTACCTCTATTTCCTCTGAGCACTGGTAGTAATAATAATAATAATAGTTAGCATTTATAGGGGTTTAAAGTTTGCAAAGAACCTTATAATATCTCATTTCATCCTCTCAATAATCTTGAGAGGTAGGTGCAATTATTACCTCCATTTTACAGATGAAGAAACTGAAGCACATAGAGGTCACCTAGCAAGAAGTAGTTGAGACATATTTTGAATTCAGTTTTTTCCTACTTTAAATTAATCACTCTATGCATTGTTCCATTCTATGCACTGGTTGCCTAGTTCTTTTGATACCTATGTGACCTTAGGCACAGTTTTCAGTTTTCTCATTTATGAACTGAAGAAATTGGGTTGGAACTAGATGCTCCAGTTTTTCTTTTGTTAAATGAAGGTATTGGGTTGGATTAGATGCCTCTAAGGTTCCTTCCACTCTAAATATGTGACATCTCAAATTCTGCTTTATGTGTTCTTAGAGCATATTCACGACCACCACCACCACCACTATTACAAAATAACTAGGGTATATGTAGGATCTATCTTCTCTCCCTACTCTTTCCCCAAATGGTAATAATAATAAAAAGAATACCAATAACAATAGTTATAGACATGTAGATAGCACTTAAAGTTTGCAAAGTGCTTTGCATTTATTGGCTCTGATTTCTAAGTAGATGTTGAATAGGGATATTGAATTATGATGAGTCTAAGATCTGAGATACTAAGAATCTGTTACTGACTTCAATCACAGGAGCCGCAGATAGGGTGTTCCCTCCCTTCTATAATCCTATACTCCACGATGCCCCTGCATTGCCTTATAAAGACTTCTATCCCTTTCCCTTAACCCCCTCCAAAGAGGGTTGCACCTCATTCTGAGCCCAGTAAATACTTACCAATATTATTTCCTAAGGGAACTCCTAAGAGAAAAATGTCATAAAGTCATAGGTTTTAGAGCTGGAAGAAACTTTGCAGATTATCAGTTCCACATACATCCAGTTTTACAGATGAAGAAACAAGCCCAGAGAGTTTACATAACTTTTCCAAGGTCACAGATAGTAAATGGCAGAACCCGATCAAGGCCAGCTTCCTGAACAATGGGGCCTTGGACAGGGTATGAACACCTGACTAATTATTCATGCTACCCTTGCTAGAATCAAGGAGAAATGACTCGGAAGTTGAGACATATAGGTCATGTATTGCTTGATGATTCTTTCCAGGCCTTAGCTCAAGGGAAAAAATACAGAAGAGGCACCTGTTTGGCAATCTTCCCAGAGGATTTAAGTTGGCATTTTCTGGTACTGGTAGATCTTTTCACTCATGTAACTCTTGTCTTTCCCTCAGGCCCCTCTAAAAGTGATGTATCCCACTACCAAACTCCCATCATGCTTTGTGACTTAAGTTCTTGTGCACTTACCAATCTCATTCTGCTTTGAATTATGTATATTTGTAATATCTCTCCTACTAGACTGGAAGCTCCTTGAGGGAAGGGAAATTTCATGTCTTATTTATCTTTGCAACTCCCTCAATACAAGTGTAGTGCTTTGGACAGAATGGATGTTTAATATGAGTGAGATGGATTGAACTGAAGAGGTTTAGATTAGAACGATTGAGCTGGATACAAGTTCCTGACTTACAGATAATATGAGACAAGACAAAAGTGATAGGAGAGATGATTCAGCAAAGTGTACCTCTTCCTGAGTAGGCTGTACTGCTAGAAAATATAGGGAACCTCAGATTCCAGTTTTGAAACCAATTTAATGTGAAAAGAGAAAAGACAGATGAAGTAAAAACACTAGATTCAGTGATTCTGCAGAGGGGCTTATGGGTCAGCAAATCCAAATGTAGTGCTCTGTGATGAGAGCTAGAATAGATAACCTTTTCATCAACATGTTAGAATCATCAACTGATCATGGTCCTTTATACCTTTGAGCCAGAGAGACAAGCTTTTCCTTCCCTGCCTTGGGAGAAGCTCCTCAATCTGGTCAGATTTGACTTACATGACTATGAGAGCAGCATCTCTGGAGTAGTCCAACAGAACCTCATTCAGCCTCACCTGCCGAAGGGACTGAGGGGAGAATAAAACTCATCAGCACCCATGGAATGGACAGCAGCCCATTTAGGGGTGTTTGTCTTAATTTAAGTTACCCGTTCTTCACCTAGAGTCCATTAATTTTTTTAATCTTTTGATACTATATTTCAATAGAATTACTTTTTTTAGTTTATGTTTTATTTTTATGAAAACAATTTATAGTGTTTTATGTATTTTTTTTTAAAGCATTCTAAATAGAAGTTTGTCAAAGGGGTCCATCACACAAAAACGGTTAAAAACTCCTGGTCTAAAAATGAATATGCATTCTCTGGTCTCGTAGAGAGGTAGAGAAATTTCAGGAAAATTTGGAATTTAATCCCCAAACTTACCTCCTTCAGGAAGCCTTCCCTGATTGACACCAATCAACTCTTACTCAACATTGAAGTCTATTAATTTATACTTTTTTTTTGCATGTTGTTTTGCATGTATACTTAAACAATTAAAAATTTTGAATAGGGTTCTTGTGTCCCCCAACTGGATTATTAGTTTTGTCAGTGACTGAATTTTTTTTTGTCTCTTATCTTCCCCTTCCCCCAGTACTTCAGAAAGGTCTCTGGACACCAAAATGAATCAATAAATGTTGTTGGTAAACTGATTAGAGGGAAGATTTGTAAGGAGTGTGTGTGTGTGTGTATGTGTGTGTGTGTGAAGGTTAGCCATCATCTTAGTGGAACCTCTAAAAAGTAGAGAAGCATGGTAAAGGGCTGGGGGGGAGGGGGAAGCATTGGATCTGGACCCAGGAATCCCAAATCCTTGTTCTAGTTATGCTGCTAACTCCCTTTGGAGTTAGCTTTCTCTTTCCTGGGCTAAGGAAGCACTGTAAAAGGAGAGATTGACTTAGATGATATCTAACATCTTATTCAGTATAAGATTCCATTCAATTTGATTCTGCCCTATCTTATCACTCACCCTGGAGAAGAAGAGATAGAAAGGGGAGCTGTAGGGGTCAAATGAAGGCCAGCAACAAAACTGGGGGCATGGCTTGATTTATACTAAAACTAGTCCAGCTAATTTGCTCCAGATGCCTTGAAAACAAGAAGGTGGAAAGGATCCCAATCCCCCAGTTGCCCTTTCCTCTCCCCTTCAATGGCATCAACTCATAAATGCCCTTGTCAACTGTACCTTCATTTTATTTTTATTGATTTCCTCATCTGAGATCTTCCAGGGACAATCACGTCGCATCTCATTAACAGTAGCCTCATCCTTGAAGCCATCATTCAGCCGAAATGGGGCAATCATGTCCTCAAACCGCTTGGTGCTGAGGACAGAGGAAAGAATGTAAGAAACTCTGCCTTCACTATGTACCAGGTAGTAGGAGGATAGAGGTGAAGGGGGATATGATATGCAGAAAGAAAAGAAAGACAAAAAGAATGAATATTTCTATGATACTTACAATATGCCAAGCAATTTACAATTTCATCAGAATCTGACAGCAACCTTGCGAGGTAAATGTTATTATTCTCATTTTACAGTTGAAGAAACTGAGGTAGACAGAAGTTAAGTAGCTTGCCCAGGACCTTGCAGTCCTAGGGTAGCTAGATGATGTAGTGGAATAGAATGCTGGGCTTGAAGGTCAGGAAGATGAGATTTCCTGAGTTCAAATTTGGCCTCAGGCACTTACTGTGTGTTCCTGGGCAAGTTATTTAACTCTGCCTCAGTTTCTTTACTTGTAATTTAATTTGGAGAAGGAAATGGCAAATCACTCCAGTATCTCTACCCAGAAAACCCCAAATGGGTCATGAAGAGATAGATAAAATGACTGAACAACAACTTCCTGACTCTAGGGCAGCACTCCATTCACTGTGCCATCTAGCAGCCTCTTTTAAGCCTCAATCCCATCCTTCCACATTTATCCAACCCAACAGATCTTGTAGCATTCCTTCCACTCTTCTCTTTTTTTTCTTCCTTTCTGAATGATAATAGCTGGCATGAGATCTACAAGGTGTTTTACATTTATTGTCTCATTTGATCTCCCTAAGAACTCTGTGATAAGAGAGTATTATTCTTCTCATTTTGCAGAAGTGAACTGAGTTGTTCAAGGTTACACAGCTTCTATGGGCCAGTTGGGACTTGAGCCCAGATTTTCTATGCCAGATTTTATGTAGGGACACATAAGACTAGGTAGTAAAAGGTTGGGGTACAGGAAGACATTGCTTTATATAGCAGGCACATTTCTAAAAAATAATTTGAATCAAAGTGTTTCTAAACTGGGTTTTATTTTCAATTCCCGGCCAGAGGTGGAGCAGGTAGGGGGTATAGGTAGAATACCAGTTAAAGGAATCCACAGTAAAAAGTTTCAAATAAATAATAATTCCTTTCAGATCTTCTGTATAGCTCTGACCTTTCCATAATGTCAGCTTCTCCATGGGTCTCCTAACTTTCAGCTCATGCTGGAAGTCCAGCAGCCAATCATAGGCTCAATCCCAGTGCTGATCAGCATGGAAACTTTGACAGATTCCATTTCTACTCAGGCCTAGTTCTTGCCTCCTTAGGCAACCAGGTGGTTAGTTTAAGTGATCCATCAGCCTCAGCCTCCCCAGCTGAAGAGATTATGGGCATGGATGACCACATCCAACCTGCCTCACATTTGCTTTGTTATGTACTTATATAAATACATGTTTCTTCCCCAAAAGCATGTAAGTTAATTGAGAGCAAGGACTGTCTATTAAATTAAAATTTAAGTTAAAAATTCCCAGCACCTAACACAATGCTTGGCACATAGTTGATGCTTTAATACATGCTTGTTGATTGATTTCATATTAACTTCATGTAGGAGTACACTTGTCATGTTATAGAGAGGATAGTCCTTGACCAATTAATCCTCATTCCTCCTGGAAAAAGGAACTCCTTCTTTTTCCAACTTCCAAGCACTGGTGTGCTTGGAAATTAAAGAATAAGCATAAAGCCAGATTACCCTGAAAATTAGGGATAGGGCCCTGCTGTTTCTAAACTAAGAGCATCTCATAACAAGAAGCAGTTCCAAGGCTAGAGAAAGCTTAGGTATTTGTGAGCCTAGGAAACCGTTCATTTCTTTGGACAGACTTAGCCCCTCAAAGACAGTCCTAATAGGAAGCTGAGGGATTGACTGAATCTTGGAGTTTGAAACATCCCAGAGTTTAAACTGCTTCTTTATGGGTATATTCTGTCTTTGAAAAACCCAGTTTCCTCCAAAACTCAGTACAAATGCTACCTTCTATATGAAGCATTCCCTGTTCTTCATTCTCCTCCTCCCCAGTTTGTAATGTCACTATCCAAATTACTTTGAGCTCATTTTAAAATTTAAAAATATGTTCTGTATTATTTATTAAGTTTCTGTTGTCTCCCCCATTAGAACTGCACCCTGCTTGAGGGAAGGAAAGTATTTTACTTTTGTCTGTACTTCCCTTAGCACAGAGCCTTGGCCTATGGTAGATATTTAATAAATGCTTACTTAAACTGGAAGAAAGGTTTCTAAAGGGGAGAAACTCAGCTGTAACCTGGCATATATTGAGATCATTGGATTTGGAGAGGGGAAAGACATTTAAAGATCATCTGGTTGATGTCCTCCTTTTATAAAAGATCTTTAAATGTCTTTCCCAAGGTTTAGAGAGGGAAAGAAAGATTTGATCAAGATAGTACATAGAAAAGACAAGAATGAAACTTAGGTCTTCTGATGCTAAATCTAGTGCCCTTCTCACTAATCTAAGTGCCACTTAATAAATACTTAGACTTTAGCCAGATCTTACCTCCAGGTGTGCCTTGGAGAAAGGCTAAAGCAATAATGTTCAAAAAGACAGAGGAAACCACAAAGAACCCCACCACCACCACCACTATCCCCGCCACCATTGTAATAAACAGCTTCAGATGCTTGCTTTCCCTTCCTTTCTTTTAGAGAATCACAAAAATAAGGACCTGAAAAAGAACCCAGTGTATCACACATCTAACAGATGGTCAACCCACCTTAGCTTGAAATCTCCAGAGGAAGGAATTCCACTTGAGGAGAGCCCATTCCTCTTTTGGACAGTTCTCTTAGATCATTTTCCCCTAAATTAAACCTTTATCTGCCGCTTTGTAACTTATCCAAGATCCTAAGAAATTGAATCTCACAACTGAGGGAAGATCTTCTTCCACTGAGGTATATATATACACACACATACACACATAAATATGTACACACACACACACACACACACACACGCACGCACACACACACAGAGTGGAATCTCATTTGAGACTATCTTTAAAATGGGCTTGTTGCTCCTACCCATGTCCACCATGTCCCTGTGCCCCAAAGCTCCAAAATATAGAGCATTACTGTTCTGGCCGAGGCTTCTGATTGATGTCAGGAAGGACATGAACTTCATGAAATCCTAGACGGAACTTGCTCAGCAGTGAAATAATCCTGTAAGGGAGGTGAAGATAGATTTGTAGATTTGTTGTTATTGCTGTTTTTCCCCCATTCACTCATCAAGTAATAAAAATAACTCTTATTTCTTTGGTGCTTTAAACTTTACAAAAATCTCTTTTTACAGTAAGAGAGATGATGATTTGCTCAGGGTCACAGCATATAAGAGTTAATGCAGGTCTGATTCTAAACCTCTTGCATCTTCCATCTTCCGATGTGATTTTTAAGAACAAATCACACCCTCCCCATCTCCTTATGCTTTCATCTCACAGTTGGGGCTGTGGCACCTGGCATTTTCAAAAATATGAAAAGAGGACACAAAACAAACAAACAAGAATTTCTCCAGTGTTCCTCTAATAGGAACACACTTGGGTTCAAGATAAACAATGAGTACAGAGCCAGGGGTTTGTAATGTGGGACTTGGTCAAAGCTGAGTCCTTCTTATGCTATGATTTTGGGGGTGCCTAGATTGCTAAAGTACTACTTCCCTGGATGCTTACGATGTGCCAAACACTGTGAAAGACACCAAGGAACAGTCTCTATCCTCAAGTGACTTAGAGACTTGATGGGAATGCAACAAAAATCATTCAATTTTCTGGCTAGGGGGCTCTAACTTTTGGTGCTGTGGAAATTTTTAAAAGGAGGGATCTCTTTGGATCAGGAAGGATTCACGGAAGAGGTAAAGAGCTTGAGCTGGGCCTTGAAGAGTGGGCTAGATTTGGATAGAATTGGGGGATAGAATTGGAAGTCCAGATGGAAAGAAAGGTCCAGACAAGAGCCACTGGTTTCTACAAAAAAGACTGCCTTGGTTTAAATGGAGGTCGTGTGCTTGAGAGTGGAAAGAGATATATTTGCATGCATACATGTGTATGGGAGAGTCAGATCAGAGAAGGCCTTCAAAGCATCCACACAGGTGATTCTACATGGTATAATTTGTCCTTTTAAGGACAATTATCTACAAAGTGGGGAGAGCAAGGAGAGAGCTCGTTGAGAGGCTAATCTAGCTAATGCCTGTGTAGCTAATGGGTAGAGAAGGGGGCTAGGATAGCAGTTGAGGGTGGAATGACATGTCCCTGTGGCCTGTGTAAGTTGGTTATCACTTTCTCTGAAGTCTTCACCTCCCTCTATTCCTTACTAACTTCTTACCCAAGGGGAAGGTGTGACTGTCTCCCTCACAAATGACCTCCCCCTGATATAATTTATTTTCATTAAAATAATTTATTTTTAACATTCATTTTAAAAAACCTTTGAGTTCTGAATAGTCTCCCTCTTTTCCTCTATCCCTCCCTTCCTCCACCCATTGATAAGGCAAGCAATATGATATTTAATATGATTTTCAGAGCAAATTCACACTTCCCATCTTATGTTCTTTAACTCACAGTGGAAGTGGTATAAGCTGTCCTTGGCACCTGGCATTTTCAGAAGTATGAAAAGGGGATATGAAACCAAAAACAATTTCTCAAATGTTTCTCTAATAGGAACAATTCGAGTCTCAAAATAATCAAACACTGAGCACTAGAGCTTATAGTCTTAGCTGTGGGACTGCTTCACAGGTGAGATCTCTCTACTGTGTGATTATATGGGTGACTGGGGTTGCTATTGCAGTAGCCTTCTAGCTTTCTGATAGTTCCTCTGCTTTATATGTGTTTCCATTCCAGTCCAACTTCTTCTCAGCTGTGAAACTGATCTTCTTGGGGCACCGAGGTGTCGCAGTGGTTAGAGTACTAGCCCTGAAGTAAGGAGGACCTGAATTCAAATCTATTCTCAGACACTTAACACTTCCTCTCTGTGTGACCCTGGGGAAGTCACTTAACCCCAATTGCCTCCTTAGCAAACATAAAATAAAATAAAATAAAAAATAAATTAAAAAAATTTTAAAAAGCCTGATCTTCTTAAAACATAGGTCTGACCATGTCACCCCATCTCCCCCATTAATTCAATAAATTTCAGTGGTTCCTTATTATCTTAAAGATCAAATATAAAATCCGGTTTGGCTCTTCAAGCCCTTCATAATTTAGCCTCTTCTTCCTTCCTTTTCGGTCTTCTTATATTTTATTGCCCTGAAAGAACTCTGGTGATACAATGACACTGGCCTCTTGCTGTTCCTTGCTCCAGAAACTATTTTTTGCCTCCATGGATTTTCTCTGGCTGTCCCTGATTCTCATCCCCTTATTCCTGGAACTCTCTCCTTAATTTCTGCCTTCTGGCTTCCATGGTTTTCAAGTCCCAATGAAACCCCACTTTCTGTAAGAAGTCTTTCACATTCCTTTTTAATTTTAATGCCTTCCCTCTGAAATTGTCTTCAATTTATCCTGTTTATATCTTGTTTAGACAAATTATACATAGTTCTTTGTATGTTGTTACTACTTAAACTGGGGGTTGCTTGAAAGCAGACTTTTTTTCTTTTCTTCCTATCTCTAGTATTTAGCATAGTACAAGAACACAGTAAGTGCTTAACTTGAATTGACTTAAACAGCCTTAGCCTGACCTGCCTTACAGCCAAGGGTGTCCTGGAGTGACTTCAACAGGTAATTTTCAGTGAGCATTTACACCTCAGAAACTGGCAAATGCCAAGATCAAGGCAATTTATTGTTCTGTTGATTGTCTCAACCTAAGAAACTGATGCATCCTGTATAATTCCTCCTCCCCCGAGAGTCAGTTATTAAACATCTAGCAGCATACCACTGCTTCATCAGAGAGTGTCTTAACCAGGTCCTTGAGTATTTTCAAATGCCCCAAACTTAGAGAATATTGGTTTATGGCAAGAGAAATAAGTCTCAATCTACATCCACTTACGCCTTTCTCTCTTCATCCATCCTGTTGATCTGGCCCCCAACAAACACTCGAATCTTACACTTGTTCCACCTCTTCTTTCGACCAAGAAGATAAGGTATCAGGAGGGTGAGCCCTTGCCAAAGTAAAAGATGTCAAAAGTGCATCAGAGCCAGTGGCACAAGCAGCCCCATGGCCCACCTGCCTCTGCTGGGTCACAGTGTTTTACTGCCTCCTATGGATCTTCTATGTAGATTTTGTCACTTAATAACCTTTTGTGAAATTCTAACCACTCTGTTCAAGGAACTACACTAAATGCCTTATTAAAAGAAAAACATTTAAAGTTTGAAAGCAATGTAGTTGACTGAAACCTGGGCTCTGGTTTTGGGTTTTGAAACTGTTTTGGCCTAAATAATTCACTTAATTATAGAATGTAGGCAGCGAGGTGATGCAGTGGATAGAGCATTGGGCTTGGAGTCAGGAAGATCTTAGCTCAAATCCAGTTTTAATGATGTGACTGTGGGCAAGTCACTTAACCTCTGCCTCAGTTTCCTCATCTGTAAAATGGGGATAATAATAATATTTGTCTTTACAATAATACTTGATTATTGTAAAGATAAAATACTTGATATAATACAAGTATTATAAAATAATACTTGATTATTATAAAGATAAAATGAGATATTTATAAAAGTTCTATAAATGCTATTATTATTGTTAAATCTGGAAAAGACATTAGAGACTTCACCACTCCCAATCCTTAGTTTTTAGTTCCTTTACTTGTAAAAATAAGGCATGGGGGAGGTCTGTGAATTAGTTATTTCCTTTCAGCTCCAAAATCCTATCTATAATGTTCTATTATCAGCACATTTCTGAGAAGAAAGAGAATTACGTCATAGGATTATCATAGGATGTTAATGGCAAGAAACTGAGAATCATCTATCTGTTTCTATTTTCACAGCATAAGACTAAAATATACAGAGAGGGGGGAATCCATCCAAAATTTCATAACCAATTGCTGGAAGAATCAGTCAAAAGGCCTCAGGAATCTCAAGCAACAAGACAGGATTCCTAGATCAATATCCTTTTTACTAGAAACTATTGTGTCAGGTCAAAGACATGGTAAAAATGGCCCCAAAACATAGGGAGGGGAAACTATTAGGGGGTGTGAGATGCCAAAGAGAAAGGCAGAGAGACTCCTTTTTAGACTTATCCCTCAGAAATCTCCTGGTACTGTGGGGATTACTGACCTCCATCATCAAAGAGCCAGTAGATATCAATGGTCTTCTTGCCCTGTTCAGATTGAAATATTGTGCTGGCTTGTTCTTCAGCCACCAGAACTTCCGGGTTTACTAGAAAAAAAAAATAGACATAGATAATAGACAAAGATAATAGAAAAAGATAAAAGACATATTACTTATGACTCTGTGGTTGGGGGACAGGTGGCTCACTCACTTTCATCCATGAACCTTTTTTCCTTTCCCTTTGGCAGACCAAAAAGTACCCCCCCTCTTCCCCGCCCATTCCCTGCTCCTTGATCCTGTCTGTACTGTAGGCATAGGAGGGCTATGGGGACTCCCTGGGGCCACCCCAAAACACACATACTATGTCATGGACAAGTCTATCACCAGCCCTTTCAGTGACCTGTTATCTACCATGACTTTAAAGGAGGGAGAACGTGGGAGAATGTGGTTGTGGCCAGTCAGCTAACTGCCCCACAGGTTGACAGATCCCTGAAGGCTGAATCACAGAGGGGACTGATGTGTACCACTGACAGACGGCCTAGCTCCATTGGCTCTGGCTTCTTTTTGGTCTTCAGTAGGGTCAAATACAGGATTAACTACAAGAGAGAGCAGAGAGGGGGTCCTGAATGCCGGCTGTGCCGCTAGCCCGGGGGTAGCTGGGATGCAGATCACGGCACTTACTGTGGGCTTGCATCACTTCAGAGACATTGAGACCTTCTCTCATCCTCATCACACACACACCGTAGTTGAAATCAAAAGCATCACTGGGGAAAGAATAAACACAGTCCTGCCCATTGTATACATGGAGTTTCTTGAATCAGGAAATCAGTACAGACTTCTTTCTTTGGTTGAGAAGGGAAGTATCCTTCACAGGGAAAGCCTTATGCTTGGATGATGGCCTACTGCTATCGGGGGAAGGGTATCTGTCCCCAAATATCTCCCTGTCTGACGGCTGATCTGGTGGAGATTCTCCCCTAGAGAATGCTCGGGGCTAAGCTAATGGATCTCTAAGCTCCCCTTCTACAACAGCAGGTGTCCTGGAAAGGAGAAAAACATAGGAAGTCCCCAGGGCTTTATTATGATTGAGTGTGTCAGATCTGCTTTCCTTCAGTGCAAGAGGAGGTGGGGTAAGATGGAGCAACAGTATTCGGGACTGAGGGAGTGTTGAGAAGGAAGGAAAGGACACAAGAGAGAGAGGGTAGGACACTGGAAAGAGCGCTGGTTTGGAGTCAGGTAAATCTTGGTTTTGGGGGGCAACTAGGTGGAATTGTGGACGTTGGGGCCTGGAGGCAGAAGACTCATCTTCCTGGCCTCAGACACTTATTAAGCTACATGACCACAGGCAAGTCACTTAACCCTGTTTGCCTCAGTTTCCCCATCTGTAAAATGAAGTGGAAAAGGGAATGGCAAATCATTCCAGCATCTCTGCCAAAAAACTCTTATGGAAGGTATTGACATGATATGGTCTATGGAGTCACAAAGAGTTGGACACAATGAGGGGGGCTAAACTGTAATCTCTGAGTTCAAATCTAGTATTCTTTTCAGTAACTCTCAAAGGGCAGGGGTTTTTCTTTATACCTGTCAATAACAACAACAGCAACAACCACCATAATAATATCTAGCATCTGTTTAGCACTTTAAGGTTTACAAAGTGCTTTACATTTATTAACTCATTTGATCCTCACAACAATATGATGAGAAAAAAGCAACAACAATCTTTTGAAATAAGTGCTGTTATTACTCCTATTTTACAGAGGAGGAAATGGAAACACAAAGAGTGACTGGCTACCAGAGTCACATACCTAAGAAAATGTCTGAGAGGGGTTTGAACTCAGGTCTTCCTGATTCCAGGTAGCTATTCACTGAGCATCCAGCTGCCCCACAGCAAATGCTTACTAAAAACAACTTCTTAATGACTACAAGTTATCAGGTTATCCTGGTACAACACAATCTTGACTATCTAGAACCCAATTCATTGCAACCCTCAATTTACTAGCTCAAATTTATATCTTCCTTTAATAGAAACAACAGAGCACAGTATAGAGAAAGCTGGCCTTGGAAACAAAAACAGTTGGGGTCAAATCCTGCTTCTGATCCAGACTGGCTGTGTGATCCAAACAACTTAACTTCTTAGAACTCTAGATAATCCCTCAAGACTGCAACATAGCCGAGCTGCTGTCCTAGATTGGTAGAAGAAATTCCACACTGGGAGTTCTCTATACTAATCAATCATTAAATACTTGTTAAGCACCTACTATATGCCATGCGCTCTGCTAAGACGTGGGGTCACAAAGCAAAGAAAAAGCCAGTCCTGAGCTCACAATCTAATGGGGAAGATTACACACAAAGTAATATAAGATAAATAGGAAATAATCAACAGAGAGAGCAAGTATTAGAATTAAAAGGGACTGGAAAAGATTTCCTGCAGGAGATGACAATTGGGACTTTCCAGGTCCAATTCCTGACACTTCCCAATCACAAAGTACTTCCATGCGTATAATTCTCATTCCCCTTGTGAGGCAGCAGGTCCAATATCATCACTGCCAATGTCAGTATAGGAAACTGAGGATGAGGAGTTAGGTGACTTGCCTAAGATCATGCAGCAAGTTAAGGAATCAAAAACAAGATTTCCAGCCTCTTGCCACCTGATTTTGTACTCTTTCCACTACACTCTACTGTCTCTTTTAAAACAAGGGCAAGAGTGTGTGTGTGTGGGGGGGGTAAAATCAGAGTGGTTTTTTTTATTTTAATTTTTTAATTTTTATTCATTTATTTTTAGTTCACAGATTCAATATAAACAGAGACCAACTTTCAAAGATTTCTGGGTCTCCTATGTGGGCCTGGCCAAAAAGCACCAATGATGAAGATGGTCCCATTATGAAAAAGTCATTTTCTACCAGAATCTTAGAATGTTGAAATTGGTTAGAGCCTTGGAAATCACTTAGTCTGACCTGCCATTTTACAGAGGAAGCAGACTCAGAGAGGGAGAGTGATGTGTCCAGAGACCTGTGGCTAATTAGGGAGGGATAATGGGAGGGCAAAAACCCACTTCTCTTGGCTCCCAGCACAATAATAGTCTTTATGCCACTCTGGCTCCATTTGCCATTAAGGTAGGAAAGTGATTTGGACATTTTAGTTGAGAGAACAGATCCATAGATTAGCCCTGAGATAGCTCCCAAATTAAAATCATAGGTGTGACCCATTTGTCAGACATGCCCTTCTCTTAACTGCAGAGGGTCTCTGCCCAGAGATTTAATGTCAAGACTAAGGTGGGAGTAGGGGAGATACTCTGCCCATGCTAAGAAGCCTTCAGAATCTCTCATCTCCTGACCTCTATCAGTCATCCTCCCTCCCCACTTTGACTGGATCCAAGAGCTGATGGAGACAGAGGACTGCTTCCCCTGAAAACCCTTGAACTCACTGTAGGATTCCAATGTAATCCTCCACTGTTGCTGGGTGAGCTGACTGCCAGTTCTTTTTGTATCCGACCACCAGAATGTTGGGCTTCATCTTCCCAAGACCGGATGCCTGTATTCAAGAAATAGCTAAAGAAGTATGGCCAGCTCTCCATCATTCCCAAGTGGATGCTCTCTAAGCTTTCTTCTGGCTCTAGGGCTATAATTCTTGGCCTGTTCCCCTGAATTAATGCAGGAAATTATTTCCCCTACTAGATGACAAGCTTCTTGAGAGTGGGGACCATCTATGTCTTAGTCATTTTTATTCCACAGTCAGCATCAAACATTGTAGGTTTGGCACAAGTAAAAATCAACTTTAATAATGAAGAGTCAGGGATGAGTCTTCCCAAATATTTAGTTCCCCTGCTCCCCATACTGAGCTCCCCCAAATTCATGGAAAACCATCTAAAATAAAAATGTTCTCTCAATGGAATATGAGAGGCAGGCCTGTGTTCCAATATTTCTCAGCTAGCTGTGTGACTCTAAATAATCACCTAATCTCTCTGAGCCTCAGTGTCCTCAGCTGTAGGCTGAAGAGGTTGGACCTGACAAATTCCAAAATCTCTTCTGGCTCTAATTGGAAGATTCTATGAAGTAGGGATCTCCACTGCAAGAGTAGGGAGGTGGGGCTAAGATGGCAGAGTGAAGGCAGAAACCCACTGTAAGAGTGATTAGAGTCCAGAAGGAGCTTCCCCTCTGAAGAGACTGAGAGGAATGACCATGGATTTTCAGGGAAGGTCATTCAGAGCAGGCTGGACCTTCCTTCATCCACAGAAGAAGCAGATTCAGAGAGGGAAAATGATGTTTCTAGAGTCCCGGCTAATTGGAGATGGGCACTGTTGGGGCTCACTGCTTTCCCCAGGCAATCACTTCACCTGAATTAGAATCTGGACTCCACTCCTCAAGTCCTCTGCGATCACATCCGAGTAGAAAGCCTTGATCTTCCTTTTGTTCAGCCACTTTGTGTGTCCGTTGGAGATGAGTCGGAGCTCTGGCATTCTCTGTTTTCGAGGTCCCTGCCATGGGAGTGAAAGAGAGAGCCCCATCCCACCCCAGAGAATCAGCAGCTGCTGTGTGGAGAAGTCTACACTATCTCAGGGTTGGCTCACGTCTATGGCCCCACCAAGAAGACACAGATCTGGCAGGCCTAGTGAATGGAGATAGAAGAAAAGGGAAAGAAGAGGAGGCAGGAGAAAAGGCTTTAGAGTATCAAGGGATCCTTAGGGAGTGTCTGGTCCCTTATCCTCTCCATCCCTTATTTTATTGTAGGGAAACTGAGGCCTAGGTGGGGGAGGTCCACAGAGGACAAAGCTAGAATCTGGATCCATGTGGAATAAAGGAGAAAGGGCAGGAAATAAAAAATGGAGAGAAAGAGAAGGTGACAAAGGAGGGAAAAAACATGAAGTCAGCCAGTGATGTTAAAGCAGAAATGGAGGATGTAGCCAGATTGTGAAGAATTTTAAATGCTGATGAAATTAATTTATATTTTCTACTAAAGTCAATAGGCATCGCTTAGAGCTTCTTTAGCAGGAGATACCCCCATACATGTGTGTTCCTATGTGCTCCATGGAAAGTCCCTCACTTCCATTATTAGACTGGGCTGGAAAAGTTTGCAGAAAACAGCCAGGTAAGGGACTGTCCCAGCCTGGGGTTGTTCCCCCCCCAGATCTAAAGGAGAAAAAGGAGACAGAGACACTCACAATGATCACATGGCCACAGATCATCAGGCTGAGGTTCCTGGTGAATGTGCCCACAAAGTCCACTAGGGCTGGCCGGAAATTGGGTGGCCCAGTGAGGACCAGGCACTGGGGTCTGAGAATCAAAAAGGAGAAAATGTCAGGGACACAAAGGACAGAGCGACTGCTCAGAGACGGAAGCTGAACTTCTATAGGTACTTTCCCTCTTCTACGCCTTGCATCTATTTCTTCATCAGCAAAAATCTGACCTATATCCCAGGCACTTTAAGAGAATTAACCTGATTCCATGCAACTTTATTACATGCAAATTTTATGAAAAATATGTCATTGTATAAATGGATAGGATCATTTTCATTAAGAAACAAGCAGGCAGTTAATCAAGCCTTTATTACCTACTATGAGCCTCCTTCAGCAGCTAAGCTAGGCCTGGAGTCAAGAAGACTCCTCATTCTCCTGAGTTCAAATCTTGCCACAGACCCTTACCAGCTGGGTGATTTTGGGCAAGTCACTTAACTCTGTTTGCCTCAGGATCCTCATCTGTAAAATGGGCTGAAGGAGGAAATGGCAAATCACTCCTGTACCTTTGCCAAGAAGATCTCAAACAGGGTCACAAAGTATGGGACACGACTGAAACAACTTAACAATACAATGAGCCTCCTAAGCGGCAGGAATACAAATATTTCAAACATTCAAGGCCCTGTCATTTTATCAGTGTGAATACTTCTTCTAACATCCTCTCCCGCGGAATAGATGGTTTCTCAGGGTTGCTGTGGTCTGAGTATCCATCCCAAGGCCAGCCTGGCGATGAGCCTCTGCACTGGGCGAGGCTTCTCCTTAGCATGGACACAGGCAGTGTGCCAGCAGGCCGAGGCTGCCAGAACATGGCACGGCCCTCAGGAAGCCAGGGTCCCTCTGGTGCTCCAGCAAGGACAGCATTCGTGGAGTGGTCATAGGAACCATAAAATACTCTTAGTGAGTATAATTTCTCACTTCTTTTGCCAGTGAATTTACACAGTGCCCGTGCCATCGGTCAGCATCTGTGTTCTGGAGCCATGGCCCCAGTGAGGTGCCCATCACGTGATAAATGCTTAAGACTCATTTGCTGATGGGCTGCTTGCTAGTGCTCAGGGCGGGTGAAGGAACAACTGGTTACGGGGACAAAAGGGTGTCCTGGTCACCTGTAATTCTTAATGTGCTCTTCAACTTCATTAAGTCCTACTGAGTAGCTCAGGGCCATGTTGTAGGAGCCAGCTTGGACTGAAGATCCCCAGTTCACCTCTGGAGAGAGAGAGAAGTTGGGAGGAGAGGAAGAAAAGTTTTACAGCTTCAGAAGAACATCACATGTAGCTCAGAGGTAGGGGGTAGGACGGCGTCAAGGGATATGGCCAGCAGCCAGGGGTGAAGCCACGCTACAGGAAATAATGAAAACAGCTCATAATAAAACCATTGTGCTCTAAAGTTCACAAACCTTTTTCCTTGCAACAAACTTTAGGTAAGTAATGTAAACATTAATGTTCCTATTTTTTAGATGAGAACTTATGGCTCAGAAAATTCAAAAGAACATGTCCAAGGTCACTCAGCTAATATGGGTTCCTCCCAGGGATGTAGATTTAGGGCTAGAAGGGACCCCAGAAATCATCTGGTCCAAGCTCCTTATTTTTCCATGAGAAAGTGAGGCCTGGGGCACTTAAATAACTTAACCTAGATTAGAGAGAAAGAGCAAGGGCTTGAATCCAGGTCTCATCTGACTCCAGTGGCAGTGACATCTTCACAAAAACATTTCCCAGTCTAATTGACTTGGAAATGAGACTTTAAGGTTTACAATTACTTTGCTTACAATATCTTGCCAAAAAGAGCCATCTTTTTGATAGGCCGAGGAGGGAGTATCTACAAAACTGGCTTAAGAAAAAGAAAATAGCAAATGGGGCAAACGTCTATTCCATCATAGCCTGCAGCAGGCATCGCTGCCCATTGGACAATTCTACAGGGCCATCTGTCTTTAATCATTTCTAAAAATTTCCTCATCTGCATTAGGAGGATGATCATCCCTGTCGCCCTCCTTTTCAAGATGACTGGAAGGGATTAGGGGGAAGGGCAGAGAAAATTGAACAATAGCCCTGAAAAGGTTTTGTCAATGGCAAGACAGGGAGGAAAAGGAGGGAAAGGAATCTGGACCAGGAGTCAGGAGAACTGAGCCGCCATCTAATTTCTGCCATCTAACTAATGTATTGTCCTGGATAAAATTGCTCAGGATCTTGGAGACTCAGTTTCTTTTTCTGTAAAATGGAGATATTAATACTTCTCCTACCCACTTCTGGGTTCTTTGATATCATGGGCAAAAAGCCAGTGATTCAATGAATAAGGGAAAGATAGCAGGAGAGGGGCCAGCAGGTTGCAATTTGATGTCAGAAGTGGATTGTGTATAAAATATATCATCATGACTATATACATACATATGTATACGTACATATACATATGTCTTGTCTATCTGTCAGTTATCTATCTATCCAGGAAATAGGTGAGTTATAGGAAATATAGGTGAGGTTAGGAAATAGGAAATGGGAAAGAGGCGAGTTAGATGATAGGGAGGGTAATGAGGAATGCTAGAAAGAACAATGACCTTGGAAACAAAAGGCACTATGGCAAATAGAAAGAATGTTGGGTAAGAGGTCAGAAGATTTGAGTCCAACTCTTGACGCTACTACTTTGTCTCTGAATTTCAATTTCTTTTTTTTTTTTTAAATATTGTTCTTGGACTAAATGATCTTTAAAGTCTATTTCTAAATCTATGATGAATTATGATCTGGATTCAATCCCAAGTCTTTCATACTAGCTGTATGGTTCTAGCAAAATCCTTAACTTCTCATGGGCTATAAAATGGAGAGAGTGAACTAGTTGATCTCTAAGGACCTTTTGTGTACTAGTACTGTCTTTTAAATACATAGGAAATGGGTAGTTCAATATTAACATTAGTGCCCCTGAAATAATTAGAGAATCAAAGTATACACACAAAGTGTAGTGCTTCAATAAGAGATTTCTTGAGAAAACAAGAAAGAACCCCCATAGAATGGAAAGTCGTGGAGGAGCTGAAATCTTCCATGACTGAAAAAGTCATGGATTTATCACAGCAAAGCATATACTCCATGGGGTTGTTGTGAAGAAAACATCTATGTAAAGTATCTTGTAACCAGGAAAAGCTATGTGAATGTCATATTATAAACTATGAAGTGCTATACAAATGTCAGGGATCACTTCCATGATACAGGGATCATATTTTTTGCTACACTACAACTTCCTCCTGGCAGACAAATGAGTAACCAAAGCCCCCCAAATTCCACCAAGGTCTCACCTGGCTTCTTGTAGAGCACATATAACAGCAAGAAGATGACCACAGCAATGGCAATAAGGGCTGCCCACCAGGTGAGAAGGAACATGATGACCACAGAGATGATCGCCCCAAATAGGGCTATCCACTTGTTGTAGTAGTGAAATGAGGGTCTCCACCCTGGGACAGAGAGGAAGGTTGAGCTGGCACAGAAGACAGTGGGCAGACCCTCTCCCAGTACCTGATGGTAACAACTCCAGTTTCTAGGGGGAAGTGAATGAAGAAGACTCTGATTTTGCCAAGAAGCAGGGAATATAGATTCTCTATGTGGGATCTTGCCCACTAGACCCTTAAGGATATTCTTTGAATACTGCAGGGTCTCGTCCTAAATTTGGGCAGATATACCTGAAGGACTTGAACTAATCTTTGATATGGCTGCAGAACTCCTGATGTAACCCAGTCTTTAGAGAGAAGACATTGAGAAGGGAGAGTCGGGACATGGTGGTCCTAACAAGCTAGGAGGCTTCTGTTTCCCCATCAGCACTTACCTGGAGAATTGGTGATGGAGGCATGGAAGCAGCTAAAGTTGATGAGTGCATAGGAGCACAAGAAAAAGTTGGAGATGATGGGGGCTATGGTGTTGAGCTCAGCTGCAAGGACCAGGGAGGGAGGGAAACAGTTGTGAACAATCCTGACCATCCTGATCCATCATAGATTTGAGTAGACCTCCTCAAACAGGGAAACAGGGGAACAGAGACATGATGACAATATCAGGAGCCTTGAAGGTTGGGGTTGGGAGAGGGGTAAGTTCTCTGTCTCTGTCATTTCTCTCTACCTCCCTTCATCCTTTTTTCTCTCCCTCCCTTCCCTGCTCTATCCCTTCCTTTGGCCTTTTCTTCTTTCTTTCGCTCCTTCTGTTTTTGTCTCTCTGTCTATATTTTTGCTGCTCTGTTTCTGTCTGACTCTCTGTGTGTATCTCTGTCTCTGTCTTTCTGTTTCTGTCTTTATTCTCTCTCTCTCCCTGACCCCCATTTCTTCTTTCTCTTCTTCTCCCTCTGTCTCCCTCTCTTTGTCTGCTTCTTGATTTGGAAAAAGCTCAGAGAGATGTGACACATCAGGTGATTCAGGGAATCATATATCTTTCACCTGAAAGAGAATTCAAAAGGTCATATGGTCCAGCCTTTACCCTTAGGTAAAATCCGCATTTTACAGATAACACAATTCAGACCAGAAGTTATGAAGGGCCCTGCTTAGGCCAATTAGTATATGGCATAGGAAGAACCAGGTCTCCCAGGGCAATATTTATCATTGTGCCTCTTATTAAATCATTCTTCAGTTCATGCAAATCCAGTTCGGGTGCTATGGGATTGCAACTGCATTCTTAATACTTCACCCTCATCCCTGGAGAGGGGTAGGAGATCTAGAATCTTTTTCTCTGATTCTAAGCCAAGTAAGTGCTTTCTTTTCCATCCCCCAATCTCTAGCCCCCACACCTGCTACCTCGAAGGGACCAGGCTAGCCTCACCAATGAGAATGAAGGCCACAGCAATGAAGTAGCTCAGGAGATAACCCCGGACAGGCTCATTGTTTTTTCCATAGCCCTTCCCAAAGAAGCCAATGAGAGGGTAGAGCTGGTCTTCACACAGGCACTGGGAGTGAGAGATGGAGAGAATGAGAGAGCAGGAGAAAGACAGCAAAGTTCTATCCTGGTTTCTTAGAATTCATTCTTCCCATTAAAAAAATTTTTTCCCCCTTAAAACAAGCTGTAAGAGACATTTAAGTGTTTTCTTTAGGAACATTTTTCAACTGGCCTGTTTGTTTCTTCCATCTCCAGTCCTCTACTCTTTTGTTTTCTTTTTCCCTCCCCCTTCCTCACCCCACTTTATCTCTTTTTTCCCTCCTGAGCCAATTGGGGTTAAGTGACTTGCCCAGAGTCACACAGCTAGGAAATGTTAAGTGTCTGAGGCCAGATTAGAACTCAGATCCTCTTGACTTCAGGGCTGGTGCTCTATTCATAAGCTGCCCCTCACTTTATCTCTTTAGCAAAAGATAAAGTGAAATGGCCGATATTGACAGTTTGTCCCCCTTCTCTCCTGAGCCCCTCTGCTCTGAGCTGTGCCGTCAGAGGCGCTCACCCCACTGAGTGCTGTAGGAGAGACGGCATCTAGACTTCACTAGACTGAATACCGCTTTCTTACCTGGAAGACTTTGGCAGCAGAAACCAGGCAGGCCAGGGCAGAAGAGAGGGTGGCCCCAAAGATGCCCGCAGTGATCAGAGGGGCAAAGCCAGACACCATGCTCATGCTCTGCAGAAAGAGCCGAGGGGTTAGTACATGTTTGTTGCTTAAGCTGTGCTCCAGAGCTCCTTGCTTCTGAGATTTTAGTCTGCCCATCCTTGAGGACTGACCTCCCTCACTCTCGGGTACTGCTCCCCTCAAACCTGGGTCCTGCACCTCTCATTCATGGTTACCCATTCTAGTAAATGAATTACTTTAGTTGACATTTGGAGGAAGAATAGGAGCAGCGGTCCACACTGGCCTTCTTTGGGATGTGGAGTTCAATCTTGTGTCTGGGTAGCCAGTGTGAATTTGGAAGGCCGGGTTCAGTGAGCTCTATTTCAGACTCTCTTGAAGAAGGCTTCCTTCCTCTTGTACCCTTCCCCATGATGTGATCAACATTTTGTCAGTGGCTTTGACAAAAATCCTATGCAACCAGGGTCTGGAGGGGAGCACAGTCCCACCCCCTACTACTCTGATGATTCTCCTCAAAGGTCTGTATACAGATTTAGGGTACCTGGTAGTAATTAATGAGTCCGTAGTGACAGTTGCGCTTTTGGGTACACTCAGTGAAGTTCCATCCGTAGCCACATGCCAGCCCTTCACAATCGGAGGAGCCAGGGACCACTGTATCATTGAGGCCTCCAGAAGCATCCCGAACTACACAGGATCCTAGCAAGGAAGCGATGTGAGGAGAGGGGCAGCTGGCCCTGAATTTCCCTCCCTCGGCCTACTTCCAGCAGAAGTTACGGAGTTTTCTCATACTTGTATCACCTGGTAGTACTGGGGCCAGGACTATGCCCAATGCATGGGATCTGAGGGTTAGAGCCCACTTCACCTGGATGGAGTAGCTTAGCTTCCTAGCCAAGCACATGAGAGGAAATGGGATTTATCTTTTGGAATCCAAACCTATCTAATGATATGAGGCTTAGGTCTTTAGAGTCAGGAAGATTTGGATTCAAAGAGCCTTCTGACACTTCCTGCTGTGTGATCCTTGACCTCTCAGTGTTCCAAATATCCCTTTATAACATGTAGAACATTAATTGAGAGATGTTTCTACACTGATGAAATCACAGATTTAGACACTCCCCACAAACACTTCCCCACACAAAAAAAATGTAATGATGAGCTTAGTTGTAATTGTTGCATCAGACCAACCGTTAACAGCCCCAAACCTTTATCTGATATTATCTAGTGCTCACTACTTACCAATAGTAGCAGAGATGGCTAGATAGGACATTGTAGTCCAGAATATGGCCATTAAAGTGCCTTTAGGGATTGCCACAGCAGGATCCTGAAGGAGAAAGGTTTGTTTTTGTTTTTAAAACAATTCCTTCTTGGAGAACATTGAACACAGTAACAGCAATATTGTAAGGATGAGCAACTGTGAAAGATTTAGTTAATCTGACCAAGACAACAATCCATGACAATTCCAATGTATCCATGATGAAAAATGCTATCTAGCTCCAGAGAGAGAACTGATGAGCTTTGAGTACACACTGAAGCATTCTTTTTAAAATTTCCTTTATTTTCTTCTTTTTTGGGTCTCTATTCTTTTTTGCAACATGGGAAATGTGTTTTGCCTGACCACAATATCCAACTGCTTGTCTTCCAGATACCATCTCATGTATAGTACTCAATGGGATGGATGGGAGGAGTAAGAGAGAGAGAAGGCAAGAGAGACAGACACAGACAGACAGAGACCGAGACAAAGGAAAAGAAAAAGAGAAAGGGAGAAAGAGAAAAGGGGGAGAGATGAAGAGGGAAAGAGATAGATGGAAACAGAAAAAGACACAGAGAAAATTTGGAACTCAAAAAATTTTTAAATGAAGATTAAATTTTTTTTTACATATAATTAGGAAATATCTAATGAAATTAATAAAATAAATTGGGAGTAAAACTCTTCCTTGACTTCCTTCTATCCCAGCCTAAAGCCTTCTTGTCTAATGCCTTGAGTGAACAAAGGAATCCAGCCCCAAGGTTGAAGTCTGTTGTATTCCCAGAGTCCAAGTACAAGGCATTGAGAATTGGATTCTCTTGCTAGGGCCCTCAACCATAGCCATTCTTAGGAAGACTGATAGCCAACTCAGATCCTTCAAATGCCAAGTCCCCTAATATCGGTAGGAAGGGGTGAGAACAGATTTGAGTACATTGTACTCAGCCGGTGCTTAATAATTCTGTTCATTAATTGATTCTCCAAGTTTTGTCACAGCATGACAGACCAGAAGATGACCTTATGAGTGAGAAGAGCTCCCCCTTTCCCTGCCATCCCTGGCTCTTTTCAATAACATCACTGACACCCAAATAATTCAGAGGTTTACACTAGGTTATCCCTTCCAGCTCTGAACCTGAGCCCTATGACTTCCAAGTACTTTTCCATACATCATCTCCTGTGAATCAGGTTAGAGTCTCAACTTTTCAGATAGAGAAGCTGAGATCTTGAGAAGGTAGGTGACTAGCTATGGTCAGCGGCAGACCTGAGACGAGACCAGCTTTGCCAACTCTGAGCCCTGTTCTCTTTCCATCAGGGCCAAAGTTTCTAAAAAGTAGAGGTTTGAACCTTGGTTCAGACTATAGGTCAGGCCCCATCTGGGAATAAAGGCATCTTTGGGCAGTTCTTGCAACAGGACCAGAACACATTCCAAGGACTGCTCTGCTCATGGCTTCTCTTAGAGCCAAACCCCAGGCATCAATCTTGTTCTTGGTACTTATAAATCTTTTCTATGTGTATGACCTTTTGCTACTCTGATGGAGGAGCTCAAAGCAGACTCATGAGCAGACACAAAAGCAGACTTTTGATGAGTTGAAAAAGGTTGTGGTGATAAATACAAGGTAGGGGGGCCCTCCATGGAGAAGTGGGCCTCCTGCTCTAGGGGAACTGATTCATTCTCCCTGTGTGGTACCTACAAGGGAGGATGGTCATTTGGTGCATGCAAACAATGTGCTACTCTGTTAATAATGTCATGACTGCTGTCTCTTTTTGTGGTTGGGAAAGGCTGTTGTGGGATCATCTTATTCCATTAGCATTCTATTTTCTAGTCAGCCAAGTCCCAAACTGGGATGAGTAGAGTCGAGGTAGCTCAGTCAAGCTGCCATCTCAGAATGAACAAATTATCACTTCTCTCATCTTTTCTAGCTTCACTCTAGCCTTATTAAATACAACATGTGAGTGTCATCTAGGACTTCACCAGCTGTTGTTGGTCATACCTGCCAATGAAAAACACAGGGCTAACTACTTGACTTTGGGGTCCCAGAAGGCAGTCCTTTGCCATGTAAAGTCCCCCAAGGAGAGGCTGGGTACTCATTTTTTGGAGATAAAGAAGGTACTTTCCTCTTTGGGGTAGGAGTTTGGATTATATGATCTGTAAGGACATCCACTTTTAAGATTATATGATTCTTCATTCTATTCTTCACCCCAGAAAAGCAAAATCTTTTCCCTTGTCCATATCTCAATGTTCTTATTGGTAAAAAAAAAAAAAAAAAGGTTAGATTTGATAATTTAAGTTCTTTAGAAAGGGAAGCCATGCAGGATCCCCTAGGTCTGAGATTCTTCCTAGGACCTGTAGCCATTGTCCTCTTCACCCCATTCAACAAGGTTTCCCACTGCATCCAGGTCCATCTCCAATCATCCTAATCTATATCTGGCCACTGGATCCAGAGGGCTCTGGAGGGGAAAGTGAATCAGATGACTCTCACAGCCCTCCCTCATTTAAATCTAATTCACCTGCATGCTACGGCATCAACTCCCTGATGTCATGGTTTTCTTCAAGAATAAAGGACAAACATCAACAACTATGCACATACAATACTGAGTTCCCTATCCCAAACCTAAAAGTAAAGACCACACACTCACTTCTTGATGCAATCAAATGGCCAGATACCTGCCCACTTATACAAAGGAACCTCTGCCTCCATCACATCATCATCACTGGGAAACCCCAAGGAAATCCTCCTTTCCCCTTTGATGAAAGAGGACTTGCTGCTCTTTAACTGTGGTTTAGGAGTTTCCCAAGTTTCTCTCTCTTTCCTTTCTACACTAACAAGCTATGTGGATTTCCTCCATCTTTAGCTAGACCCAGGGGTGTATTGGAGCCAGCTCAAACCTGCTGGAGAGATCCATTTGTTAAATTTTCATTATGATCATTTGCACATCAGAAATCAGCAAATGCTACATACAAATTAGAACTTGATTTGACTGTTTTGTTGATTGTCAAATACTTAAGAAAGGGATAGAGAAGATGTTAGTAATGCAAGTAAAACTTAAAAGTTTGACCTTTGTACAGTGCCCATCCTAAATCAGTTGTAAAAACATTTACCAGCACACTCCTCATGTCCACTCTGTAGTCCCTCAACTGTCTGAGCATGTGTGTGTTGGGTTTTTGTTGGGATTTGTGGCTTATGGCTTTTCTCTGTCCATCCATTATACTCACCATGCCAACCTCATGCCCTGTAGCCACCTGCCTGGCATATCTAACATCATGGGACTATTGGATGGAAGGGACAGAGGGGTGTTGCTGTCCTGTAATTTTGAAATTTTTATTTTTGCATATGTTATTCATCTGATACAAGTAGCTAACTTGTTAAATATGGTACACTCCCCTTGACCTCCATAGTTGTTGGGGAAAGGAAGGAGGAGAGGAGGGGTAGAGGAAGGAAATAAAGGAGGAGGTAATGGAGGAGAAGAAGAGGGGCAGAGGGAAGAGAAAGGAAGGAAGGAAGGAAAAAAGGAAGGAAGGAAGAAAGAAGGAAAGAAGGAAGGAAGGAAGGAAAGAACAAATGAATGAAAAAAGTTGTGTATGTTGTCTAAAATTCTGAACTGTGTGCTAGACTGGGCTTTGGGGAAGGATAGTTCTTTAGCCTGAATGGAACAGAACTGACTTCTATACAATCAGGAAAGGGATAGAAAGGAAAGGTAGGAACACAGGATCATTAGTATATAACTAGAAGGAACCTCTAAAATGATCACCTAGTCTAAACCCCTTATTTTACAACTGAAGATGATGAAACTCAGAGAAAAGTCAAATATATGCATATATGTACATACATAAAGGGCTTTGTCAACTTAAAGAATTATGTCAATTTTATCTATTATCATTGTTATTTATTATTATTATTATCATTACATGCATTTTTTCCCAAATAGAATGTGAGCTCCTCGGGGGACAGGTATTACTTAGTTTTTTCTAGTAGTATCTGGCACATATCAGGCATTAAATAAATGTTTGTTGGGCTTATTTGAAGGCAGGCTAAATAAATGTCCAAGGACACATGTTTGGGGTGGGTTTGTAGCATGAATTTATACTGATTCCAATTACCATGTTACAACCCCAAACATTTGAACATTTCTGGTGTGGGGCCTTGGGACTCCAGATAATCTCCCTGATGGCAGGGACTGGCTCTTTTCCTCCTACATTGGAAGGTGGGATGGAAAAAGGAAGAACCCTGGAGTTAGAGCCAGAGAGTCAGTTTCCGGCAGGGAGAAAGAATGGTGACTCAAGATCCAGGATTTGAGTTTGAATCTTAATCCTGTCACTTACTGTGTAAACTTGAGTAAGTCACTTAAGGTCAGTTCCTTCATCTGTAAAATGACCTCTAAGGTCCCTGCCTTCTTTAGATCCAAGGTTATGTTCCCCATGATCCCTTGCATAGCAGCTCTGCTCCTTTCTACCAGTGTGAGTTCAAGCAAATCACTTTTGCTATCTGAGCTTCAGTTTTCTCAGCTGTAAAAGTGATAGGGATTATATGAAATGATCTTGAAACCTTGTACACAGTGACAACAAGATCATGTGATGATCAACTCTGGTGGATTCCGCTCTTCTCAGTAACGTGGTGATTTAAGGCAATTCCTCGGGATGGAAAGTGTCATCCGCACCCAGAGAGAGAACAATGGAGTCTGAATGTGGATTGAAGCATTTTTGTTGTTGTGTTTTTTTGTTTGTTTTTTCTTTCTCATGGTTTTTTCCCTTTTGATCTGATTTTTCTTGCAAAACATGACAACTATGGAAATGTGTTTCAAAGGATCACACATATTTAACCTATTATCAGATGGCTTGCTGTCTTGGGGAAGGTGGAGGTAAGAAAGGGAGGGAGAAAATTTGGAACATGAAGTTTTACAAAAATGAATGTTGAAAACTGTCTTTATATGTATATATGCCATTGGGAGAAGATGTTCTCTAAGATCTTGCTCTAAGTCTGTGGTCTTTCTCTTATATTGCTGACAGGACCACCCCCAGAACTGGCATACAGTAAGTGCCCAATAAAGAACTTCTCATTCACTGTTTCTAGGAAGGAGAGTGGGAGGGATTCTAGATTTCTGCTTTATGATAACAACTCACCTTTAAGTCCCCAGAGATGTTGGCACCTGCGAGGATACCAGTGGCTGATGGGAAGAAGATTGAGAACATTCCAAAGAAGCTGCCATCTATGCCCCTCCAGTCTGGCACTAAATTCTGGGCAAAAATGTCACCTGGAAAAGTTCAAGCTGGGTCAATTCCTTTCATTTTGTGACTCCCTTCCTCCTGTACCAAGACCATAGGGAAGAGGGTTAGCTATTCCATAACTATAGGAAGTGGGACATGGTCATCAGCAGGGTACCAAAGGAATGGATTTCTAACACAGGACACAGAGAATGGAATCCTAGAGCTAGTGGGAGGCCAGTAAAATCACCCTTTTCTTTTTACAATTGAAGAAACTGAATCCCAGAGAGGCAAAAGTCACATAGCACTTAAATGTCTGAGGAAGGACTTCCTGACTCCAGGTCTGATATTTTAGGACTACATTCATCGCCTCTTTGTGTAGAGAGAGTTCTTGGGACTTTAATTGTCCCTAGGCCCTAACCAGCATCAACACAGCCCTCCCATCTCCCCATGACCAGGCCAGGCTTTATCACCAGGGCCAGGGCAGAAGAAAGTCCCAACCCCTCCCCACCTCTGCCCTCAGACATACCCCTGTAGCTGAAGAAGCCCTTTGATGCCTTCTCCTCAGATGGAGGAATCAGTGTTCCCACGAAGTAATTGGCAAAGGAGACCATGATGACCAGGAAGAACAACACCTGGGCCTAGAAGGGCCAGACATCGGGGTTGAAAACCCGGTGGTAGGGATGGCCAGTGTGGACCCCCCCCAAACATCCCTCTCCCCAGGAGTGATCATCTCTGCATCTCTGCCCTTCCACTTCAGAGAATGGCTCACTCTTAGCAGCACAAATGGAGCTAAATCATTAACACAAATCAAACCTTTTCCCTGCAAAGTTTGCCAGGTGGAACATTTTTATTTTTGCAATGTTATATATATATATATATATATATATATATATATATATATATATATATATATTGATATGTATATATCATATCTCTAGGGAGGATGTAAACATCTTGAGAAAAGGGAGACTCATTTTTGTGTTTGGATGCCCAGTCCTTCACATAATGCTTGGCACATGGAAGGCACTTGAGAAATGCTTATTGAGAAAGTGTGTATTGGGGGATGGGAGGGACTTAAAACTTCCTGGAGAGATACTCTCTATGCTATCAGCCTTGAGAAGGGGAGAGATTGAGTTAGGGCTGGGGGAGAGACTGGGAATCACTTAGTGGAAGTCTCTGATATAGCAGAAGGGCCGGTGGAGCTCTCCCTGTGTACTCCCGGAGTATTCCATCCCCAGTCCTCACTCCTCCCAGAAGAAAGACCACGGCCTTTAAAAAGCTCCATGCAGGGTGAAGCTCCCCTTTCTGTTATATGAGCCACTGGCATCACCACACTGACCACATCCTTGATAGAGCTCTGTTTGTCCCTCCCAGCTAAGTCAATACTATAATTTATCTGGACATCCTCCAAGCTTCCTTGTGATCAGTCATTATTTGGAGTCCATCTAGCCTTCCTTCAAGGCAGAGAAGGAAGCCACCTGAACTATATGGTGTGCTCCATGCTAGGAAGATGCTTTCTCCCAGCCTGCAAGAATCATTCCCTCCTCTGCTACAACACTACTTTACCTTTGACTCCCATTCCATCCCGGCCAAGGAAATAGCCAACAGCACTGTGACAGTGACTACGCCGACGATTCTTATGTCGTTGGTGGGGTCCACCATAGGAGAGCCGTACTCCTGCGGGACAGATGCTTCCCTTAGGTTCCTCCAGCCAGCCTTTGCCTCAGTCCACCAGGATCCCCACCCACTTTAGAAACAGACAATTGCACTTGAAAATTCTTCTCTTAGAATTACCAATTTTACTGATGCAGAACAAGGGACTTAAGGAAGCTTAGAGTTATGAGGCCATCTAGTCCAAGCTCTTCCCAAATGCAACATTCCCCTAAAAGCTAATGCTTTCTGAATTTGCCTTTAGGGCAAAACACTCCCCAAAGTAGTGGAATTGGGGACTTTAATCAGTTTTCTTTAGATGAAATTTCCCTTTTCATTTATCAGTAATTATGTCATCTTAGTAGTTATTACAAAAATGATTAGCTCAACCCCAGAGTAACCCAAATATGGAAGAGCCTCCCAGTCTCCTTTCTATTCCACATCCCCAGCTGTCCCTAGAAGCCACGGCTTACCTGGATCAGATCTCTTACAGTCTCAGCAAAGCCCACAGTGTGCATGGCCACAGCGACGGCATTGGCAAAGGCAAAGATGAGGCCGATGGAGCCGCCCAGTTCTGGGCCCAGACTCCTTGAGATGAGGAAGTAGGTACCACCTAACAGAGACCCAATTCCCCCCACTCCAGATGAGAGGCCAAAAGGCTTGAGGACAGTGAGAATAGGAGCGTGAGGGCATAAAAAAAGAAAATGCCAAGAACACAAGACTGTGGGGCAGCTGGCTGGCACAGTGGATTGAGCACCAGCCCTGAAGTCAGGAGGACCTGAATTCAATTAAGGCCTCAGACACTTAACACTTTCCAGCAAATCACTTAACCCCAATTGTCACAGCATAAAAAAAAAAAAAAAAAAAAAAAAAAAAAAAAAAAAAAAGGAATAGAAGACTGTGTTCAAAGCCCTTAACTCAGAGCTAGAAGTCCCTCAGAGAGTGTTAATTCATCTCTCTCAGTTCATATGTAGGGGAAACTATAACATAGAAAGGTTGAAGTGATTTGGTTAAAGTAGCACAGAGTCAGTTCCAGTCCTCTTCATTGTATCTCACTTAGATTTGTTTGGACAATTTAAATAGCTATGTGTTTCCATAGGTAAGTCAATTAACCTCTTTGAACTTCAACTTTTTCATCAATGAAATAAAAACAGTAATATTTTTCTTGTCTACCTCATAAGTAAGTTGTGAGGAAAGTGGTACAAAGTGTACATTTAAGTGACACATAAATGTGCCTTCTCCCTAAAAATTATCTTGTATTTATATTATATATATTTATGAAGGTTCATATTGTCTCCTCTAAAGGAATGAAAGCTCCTTGAGGGCAAGGATTTTGCCTCCCCAGTGCTTAACACATAGAAGATGCTTAATAAATGTGTATTGATTGGGTGGCTGTCTCACCTAATAGAATGTAAGCTCCTTGAGAGCAAGAACAAAGTGCCTTTTTTCTTTGTATTCTCAGGATGTAATACTGCATCTGGCCCATAGCAAATGTTTAATACATTTTTATTCATTGACTAATTGAAAAAAGGGTGTGGATAAGAATTGAGAGACCTGGGTTCTAGATTCTTGGCCCTGTACTAACATTTCCATTAGTTCTTGGAATGCAAGACATTATTTACATTTGAAAGCAGCAGACTGACTTTCCCTCGTCTCTCTGGCTCATACTACTACTGAAATTATCTCCATTGGCCAAACATATTACCTAGTTTTAGGAGAAGGAAGTGTAAGCACATGATGGGCATGGAGGAAATCCATGGGGCATTCCACATTACATATGGACAGATAATCCATGAGGATAATTAAGAGGTGACAAGGGATTAGAATTTGGGAATCAGAGAAATCCAAGCATTTCCCATGAAATTTCCCTTAGTATTATGGCTTTTTCCCCTCTTGATGATGGAGAGAAGCTTGCGGATGCCAGAAAGTAACAAAAGATTTCAAATCTGGAGGATCCCTCCAGGGAACCAACAATATTTGGAGAACTGGGGGAGGAGGGAGAAAAGAAGTGGTAGCAAACCTGACTTGACTTTGCCATTGGTGGAGATGGCAGAGATGGAGAGGCCAGTGATGGTGGTCACTGTCACTGAGAGGAGGATGATGACCCATGTCAAGACTGTGGAAAGAGTATAGGGGAATGAGGGGGAAGTCCAAGTACCCCTTTCATGCCAGGGATAGAATGCATACTAATCCCTCATACTTGTAAAGGATTGAATACCCACAGAAGTCTTTGAAGCCCATTTCCTTATCTGACCATCTATATCGCCCCCATGAACTAGGCCAGTAGAGCTTATCATCCCCAGCTGGCAAAGGCAGAAAATGAGGGCCAGGGAAGTAAAGCAACTTGCCAAAGTCACAAAGGAAGTTGGTAAGGCAGAAGGACTTAAATCTTAATTTGGGGCTCTTGATATTTCCCTATGCTGACCTCTACCATGAAAGTCCATCGCTCTGGCTCCTTCTCAGAGGCAGGAGGTTCTGTCTGAAAGATACTAGGAATGCTGCACTTTCCACTTAGGGCAGAGGTAGGTGATCCTCTCCGAAGTCATCATCCTATTTTTTAAAGACTTCTGACCATTCCCAATCATATACATCGCCCCCAGCTCTGAACTCTGGGAACCTCCCTAAATCCCATTGGTGGTTGCTTCCTTCTGCATCTTAGATGCTCCATAACCCTTCTTTCTTCTCACAAGAGGAAAGGCCAAAATATTGGGACAAGTGAAGGATTCTGCCCTTGTTCTGGCAGCTCCAGTCTCTAGCCTTCCACAGCCTGGGGAAACCCCTCTTACCAATGCCAGCTTGTGCTGTGATCCAGGGCAGACGCAGGTACAAGATCACTCCCCATATGTTGAGCATGCATCGGATCTAAGAAGAGAGGGCAGAGTCACCCTCTGTAAGGAGGCCAGAAGACCCCAAGAGAATCGTGGATTTTTAGTCAGGACTTGGGGCACTGGGGAATAAATAGGCTTTCACCTCAATTCATCAACAGGTCTCAAGAACCTACTGTGTGCAATTGTGTGCAGAACACTATGAGAGGCTCTGATAGACTTAGAATATTAAGCAAAGACAGCAGCTGCCTCATGAATAGGAGTCTAGTAAGAGTATGGGACACAAACAAAGATATATCATGCATGAATTGAAGAAGTGAAAGCAAAGTACTGAGTGAAATTTGAGAAGGGAAAGACTTACATGGGGACATCCAGTAAAGTTCCACAGAGGAAGTAGCTTTTGAGTTGGACTTTACAGGATTCAACATATACAGGGTGGGATGGGATTCTGGCCACAGGGAACAGAATAAGCAAAGGTTTAGAGTCAGGAGATTTCAGGGCAAGTTTGGGGGACAGAAAGTAAACCACTTTAAAGAGTATAGAAGACAGTATCAAGTTGGAAGAATGACTCCTTCATGTGGAAGACCTTGAAAGGTAGAAGCCAGGAAAAATAATTTTGTTTGCTAGTTAATGGGAAACAAGCAAACTTTTCCTCTCAGAGGAGTGATACCACCAGATACTATACATAAGAAAAAAAACCCATTTTAATCTGACAATGGCATGAAGGATGGATTGGAGGGGAGAGAAGATGGAGATAGGAAAACCTTGTCTATTGGAATAGTCCAGGGAATGGTAATGAGGGCCTATTATACCAGGAGAGTAGCAGTGGGAACAGAGGAGGGAATAGATGGAAGAGATATTGCCAAATTAGGCAATTTCTTAAGGGAAAGGAGAGAGCAACAGGCTGATCCCAGACAGTATGCATTGTTGCCTGGCCAGTCTGGGGCTAGACATGGGAATAAGGTGAGTGGGCACCAGAATGTCCAGGACTGGCATTAATTACACAAGGTCCAATACAAAAAGTCTGAGGAGAAGCAGCCTTTGTTTTGGTTTGGGCCTGTTCACCCTTCCTACCATATCTTATAATAGAGCTTGAATAGCCCCAGTGAAATTAAATCCAGTTTATTTTTTTGCCCAGAGAGAACTAGGAGAGAAGATTGTTGAGCTTCCTGGAATGAAAAGGAGTGTGTGTGTGTGTGTGTGTGTGTGTGTGTGTGTGTGTGTGTGAGAGAGAGAGAGAGAGAGAGAGAGAGAGAGAGAGAGAGAGAGAGAGAGAGAGAGAGAGAGAGAGAGAGAGAGAGACAAGGAGATAGTGATAAAGGGAGACAGAGAGAGACAGGAGAGAAAGATGGGGTGGGAAAGGTACATATTACATCTTCCCAAATAAAAGCAAGAAGAAAAAGAACCCAGGATGAGGCTTCCAGTTCCAGGAGTAGTATAAGAAGGGGGGAGGTAAAAGGGGAGAGGATTATAGAACTAATTATTAAAGCCAGATAAGCTGGTGCTTTTACGTGTTGGCAAGGTGATGATCTTTGTGGTCACCTTACATGATCACCTTACAAAGGTGATGCCAACAAAGGTCCATAGAGGCAAAGTTTTGTTTTTTCCAAAGCTTTGTGTGGCACTGAGAGCTACACTATGGGAAAGCTGAGTGCACAGAATTGATTCGTTTGAATTGGAAAAGACTTAAGAATCCCTTGGACAGCAAGGAGTTCAAATCAATCAATATTTAAAGAAATTAATTCAAGCTGTTTACTCAAAGGTCAAATACTGAAGCTGAAGTTTAAATGCTTTGACCATATAATGAGAACACAGGATTCATTGGAAAAGACCCTGATGTTGGGAAAGATTGAAGGAAAAATGAAAAGGGAATGGCAGAGGATGAGATGGATAGAGTCCTAAAAACAATGAATATGAACTTGGACAGACATTGGGTGATAGTGGAAGATGGGAGGGCCTGGAGTGCTATTATCCATGGGATCATGAAGAGTCAGACATGACTGGACAGCTGAACAACAACAAAAATCTGCTTGGGGGGGGATATCATAAATAATCTTTAAGAAGGAAAGTAATAAATATTTATGAACCTAGTACTACTGTGCCAAGTGCTTTTCAAATATCTCATTTGATGGTCACAGCAACCCAGGACTTAGATGACATTATTATTCCCATCTTAGAGTTAAGGAAGCTGAGGCAAATAGAAATGATTTGCCCAAGATCACACCGCTAGTAAGTGCCTTAGGTAGAATTTGAACTCAGGCTTTCCTAATTCAAGCCTGGTACTTGATCCCCTGCACTGTCCAGTTAACCATTAAATCCTTCTTGTCTATTACATATGGCTAAGCAATAATATCAAATATAGCTTTAAGAGAAAAGACATCTGTTGCCCTCTAAAATCTCATAAAAGATCTCATAGAAGTGACTTTGGGATTGTCTTTTTTTTTTCTTTTTTTTTTTTGATTATCCATTTGAACCCTACTTTTCATTCTAGTAGAGCACTGAAGAGGATGCTGGTTAGCCCTGTGTGAATAGGGAGATCATGTTTGAATGACTACCTGGGCTACTGATTAGGAGATTGGGTTCAAGTCCTTATCCATTCCTTACTTACTCGTGATCTTAATCAATCATAGAATTTATGGACTAGAAGAATTTTTTTTTTTTTTTTTTTTTTGCAAAAGTAGTGATTTTTTCCATCTGATCTCTATCCAAAAGGAATCCCTACAATAACATTCCAGATGATTGTTCATGCAGTCACTCCCCAATGAGGGTGAGGCGTGACCTCTTTCTTGCTCTGTTAGGACAATTTTCCTGGTATCAACCACTGCTCTTGGCTCTGCTCTTTAGAACCAAAGGGAATAAGTCAAATTCCTCTCTTGCTAGACAATTTTTCAGTTATTAGAAGACAATTCTCATGTCCCTCATGAGTCACTACTTCTCTCATTTAAATACTCCCAATTCCTACAACCACTCTTCTCATGACATGGACTCAAAACCCTTCTCAAAACCCTGGTTGCCCCACTCTGGATACTACCCAGTTTGCTGGTGTCTTCCTCTATCCTGATGCCCACAACTGAATACGATACCCCATAGGGTGTGACTAGGGCAAAGAAGAGAGGGACTGTTTTACAGGAGGCCTTGAAGTCAGAGGACTTGGATTCAAATCCAACTTCTTACATTTACTCCCTGAGAAACCCTGCACAAATCACTTTTCTTCTTTTGCCTTTGGGTCACTAATCTATAAAATGAGGTTGGATCAGATGGAGGTAGAAATTCTTTCTGATTCTACAACTATGATTCTATAATCTCCTTACTCCAGGAAGCATTATGGCTGTCTTAGTGTGGCCCAAGATGGCATTAAATTTCTGGCTGGCCTATCCCATTATTTCTCCAGGCCTTAGTTTGCTTCTCCATAAAATGGATTCAATGATCTCTAAGGTTTGGTAGGTCCAGGAAAGAGTGAGTGGGAGCCAAAGAAGGAAAGGAGCTGAAGAAAAGATGTGACTGCACCTTAGAGCTCAAAGGCTCTAAGGATCTCTAAAGGTCCCTGAAGTCTCAAAGGCTCTCAGACCTCTTCGCCTTTGCCTCCCGGCTTCCTGGGGTTCCTTCAAAATTCAGCTCCAATATGGCCCTCCATAGAGCGCCTTTCCTGGTCTTCTCCCACTAACAGACCTTCTCTCTACCAATACTTTTTATAGGCCTTGGACATACAGAATTTTTTGTTTGTTTTGTTTTTTGCATGTTGTCTCCTCCATTAGACAATGAGCTCTTTAAGGGTACAGAGCATGATTCTGCCTTTCTTTGTATCCCCAGTTTTAGTACATTCCTGGCACACGATAAATCAGGAGCTTAATAAAAGTTTGTTAAATGATCTATTGACTACTCTGATCAGGAGGCTGATTCTTTGAAACAAGGCTGCCATCCGGTGGTTTTATCAGTAACTACAGTTTTTAAAATTTCCTGCACTGGCTTGTTATTTGTATTTTATCATATATTATTATATTATAAATCATTGTTTTTATTGTAATTCCATGTAGCTCCTTTTATTGTTTTATGGGGGATGTTTCAATATATACTATGTTAAAAGTAAACAATATATTTGTGTAATATTAAAATCAAATATTATGTCCAAAGATCATTCAATAACCAATGTTTATTTGTATAATAATGTCTATATGATTTTATGGCTGTATGTCATTCATTTAATATCCCCCTTTGATATGAATGAGCTACTAACAATTGTACTATGATATCTCGTTTATATGTTAAATATCCCAACCTGAAGAATTGAAGAAATTCCTCTGATATCTATCCCAGCACTAAGCACAATTCCTTATACGTACTGGTGCTTAATAAATACTTGCTGATTTGAATTGGGATGAGACTAGACACGACAAACCTTGTCTCTGAATTCCTAGTTCAGCCTTTATCCTGAGGCAAACATCTCTAGGTTGAGACCAAGTCTTAAATAGGACCTAGGCAGATGATCAGCTGCTGAATGAAAGCTTTTCTTTTTTTTTTTTTCCTGATGTAATATATTTTTTTAAATAAAGTCTTTCATTTTGCGAAACATATGCATGGATGATTCTTCAACATTTACTCTTGCAAAACCTTGTGTTCCAATTTTTCCCCCTTTTCTAACATTCCCTTCCCTAGAAGGCAGTAGTCCAATATATGTTAAACATGATAGAAATATACGTTAAATCCAATATATGTATACATATTTATATAATTATCTCGCTGCACAAGAGAAATCAAATCAAACTGGGAAAAAGAATGAGAAAGAAGATAAAACGCAAGCAAACAACAACAACAAAAAGAATGAGAATGTCATGTTGTGATCCACACTCAGTTCCCACAGTCCTTTCTCTGGGTATAGATGACTCTCTTCATCACAAGATCATTGGAACTGGTGTGAATCACCTCATTGTTGAAGAGAGCCACATGAAAGCTTTTCAGGGAGGTAATGGTAATGATAATAACTTCTCTATAGCTCTACACATTCTTTTAGAAGCATGTCATTATAGGATAATATACAAGGTTAAAAATACTGATTTTTCTTGAGCAGCATGATAAATATGGAAATGTGTTTAGGAGAATTCCACATGTTTAACCTATATTGGATTGCTTACTGTCTTGGGGAAGGGGAAGAAAGAGAGAGAGGGAGAAAAAAATTATTTTTGCAAAAGTGAATGTTGAAAACTATCTTTGTATGTATTTGAAAAAACAAAATACTATTAAAAAAAAAAAAGAAGAGTTGATCTAATCCAATTCATTCATCTTAGAGGTGAAGAAACAAGTCTAAAAAGGAAGTATTTTACTCAAAATGGAACATGCAGGAAGAAGCTGCAAAGTCAGGATTTGAAGCCAGGTTTTCTGGCTCTAAATCTGCATTCATTCAGTCAACAAGCATTTATTATGTGTTTACCATGTGTCAGGCTCTGTATCAAGTAATGAGGATGCACAAAAGCAAAAACAATGGCTGCCTTCAAAGAGCTCCCTCTTTAATGAGATAACATGTAAACAACTAAAGAAATACAAGATAGCAATAGTTTGCATGGGAAGTAAGAGTAGCCCATTTTGAAGTTGAGGAAACAGACTCATTCAGGAGGTAAAATAACACAGCTTGTCCCTACAAGGGGATACCTACAAGGATAACGGATAGTTAGGAACTAAGTTTGTGCCTCTCTATACTGTAAGACTAGAATATTAGAATATAAAATAATGAATGTCATAGCAAAAGTCTCATCTAGTCTCATCCTTTCACTCTCGAAGGCAGAGGATGGAGGGCAAAAGCTTTGGGATGTGTTCTCCTGAGGATTCTTTCCCGGGATGAGCCGGCCAGGAGGTCCTCTGGAATACCTTCCCACTCCCAGTTCTGTTTCTGCCATTTTTCTTTCAATACTTGGAAAAATCTAGGATCACATGGTGTGGTCACTTCCCCTTCTGGCCTGTCTCCTTTCTGCCTTGGTGAGTGACCTCTATGGCCTCCTGGTGGCCAGTTTTGTGATAATGAGCTTCCCTAATCTTAGCTAGGCCGCTGATGACACATGTAATCTGCCCCAGGGGTGCAGGGGAGAGAGCACCGGACCTGGAGTCAGGAAGACCTGAATTTGGCCTCAGATACTTACTAGCTGTGTGACCCTGGGCAAGTCACCTCACTCTGTTTACCTCAGTTTCCTCATCTGTAAAATGACTTGGAGAAAGAAATGGCAAGCCATTGCCACTTATCAAAGTGTCTTTGATAAGAAAACTCCAAAATGGGGTCATGAAGAGTCAGGCGTGACTGAAAAATGACCGAACCAGTGTTCTGCTCACCCTGGTCCTTTGAGAAGTCAAGGGCCCTCCTTTGCCCAGGGAAGCATCAGATTCTTAATCCATGACCTTACCCGCCATCCAAGAACCCCAAAATGCCAGAGCTAGAAGGAACCTAGAACAGAGGATTTCAGGACTAAAAAGATGCTTAGAGGTGACCCAGTTCAACCTCTCCCTCTGTGAGTGAGGAAACCATGGACCCAAAAAGGGAAGGGACTGGGTCTCACAGAGAGTCTGGGGCGAAGGTTATATTTCCTCTCTGAGAATTTAAGATCCTGTTTTGTATTATTGTTGTTGCTATTGTTTTGGTTTATCCCATGGGTCTCTTGGGCAATCTGGTGAAGCCTATGAACCCCTTCTTAAATGCATAAATAAAATAAAGGAAATTTAAAACACAACAATTATATTGATATAGAGTTATTAAAGTATTAAAAAAAAACTGTTCACAGAGTCCAAGAAGAACCCCTGATGTATGTCCCTTGTGCCAAGAACCATGCCTTGCACATAATATAGACTTAATGAATATTGGTTGAATTGAATTGAGATGAGACTACAGGATGGGGCTTGAGTCCTGGCTCAGGGTTCTTGCCACTGAACCACACTGTCTTTCCTAGGTGGGGAAGATAATGTGTTCCTAAAATATGGCAGCAGGACACATGCTTGTAATCAGTAGAACCTAAAGGGGCCTTGAGATTCTCAGAGTCCCTGGTGAATTTGTGCACTTACCATCACCCCCTTGACCCATCCGAATCGCACTGGCTCCCCCGGAGGCTTCTCTCCGGCTGCACTGCTGCCATCCTCTACCAGCCCGTCGGACATCTCGTGGCTGGACCGGCTCTCAAAGGCCAGGGAATGGAGGTGGCTGCCTTCCTGCTGGGAATGCCAGGGATGGGTGGCTCAGTGCCGACCTCCAGGGAGGAGAGGGATGAGGAGGAGGAGAAGGGGATTGGAGAGTGTGCTTTTGGGAATCCTCACCCCCCTGGGATGGGGAGTTTGGTAGGTCCAGGAAAGAGTGAGTGGGAGCCAAAGAAGGAAAGGAGCTGAAGAAAAGATGTGACTGCACCTTAGGGCTGCCATGGGGCAGAAAGCTTTAAAGATGAGCTGCTGAATTCGGTATCCTTAGGGCTGCTCTGAAAACCGTCCAGGCTACCTTGAGAACTGGGTATGGGAGCTAAGGCCTAGGGTCTAGTATAATTCTCATCATGAGGCCTTAAGGCTATAGACCTTGTGGCCTCTGTATCCTGTCAGGGTCTAATAACGCACACTTCCTGTATATTGTCTTACCGGTCTTCACAACAGCCCAGCGAGACAAATAGTCCAGTTCCCGTTTTATAACTGGGGAAAGTAAGGCCAGGCTGAGGAGACTGAGGTTGCACATGGGCCAGAACGGCCTCTTGCTCACTCTCTCTTTGACTGTGCTCCCTGCCTCTGGGTTGGTGCTGGCTCGGAACCGAGAGGGTGATTTTCTGCTCACTGCATCTAAAGCAGCGGCGCCCTGCCCTTTCTAGGGGGAGAAGTTTCGGTTTGCCTTTGCACCGACAGTGGTCTGGAGAAGGAGGCCTTTTTCCCTCTCCCACCCAAGTGATTTGTAGAGTGGAAACAGTTCAAGAACCACTAGTACAGAAGGTTGGAAGAAAGGCCTGCGATGGCCTGGTCCCTGCCCACCTTATGGAGAAGGGGAGGTGCACCATGCCACAGTGGGCACAGGCACAGGGATGAGGGCCTCGGCTTTCAGCCGACGCCTCTTAGGCACTCTGCTCCTGGTTGTGGCCACACGTGGGCAGCAGGTGCCTCGAAGGCAGAGGAGGAAAAGGCCCTTCCTGCCCTGCCACTGAAAGGGGAGGGGAGCTGGTGGGACCGGGAGATGCGGGCAGAAAAGCCTCCGCTCTTACCTTGAGGAACGAGTGGAGGTCGGCCAGGGTGGGCCTCACCTTCTTGGCTTCGCCAGGCATGGCGCTGTTGGCATAGTGCTCATAGGCAGGCACCACATCGATGGTGTTGTAGCCAAAAGTCCGCATGTAGAAGGTGCTGCTGTGAGTGGTGTCGTAGGCAGCGGGGGGTGGGTCAGGCTGCCCGTAGTGGGGTCGCCCCCCATCCTCCCCCCCCAACAGGGTGCTGATGGTGAACCGGCCGCTGCACAGGGCAGGATCCCCGGAGACCTCGGGAGCTGGCAGCTCAGCCATGGCAAGCCTCCCTCTGGGTTCTGGGATGCCAAGATATGGAGGAGGGGAGAAGTGGGCCGTGTGTTGGGGTGTGTGTGCGGTGGGGGGAAGTTGGAGAGGCTGAAGATGTTGGGGGCAGCTTTATATGCTGAGGAATCAGACTGGACCAGCCGGCCCCAACCACCCAGAGCTGGTGAATGGTCCCCCAGGGGTGGGAGGAGGAGAGAAAAAATAATGTGCCCCTTTCCACCTGATTGGCTCAGAGATAAGAGAGGCTGGAACTGTGACCTGAGGACAGAATTATAGCTCCTTCTACCTCCCTCCTCCCCATATCTGTCTCCCTATTGGATCCTGGAGTAAAGCTCTCAGCTTATCCCCGAGGGTTCTACTCTTGGACTTGGCCACCACTCATAGGGACTCTGGGCATGTCTTTTGGAAGCTAGAGGTACAGTCCCAAGCAAGGAGAGAACAGTTTCCTGATAACCTCTCTCAGCTACCTGAACTTGCAGCTCGCGATGCCCTTCCCCAGGGGGGAGGGCAAAAGCAAGACTGTAAGGACTCCTCAGAGATTAGAGGCTCCCCTCAGGAGTAAGTGTATTGATCTTGTCCTGGAGCCTGGCATCAGCCCAACTGACCTGCTGATGTTCTGGGGAGGGTGTTTCAGCTTTGTGGGGAGGGGCAGCGCTGAGATTTGGAGAAAAGTCTTTATCCATTTGCTCATTCAATTTTTATTTTTGTTTTTAATTTCTTGCACCTTCAGCAACCTTTCCCTCCTCTTGTCTCTTTTTTCTTGATTATGGCCTCAGTCTTATTCCTTCTATTTGTTTCCTGGCAAGACTTCTTAAACTTTTTCTGTTTGTGAACCCTTTTTTATGTATTCCTGGGTATAGGTATACCTATGTGAAATAGGCATAGAAATCAAACATTTACTGATGAATCATAATCTCGTGACCCCCACATTCAATTACAATATCCCACAAGGAATTGTGACCCATAGTTTAGGAAGCTAGTTGCCTTTCCTGCCCTTCTTTTAGGTCTAAGTGGGTTTATTCCAGAGGACTACTGGGATCCATGAACTTTTCTTTAAAAAAAAAGAAAAAGTATTTTGATAACTGTATTCCAATATGATTGATTTCTTTGTAATCCTATGCATTTTCTTTTTTTACTTTTAAAGATACAGGCTTCATCAGACAGACAAAGGGACACACCCACAAAATTAGGAACGCTCCTTTTATTCAGATAATTTTTGATCCAAGCAATCAAGGACTCCCTGATGGAAAACTGAACTTCTCTTAGTTAGGCCTGGGGTAGCCCAGAAGCTAGGTATCAATATCTTCTAAGGAAAATAGCTTTAGGGCTGGAGGGGCCTTTGGAGATCATTGAGTCCAATTCCCTCATTTTACAGATGAAGAATTTGAAGCTCAGAGTGTCACACAGTTAGTAAGCATCCTGACTCCATGCCCAAAAAGACTTCCATCTCCTATATCACATGACCTTCCCCAAGGTAAACAGAAGAGATAATTAGAGAAATGAAGAGGCAGGGAGGATGAGTTTACAATGGTGGAAAGAATCTATGAGAGTTGGAATTATGAGAGACCTGGGATGAATTTCCATCTCTAATATTTATTAGCTACCTGTAATGCTGAGAAAATCAGTTTCAAAGCCTTAGCTAAATGAGAATATATATATTCCCTATATCATGGGGTCATTGTGAGAACAGCACTTTGTAAACCTTAAGGTGGTAGAAATATGAACTTTGATTATAAACCTGAGGGCCCTGAAAAATTAATAACTTAATATTAGAGGTGGACTTTAAATCAGATTTATGGTCTCTTCATAGACTCTATCATCATTGAGGAGGGTTGTCCTGTGCTATCATTATCTGCAGGTTTGGGATATGCCCAAATCCTATTTTCTTACAATGCAGTCTAAGCAAATTAACCCTTTTTTTTTTCTATTTCGAGCCTGCCCTACCTCATGGTGATGACAGCGATAAGATTACAGATTGCTGAGCTTGAAGAGTCCACTGAGGTAATAGGCACTTTCATTCTATAGGTGAAGCAGAGGGATCAACCCATAAACCTTTATTGTTATTCAGTTGTTTTAATCATGTCTGATTCTTTGTGAATCTAGGGTTTTTTTTTTTTTTGTTTGTTTAGTTTTGTTTTGTTTTTTGGCAAAGACAGTGGAGTGGTTTGCATTTCCTTCTCCAGCTCATTTTATAGGTAAGGAAACTGAGGCAAGCAGAGTTAAGTCATTTGCCCAGAGTCACCCAGCTAGTAAGTGTCTGAAGTCAGATTTTTAACTCAGAATAACACAACTAAGTAAATGTCTGAATTAGTATTTTAACCTAGTTCCTTCTGATGTGTTATTGATAACACAGTTCTTAACATGAGAAAGTGAAATTTCCATTAAAGCAATAAGAGGAAGAGCTAGGTTTAATGGTAGAATGCCAGGCTTGAAGTCAGACTCTTTATGAATTCAAATCTGACCTCAGATACATACTAGCTCTATGATACTTAACCCTGTTTGCCTCAGTTTCTTCATCTGTAAAATGATCTGGAAAAGGAAATGGTAAAATGCTGCAGTGTCTTTGCCAAGAAAACCCCAAATGGGATCATGAAGAGTTGGGCATAAATGAAATGACTGAATGACATCGATTGAAGAGCTGGAAGGCTAAGATGGAAAAGGCTGCGGATACTGAGTCAGAGGTAGCCACCTTTCTTTCAGTGACAGTAACCACATTAGACAATTCCTTTAAATCTGGTCTCAGACACTTAATACTTTCTAGCTGTGTGACCCTATCAAGTCACTTAACCCCAACTGCCTCAGCAAAAAAAAAAAAAGAAAAGAAAAAGAAAATTCCCATGTGGGGGCTGCATAGAGCTTTCAATAGTTTCATGAAAGAGAACTTGCTTTCACAGTCAAGTCAATAGACCCAAGCTTTGTTAAGTTCTTTCACAAAGCCAGAAGCTTTACATTGTTCACAATTCATGTAGCCTTAGTTAATGAAAGATCGTTCTGTTAAAAATCTCAGGAAGGTTTCCCCTTCCTTATTCCCCCTGAGTAAAGTAGGGCTCCTTTGGTCAGCAGGTCACCTGCTGGATGACCAGAAAGTAGGGGCTGGAATTTGCCAATAACAGAACTTCTTTATTTGGATTCAGTCCTGTGATTTCATTGACAAAGGACACTTCTAATACAGAAATTTTTTCTATCAGTACAGATCAGTCACTCTTTTTAACTTATAGTTTTAGCTGCTTCAGTCTCTGGTTCAGTGATCTACCCAGGATCATAATATGTGAGCCATCGGTGGATTATGTACATGCAGAGGAGTCAGTAATTGAGTGAATTTAATTCTAATTTCACAATAATAAGAAGTTAAGTGGCTTGCCCAGAGTGATAATAGAAGAGTTTGGATGTGAACTTAACATTTTATAAAGCCTTCTTTTCATCACTTTGAGAAGACAGAACTAAGTGGCTAAACTCTGAAAATGGTTCATGGCAAAAGTGAGACTAATCAGTTTTGAAAATGCAAACTTGTGCAAAGACTGTTTAGTAGAAATTTCCATTTTTAGTGAAATGCACTTTTTGTAGAGTCATGGATTGGGTCCAATCCTTAAGAAAAGCAATTTGAAATTAATTCAAAAGAAAATGACTTAAGATGGCCATCCACTTGCATGAGATCTGAAAAGGTTTATATCCAAGGAGGGATAGGGGATAGGGAATGGACCTGGCATTTCATCAGCACAGGAAACTCTCTACTGTAGAACGGTACCTTTTCTGAGAACTGTATAGAGCATGGAGAAGTTAAATAATTTGCTGAGGCTCACAAAGCCAGGATTTATCAAATATAAGAAGACCCAAGTCTTTCTGGCTTCAAGGCTGCCTCTGTCTCTAAAGAGGTCACTAATAAAAACAAAATCCCCATAAAGACTGAAATGTTTATAAAAGTACTTTTTTTTTTTTGTAATAGCAACAAACTGGAAACAAAAAAAATGGTCACTGATTGGAGAATGGCAAAACAAGTTGTGGTACCTGAATAAAACAGAATATTATTGTGCTAAAAAAAAAATGATGAATAAGGTGAATAGAGATAATCATGGGAAGAACTGATGCAAAGTCAAGTTATCAGGAAAACAATATATATTAAAAAGACCTAAGTAAAAAAAAAACAAAAAAACTGAAAATTGTGATAGTATAATGATTAAGCTTGGTAATAAAGGAGGAAGACTGTATGGAACGCTACAGATATGATTAATTTTTCTAAACTGTTTTGTTTATTTTAAATGCTTTGTGATAAGGGATAGCTATCTAGGAGGCTAAGGAGGGA